>NC_136916.1:175118513-175770113 GCF_949752795.1 Hyperoodon ampullatus | reverse complement strand
TTCGCCTATTCCAGGGCTTAATCTTTTTTTTTTTTTTTTTGCAGTACGTGGGCCTCTCACTGCCGTGGCCTCTCCCGTTGCGGAGCACAGGCTCCGGACACGCAGGCTCAGCGGCCATGGCTCACGGGCCCAGCCGCTCCGCGGCATGTGGGATCTTCCCGGACCGGGGCACGAACCCGTGTCCCCTGCATTGGCAGGTGGACTCTCAACCACTGAGCCACCAGGGAAGCCCCAGGGCTTAATCTTTTATAAGACGGATCATGTCCAATTGGTGCATATAGCTCTTGTTTCTGTAACGGGAACTGAAATTGTCTAGCCTTAAATTTATATTTCTATTTCACTGACACCCCTCTCCAAAGGCAAAGGCTCACACACCTCGACGGGCACCTATTCAGCTGTCTGTAAAAAGTGGGTAATGATTCTTAACAGTCAGAGATATTAAATGCCATCTCAAGGAAAACAGTGATAACAATTATAATTTTAATTATGAAATATTTATTGCATCCTCACCAAATGGGAAACATTGTTTCAAGCACTTTAAATGTTTGACTCATTTAATCTTCAAGTACCCATTAATAAGGTACTATTGGTATTTCCATATTACAACTGAGGAAAACTGAGGCACGGAAGTTAAACACATTGTCCAAACTCACAAAACTAGTAAATGGCAGAGCTGGGATTGAAATCTGAGCATCTTGGATGTGTGTGACATGGCTTAGCCCATAAGCAGATTATCTGCTGAATTTAAGCCAGCTCTTTGGGGACACTAGCTGGATTGCCCTTCAGCCCTCTGTCTGACTCCCTCTCTCCTTGCCTTGCAGCCTTTCGGGCTCTAGAGTCTACATCTCCTTCCCTGAGCATTCAGTCATAATCTGAGCTACCAGAAATTTAATTTGTAACTTGATGATGGTACTGCAGGAGGTCAGTGATATGTTTGGTCCCTGCATGTGTGATAGTTACAAGTAGGATACACTAGAGAAGGTGTTACTTGAGAAATAAATTTCAAGTCTGGGGGGTAGAAGCCCAGCTCCCTGACAGGCCAGGAGGGTGAGTCTGACATGGGTGAACCCCAAGGAGTGCAGACTTTTTCAGGCACAGTCACAGAGAAAAGAAAACGGGAAAAGGGTATGGGTTTGTTAGAAGAGTAGACTAGGGTTCAAATCCTGGTTCCGCACTTGCTCGCTACACAATGTGGGGCAAGGCACTTACCACTTCTAAACCTCAGTTTCCTTTGATTTTGATTGAGGATGGTAAGTGCAATCATGGAGGGTGGTTCTGATGAGTTAGAGGACAGACAACCATGTCGAGGACCTAGAAAAAGCCTGAGCATGGGGCTGGGCTTAGGGCTTAGTCACCCAGGAGAGTCTGTGGAAAGGAGGCTGTCTTCTGTTTCTCAGTGAGTGTGAAAGCAGCTGGGACAGAGAGCTGCAGCTGAGCAGCTCTAGCACCAGAACTGGAACTTGGTCCCTATCAGCTGGCAGCCCACCTGTGGTCCCAGAGCCCCCTGAGCCAGTGAGTATGCTCAGAGGCAGCACAGCTTCACCAGCAAGCTCCACTCAGAGGAAACCTCTCTTCACAAATCAAGTGAGCCTTCGATCTTGGTGAGAAACCGACTCTTCTCTCCCATTCATCCATCCACCCACCCTCTGCACTTGCATTCATTCACCCATCTCACCAGCCTTCATCAGCCAGCCAGCCATCTCTCTACTTCGGCATCCTGATGCAGGCTTCCATCCATCCAACACACCTAACATCCATCCTTTGGCCTTTCCATTAAATTGTGGAGGAAACAGACAGACCTGGATTGGAATCCTGGGTCCTGCTTCCTAACTGACCTTGGACAAGTCACTAACCTCTCAAAGTCCTCTCATCCGTAAAATAAAGGGAAATCAGATGTAGCTGGGGCAAGGATTCAAAGAGAGAGTGGACATACCCGTGCCTGACCTGAGCAAATGATCATGAGATGTTCATTCCCTCTGCGTCTGCAATCAGGCTGGGATTTACAGAGAGAAAACTGCTGTATCTTGCATGACATATTGAGAAATGCTTTTCAGAAATTATCTGCAGTGTTTCAGTGGCATGCAACCCCCTGTGGCACCCAGAGCTGGGCGGTGGCCAGAGCAGGTTGGGGTAGTGGTCCCTCCTGGACTCACAGCAGAGAGTGCCATCTAGTGGACTGGCAACCTGTGGGATCCCCAGTGGGTCCCCAGTTGCAGCAGCTGCTGTCTGCTGTTGGGCAGCTGAGTTGCGAGCCAGCTGGGAGGTCCCAGCCCCCTGGACTGCAGGCTGCCATGTTGGGATGTGGTGCACGTACTATCTTAATCACTCAGGGGGCCTGGCCTGCCAGGAGCCTTTTGTTTTGTGGACGATTGCCAACTCTGATTTGCCTACCCCAGCCCAAGTCCCCTTTAGAAGTCTCCAGGAAAAAAAGAATAATCCTAGCAGCTACAGCTTGCTGAGTGTCTGTTATGTATTAGATACTGGGCTGGGGGCTTCATATGCATTATCTCGAATCCTCTAAATGACCCTAGCAGAGACCCAGAATTTACCCCATTTTCTGTGAGAAAACTAAAGTTTGCTGAGGTTGAGTTACTCACTTAAGGAGAGACTAGGTATTCAAACCCCTGGATTTGTAACTGCATTTACCTTCTATAATCCCAGTGCCCCCTGAAAGTGCAGGAAAGAATTTGGACACTGATTTGAACAAGCCAACTGTAAAGGAAATTTATGAGTCAACTGGGGTCTATCTGAATGCTGAATAGCTATTGGATGACATTAAGAAAATGCTGTTAATTTTTTAACTGTGATAATGGCATTGTGGTTATGTTTTCAAAACAGGTAAGAGTCCTTCTTTTTTAGAGATACACACTGAAGAATGCTGGAGGAAAGGGTATGGTGTCTGGGATTTGCTTCAGAGTGGTCTGGGGGCAGGTGGGGGTAGTAGAAGGACAGTATGAGGTTTGGATAGAAGGAGAGGGGCTGAGAGTTGGTGGTGGCAGCAGTATGAAAAGCGTGTAAATTGCGATGAAAATATGTACCGTTTTCTCTACTTTTGTGTTGTTTGAAATTTCTCCTAATTAAAGGTTTTTAAAATCGTCGTGTAAAACTAAAGTGCAGGAGCTGAGGAGGTAGGAGAGGGGAAGCCTTTTCAAAGAGCAAAGGGGCCCAGGGTCTCAGCTAAATCCGGGAGGCTGTTAGGGAGCCGACCCAAAGGCAAAAAACGCCTCCAAGTGGAAAGGGGGCGAGAAAGGGGCCTGGGTCGGCGGGAGGAAACCATTCTAAGTTGGGGAGATGAAGGAGGAAGTGCAAGGCTGCAGGGCACTGCAGAGCAAGACCCCCAACTGCTACCCCAGCCCCTACCTTCCAGACGACCCTGCTCCCCCCTAGACCCTCCAGACCCTTCTCAGGCCCTCCTGTCTCCCCCGGGGCCTTCTGGTCCCTCCCTGGCCCCTCTCCTCCGCTCCCCAGGTCCTACTGGCCCCATGCAACCTCTTCTGGCTCTAAAAGGGCCTGCAGAAGCCTCCCTTCTCCAAGGCAGAGCTGGCCACCTAAGATTCCTTCCCTGGGAGCAGCTCAGCCAGGCTGGGAAGGATTCAGCTGTCTAGCTTGTCAGATGCTTTTATGTATTTATTTTTTTTGGCTCTTTCTGGGAGGACAAGAGGTGGTGGTTTTTGTCCTAAAACTGTGTGCCAAGCTGGCCTCACCATCCTCAGTCCCTCTCTGCCCCACCTAAGCCTCCCTCTTTCCTCTCAGTCACATCACTGGAAACTGACTCACGCTCGAGCCCGGGTCCACACCAATCTCCCCAAACCCCCGGGGCCCCTCACCCCTGCCCCCCGCCTCTTCCCTCCCCAGCCCTCCTGCAGCTGCCAGACTCTGCGCAGTCTGCTTCCTGGGCGCCTCTCCACCCTCTGCCCCTCCAGGAAATGCTCCCTCCCGCAGCCTTCCTTTCCCACTTTGGAAAGCCGGCCACCGGACAGCTCCCCGGACCCTCCTGGCAGCCTGCTGCATTGCAGCTCGGCCCTCGGTGAGGGAGGGGCGCAGCCTGCAGTCACCCCCAAGGTAGGGTGGGACACCCCCTCCTGGCTGCCCCCAGCCCAGGGCAGGGCCCGGCCCCCGCATGCATGCACGCATCGGGGCCGCAATGGAAATCAAAATCGCCGCCCGCAAAAGCAAAAAGCGCCGAGCCCCACTGTCTGTCTCCCCCTCCTCACTTTCCGGGCTTAAAAATGTGGCCCAGGCAGCCCCCTTGTGGCACTTGGGGGCTCCACAGACGCTTGGCTGGTGTCTGAAGAATTCAGACTGTCTGATTCCACTGCACCGTGAGTTGGCACAAATCTGAAGTAGCCCAACTCCTAGCCAACGCAGAGCAGCCTCTCTGAGTTGGGGACATCGGCCCCTCTCCTTCGTCCCTTCCACAGCTCTCCCTGTGGCTCCCTCCCTCCCTCCCGGATCTGGAGCTCTCCTGTTGAATACTTCTCCGACAGGCAGACAGGTGTCCGGGGACTGACACCATGGTAGGGGGGCTGGAGCTCTCCCTGCAGTCACGATGGTTTTCATCTCCATCTCACACGCATGGGGAAACTGAGGCGCCAGGGGGCCCATGGTCCTGGTCTGTGTCGGAGAAGGGGGCAGGGGATCCTGCCCCGGAGGGTGGGCTCCAGCCTGGGCATTTTCCTGAGTGAGGGGGCTGCCTCTCAGCCAGCAGGCCCTCATCCTCGCCAAAGCTAGTCCTCCCCAGGAGGCAGCCCTGGTGGGCCCCCCGGGTGCGCTCCGTCCCCTCCAACTCCCCGTCCACACAAACAAGCCCCAGCCCCCTCTGTCTGCAAGCTGCCTGGAGGTGGGCAGGGCCCCCTACGCAGCAGGTTAATAATGCCATTTTCATAAGCCTCTGCCCATAGGTGCTACCACCTAATTTTGAATCTGCCCTTCAAACGGATTGGGCCACAGAGGAGCTGGGATCTCAAGCACCGCTAGGAGGTGCTTCTAACTAATCAATCCATCCCCTGCCCACCCACACCCCCCCCCCCAGCACTCAGCACAGCCTCACTGAGCTGTCTTCAGCAGCAGGGTGTGGTGGGGAGCCTCCGAGGGACTGGGGTTCCATCCCAGCCCGGCCTCACACCAGCTGAAAGACAGTGAGTATGGGACTTTGTCTTTCCCTGCCTCAGTTTCTTCATCAATCAAATGGGGATTTTTGAGGCTGGTGCTCAGAGTTCCTGCTGGGGTAAGTCCTAGGTAGACAGCCCGGCTCAGGGCTTGTCCCCTAGAAGACAGGACTCCATGATCTCAGCTGCTTCCTCCCCCCTTCAACACTTGATGTACAGTGACTTATTCCCTGTCTCTTTCCCCCCACCCCAGACTGAGCTTCGAGGACAAGAAGCCAGCCGATCGGCACTGCTCCGTGTCCAGCCTTCCACTCGGGTCTGGGCCCAGGAAGGTAGGTGCTCTGCGTTGGTTTGGAGAATGAGTGCCCGGAAGGATGACTGCACCCCACAGTCTGTGGGGTGCCTGGACGCCACTGGGCTTCTCTTCCCCAGACGCCCCCCGTCTAAGCTGACCCTTCTAGGGAGCAGCCGGGAAAAATGTTCCTTTCTGCCTTACCCCAGGGTCCCCTCGTGCTGCTGTATAAATGCAAATTCTTGCTCTATTAAAGGCAGATGTGGGCTTGCACGTCTTTTCTGCCGCCTTCTGCATCTGCTGTGAGCTCACAGGCCAGAGGCTTCCTCTGGCTGACTTGATTGGTGCGATGGAGCCGGCAGAGGGGTCTCTGCCTGGTGAGGTTCCTGTTTGTATTCGGAGCAGGGTCTCCAAAGGCCAGACTGTCTTCTTTCCTGCGACACTTGTTACACTCGTGCGTCCTCCCCGGGTCCCACCGTCTACCCCACGAGCACTGATGAACTCCCTGATGTGTGTTAGGCTACTCTTATCCTATTTAGCCTCCCTTCGAGCCGGTGTGGGAGCCCCTCTCATCTCCACTTCACAGAGGAAAAACCGAGGCTCTGAAAAGAAAGGGGAATTGTGTGGTCTCCCAGCTAGAGAGCGGGGAGTGGAGCCTGGGAGCCCCCAGCCCCGCCGCGGGCGCCTGCAGCCACCGTTGCCGCCGCTGCGGGCTGACCAGGGCCGGGCCCCGGCCGCCAGTGGCTCCTGCGGAAAAGGCAGGGGGTTTGCATAGAGAGCGTTCTCCCTGGCAACTGGCAAAGGGGCCATAAAAAACCGAGAGGGCTCAGAAGCCGCTTAACAGATAGCTACAGAGCAGCTGGACCCGGGAGGGGAGACCCGCGCCCTCCCCTGGGCTCTCTGCAGAACAGCAGGGCAAAGGGCTCCGTCCCGGATGCGGGCGGGCAGGGGCAGAGGCGCCCCGGGACAGGTGTAGACGGCCGAGATCGGACGGGGCCAGGGGACCCCAAGCCTGATCCCACGGTGGATGGAGGGCTCGCTACCGAGCACGGCAAAGAGAGGACTGAGAAGGAGCTTGCTGCCTGCAAAGAGCCGAGGGCAGAGGGGGCGCGGGGGCTGCGTCGGAGCCGCGGAGGCAGATGCAGAAAGCAGGGAAGGCTCGGCAAAGCAGCTCGGTGTGCGAGCCCCGAGCGGGCTGCTTGGGGAGAGAGGGAGCTCCCTGTTACGGGAGGCATCCGAGCAGAGAGAGGCAGGCCGGTACTTGGCCAGGAGGCTGCAGCACGGCTCCCTGCCCGGGCTGGCAGCCTGCACGTCTAGGCCTTCGACTTCTCCTGCAGCACTAGGTCCCGAGCGGGGCTGGCCACGGAGAAGGCAGGCTGGGGTCAGAGCAAGGATGGGCAGACTCTCCCATGGCCCCTGCCCCGAGCTCAGTGGCAAAGGCACCGAGATGGCCGGTGGAGCGCAGTGAGGGGAGAGGAGCGGAGAATGGGGGTGAGTGCGGGGCGGAGGGGGGAGGGGGGAGCTGTCCCGCGGCCAACCCCCCGTCTCAAGGGCCAGCCCACCTGGAGTGGCCAAGCGCCCGCCCTGCTCCCAGGCCCAGAAAGGCTGGCCCGGGTCCTCTCTGGGGCAACAGGCTGGTGCCCAGGGCTGGGGGGAGCCTTTCTGGCTGGGGTCGGGGGGGGAACAGAAGGAAGGGGGGAGCTGGTGAGTAGAGGGGCTGGCCCGGTCATGGGAAAACCAGGGCCCTTTTCTGGAGGCTGGGCCGCAGCCCCGGATTCGGCCGGCTGCTGGACCTTAACTTGGATGCTCCGGGGACTCGTGAAAGACCCCTCGCCCGGCGCCGGGGCCGAGGGGCCTGCATGTTGATGAATGCGGCCCACGCTGATGTCGGGCGCTGGCCCTCCAGGCCCATTCATGAGGGCTCAGTTCCCAGGAACTCTGGGTGGATGGGGCCTTTATCAGGAGACCCCCACTAGACGAGGCTCTGTTCTGCAGTTTCTAAAGGAGTTTTCTTGTCTTTGTTCCCAGCGCAGGCACTGAGCGCGCGCACACGTGTGTGTGTGTGTGTGTGTGTGTGTGTGTGTGTGTGTGTGTGTGTGTGGTGTGTGTGTGTGTGAGAGAGAGAGAGAGAGAGAGGGAGAGAAAGAGAGAGAGAGACAGGCTGGCTGAGGGACCAGCCCGGGTTCCTTGTCTGAAATGACCAGGCTGCCCTCGCTCAGCCTTGGGGGCAGGGATGCACCTCCACAGGGCAGAAAGATTCGGGTAAGACGACAAAGGCACCCAGGTACCCAGGGATGGCACCCTTGTCACAACTGCCTAACTGTCCCAGTCCTGACAGCCCAGTCTTCCCTGGGCGGGCGCTGTCTGCCAACCTCGGGGTCCCGACAGCTGCTCTGACCCGCCGAGGGGGGGCAGCATCGTGCTGCAGGTGGAGAGTGAGGGCTGGCTCCGCAGACAGACAGACAGACTGCCCCGCCGCCCGGCTCAGGAGCCGGGAGCAGCCCTGGGAGAAACTGTTTGCTTTCTCAGAGCCCGGGGTGGGGGTGCGGGGAAGGGGGGTGTTGGTTGTTGTCCGTCGTTACTACTGTTTCAATCAATTAAAAGATGGCTTTGAAACTGTCGATGTGACAATGTTTGGTAAAGTATTTACAAGTGCGTCACAGCCTCTGCGGCATCACAGGGAGGTGGGGCGGGGAGGGGGGATGCGGCAGAAGAAATCACGCACGTGCGAAGTCTTGCAAATACCGGTTTCTGATCCGGGTAGCAGCAAAGGGTTCAAAAGAGCTTTGGTGTGGATTTGAAAAGTCACCTGTCCAGATCTCTAAGGGGGCAGAGGCCATGGGGCAGCCTGGCTAGAGAGGGGATTTCCACTAATGGTTCCTTTTGCCCCAGACACAAACAGAGCCTGGCATCCTCACCCAGGCACGAGGACATGGGGATGTCCATGCTGGAAGCACGGACAGCTCCACCAACAGCACAGAGAAACACCCCGGTGTGAGACGTGTGTCTGAGCAAGCCCACTCTCCAGAGTAAATAAACTGAAAATACAGGAGAGAGGGGTCTTTGTGCTCGGTGGCCGAGGAAGTTCACTTTTGTGTAAAAGGCAAGTCATGCTCCCACTAGGTAAGGCTGCACTGATGCACAAAAACCTCATTTAGGCTGGGCCCGGCCCAGGGAGCAGTTTCTGTGAAATCCAGGAGAAGTCAGGTTCAGCTAGATGTTTTTCCAGGAATTATTAACCTCTGGAGACTGTGACCACTGTTTCTTCCGAACCGCCCTTGCCAAAGTCTATAAAATACGAGCCTAAACAATCTGCCTGAAGAGCAGTCTGACATTTTATATATATTTATAAAAACATAAAATAAACTATCGCCAAACTTTTTAGGAGAACCCAATTAAAGCCGGCGGGGGGCAGCCCCTTCCCCAGCCCCCCAGGGTTCGAGGAAAGGCCCGCGGTTCCCTTGGGAGGGTACCTGCACTGGGGCGAGAGGAGCACAGCCGCTCCGCCCTGCTCACTTGCCCTCTTGGCCTGTGTGTCTTCCCCTGTGGGGCTCTCTGCCCTGGAAAGGAGCTGCCTGTGTCTCTGGACGGAGGGTTAAGGACTTCGGACAGGATGAGATGGGAAAGGCTGCTGATTTTTGCTGGGTACTGCATACCAGCTACCGTGCAGCGTGATTTAATTGTGCTATTGTCTCACTCAGCCACTCAATGTGCTGTGTGGGTGATTATAATTCCTTCTTTTAATATCAGGAAACCGGGGCACAGAAATTCTGGGGAGATTTGCCAAAGACACACAGCTCTGTGTCTGCCTTGTAGCCAGGTTTGTGCTCGAGATGGCTGCCCTCTTGGGGGGGCTTCCTACCCGTCCCCAACCCCAGGGAAACAGAGGGGACCAAAACCCTGAACACGCCGGTGCGCCTGTGCTTCCCAAGAAGCAGGTGAAGTCCTCCGCCCCCAAGGGCGATGCAGACTTGGCATCACGGCCCCTCCACCCGGAAGCCTGTGCTCTTTCTAGAACATGACTGTGTCCCAAAGGCAGAAGCACCACTCTTCACCCTGTCCTCTCCCCAGGGCATCACCATCACCCCAGATGGTGGCCCTGCTGTCACACGCTACGTCACGGCGCCTTCTCATGTTCCAGAACCCCCTTTTCTCTCTGGCAAGGAGCAGGTCACAAAAGATGCAATCAACCATTTCCAGGATATAATTATGTTCTGAAAACCCATCGTGGGCACTCCACCCCTGAGACGTAGCACCCCAACCCATGCACCCCAGGACACAGGGTGCCAGGGCCCGGGGGAGCCTGGTGTATGCACCCAGGAGGGTGGCACAGAGCAGCTCGGGGCGGTGGGGATGCCAGCCTGGCCCCCCGGGTGTGCATCTGCAGTGTGACAGCGTTCTGAGGACTCACCCAGCGCCACAGAGCATACAGCTCAGTCCTCTGAAGCTGCCCATGGGCCCGGGGGAATATGAGGCGGTTTTCAGTTAGGGGAAGTCGGATCCAGGCAACATGGGAGCCAAGGGCACTGGAAAGGGACAAAGGAAAGGGGGTGATTAACATGTGGCCAGTTTCATGAATTCGAGAAAAATGTAAAACGTTCTCCTAGACGAGGTAAACATGTCAATGAGTCATCACGATTCCACAGACTATGCTTTGCTGAACTTTAGCATGAGGTGTTGGGGGGCAGGGGTGCCTCTAAATTTGGGTTCACCCTAGCGAACATTTCAAGCCTTGTCTTAAGCGCCGAGGAGACGCTGGCTGGGACGGCTTGGCTGGAGCCCTGAAAGGTAAAAGGCAGGGCACACACAGAAGGTAGCTGGTAGGGGCTGCCGTGTGCCTAGCACACATATGTGTGTGCGTGCGTCTGTGTGTGTGTGTGTGTGTGTGTGTGTGCATGGGGAGGGGGCCCGAGGCTGGGGAGCTTCCAGCCAGACCCTGAAGGGTCTTACATGCCAGGCTAAGGCTCTTGGACCGCGTCCCAGACACTCCGGGAAGTCAGATGGAGGATTTAAAGCAAGACAGCGACAAGGTCAAAACGGCATGTTAGAAAGATCACTCAGTGAAAATAAACTTTGCTGCAAACCATTTAATCTAGCTATCCCACCTCTAAGAAGCTGGACTAAAAGAACAGTCAGGGATGTGTTTACAGATTCAGCTACAAGAATGCTCACTGCAGGGTCATTAGCAATAACAACAACAAACATAAAACAGGACGGCTTAGATCTTTTTCAGCAGGCGTCGGTCGGTTCAGCAAAATCATATTAATTAAAACCTCGGTTCGTGACATGCGCTCCTCATTTATCTATGCCAGGACCTCTTTTATTTTATGTATCTTTCTTATTTATTTTCTTAAATAACATAACGAGCACACATGGACCCGTGACCCACCCCGATAACTAGGACTTTGACCAAAGCATCTATAGGCTCACACTGGCCTATCCCAGCAGACTTACAGCTGGGATTTTCAACAACAGAGGAAGCTCTAATCAACAATGGTGCAAACACACCCCGGAATATTAAACAGCTCTTAAAAAGAATGAAACAGCCGAGACCTATTGTCTTTTAATGAACCTCAGTATCTTGCGCAGAACTGGATTAATCATGATCCTTTGTTCACAAACACTTTCTCATCATTGGTCCAGGCATGTCCCGCTTTTATTTCGCTAATTTATGCATTCATATATTCATTTGTAATAATGTCATAAACACTTGTGAGCCCACTCCTCAAATGCAGACCTTGGCAATTACTTACACCTGCTTCCACAAGCCAGCCCCACCGGGTAAGGGCCCGGAGCTTTAGTGACAGCGGCAAGGTGGTGAACTCAACTTCGGTGTGTACAGATTACAGGCTACTAAGGTGTTGTTATAAGGAATGGTGTTTATCTTTTACGATCTCCAAGCACATTCTTGAGTGAAGAAAAACAAGCTGTGCAAAAAGAAATGTGCATGGTGATATAGTTTACGTTAAAAAAAAGAAAAAGAATCATATATTGGAGAGGTCTATTTAGATACATATGCAAATGCACAGGAAAAAAAAAATCTGGAGCCAGACACCTGACTCTGACAGCAGGAGTTAAAATGGTGGTGACTGGGGGGTGGGTGGGGAGACTGGGGTGGAGGAAGGAGTTGACGATGGCTTTAGCTTTTATCTGCAGTGTTTGATTTTCGGTAATGAGTGTACTAATTATCAATGCATTTCTTGCATAATTAAAATAAACATTTTGTGTGTGGGTTTTGTTTTGTTTTGCTGTGTTTGTGTGGGGTTTCTGTTAGCTTTTAGCTTTTTTTTTTTTTTTAACAAATACAAAAGGAAGAGCATTTTGACTGTTGGATCAGGAGTGGGCATATCTCCCCCAGACAAGTTCTGCAGACACGAGGGACTTATTGTATCTCCCAGATCATTCTTTTCTGAATTTTCTATGTTCTAAAACTGGAGCCCTGGGCCTCCGAGTGGCATGTCAGTGACATGAGGCCAGCAGGTGTGTGCCTGCTGGCTGTGACTGCACCACCCACAGGCCCCAAATCCCTCCAGAGCCACGGAGCGGGTGTCTGCAAGGCACCCATGGGGGAGGACTTTCCTTTCTGGTCTTTAAGAGGCCCGAAAGCTAATGCCCTGGCCCATGTTCTCAGGGATTAGCTAACTAGAATGAGGACTCGGGAGAATGTGACACGAGACAGTCCTGGGCGAAGGGTACACGGGATCCTCTGGGGAGCAGCAGCCCTGTAGCCCACGTGCACCGGCAGCCTCCCAGCCAGGCGGAACCCACAGCTGTCACATTGCCCACGCCCCAGTTCTAACCAACAGGGGGTGTGGCTAACATGTCAGCTCCCTGAGAATGGGGTGCAAACTTGCAGGTCCTTGCCTGCCCCCCTTCACGTCCCGGGTAGCACACCGCACCCCGACTTCCCATCAGAACCCCTTCTCTCCCCCAGGCACCCCAACCCCTGCTTGCACACTAAGCTTCAGACCCGGCTCCACAGGCCCCCCTCCAGCTGTCGCAGGCACAGACTAAGTGTGCGACTGGGAAGACCTTTTATCCGCAGATAAAGACATCAAGGCTTGGCGAGCCCAAGAACACAAAACTAAGCCAACTTGAAACCCAAAGCAGCCTGCAATCAGGTTTTGTCCTGGCCTCCCTCTGCACAGATGAACTGATTAGTTAGCTGGTTAATGTCTCCCCCTCCCTAAGCTAACACAGGCAGGACCTTCTGAGTTCTCTCCCCTCTGCCTGGCAGACACTTATTTTCAACCACGACTTTGGGCAGAAGAAATGTGAGTACAGGTTAGCCAGCCCTCTGCCGGCTCTGAATCACCTTTCCCGCACGGGAGCCTCTGCTATTTATTACATGGTGTTTTATTTTGGACAGGGTTTGGTCCTGGTGAATGCTTTGAGATGCTTGTCATAGTTTTGCAGATACAAAAGACTTTTATGATAAATAAAAATAAAGTACAGCAGTACCCAGGTTACCTGTATCTGCCTCTGGACCGGGGTAATTCCACCTGAAGACGTTCATTCCTCAGAAAGGCTACATAAATCCCACAATGCCAATTAAAGTTACAGGGTTGACTCAAGAAAAGGCCCTCTGTACCCAACGCTGACCCGTCTAACCCTTCCTGTTCCCCTCTGGACTCTACAAAAATGCGAAGGGCTTTCAAAGGGACAGTTAGGGGACAGATCCACCTGAAAGAAGAACCGTTTTTGCATATGTTGAGCACCTACTATGTGCCAGGCATTTTATATTTTACTTCATTAAAAGCATCAAGGTGACACTTGAAGATGGCTCTCTCCATCCTACCAGAGCAGGCGAGGGGAAGTATAGTCCAAGGCCACCCACCTCCTCCCAGGGGAGCCCACCCTCTCTGCCCCCCGAGCAGACCCCTTAAGCCCCCATCACAGATACCCCAGTTGTAGGCATCCCTCTGTATTACGGTGAGAGATTTTAACACCTCCCTGGGGGGATGTATAACGGACAGACAAGAGTAACAGTGTCGTTCTGGATTTTTAATTATATTACTATCTTAAGGTTGTGTGACACCCCCAGTCTTTGAGGGCCCTACCTCCCAAAGAGGCTGTCAGTGTGACACAGCAGGGCATACGTACCTGGTCTGCTTCAAGGTCAGCCTAGGAGGGCCTCACACTCCTCTGGGCAGGTGTGCCATCCTGGGGGCCAGGGCTGGGCCACACCCTGGCCTCGGGAACGCACCGACTCACTGCCCGCCGGGGGCAGTGAGCCTCAGCTGCAGAACAAAGGGCTTGAGTTAGTTCCCTCCAGAGGACTCTACACATTTACAAATTGTTCAAATGTACACATCAGGGATTTAAAAATATCATTTTCAGACCTTTCTATTCGATCCTGGGCCAGGCATCTGCTCCCTTCCTGGAGAAAGCCGCCATCTCACCTCTCTGCCACCTGGGAGGGGAGAAGAGAAAATGCCCACCAGGTCGCCTGGCAGAGGCGCAGGCCACCTCTCTGAGTCGCTGCCCCGGGCCTCACCTGCTGCCGGCGGCCCTACCCTACTGTGTGCTAAGGGGGAGGGGTGAAGGAAGGAGTAGCCAGTGCGGACTGACATCAGGGGAAGAACAAAACACTACAGGGGTCCGGCAAGAACAGGGGGCTTGCCGAGAGCTCAGGAGTCACCGAGCAAAGGCAGGGCCCAAGTGCCGCCAGTGTGGACCTTAGCTGGGTTGACATGCGGGCCCTGAGACCCATGAGATGTGCGGCCTGGGTCAGCCCCACTTACAGAAGTGACATCGACCCATAGGATCTGAGGTTTGTCTCTGGGCCTCAGGCTCCTCTTCTGCAAAATGGGGATAATAACTAACACCTTCACAGGGTATTCTGAGGATTCAAGGAATGAAAACGGTGCCTGGCACATAGTAAGGACTCAAGAAATATCACGGAGGGACCCAAACGTAGCGATGGGGGGACTGTATCATGTGACGTGATATAGTCCCATGAGAAAAGCAGGACCGAGGCTGTGAGTGGATTGTGGTTGCTACTGTGGAGAGTGCATGCACCTCCCAAACCTAGGCTTTCATACTTAAAGAAACCCATTTATCCAATAACTTTCTAGAAAGAAGCGAAGTTCCAGTGGACGGGACAGGAGCAGAACCACTGATCGCTTGCATCAAAGGTAAGACTTGGGGTGAAGGATCTCATGCTGACCTCCCCCGGGGGGCCTGGGCAGTGAACGGGGCCTGGGCCAGCGCTCAGGAAGAGAGGTTAAAGGGTTTTCTTGCCTGCAAGAAAAAACCGTGACATGGAGGACTCAATAGCTCTGCTCAAATACTTGAGCGGCTATAATTAGCAGGTCCTGGGCCAGCTGTCCTGTCCCTCTGCCCACAACCAAATTAGCCAAAATGAGTCGGGGATGACCGCGTGAGTGAGATTTTCGAGGAGACCGAGGGGAGACACCGAGGTCCCTGTTCCTTTGGTCTGGGCTCCTGTCGGGCCATGAAATGAAAGTGGCCCCTCCAGTCCTCAGGGGCCCC
Organism: Hyperoodon ampullatus; assembly: GCF_949752795.1. Classification (NCBI taxonomy): domain Eukaryota; kingdom Metazoa; phylum Chordata; class Mammalia; order Artiodactyla; family Ziphiidae; genus Hyperoodon; species Hyperoodon ampullatus. Next base: position 175,755,218 of record NC_136916.1, on the reverse strand, counting down.
AAATGGCCAGTGCCCACTGCGCCCCGGGCATCGGCTCCTGCCCCTCTGTCCACCAGCGGAGGGAAGAAAGCCTAAGCCTGGCTTTGAACACTGCCTCTGTGTCTTCCTTCCTGAACCGAGCTCTCTGAATCCCAGTCAAAGCTGTGAGACCAGAACACGCCCACCCCATAAGGAACAAAGTCAATATTAGGGGCCCCGTGCCCAGGGTCGTGCCTGACACAGAGCAGACACTCGGGAAACATCCATTTTAATAAATGAGCGCTAATTACCCCCATCTGGAGGACACGTGCCTTCTGCACCCTACACCGCCCCCCCGCCCCCCCATCCCTCACTAGCTCCAGTCACGGGCGGCTTACTGCTGGGGCTGTTCAATGGCCTGGATCCGAGCGCCTTCGTCACTGCTAATTACGGCTCCTGGGCAAGCCGCTTCACCCTCTGGACTCCGGTTCACTCACTTGCAAGGCAGGGCGTCATCACCTCACAGGGTTAATGGGAAAATTAAAGTTGACACCATGCGTGAAAACACTGTCTGAGTCCGTCTGACCATTACAATTATAGCGGGTGTTCTAAAAGTAATAATCATAAGAGTCCTAATGAAAATAACAGGCCCTGACTCGTTGGTAGCATTTCACAGTTTACAAAGGGCTTGCTGTGCCCACCTCCCCTGGGAAGGCCGTGCTCCTTCCGTTATGTAAATGGGGAGACTGAGGGCAGCCTCGGCCTCCCACTCCAGCCCAAGCTGCCCTGCATGTCCCCAGACCCCATGCCCCTAGGCCTGCAGCCACAGCACACCAGGCACAGAGGGAGCCCACCAGAGATGCGAAAAAGTCCACCGAGACCCCTCCCAGCCCAGCTGTCAAACCTGGACCAACACTAGAAGAAGCCACCCAGCCTGTGTTCCCAACTGTGGAACTCGTACGAGAACCCCCAGTTTGTAAGCGTGGCTGGTGGAACTAACTTCCACCTGCTCAGCCAACCCCTCCGCTCACCCCTGCTCCCCCAGGGTCACCCCTCGAGCCTCTCTCAGGACCCCAGAACTACAGGAGCCAAGTGAGAAGACCACGGCCCAAGCCTCCCCGCAGATGTGGGGAAACTGAGGGCCCAGGGGGAGAAGGGCATGCTGAAAGTCAGCGTGGGCCCCAGGCTGGCAGCTGGTACGGGCTCCTTCCCCTGCCCACTTGCCTTGAAAGGCAAGAGCAGCCTCAGGACCAGCTGATTGGCCCGGCCGATTGGGGCAGCCCAAAGGAGGCCACTCTCCCCGTGACCCTCTCCCGGCCCCGCCCGCAGGTGGCACTCTCCCCCTCCCCGGGTTATTCTGGGCCCAGCAATCCAGCTGCCCCTGGAGCTGCCAGTCAAGCAGTGGCAGGACAGGCACTCTACATCGGAGGGGACACTGCTGGGTCAGGGGCACTTCCCTTCACCTTGATGGCCTGGGGAGGCGAGGGACTGCAGGGACCCTCTCCAGGAGACCTCCACCCAGCCCAGGATGGAGGTGGAGGTGAAGCCCAGGGGACAGCGCCAGCTCTGCCATAACTCGCTGTCTTCCTGAGTCACCGTTTCCCCCTTCTAGGCACTCAGTGTCCCCAGTTATGTCTGAGGCCCGCTGGGGCCTGACAGTCAAGGACCTCTGTCCAGGCCCCAGGGGAAGAAAGGGGAGTAACAGAGACTAGCTGTTCTGGGTCAAGGTGAGAAGGGCCTCCTATCTGTAAGGCCCAAGGGGTCTTTAGCCCAAGTCAGGGAGTTGAGTGCCAAGGCAGGGTCTCGGAAGGGAGGGACCCCCAACTTGAGCTCTGCCAGGCCAGCAGCCCCTGAAGGTCCCATGGTCCACTGGGACCCGGGACCCAACCCCAGCTCCTCTTGGGACCCCCAGGGAGCCCCCCCTCAGTAGCCCCACCACCCTTCTCCTCTGCCCCCACCTAGCAAGCTGAAGGCGGAAAGGGACCACGCCACTGGTCCACAGCAGGGGAATCAAGAAGGACCCCCAGCCTCAGCCTGCTAAGGGCACAACTTGACCTTGACATTAGTTTAACAGAATAACTAACAACAGCCTGTGGCCCTCCCAGTGCCCCTGTGCGCCCACCCGCATCGTGAGGCTCCATTCCATCCATGCCACCAGCAGGACTGGGGCAGTGCAGGGAGCACACGGAAGACACTCATTTCCAGACGACCGAGCCCCCAAGACCCGGCGGTTGTGTCCCTCGAACCCAAGTGGTTCTGAGCACAGCCTTGAGGCAGCGCAGGGCAGAGAGGGGTGTTCACCTGACAACAGCCCTGGTGCCCACCTGACGGCCCCGAGAGCCAGGGGGCTCCAGGTGTGACAGCCAGCGTCTAGGAGGCCGGAAAAGGGGGCACGAGAAGCCCTCCTTCCCCGTTCCCCCTCACCCCACCTCCTTCTCACTGTCCTACCTTCTCCTCAGCCACGTGGGCCTCCGCCCCCTCCCTTGTCCTAACCTCTCCCCTAATTCCTCCACCTCCGCCCCCGGCCCCAGGCTCAACCCCGCTCCTAAACATCCTCTCAGCTCCTCTTCCAAGCTCTATTTTTAAAATCAGGTTTCCTTTACTGTGCAAGTGAGCTGACGGGGAGAGGTATTCGCTGAGGGATTGGGCTCCCCCACCGCTCCCCACACCCAACCCTTCATAGACACACGTTGGCAGCCCTGACCCAATGGGCCACTTGCTCAGAGGCGAGCAAGGAGCTGACCTGACCGAGAAGGCTCCAGGCACTGAAGGTGGTGAGGCTGGGCTGTCTGTGTATGACTGTCGGGAGGGGAAGAAAGAGGGTCCAACCCAAAGACCCCAAACCAGGTACACTAAATCATCCTGGATTTTGGAGGGGTTTTTTTTTTTGTTTTGTTTTGTTTTGTTTTTTGGTAAGGTTAAGAATTTCCAAATCAGTAGACATTTCAGAAAGAAATTTTTGTGAGGCTTGAGACTTCAACCTGTATCCGGCTGCATTTGTAGGACTGAGAATGCTACTTCCGGAGAGCCCAGAGGAGAGGCAGGGGCTGGGCTGCATGCGGCTGCAGTGGTTGGGCCCGTGGAGGACAGGAGTCAGAAGGAAGCCCACAGTGGTTGTCCAAAGCGGTACGTGGGTCTCTGACGATGCCCAAGGCTCTTGCAAAGGGGCAGACAGCTGAGCCCAGTGGAGCTTCAAGGGGGTGCTCACAGGAGTACAGGGAAACCCCCACCCTGCCCCTCCAAGACCCCGAGCTCACCTCCAGCACAGTGTTGAACACAAGGGTGTGGTCCTCATCTCTTTGCTGGTGATGTGCTGCAAGGTTGCCTCCATTCCTTTATCTTGGAGATCTAGCATAACGCCTGGTCCGGAAAAAAGAATCAGGACATGCTGCCTGAATTAATGAATCATAGGTAGAGAGATGAGTTTTAAAAAATAAAAGGACCTGGGACAATGAAATCAAGATGTGTTTGGGGGGCAAGAAGTAAGAAACCCAGTCTTTGAGGAGTGAAGGGTGAAAGGAAAAAGAAACTGAAGCTAAGCATCCTAGATGGTGCAAAATGTTGGTTTCGTGCAAATTTAGGCTTTAGACCCTAAGTAATAAAGAGCGATGTGAAGATTTTTCAGTATAACCAACACTTGGTCCAATTTGCATTTCATGCTCAGGCAATTGGATTGTATGTTATGGACATGCATGTGGAGGGTTTTAAACTGAGGAAACCATGATTAAATTTGGGAGCCATGCTAAGACAGGGAGACATTTCGTTAGTGATGAAAATTCATTAAAAAGATTTTAAGTGGGGGGGGGTTCATGAATAGATTTGGGGTTTGGGGGGAAGAAGTCTGGACTTCATTTTGAGAAGTGACAGGATCCAACTTTTATAATCATGCTAAGGAGTTTGGATTCTTGCCAGTGGGTTTGAAGAAATGTGATGGGGAGATTTTTGCTTGTGGGAGGTAAGTCTGCAGAAAAACATAACATATATTTTAAGGCTTTGGACTTTATATTACAGGCAATGAGGAAACATTGGAAAATTGTACAGGGAAAAGTAAGAGCCACACATTTAAGTATCATGCTAAAACATCTGGACTTTACATGTTGAAGGGTGCCAAAGTCTGACTTTCAGAGCACACCAAGGAGATCTGATTGATGCCGACAGTAAGGCTGAAAGACTTTGATCAGAGGAGTTACATGATCGACATTGGGAATATGCACAGAAATGTGGAATTTATTTTGAGGCTCTGACATGATGAGATTTTTGCACGTGCCTAGGAATTTGATTTTAGGCAATAAAAAGTTCTAAGAGCGTGACATGCTGAGTTTTGTTGTATTCGATAAAGAGTATGAAGTGACATTACAATATAAAATTCACATTTGATGCTAAGATTTTGGATTTTTATTCCATAATTCCACAATCAAGAGACACTGTGAGATTTTAAGCGCAGTGACAAGATCAAACTTTATTGACTGTGCTAAAAAGCGTGAATTTTATTTTAAGGGATGACAAGATCAAATTTTTATATCATGCTAATAAGTTTGGATTTAAGCCAATAAAGGTTTCAAAGAATGACGGGGTGAGATGTGGGGATGTTTTTATAGACCAGTCCGAAGATAAATTACATGGTAAAACGCTGTATTTTACGATGAGTAGCTGGGACTTTATGTTACAGGCTATGAAGAAACCTTGAAAAGTTTTAAACTGGGGAGTTACACGATCAAACGTACACATTTCAGCAGAGCTACAAGAGTGGATTTTTATGGTAAAGATAATATGATCAGATTTTTATAACATGCCAAGGAGATGTGATTTTATGTGAGAGTGGAAGGCATTCAAGCATCTCATTCGGGGGAGGGATATGATCTCATTTTTGAACCCTCATGCGGAGGCACTTGGATTTTAGCCAGTAAAGGGTCTTAAGGAGTGACTGATGAGAGGTTTGTCTCCAGGGGAATTAGCTGGTAAAATATATTTTATGCTAAGGTGTCTGGATTTGATGAACCAGATAATGAAGGCACATCGACAGCTCAGGGGAGGCACCCCTTGGTACAAGCGCACACTGTCTGTACTTTATGCTCAGGAATTGGAGCACTTATGGAAAGTAATATAGAGAGGCGGGGCAGGACTTTACACTTATACAGAGGTTATATGATTGAATTTGCACAGCAGGCTAAGAAGTTTGGACACTATTTTGAGGAACAACAGGATCACTTTTTTGTGTCGGGCTAAGGAATTCGGATGTCAGCCATTAAAGAGATTTTAAGAAAAATTTCTGTGTTTGATAAGAGCAGTCTGCAGAGAAATTGCACAGTAAAATGCGTATCTTATGCTAAGGAGTTTAGATCCTATCTCACAGGTGACTAGAGACATTGTAAGATTTTAAGCAGAAGTTACAAGACCAAATTCATGCATCTGGCAAGGAAATGTGACCCTTTATGACATGGTCAAATTTTGATATCATGCCTAATTTAGAGGTTTGGAATTAAGCCAATAACAAGTTTAAGAAGTGACCTGGTGAGATGTGGGGTTTTATATCCATGAGTTTGCAGATCAATTACATGATAAAAATTTTTAGTTTATGCTAAGTGATTGGAACTTCATATTATAGGCAATGAAAAGAAAGTTTTGTAAGCTTTAAATAGAGAAGTTATGGATAACTTTTATGCCTCTTGCTAAAAGTTTAAACACTGATGTGAAAGAGTAGCCAGAGCAAGTTTTCACAACACGCCAAGGATATCAGATTGTAGGGTGAAGTCGAGAAAGCTGAAGGATTTAATCAGGTACCTCATCAAATTTATAAATATGTTGAGAGTCTCGGCTTTTTATTTGTTTGTTTGTTTGTTTGTTTAAACTGAGTGCCAGGTCTTCGTTGTAGCACGCAGGATCTTTAGTTAGGGCGTGCGGAATCTTTCAGTTGTGACATGCGGGCCCCTAGCTGCAGCATATGCAGGATCTAGTTCCCTGACCAGCGATCAAACCCGGGCCCCCTGCATTGGGAGCGCAGAGTCTTAACCGTTGGACCGCCAGGGAAGTCCCAAGAGTCTAGACTTTATATTAAGAAGGGGATAATCTAGTTTTTAAATCGTCTTGCTAAGGTGTTCAGATTTTAGCTAATTAAGGGATTTAAGAGACATACCTCAGATTGTGTATTTTACGTTTTAGCCAATTTAAATTTTTAAATTGTAAATTTTAGCCAATAAAGGATTTTAAGGGTAGTAAGAGACCTACTGAGATTTTATATTTTAAATTTTATCCAATTTAAAATTTTTAATTTTAAAATTCAAATTTTAGCCATTTTAATTTTTTTAGTTTTCAATTTTGGCCAGTAAAGCACTCTAAGGGTTTTTAAAGACATACTGAGATTTTATATTTCAAATTTTAGTCAATTTAAAATTTTAGCCAATAAAGGGTTGTAGGTGACATACTGAGATTTTATGTTCTAAATTTCAAATGTTAGCCAATTTAAACTTTTAAATTGTAAATTTTAGCCAATAAAGGATTTTAAGGGTAGTAAGAGACCTACTGAGATTTTATATTTTAAATTTTAGCCAATTTAAAATTTTTAATTTTAAAATTCAAATTTTAGCCAATTTAATTTTTTAAATTTTAGCCACTAAAGTGTTTTAAAGGTTTTAAGAGACAACTGAGATTTTATATTTTAAATTTCAGCCAATTTCAAATTTTTAATTTTAAAATTCAAATTTTAACCAATTTAAAATTTTTATTTTAAAGTTTAGCCAATAAATCATTTTAAGGGTTGTAAGAGACATACTGAGATTTTTGTTTTAAATTTTAGCCAATTTAAATTTTCAATTTTTAAATTTTAGCCAGTAGAGGGTTTTAAGGGTTGTAAGAGACATACTGAGATTTTTATTTCTAATAGATGAGTCTGCAGATGAATTATTGTGTCAAATTTTGTATTTCAGTTAGAGACTTGGAATTTTACAATAGTACACAGTTAACAGGACTTTTATGAAGAGGAAATGAGTTAATTTATGCAATATGCTATATACATATTCTCATAATGGAGATGATCGTGATTGTGATGCTTTTACCTGAAAAAATGTAATCTCTGCCTTGAGGGAATGACATGATCAGAATTTTCTATTATTCTAAGGCCTTACATTTTAGCCAGAAAAAGATTTCGGTGAGTTTATGTGTCAGGAATTTTTATGCTAACAGGTTTGGATTTAATATCGTAGACAGCAAATAAACAGCGAAAGGTTTTAATCAGAGGGACTGCAGGATCAAATTTAACTGTCATGCTAACAAGAATGTATTTAATTTTGAGAAATAGCAGATCAGAATTTCGTATCGTGCTGGAAAGTCTGGATTTTAGCCAATGAGGAGTTTTACACAAGGGAATGCATTTTTTTTCTAATAGATTGACCTGGTGGCTAAAAAGAAAACTGAGAAGCAACAAAAAGCGTTAAATGCATAAAGAGCAGTAACTGTAGAGCTAATTAACTGGATAGCCAGAACTCAATTTGCCCTGCCCCAACACAGAAGTGTACAAATAACCCCAACCAAAACATCTCTGTAAATTCAGCCTTGGCCCACTAAAACCACCCATGATCAGATTTTCAAAAATCCATCCTAAGTCACTCAGATGTCAAAGTTATCTGATGCCCTCCCCACACCCTGACCCCATACTGAACATCCCAGCTCTACTAGATATACCCAGATGTTGGCGGGGAAAGCAACCAACAACAGAGAAGGGGCATCTGCTAGAGCAAAGAGATTGCAGGGGCATACGAAGATTTTTGCACAAGCCGAATAGAGGCCAAATGTTTGACATTCCTGAGCTCCCACGGACAGCGAGGGCAATCTCGGGAGACTGCAGATTTTAGGAGGGGTGGGCAAATGATCTGCAGGTCTCCTCGACAGCTCAGAGCTGGGGAGAACGCTGCATTGGAAGTCGGTGAAAGACAGGAGATCAGCAAACCCTCCGAGTCAGAATCAAGTCACAAATGCACAAGTCTCTGGCACACAGTAGGTGTTTTATAAACGTTTCTGGAAAAAAAAGAAAAGCCAGCATCCAGATCACTACTTCTGCCTGCCCCCGATGTCTGCTTCGAATCTGGGAGAGGAAATAAGAGCTATTTTGGGCGTCTGAGCCAACTGACGGGATAGCAGCCAAGTGCCCATTTTCTCCTCTTGTCCTGAACTTGTTAAACAGTAGGCATCTCTGCTGGAGATCCGCACCTCAGAAGCGAGGAGGCCCAGCCTGCCAGGGGCGGCTTTGGACGGCACTGAGATGTGACCTCTGTGACTTTCTGGTGACCAAGGAAGGGAAGGGAGGCTGACCAGGCCTGTGTGCCAGGGTTGAAATGAAGCAGCTAATGCACCCTGCCAGGTGCCTGCCTGCCACGGCGGCCACTCCGGGCCCATCAACTCCACAGAATTTATGGGCTGTGAATTTCTTACAGCCACGGGGGAGTAGTCAGGCCAGACAGGCAGAGTCAGCCTGGGAGAGTAGGCGGGAAGGTCAGGGGTTTGCAGATTTTTCTCTCCATGGGGTGCCCCAAGTTGGACCCAGGGAGGCTTTCCCCAGCTTCTCTCTGCTCTGCCAAGTTGGGCATCTGATTTGTCCTAGAGACCCTGACCTCGTGAGACCCTAAACCACTGCCTTTCCTCACACCCCCTCCCCACCCCCAGGTTCTGATCTCTGCCATCCCAACCACTGACCGGACGCGTCACAACCTTACCAGTCTTCAGAGAACACTCCTTCCCATCCGACGAAATGATAGAACCCTCTGAAGACTCATTTGAGACGATGATGGAGCGTAAGAATCCATCATCAAAACAAATGGAGTCCTCCGAGGGCTCATCCAACACCACCGTGGAGACACCAGGCAGCAGAGCGGAGGCAGCGGCAGCGGCGGCAGGGCCGGCCACTGGCCTGGCCCGGGAAATGGAAGAGCTGCCCATTGATCTCCTCCAAGACATGGAGGAGCCATCCAGTGGCCCACATAGGGAAATAAAGGATCCACCCAATGACCTACTCCAAGACCTGGAGGAGTCACGCGATGGTTCACATCTGGAAGTGGGGGGTCCATTCGGTGGGGCACCTGGCAGAATGGAAAAGCCATCAGTCAACCCATGGGGAGCCCGGGAAGAGCGAGACGACCACACTGACCTGGCTGGGTGGAAAGAGGAGGAGCATCCCGAAGAGCTGATGGACAGCTCGACAGCAGAAATCATGGGCATGGTGAGGTCCATCATCTCTCTGTACTTCCGGATGCTAGACCTCAGAGAGCAGCAGAGGGTGGCGGAAGAGATCTTGATGAAGGGGATCAGCGCTGGCCAGCTGCCGATCCCAGGCACATTCTCGGGCGATCGCAGAGAATACCACGAGTTCATCGTGCTCTGCCAGCTGATCTTACAGAGCTACCCAAGAATGTTCTACAACGACCGCCTGCGAGTGGGGTACGTCATCTGCCACCTCTCGGGCTTGGCCTTGGAATGGGCCAAAGATCTGGTGGAGAGAGAAAGCCCCTTGATTGACGACTTCCCAGCCTTCCTGGAGGCCATGTCCGATATGTTCCAGTACCGCCAGGCCCTGCGGGTGGCGGAAGAGGCCATGTTCAACCTCAGGCAGGGGGATCGCGCCGCCATCGAATACATCAACGAGTTCCAGGGCCTGGTACCCACCCTGGGCTGGCCGGACGAAGTCCTGCAGGCCCACCTGTGCCAGGGTCTCAAGGACGAGATCAGGCGCTACCTGTTCCGCGTCCCTCAACCGGATTCTCTGGGCAGTCTGATCGTGCTGATCCTGCAGATAGAAGAGAAGCTGGCAGAGAGAAGGGCGATGCTCAGGCTGCCCCCGGAGGCCCGCCCGCGGAACCTGACCTGGATCGATTCGCCTGCTCCAGAGAGGTGGGTGGTGAGCAGCTGGCTGCCCTGCGAGGCCCACCCCGCCATCAACCGCAACCACCTGTTCCTGCTGCTTATGGTGAGGCTGAACCCCTACCACAGCGTGGCGGTTCAGGCCCTGGTCGACTCGGGGGCGGGGGGCAACTTCATGGATGAGAGGTTCGCCCAAGAGCACTACGTCGAGCTCTACGAGAAGCCCTCCCCACGGTCAGTCCAGTCTGTGGATGGCTCGCTGGTCGGCCACGAGCCCGTCTGGTTCTACACCGAACCCCTGGTGTGCATCCACCAGAACCACCATGAGTCCCTGGAATTCGACATCATCCCGTCTCCCAACTTCCCCGTGATACTAGGCATTAACTGGCTCCGAGTCCACGCCCCAGAGGTCGACTGGGTCAAAGGCCGCTGCACCTTCCACTCTCCCTACTGCCTGAAGAACTGCTTCCGCCCGCCCCCACCATGCATCGCTCTGGAGAGACATGCCATAAGCTTGCTGCCCGGATTGCCGCCCCTGTACTCCGACCTGGCCGACGTGTTTAACCCGAAGGAAGCAGATGAGGAGACTTCCGACCAGCCAAGCTCAGACGGATCCGATGATCTTTCTGAATCAGAGCCCTCTGAGCTTCAGCAGGCTGGAGACAGTGATCACAGCAAGACCTATTACGAGTGTCCCTGCACCGCGCCGTGGGAACCTGTGGGAGCCAGGATGCAAGAAAGAGCCAGGCGGGAGGAATACTGGGACCCGCAGGACATGCTGACCAGCAGGCACGACTACGTACAGATGATTCCAGAACTGTTCGACCAGTTACACGGAGCTACATGGTTCACAAAGCTGGAGCTGCGCGGCACCGTCGTGGAGGGAAGTATGAACGTTCACCCAACAGAAGACGTGTGGAAAGCGGCGTTCGGTCTGGAGCTTCAAGAGATGACGAGCTACCAGCCCTTCCCGATCTGCGCAGACCCTATCATCCCTCAGGGCGTGATTCACTTTATCCTAAAGGACATGCTCGGTTTCTTTGTCCTCTCGTACGGGCAGGAGGTCCTGGTCTACTCAATGAGCCAGGAGGAGCACCTCCACCACGTCCGCCAAGTCCTGGTCCGCTTCCGCTACCACCACGTCTACTGCTCCCTGGACAGAAGCCAGTTCCACCGACACACCGCCGAATTCCTGGGATTCGTCATGACCCCCAAAGGGGTGAAACTCAACAAGAGCATCGTGAGCACCGTAACAGGGTACCCCATCCCTGGCTCTAAGAAGTCCCTGCGAAACCTCATCGAATTCGCCTTCCCGTACCGGCACTTCGTGGAGCGCTTCGCCGTCATCACGGAGCCCCTGGTGCGGCAGCTACTGACCAACCAGCCCTTCTACTGGGGGGACGAGGAACAGGAGGCCTTCGAGTGCCTGAAGCGGGCTTTCCGCAAGGCGCCCCTCCTCCACCACCCCAAGCCCCAGAACCCGTTCTACTTGGAAACGGGCGTCACCAAGACGTCCCTGCATGCCTCCCTGATCCAAGTCGACGACCAAACCGGCAAGCGAGTCTGCTGCGCTTTCTATTCTCGAAACATCTCCCCGATCGAGGTCGAGGCCTCGCCAGCGGAGATGAAGACCCTTCCGGTGCGGGCTGCCTTCGTGGTGTGGTGCCGCTACCTGGAGAACACCGAGGAGCCTATCATGATCCTTCTCAACACAGAGGATCTGGCCTCTCTGAATAATGACAGGCTCACCGTACTTCTCCCCGGGCATTGGGTCTTCTTCTTCTCCCACTTCCACTTTGACGTCATGGAGCGGCCAGAACCAAAGGGTGGCCGGCCCCTGCCGCCCACGCGGAAACTTCTCCGGAGAAGAGCCTTCCAGCACCGCGCTGCCACTCGGCCAATGATGCTTTTCACTATGGGAAGGTCCCCCAGGGATCAGTCCCCGGAATCGGGGGACGAAGAGGAGGATGAAGATGCCCTTCATCAGGACGAGCCAAATGGGCAGCACGTCCAGCAGGAGATCCTGGCTCTGATACCAGCTGACCAAATACTCAACAGCTTCCTTGCCCATTTCAGCATGGCCCAGATCAGGGCAGTCATTCTGCACTTCTTCCGAGGCCTCCTGTTCTGGAAGAACCTCCTGGCCGTGGCCGCCCTCCTGGTGTTGCTTAGGTTGAGAAGGCGCCTCGCCCTGCCGCCCGCACCCACCTCGGACACGGCCCGGCCGCCGCCACGGCGCTCCCTGTGCCTGCTGCTGGACTCGTCCCTCATCGCTGGCAGCGGCATCACCACCGCCGTCGCCCAGCTGTTCACCCAGATGCCCCCGCTCACGGGCGCCAACGCCATCCCAGCCGAGGAACTGGCCGAGCTGTTCCTGGGCCCTGGCCAGCGGCAGCACAACGCCCTGCTTGGCCTGCGATTCACTCCCGAGCTCTGGCAGATGCTGTGCGAGCTCTTCGCCGTCAGAGTCGCCCCCCGGGAGGGGACCCACCCCCACCCCCACCCGCGCCCGAACCGCTACCTGGAGCTGCACGTCGTCGCTGATGAGGATGTCGTCTTGCGAGAAGCCCTGCAAGACGACCTGCAACGTTACCGTCAGTGTGGCCTGCATGACGGCCTGCAAGACACCTCGCAGGACGAGCAGGAGAACGACGTGCAGGAGAGCCTGAGCACCGACGCCTCGGGCGCCCTCGGGCCCCGCCAGCACCTCCCCAGCAACACCAACGTCCACCGCCTGCTCTACATCCGCAGTGCCCGACGGGGGTCCATCCCGATCAACCGGGAGCTGGCAGCCAGGGCCCTGACCCACTTCCTAACTGCCGTCTACACCCAGTCTACACCCACCCTCGTCGGGGTGAGCCCCCCCAGGGAAGGAGCAACGCTGGAGGAGCTGCCCAGCGAAGAGGAGGACGCGGACCTCGACTGAAAACGCCTCCTCTCCTCCGCCCCGCCGCCCCACGGAACCTCCCGCCAGCCTCCCCATGCCTCAGCCGGCTTCGCTCGGACCCCGGGCCCCCTCCCTGCCACTCCTGACCCAAGGGGAAACACTTGAGAAGGGCAAACAGTCGACTCATCAACCAGCAACAGTATCCGTGCCAACGGACTATCCAGTGGACTGTCCAACCATCAGAGACCCAGAGTCAGCTCAGGGCTACCCAGTTCCGTCTTAATTCTCCAGGACCCAGGCCTGCAACTGGGCGTGAGATCAATGACAGGAGAGAGGAGTGATGAGCAGGAAATGACCCCATGACCCAAGGCCAGGTGAAGAATCAGCACAGCAGACGCAGCCAAGCAAGCAGGTGCCAGGGACCCGCCCCCTGGAGTGACGAGTGGCCACCTTGGGCCACCCTGGGACACTGACCTCGGGTGCTCCACTGACTTCTTCTACCTCCACCACCGGTGCTCCTGCGCCCCTGGGCCCGACCCTGACCTCCCACGCCTCGTGGGGTGCTGGGGGGCCTCCCCCAGCCCACCTCCCTGCAAAGCTGCGCCCACCCCGCCGTCCGGTCCAGCTCCCTCGACACCGACTGTCTGACCCTGAGCTCTGGCTCTCACCTGGATGGTGCTGCTCACAGAGGGTCCCGACGGGCCAGTACTTACCGGACGCGCAGCCTCCGGCGTCCCTGCGACTGTCTGGGAGGCTGACGGGGTGACCTCACCCGGGGGGGGCTCCCTCCCCCACCCCAACACTGACAGCACAGGGGCCTGAGGCCTGAGACAAGGGGAGGGGCTCCAAGAGAGACTGAGAGAGGCCCGAGACAGCCAAGTCGCTGAGAATGCTCCCTCCTGCCAGACCACCGCTCTCTGCTACGGGGAGGAGACCCTCCCCGCCTGCCCTTCCTCACCGCTTCCCACCCCCAAAATAAAGCAGAGTTAAAAGAGGATCTGACTCTGTGGCTTGTTCTGAAGGTGGAGGGTGGGGACAGGCGGGATGGAGGGCCGGCAGGTGGCATGGGGGAGGGGCGGGGTGGGGCTCCCCCCTGGACCAGGCCCACCAGGCGCCTGGCACGCAAGCTGCAGGGGGCGGGGGAGGAGGGCAACACAGGGAGCTGCCTCTTCCAGAGGGTCCGGATCAGGGACCCCAGAAATCCAAGTCCCAATTCGTCCCACACGAGAAATAAGGGGTGCGTGGGCTGTACCCCGCCCCCCTAACTCGGAGGGTGTTCGAACCAAGGAACCTCGGCTTCAGCAATTCCCCCACCACCACCTCTAGTGGAGAAGGCCAAGGTCACACAGCCATAAAAGGGGCAGAAAAGCTCTTCTGAGGGTGCACTGCCCTGGGAAGGCAGAGGGAGTCCCGGGTAGGGAGGACAGCGGTGACTGGGCACTCGGGCACTCAGGGCGCACTCATCCCACAGCCCAGCCCCTGCCCCTCTGCCTGGCCTCAGGGCCCACCCATCCGGCAGCGGCCTTGGACCTCCCAGATCCGCCACCTCTCCACACTGGGACCACACCTTGCGGGCGACCTAGAACCTCCACTTGGGGAGGGGCTCCAACACGGAGGTCCGTGCACGTGGGCCCTCACACACCATGTCATGGGCCTTAAGTCTGCCCTCTCAGCACAGAATCTGCCCCTGACAGTGGCACCATGAGACCACCAAGCAGATCTCAGGTTCAAAGGTCAGGGGCTCTGCAGGGGCCTGACTCCCCATCCCCCTCCCCACCCCTAAGGAAAGTCGTGTCCCTCACGGACCCCCCAGAGTTCTGTGCCCTCTCCGGCTCCCCCACCCCGGAGTTATGCGCGGTGCCCTCACTGGTCCCCAGGAGTGACGGACGGTCGCTCACCACCCACCCGTCTGTCTGAGGCATCTGCCCCTGACGGCAGCACCGTGAGATCATGGTCAGGATCCCCAGGTCCAAAGCTGGGGGCTCGGCTGCACCTCCGGGCTTCTCACCGCCCCCCTGGCCCCCGCTGACCGGCTGCATCCCCCTCCCCGCCTCCTCCTCCTCCTCTGACACTCCGAGCCATCGGAGCTCCTGTCATAAAGGAAGTCATACTCGGAGTCCCTGCCCTCCGCTGCCCACCATGTGTGGACTTCTTAGGCCATTTATTCAGGAGAAACTTGGGAAAGCAAGGCCCAGAGAGGGCAGTTGACCTGATGCTGGCTGAGAAGGGGTCAAGAACAGAGCCGGGACTAAGGTCCTCCCCGGTGGCCTCCACCATCTCACCCTGGGCCCCTCCATCCCCTCCACACCCTGCACACCTGCAGTCACGGACCCAGGAACGACGCCCACAGACAGCCACCATCACCGAGGCCCCAGGAGCCAAGGGCACCCTACCTGTCTGTCTGTCTGTCCACCCCCTGACAGCAACTCCAAGAAGCCACGGGCAAGCCCTGTGGGTCAAGGTCAAGGGCTCATCTCCAAGAACCCCAAGACCCCCTTAGTGGCCCTGACTCCAACTTGCTGGGTGACCCTGGCTAGCAGCTGTCTGGTCTTCAGGACTGTTTTCCTATCATCAAATGGGGGGTGTGGTTAGAGGGGAGGGGAGTTTCAGGGGCAACCGGACACAATCTCCAAGGGCCTCTGATTCCTAAAATCCCCTCTGTTCCCAGACGACGCTCTCCTGGGGGTTCCCGAATCCCCTGGCATGAGCTCCCCTGGAGCAGAGGCTTGGGGTCATGGTGGGGAGGCCACGCCCAGCACTGGCCCCTCACCCAGCCCACCCCCGGGGAGTCCTAGAGGCTGAACCTCCAGCGCAAGCCTGCTTGGTAGGGGCCGCCCTGGGCAGTGGGATGGAAGATGACCCCTCCCATCCCTGCAGCCCAGGACCTGCCGGGAGTGCCAGTCTTTCCAGCCAGGCCTGTGCAGGTGGAGGGGCAACGGGACGACCTCTCGGCTAAGGTCGAACAGAATTCGCCACCAAACAACCAGCCCTGCCTTCAGTGGGGAGTCCAGACGCCCACTAAGGTGCACACATTTATCCACGGTGACACGCCTGCACACTCACACACACGTAGAGCAGTGGGGCTGCTGGCACAATTGTGTTGGCACAGCAGTCTGGACACAGTGGACGGCAGTGTACTGGTCTAACTGGGTCCCCTGCCCCAGTCCAGCCAGAAGGGGCTTTATCCCCATTTACAGACAGAAGCAGAGAGGCAGCTCCCAGGCCAAGGAGGACAAACTACTGACAAGGCAGAAAAACACTGGGTGATGGTGTCCCCACCTTCCTAGAACAAGAGTTTAGAGAACACAATACAAACCTTTTTTCTCCTGAAAGCAAGAAAAAAGTCAGTACTGAATGACATGCTGGGTTATGACATCATGGCACCACAGCAAAGGTGGAAACTCAAGACAAAAGACAGGTTACACAACCGCCTGTGCCCAGGTCCCCCCCTCCGTCCCCAAGACCACTGCCATCCAGTGAGCTCTGACAGCATCCAGGGACACAGGGGACCCTGGATTCCAACCAGGTGAGGCTGCCAGCCTCTCTGCCACCTCCCTGCCTTTCCCAGCACACCCCCATCACCCTCCCCCAGCCCGCCCATGGCCAAGAGCTCCAGCCGCCAGGCCTAGTACACATGGGCCTGTTTCTGGAAACATGTAACAATACACACTCCCCGGCAGCTGATGGCTACTCACCACTCGGATCCTGCTATGCCCATCCTTCCTGCAGGAGGCCGCAGGTCCAGCCTCTGTCGGGCCCCCCGACACAGGCTCCCATGTTAGGGGGTGTGATAGGAGCTTGAAATCCCCTCCCTGCCCACCAGGGCGGTACCCGCCTGCGCCCAAAGTAAGCAAGAAGCCAGCATCACACAGAGCCCATCCCCACACCCCAGCGCCCACTCCACCCATCCACCAAGCAGCACACGCTGTCCACTCCTCAGAGCTCTGGTTTCTATCCAAGGTCCCGAGCTGGGGAGGAGGCCTTTCCTTGGCCAACATCGAGGCCTCTCGCGATGGGACCTCCATCTTCCCTGTGCCCCATCTGGCTCCAACACACTGCACCTGATGGAGGCAAACATGACACTCCCACCACCACCTGAAGGCCCCGCCTTTGCTCAAGCGGTCCCCTGGCCAGGAGGGCCTTCCTGACCTCAACAAGGATGTCCTGAAGCTGCAAAGTGGGGAAAGATGCAAAGCCGGGTGGAGGCAGGGGAGGAGGAGGATGGCGGAAGGCCCTCCTGTCCTGGCTGGGGGCTCTGTGCTGCGGGCTGCCTTGTCTGCCTCGTGGGCAAATGACTCTAGTTGCACAGGGGCTTGGTGCGGTCTCCTCCCACCACGCATGGGACCTAAGTTAGCGGGACAGCCAAAGTCAGCAGCCAGGGCCCAGGGGGACACGGGTCTAGCACCCTCGGGCACCCAGCTTGGACAAGGAGAAGAAGGGGGCACCGGCTGACAGCTTCCAGCCGAGAGACACAGGACCCAGGGTTAGGAATAGCTGGGGAGCCAGGGAAGTCTCCAGATGGGGTTTAAGGAGAGAGGAGGAAGCAGCCGCCTGTGAGGGGCCTCAGCCTCCTGGTCATGAAAGAGTCCCGGGCAGAGGCTAATGCCCCTTGAGGAGACCCTCATCCAGGGGCAGTAAGAAGGGCCAGGCCTGGGAAAAAAGGGCACTGTCTCTCCGACGTCCACCTGTCTGTCCTAGGAGCAGGGTCCTCTCAGAGGGCTCCCTACAGGAGCACAGCTGCTGCCCCATCAGTGGGAGAAGCCCCAGGTCAGGCCCTATCTCCACCTCTGGCCTGGGCCCACCCCTGGGGAGTGTCCCACCGGGGGCATAACCTTCCCCTCCAAGGAGGGGACCTCAGAGATGGCCCAGCCCTAGGTCCTCCCCTCCAGGGACTCGAGGACTGCAGACCAGAGAGAAGACCATGCCAGGAAGAGGCTGGCGGGGCAGCAACGAGCTTGAGGACACGCCCCCGTGCAGCCAGGGGCTCAGAGGACGGGTGGGGAATGGACTCCACACAATACATGAACGAGTGAGGGACTTAGCATGACACATGCGGGAGGGGCTCCCTGTAAAGCATGGGTGGAAGGTGGGCTCCATGCCACACACGAGTGGGTGAGTAACTCAGTCTGACACATGAAAGGGGCTCAGTGGGACACATGTATGTTGCAGGCTCTCGGTGTAATGTACAGGTAGGGGACGGACTGGCGTGACACATGAGTGAGGGAGTTTAGTGACACACAGGTGGACCAGAGCTCCACTGGCACAGGAGTGGAGAAGGGGCCGAGGTGACTCATACTTGGGAGGCAAAGCTCAGTGTCCAGTGTCATACCTGAGGCAGGAAGGGACTCGGTGTCACACATGAGCAGGAGAGGGTCAGTGTGACTCAGTAATGGGAGGAGGACTCAGTGTGACAATGAGTGGGGAGATTCCGTGTGATGTGTGGAAGAGGGGCTCCATGTGACAAATGGGCAGGGGAGGGGCTCAGCGTACACATGAAAGGGTGCGGGGCACGAAGTGACACACGGAATGCAGGAGCAATGTGACACAAGCACACTGGGGGCTTAATGAGACACAGGACTGGGGAAGGAGCTCTGTGACCTGAACGGTGGGAGGGAATCGATAGAATACATGACTGGGGCAGGGCTGGTGTCATCAGGGGTGGGGAAGAGGCTCAGTGAGACACACAGCTGGGGCGACATCTGGGTGAAGAGGGGCTCCACGTGACTCATGAGCCGGAAGCGACTAGTGTGACGCACACGTCGGGGAGGGGATCGGCATGACACAACGGGGCGCTCCGTGTGACACGCTGGTAGGGGAGAGATTCAGTGCGACACGCTGGCAGAGGGTATGCATGACTCTGGTGGGGGAGGGTCCCGTGTGATGCATAAATAGGAGAGAGGCTCAGGGTCAGAGGAGCGGGGAGGGCGAGGTTTGACAAAGGGTCAAGAGTGACGCTGTGGGACACAAGAAGGGGCAGGGATTCAGTATAACACATTAGAGGGAGAGGAGCTCGAGGAGAAGCATAAATATGGGGCGGGGGCTCGGTGTGACATGTCAGTAGGCGGTGCCTAGGGTGACACATGGTGGGGAGGGGCTCAATACGACCTCTGGGAGTGGAGACGCATTATGTGAACCATGAATGCGGTTTGGGGTCAGTGCGGCTTAAGGAAGGGAGGGGGCCACTACTGTGACAGTCGAGTGAAGGGGCTCCGTAAAACTTGTGGGAGGAAGAGCGGAAGGGTGTGACACCTGGATGGGGGAGTAGCTCTGTGTTACAATGAAAAGAAGAATGGACACGTGTGACCTGTGAGCGGAGGTCACAGCATAACACATGGGAGAAGGAGGACTCCAAAGGACAGATGAGCACGGAAGGGGCTCAGTGTGACACCTGAGTGCAGGAGGGGGGTCTGTATGACACCTGAGTGGAGGAGGGGGTCTATGTGACACGTGAGTGGGGGAGGGGTCTGTGTGACACGTGAGTGGGGGAGGGGTCTGTGTGACACCTGAGTGGGGGAGGGGTCTTGTGACACCTGAGTGGAGGAGGGGGTCTATGTGACACCTGAGTGGAGGAGGGGTCTGTGTGACACGTGAGTGGAGGAGGGGTCTGTGTGACACGTGAGTGGAGGAGGGGTCTGTGTGACACCTGAGTGGGGGAGGGGTCTGTGTGACACCTGAGTGGAGGAGGGGGTCTGTGTGACACCTGAGTGGAGGAGGGGGTCTGTGTGACACCTGAGTGGGGGAGGGGTCTGTGTGACACCTGAGTGGAGGAGGGGGTCTATGTGACACCTGAGTGGAGGAGGGGTCTGTGTGACACCTGAGTGGAGGAGGGGTCTGTGTGACACCTGAGTGGGGGAGGGGTCTGTGTGACACCTGAGTGGGGGAGGGGGTCTGTGTGACACCTGAGTGGAGGAGGGGTCTGTGTGACACGTGAGTGGGGGAGGGGTCTGTGTGACACCTGAGTGGGGGAGGGGTCTGTGTGACACCTGAGTGGAGGAGGGGGTCTGTGTGACACATGAGTGGGGGAGGGGTCTGTGTGACACCTGAGTGGGGGAGGGGTCTGTGTGACACCTGAGTGGGGGAGGGGTCTGTGTGACACCTGAGTGGGGGAGGGTGTCTTGTTACCCTGAGTGGGGACAGGCATAGCTGTTCCATGAACCTAGCAGTGCTTTTCAGCCTCCAACTGCCATGAAGTGCAGCCCCACCCTGCGAGATGATAGACATTCTCAGGTCAACGCGGGACCCCATGGGTCCACCTCATCCCTACAGACTCCCAGGCAGTATGCACATGCCACACCAATTCTGATTCAGATTCAGAGTCTAATAGGCAATTTAACGATCCTGAAAGTTACAGAAGTTCCTTCACCAAGGGGAGAACTCCAAATAACCAAACCTAAATCATCTGATGACTGACACCCAAGGTCCCCTAAAACTGAGTCCAGTCCAATACTTGAAGAGGACCTGAAGACATCCGACATCACTCCCCACAAACTGGTGCCCCTCCCCCAGCACATCCACAGGGTCTTGGTGGACACTAGAGGGTCCCAGTTTCTGACTCTCCAAGACCTGGAAAATGCCCAGATGGATATCTGACAACCACCACCTGGCCAAGCAAAGACATTCAAGTCAATAGACCAAACCATCCTTGACCACCATGATTTGAGAGAACAGAAGTGCGTTGTAAGAGACCAAACTACAAGGACACAGCTCAGAATTTTACAATGAAATAAATTTTGCTTTACAAGAAATTCACTGCCTCGTGCACCACTGCCTGGTGTTACCCTAACCCTCACCCTCCATCACAGATTTGGTTGCCCCTCCCGACCCCCTGTGACTCCCCCTCCTCCAATGTGGTCTAACTCTGCCTTGAATCCACTCCAAGACTGAGAAGTCCACATCTTCCCCGCCACCCACCTCCTTTCTCTTACATCGTCAATTCATTCATTCATTCATTCATTTCAACTTTGGTGGAAAGCGCACAAAATTTCGTCCCTAACCCTCCCTCCACGTGACACTGACACGTGACACTCGGGGAACCCGTCTGAGCATCAGTTTACCATCTCAAAAGGGGAAATATGTGACCAACATCGAAGGATCTGGGCAGGACTGGGTGATCCCCACCTAAGGGGAGAGCAAGGAGGCTGAGCAGAGAACAGGGTGCACAGTGCAAGGAGCCCCGGCCGCCAGAGGGGCTGGACCTGTGCCCGGGGCCTGGCAGCAAGGACCCTGCAGGCAGGCTGGGAGGGCCTGGGCTCCCGGCACCATTTCTGAGATGCCGGCCACCAGCAGGGAAGAAAGCGGGCACAGGTAGGCTCTCCTTGCAGACCTCCCTCAGCAGGACCTGGGCTGAACCTCCCCACCGCCATGCAGTCAGACCCTCCCTTCTCTGCACCATGTCCCCAAGCCGCCCTGGCCCAGGCTCTGTGCCATCCGCCGGCTCTCGTGCGTCTCCCCGAGGTGTGCACTCCCACGGGCCACGTCCATTTACTTGCTGCCTGGCACAGGGCCTGGCACACAGTAGACCTTCACCGAATGTGCAAACGAATGAATGAAAGCCTACCATGTACAAGGCCCTGGGGGCCAGAGTGAGCCCCGAAGCGAGGATGATGGAGGTGAGGCGGATGATGGATGGGTGATGGCCAGGTCCACAGCGACAGAGGTGAGATGCTGTGCGCAGGATGACAGAGGCCAGGTGGAGGTGATGGGAGCCCGAGATGGCCAGCCCACGGGGAAGGATGGGCCAGGCCCCGGGACCCGGTAGTTGCAGGGTACAGTGAAGTGGTGATGGGTGCCAGGAGGATGGAGCCCACAGTGACAGACATGCGTGAGATGGACCCCAAAGACTAGAGGGGGTGGAGGAGGAACCCAGGACCCCACGAACTGGGCATGGAAACCTCTGAGGCTCAAGACCCGGGCGTCCTGCTCTATACCCCCCGCCCACTTGCATTAACAGAATACCCATCGTGTGCAAAGCTCAGAGAGCAACTACCAAGCTCACAGCCTTGCCAGTGAGGAACAGTGGATGCCTTAGACTGGGGGTCAGCAAACATTTTTGCTTGCAGACCCCATTAAGGAATTTTGAAAAGCCATCCCGCCTTCCCCCAGCCCCTTTTTAAATTGGCACCAAAGCTTTCATGCCAAGCTTACAGAGTTGCAAAGATATAACCTCCTGGGTATCACATACTAGATATGTAACATGTAGATATATATCTGTCAAAAGCACAGAGCTCATTGGATTCATCCACTCTCAACCTCGCTGGCAAATCAACCGGACAAAACAGACTTTCATCAGCAAGTCTGTCACTTTTAGCACTTTGCAATCCAGGCCAATGCGTTCTATGCATCGCGACGACAAACATTGCCCCTCTGGATTCTGAGTCTCAGGTAGACGCGTCACCTGGGTGAGAAGGGGGTGGGGCACCGTGGGGCAGGCGGGAACTGACCTGGATGGTGCAGCATCTGGGCTGAGTGCCATGGGGGCGCAGGCACACTCCGGGTCCGAGGCTCTGTGGAGGGCACAGTGCAGCAGCCAAGGTCTGGGAGATCTGGGTCCAGAGGTCCCGGCCAGCGCCCGTGGGTGGCAGCCGCTCCCAGGCAGTGGCCAGGGAGGCTGGGCAGGCTGCGGAGACCGGCACAAGACCCAGTGCACCTTGCTCAAGCCATCCTTGTGTCTCCATCCAGGAGGTGGCTGAACGTGTCCTGCGAGCTGCTGGGGAAGCTGGGGTCTGGGACCTGGCATGGGGGAGCCGAGCAGAACCCCAGGTGGGTGGGGAGGAGGTGGGGGGTTGCGGCGGGGAAGACTCCACTCCGAGACACTGGGCAGAGCTGGTGAGTGGGTGTGTCGGCAACTCACGGGCGCAAGGTCCCCCCCACCTGTGGGCACATCGCCAAGGAGAGGCAATGAGGGGGTGGGTCACAGAAGGGTAAGGGGTTAGGGCCAAGGCTGCCACTTTCCTGCTTGCCGTGGCTGCACTGGACGCACAGATGGGCTGGTGGAAAGCTACAGGGGACACGTGGCAGGGGCGGCTGCGGGGAGTGGGTCTGGAGGAGAGTGGACGTGGAATCCACAGTCAGGGCGTCTGGCATTAGGGAGAGACCCAGCGTCTCTCATCTCCCGTCACTCTCCACCCTGTCTCTCTCTCACACACATGCGCGCGCACGCACATGCGCACATGCGCACACACACTCGCACATGCGCACACACACCCAGGCGCACACACCCATGCACACACAGGCACACACAGGCAGGCTCAGGCTCACATCTGTCCCCAGCCCAGGCCAGGACCCCCCTGCATCCTGAGCACCATCCCCCAGGGCTGACAGCACTTGAGCCTAACCTGGGGCAGCCACCCAACACCAACCGGGCATCTATCTGGCACTGGGGCAGTGCAGGAGCTGGGGTGAAGGGGTGCAGACTAATCCCTGGATCGGGGGTCCCAGGTTGCAGAAACCTCCGGAAGCAGCACCCGTGCAGGTGGCAGGAGCCCAGGCTGCATGGGGGGTTTGATAAGCCCCTGTGGAGTCACAGTGAATTCTAAAGAGGCAAGTTCCAGCCTGGGTAATTAATCCCAGACGGCCAAGCAGGGGTGCCCTGGGGGCTTTCTTCCTAGCAGAGCGGCCTCTGATTGCTGTGCACTGAGGCCCCGGCCAGGACATCGCAGAAAAGGCCGCTCCTGGCCCCATCGCCCTACGCACATGTGAGTATCCTGTCTCTGAGCCCAAGGTCTCCACCGTGACATGGGGGGGCCCGAGGAGCACCCAGCCCCTGACAGACACACATCCGTCCACTCCTTCCACCATCAGCCACCACCAAGCAAACAGATAAAGTGCTTTGTGAAGTGCAGGTATATAGGTAACATTCCACAACGCCCTGCCAGCCCCCCGCGGACCCTCACCCAGCCCCCCACCGAGGGCAACTCGGAGTCCAGGGGAGCTCTGGCCTTGGAGGCTTCTCAGCCGCAGAAGACAGCTCCGGGACTGTGGGCTGTCTGGGAAGCACACAGCTATCAAATTAGCCTAAAATATGTCTCTCCGAAGTAGGGGCTCCCCCTCCGTCGCTGTAGCATTTGGCTTGAATTTGGCCTGACTCTAGACCACTTGGCTGTTGTCCTACCCCTTACTGCCTGCCATCTGTCCTCCCAACCCACCTCCACCCACCCCCTGGGTGGGCCCAGCCTCTGCAGAGAGCTTTGGCCGCTACTGGGACTGGCTTCCCCAGAGAGCTGACATGACGGCTGAGTGCAGGAGTACGGGCAGGGCCCAGACTGTCTCCTGAGGTGCACAGGGAGGGCCCCGTCTCCCAGCGGCCTGCACGGGAGGACACCCCTCCACGTGAAGGGAGCTGGAGAGGAAGCTTTCCACGGGCCGCCGGCCCCTGCCTCGCTCCGGCTCCCAGCTCCAAAACGATGGCCGCCAGTGTGGATACGAGGGGAAAATTACAATCCGCTGGGAGAAAACTGCAGCCCAAGGCGTCTTCACTCCCTGCTTCCTCTAGGAGCTGAGCTGGGAGTGTCTGTGAAATCTGAGGCACGGCCCGACCCCTCCTGGGAAGGAAGAAGGCCCTGATTTCCCTCTCCCTCAGTACTCGTCTGCCTCTTTGCCACGAGGCCGTTTCGCCAAGTGGCCACTTCTCACAAAGCGGGAGTGGGAAAACCCACCAGAGGATGTCCCTCCAAAAAGCGGGAGGAGGACACAGTGAGTGATGGGGAAACTAAAGCCCCGAGGGAGAGTCAGAGACAAACAGTGGCCGGGCCTGGCTCCCTAGACTCCCGGGCGGGGCGCCTCCTGTGCCATCCCCCCCACCCCCCACCCCCGAGCATCCTCACTCCCTCTGGCCTGGTCTTCCAGGATGGCGCTGGGGCTGGGCTCCTGGAGAACGGGTACACAGTCACTCCGGCGCCAAGCCTTCCTACTTCTCTCGATGGGTGTCTGTGGGCAATCCACTCAGCCTTCTGGGTTCTTCCTGAATCTCAGTACAATCAGAGGCAGCCTGGGGTGGGGAATGTTGACCTCCAGAGAGGTCTGGTCTTAATGGACATCAAGTAACCAATCTTTCTCTCAGCCTCAGTGTTCTCATCTGTAAAGTGGGAGCTGACTGGGAGAGCACGATGGCCGGCCATCCAGCCCTGACCAAAGGGCAGTCCTCTACACTGAGACCACAGCAGCAGTAGCACCTGGAATTTGGTCTTTTGCACTTGGAGGGCAGGGACTGAATCAAATTCATCTCTTCCTCCAGAGTCTCAGCACAATGCCTAGCACACTCCAGAAAATCTTAAGAGTTCGACCACCTTCCTGGGAGGGGCTGTATCATAATCTCTGACCTATATTAAGTCAGGAGATCCAGAAGTTCCATCTGTCCTTATTTTCCACTACTGTGGTTCTACTTTGAGCCTCGCCCCCTGAAGTTGATGATGTCATGGAGTGGTTTCACATTTTCTTCACAAACATTACAAGCCCGCTGGCTCACCCATTTTGCATTTGGCTTCAGAATTTGTTGTGGAAACTTCTAGGAAATCAGCAACGGGTGATTCTAATAATTGCTTGTTCTTGGAAATCTCCTAAAATAACTTGGCCAAATGAGAGTGGCGGGGTGGGGGGGGGGGAGGGGGCAGGGCGGTCCTCTAAGAGGACATTTCTCCTCCATTCCATCCCAGGTCTCGAGTTCCAGTTACTCATAAAAGAAGTTTTTGTGTGCATAGTTTCAAATTCGTATGAATTTCCAGGAAACATCACCAAAATGATGTTGGCATCGTTAGGATGTGTTTTTCAAGAACGCTTGCTAGCTGCTCCCTTTTCCTGCAGACTCCAACTGCAGAAAATAAGTCCGTTTCTGGGATATATTATTGTAGCTATGTCTGAATGGCATAAATGATGATATCAGATTCTCAGAACCTCCCAGTCTACAGATTTCCAAGTCAGCACATCCAGAATCACACTCAGCATGCTCTTCTTCCAATCTTGACACTTTTCATCACTTCAACTGTGTCAACCCACGGCGTTCTTACGGCTTCTGAGCACGGCAATGTTTTCAGCCTTATTTCATTAACTGCCATCTCTCTCCAGTTTAGTGGACAGTCTGGTGTCAACCCAACGTCTGAAGGGCCACAATGACCTTCAAGGTGCTCGGGGCAGGGTCCCAGCCCAGAATGCAGCTGCATCTGGGAAGCTGCCATCATGTCCCTGTGTACTGGGGGGCCGCCTCCTTTGCTGTCCACGCCATCTGCACCACCCATCACGATGGCCTGGCCCCGTCTCAGTCCCAACCTCAGCGAACTTCCGTTGCTGGAAAGAGGCAACCAGATCTGACCAGCCCCGAGGTCGTGGCTTCAGGCCGGGCTGGCGAGTGGGCGTTTAGCACCTTCCCCTGGGAGAGGAGCTAAGCCGCAGAAACGAGCTTGGGTTACATTCCAGGGTCCAGCCAACTTGGCAGCCCCGTGGGTCAAGTCTGGTGTGCGGCCAGCCATGAGTCCGGCACAACTAAAAGGCATAAAACGGCACTTTGCTGCCGAGATACACACTCACGGGCAGGCTCCGTCAGCAGGGCCCCGCCCGCGATCCATGACTTCTGCTGCCAGGCTCTTCCTAACACTCTTCCTCCGGCCAGCAGCCCCTGCTCCACATCTCTCCTTAGGCATCTGGAGCCCAACTTCCCGCGGGCTTCAGTACCTCCAGTCTTGCTAGTGAAGAGAGCTGCAGGCCACGCGTGGACAGCAGAGTCTCCTCTGCCACCTCCCGTCAAGTCAAACCTTGGCCACACCCAGTCGTGCCCAGGCAAGCCCACGGCCTTGAGTCTTTCTCAGCAGTTCTGCACGTCTGAGCTTCATCAGAGGCTGCAGCTAGGGTCTCAGTTCTGAAATATCAAGGGGGCCCTCATTTTGGAGGCCCAAGGTTCACTGGAGGCCAGAGCTGGAGTCTCAGTTCTGGAACATCCATGGGGCCCCTCATCATGGGCATCTGAGTTCATCAGAGGCTGGAGCTGGGGTCTCAGCTCTGGAACATCAAAGGGTCACTCATCATGGACACCTGAGCTTCATCAGAGGCTGAAGATGGGGGCTCAGCTCTGGAACGTCACAGGGGCCCTCCCTCCGGATGCCCAGGGTTCACTGGAGGCTGGAGCTGGGGTCTCAGCTCTGGAACATCAAGGGGGCCCCTCATCATGGGCATCTGAGTTCATCAGAGGCTAGAGCTGGGCTCTCAGCTCTGGAACATCAAGGGGACTTTCATTTGGATGCACAAGCTTCATCAGAGGTTGGGGGCCCACCGCATGCAGGACTCTCCTGGACTCTCAGCTGCCCCTTGGCTGGCCGTGGACTCATCCAGGTGAGCACACTTGGAGGCTGTCTTCTTCTCATCTCAGTGCTGCCTGGACCCTCACTCAGCACCATCCATGTCTCCATCTTGATCAGGGACTGGGGTCAAGTCTCCTTGGCTGAGATGTGCCCACGATCCCCGAGGTCGTTCTTTCTTTCTGCAAGGGAGCCATGCTCAGCCCCGTGCAGTCATGGCTGGACTTGCCTGTAGTTCCCTTGAGGCACCTCCCTGTGGGGAGTGGAGGGGCGGAGGGGGGAAGGGGGGAAGGAGAAGGAGGAAGGTGGAAAAGAAAGAGGAGGAGGAGGTGCCCGTAGTGGTGGTGGTTGGCACGGCTTTGGCGTTGACAATGGCATTGACGTTGGCAGTGGCAGCGGTCAGCCTCTCTCTCCCACTGGTTGCGTGTCCAGCTCATCTGCCCCGGCAACGCCAGGTGTGCTGACCCCAGGACTCCTCATGGACTCGAGTCCGAAGCTCCCTTGCCCTTGCTCCCCTCTGTCCCCATTCGGCCCCAGCCACACACTGCTGGCCAACAGCCTGAGCTTCCTGAGCTGGGTGCCCTGCCAGTGGGCCAGGGGCTGCATCTCGGGCTCTACCTCTGCGGTCCCTCAGGGCCTGCTCAGTAGCCAACGTGTGGAATGAGTGTTGGCCCCGGGTCGCAGCCAGGCTGGAGCAGAACAGCTCGGCCATCCACTCCCCTTTAGTTTAAGCAGGATGACTGCTCTACCAGGCCCCCACCAGGGCCCTGGGAATATGTGAGGAGCGGGGCGGGGGTGGGAAGAGTTGCAGCTCTGGGGGCGGCCCCTCCGGGGCTCCAGGGACCAGCACAGACTTCCTCCACCTCCTGTCTATATTCCTTTCTGGAAAGAAACCTGGCTTCCTCAAACCATTAGAAGAAGGGGGACCTGCCCGGGTTAGTTCATCCAAACGTGCATCCATCTCAGGATCCCCCCAGGTCAGCTTTGCTTCTGGGCATCCCATCACCCTTGAGTATCCAGTGGGCAGGGGACAGGTGGCTTCCCGGGACCGGAGCTGGCTCCCGTGCCCCTCCCATCAGACGGGCCCGAGAGGAGGAGAAGCCCCCAGCCAGACAGCATCCCGACATTCACCCCTCCTCAGATTAGTAGCACACCCATCACTGTTTTTGTTAAGGCAAGAAACACATTTATTGAGACACAACGGGGTGTGCCAAGCCCCTGGGAGGGCACTTTGCGACCGCGTCACATGCCCCTCACAACAGCCCTGTGAGGTAGGCGTCCGATCCCATTTCACAGATGCGGACAGCGAGGCTCGGCGCTCCCCCAAGTCTCAGGGTTCATGAGGGGTGGGGAGGGGTCCAGCCCGCGTGTCTGACACTCAAATCAGTGAAGTCCATCAGTCAGAGGGCGGGGAGGCGGGGAGGACACGCCTCTCCATGCAGGGGAGTGGCCCGGGTCCAGAGTCTTTGGGTCCAGCCTGTCCCATGGGAACGCGTGCAGGTATCCCCGTGGCTGTGGAGGCTGAGAGAGACACAGGTGCTGATGAAGGCCACCCGCTCCTGGGCTCACTGGCAGACAAGAGTTCTCATGCACACAGGCACGTTGGAGGCAAGGAGCAGAGAGAGGGTTAGGAGACGGGTCGCCCGGGGGCCTGGACCACATGGGGAGAGGGCCCTGGCCCCCAGCAGCCATGGGGGCGAGGTGAGCACCCAGCCACTAGCCCCTGCCCTCTACCTGCTGCCCCTCAACTCTGGCATCCCACACCTGGTCTCCTCCTGCTGCAGAGAGTTCCAGAAGCATCACACCCTCCTGCACCAGGAACCTCTGATGGTCCTCACTTCACTAACCCAAATCTAGAACGCTTGGCCTTGCTAAAAGCCACCCCAGCTCTCCTGTCCAACCCGTTGCCAATTAAACTTGGGCGTTCTCTAAACTATCAGCTTCCTCCTCTTTCTAAAAATTCTCCCTGATCCTGCCCGCTTGGACCTCAATCCCTTCCCCTCTGAACCTGCGACATCTCTGTATTGAAAAGCAAACCCTTCGTTCCCTCGTTGTCCCTCCAAGGCTGGCCGGGTGCTCCCCTGACGCCCTCCACTCCACCCTGCAGCCCCCCTTTGGCAGTTCCAGAAAGCCCAGGGCTTCCGTGACTAGGGCCCACAGGCTGCAGGGTGCTGTGGCCAGCCCCAGCTGGGAGGCCGGGTAACAAAGCATTTATTTTCACATGAACAATCTCATTGAATCTGACAGTAACCATGCCAGGTAGATGTGACTATGTCCGGATTACAGGTGAGCAACTCATCCAGGCCACACACACATAAAGGTGCTTAGGTGGCTTCGAGCCCCAGACCTTGATCTCAGAGCCAGTATATACGGAGTGCAGCAAGGCACTAGTCCAGCAACCCTGGAGTGGACACTGTTATTATGTACCCATTCTACAGGGGTGAAAACCAAGGCTCGGGGTGGTCCAAGTAACCCTCCCAAGGCCACTAAGCTGGCAAATGGTGATGCCAGAACCAGAACTCAAATGGGTAAGTGTCCTGCCCCTCAGCTTGAGGGGGTGGGGAGGAGGGTGAGAGGAGAAGGAAGGAATCAAGGTCTGGGGTCCGACCCCCCCTCATTTGCTGGCTGACCAGGGCTGCATCCCAGACTGGGCATGTGCCTTACAGGTTAATGCTGATTGTCACCAATGGTGAGGACAAAGACTTTTCAGGTAAAAGACCTCCCCTCCCCAAAGGCGAGGGCTCCTGGGGCCCAGAGAGGCCATGGGTGGGGCCAGGACACTTCTCCCACTTGGGAATTGCCAAATGCCACGTCATCAAAATCACTTGGACCACCTACTGTATAGCACAGGGAGCTATAGTCAATATCCTGTGACAAACCATAATGGAAAAGAATATGAAAAAGAATATATATATGTATAAGTGAGTCACTTTGCTGTACAGAAGAAATTAACACAATATTGTAAATCAACTATACTTAATAAAAAAAAATCACTTGGACCACTACACATAGGAGTACATTTTAGCCCAAATAAAGTTTTATTCTAGATATAAATATTTCCAACAATGTTCAGAAGACAGCTATTTCCATCAGGAGCGTCTGTCCGACGGTCGCCCTCTGGGCTGCACCCCCTGGGGTGAGCCCCCAGCGCAGACAAAGACCCTCAGGATTTGCCCTGAAGAGTCTTTGCCAAGAAAACACACCTTTTTCTCTTACAGAAACGCATGCAGATTCAACGTGTACATCAGCCAACAGTCAATTCAGCTTTTCACATCCACTAAAACCCTGCCTTATCAGTCAGCGAGCACCTATTAGGCACCTACTAGTGTAGACAGCAGGGCTGTTAGGGTCAGAGAAGCATAGGTCTCAGAGTCAGGGAGGGGGTCTAAGAGCTGCTTAGGCACGACCTCACTGAGCTTCGACTTTCTACCTGCCCTCCAGAGGCAGGGACCCAGGCCCTCGTCCCCTCGAGAGGACGAGGCCCTGAAAACACCAGGCACCTGAGAAAGTCCCTCCCCCTGGGTCACCAGGTCCGAGGTCCATCAGGGAGCAGACACCTACACACAGACCCACATTCTACCGAGAGGAGGACCCTACCAACCTGTCCCTACAGTGGAGCCCGCCCCTCGGGAGCTTCGGACAAGTTCTCAAGGACATGGGGTGGCCATGGTGCAGACACAGCCCACTGAAGCTGTGAAAGGCAGAGGCCAAACCAGGAGGGTGGTGAGGCTTCCACAGAGGGAGAGGCCGGGAGGGAGGGGCTCAACAAGATCCCCAGCTCAAGCCCACCTGGAATGAAATCTGGGATGTTCTAGCAGAACACTGATGTCCCACGCACGTGAGACAAGGGCCAGGAAAGGAATTCCGTGGTCACGTGGTGACCCCCGATCCAAAATGACCCCTGCAGGGGTGTCTCCTGGGACTTCCTCCAGAGCAGGGCGGTATCTAATTCGGCCAAGTTTCCAGGTCACACTGAGCTCTGGAGAGCGTGACCTCCATGGGAGCACCGCCAGGCACGTGGTGGGGACAGAAACACACTGGGGCACATCTGGGCTGGCAGAGGCTGGCCACGGTAACCAGGAGGGTTTGTCTGGCCAAGTGGAAAGAGTGCCCCACGGCTTTTCATGGAAGACTGTTCAGTCCTGGCTCTGACGCTCCGTGGTCCCCGATTCTCAACTTGCTCATCTGTAAAATGGGCCCACACGCCAATCAAGCAGGGAGCTTGTGGGCGTAGAACAGCCCCAAGTTTGGTTCCAGGCCCATGGAGGGGGCTGAAGACTCATTTATTTACCTTACAGTCAGGGAAAGAAGGAAGCGGGTGGAGGAAATTAGGAGCACGGGCCTTTCCCTTAAAAGGCAGAAGGTGTTTTAGTCCCTAAAGATGTTACCCAGAAACCTGCTCGGGCTCTCTCGAAACTGTCCCCCCACCTTCCTCACTAAGAAACACCCCGGGGCACCCACAGACGTCTGCAGAAGCCCCTCCACAGACCAGGCAGCGACAGGTAGGGCAAACCCAGAGCAGTCACCCTGCACGGAACAAGCAGCAGCCCAGGGTGCAAGGGGAGAGGAAGGGAGGCTCCGAGGAAGGGGAAAAGCCATCACACATTAACCAAACCAGTATTTACCCCGGGCCCACATCGCTAGACGCTGGCAGACTGCTGGGCCTCTCCTTACACACCCCACTGACTGTCGGAAATCCAATCTTAGCATAAGGTCAAGGCTGACTTTTTATTCACCTGGAACTAGGAAGGGCTTCCCTGTTCCCTTCCAGACAGCCCCCAACATGCGACCATTCTCAGTGACAGCCAGCATTTCGTTAGCAGCCCTGGGCCCTCACAATAACCCTGTGAGGTAAGCTTTCTGGTGACCCACGGCTTAGAGAAAAGGAGACCGAGGGTCAGAGAGGAAGGAGGAGTGACTTGCCCAACACCACACAGTTAGTTCAGCGCCCCCCAGATTCCCATTTCTAACACAAAACACTGACTCGTTAATCGGACAGCGAAAGTTCCATCAAGGGACACCCGAGGCAAGAGTCCTGGTTTTCGAACAACACACATCATACAAAAGTCCGTAAGATACAACAACTGTTAACAGGTTAATTAGGAACAAAATACAATCTCTTAGTAAAGGTTATAAACAACCGTCGCTTGCATTGGGTTACAATTTTGTTATTCGACCATCTACCTATCCATCCTTTCAACAGACATGGAAGGTGACCCCTACCACTGGCCTGGTACTGTGTTAGGCACCCAGGCTGCTGACATTTGAGCCCAAATGTTGTGAATGGGGAGAGGGGACATTAGCAGGGAGAGGTATAGTGTCTTTGACAGCTGGTGCCTAATATTTGGGGGGAGGACACTGCTGGGAGGGGTCTCTCGTGGAGGATAAGTGCCGCCCACAGGCCAGACACAGCGGTAGGCAAGACACAGATGGGGCCTTCCAACCGATTCCGATTCCAGAGACAGGTGTGAACGCGTACCCCAGGGGGTCCAGGGCATTGCCCAAAGGGGTCGTCATTACCCAGCATGAAGGTTCCTGCCAAAGTTACAACTATCTAACCTTCGAACGCCATACAAATTTAGCGTTCGTTCCCACGATACCCACTGCATGTTTGACGAAAAGATTTCCCACTAACCTGCCCAAGTCAGGCTGCCCCTCCTGGCCTGTCATCCCGCCCCCAGCCCACCCCTGGGGGCATGCGCACAGCCTTTCAGAATCACAGTTCAAAATCCTAGTTACATCAAGCCTCACAACAGCCCTGCGAGGTGGGTGTGCCATGGTCTCCCCAGGAGACAGACTCAAGCTGTCACCATCCGTTTAAACCGCACGTTTGTCCAGCTCCAGGGTCCTGGCTTTGTCCTCCACCCCCACTGTCCAAGGCAATAAATCAAATACAGAATTCTCAGTAGAGCCCCTAGATCTACGCCTTGTCCCAAGCAGGTAGCAGTGAGCTAAGTTGCAGTTGGGGCGGGGGGGTGCGGTGGTGGATGCCGCCTGGCCTGGGACCTGATTGATGCTGGGGACTGCATCCAGGGTTCGCCAAGCGCTGTGTGCCTCGGATGCCCTGTTGTGCCAGAAGATTGTTCTGTGCAGACCCCGCATGGGGCACGATCCTTGCCATCCAAGCAAGCAATCATCTTCCCCAATTTTCTCTAAATAGAGCCCAGAATTAGCAAATCTCAAAGGGACAGGAATGACTCTAAGTTCCCCTTTGTGCAAGATCAGGGTGTTCTAATGACTTGAAAGCCTGCTCACGGGCAGAATCAGCCTTTCGTTTCAGACCCCCCAGCTCTCATTCTGGCCTCTTGAGGCTACGGGCTACGATTTCTGAACACAAAGGAACACAGTTTGCTGATTGCTAATCAACTTAGTTTGGGGAGGAACAAAGTTGGAGAGGGTTATCAACCTTTCACCAGAACTCGGGTCTAGGGGTTGGGAGCTAAATCAAGGGTCCCGCCTTGTTACTGACACACAAACATGGCCCCTGGCAAACACGCTCATCTATTCCTTCGAAAGGGGATGGTTGGAATGTGTCCTGTGAGCCAGCTCTAGTATAGCACCGGCAGATCTTTTCAAATGTTTGTGGACTGAGTGAACGAATGAAGGGATGAAAGAATGAAGGGATGAGTTACAACCACTGCCATCTGGTAGGAGGAAGCTGAAAGGCTGAGGGCAAAGCTCATGGCAGGGACCATGCACCAGGCAGGGTGGCCTGGGGGGGGGACATCTCCTCTCACGGGCGGGGGGGTGGGGCGCTCTCGGACCCTGGCCCTGCTTCCCTCACGGTGTGTGATGCATGGGAAAGCGCCACGGGGAAGGAAGCCGTGTGGGTGACGGTGGCGGATGACATCCAGCTGGGACGTGCTCAGAGCAGTGACCCCGGAGGAAGAAGCCACAAATAAGGGCGTTCACTTCATAACCACAGCCCATGGCACTACACAGCCTGCCCAAGAGGAAAAGGTTTGCTTTC
This sequence comes from Hyperoodon ampullatus, assembly GCF_949752795.1. NCBI lineage: Eukaryota > Metazoa > Chordata > Mammalia > Artiodactyla > Ziphiidae > Hyperoodon > Hyperoodon ampullatus. The sequence goes on along the minus strand of NC_136916.1, from coordinate 175,721,275 downwards.
AGGACAGGGAAAGGCCAAAGCACCAGGTCAAGAGACGTAGGCCAAATGCATGGATGGACGGATGGATCAAAATAATGTTGGGGATCATTGCTGGCCTCCCAAGCTTCGATGCTGGGGCAAACACGTGGGTGAGAAATTCCGATGCAGGCAAACAGCACTCGGTGCTATAGTAGAGGGTCAGTGGGAAGATGCGGCCCTTGGCTGAGAGCAGAGGGTGTTCTGGAAAGCAGGGGCAAGCCCTCCTTGGGTCACGTGCCCTCCCCGAATGGCCACGGTGAACTTTGAGCCCCAGCTAGCCTTGGGGTGGACCAGGAGGGGAAGCCTGAGGAGAACATAGGGTCCCTTCTGCTCCTTGGCTCACGGAACTGTCCCATTTCTGAAGGAGGATTCACTATCAGATCTGATCCGACATGTCCCCTTAATCCATTAAACCCCAAAGACCAACACGCAGGCCTAGGGGACATTTGCTCACAGGACCCCGGGAACGTAAACGGCAGCTGATCGCCTCAGCTGATTGCGCTGAGAGGTGGCAAATGGAGGTGCGGGGGCCTGTCCTCCTCAAGGTGAAATGGGGGAGGGGGCGGGTGGGAAGTCCGCCACTGAACTCTACAAGACGGTAGCACAGTTGTCTGGACCCTGGAGGGTCAAAGAGATATTCCTGCCCCACAAGAGTTATAGAGGGTGAGGTTAGAGTTCATAAATCACTAATGCACAAGCCCACCAGGGGGATGTGGCCTTAGATACCGCTGGGCTGACAAAGGGAATATGCCCATTTCCCAGGAAGAAGCAAAATCCTAAAGTCAAATGAAGGGTCATCTAGGCCAACCCCACTCCCACTAATTGAATCTCCTTAAAGCCACCCTCATCGAGCCCTTGAATGCCTCCAGTGAAGAAGGGCTCACTACGTCCTGAGGACACTCGTTCCATCCTTGACAGCCTCATCACAAAGCCATGACCCGGTGGACTTGGACAAACCGTTCACAGAAGATAAAATGCAATTTTTTAACAAACACATGTGAAAATGTTCAACCGTCATTAGTAATCAAAGCAATGCAAGTTAAAATGACAGAAAAACACTTTTTAACAGAGATAAAGTAGCAATATCATAACAAAATGCTAATACATCACTGGACATTATAAAATGCTGTAAGCCTTCTGCTACTAGTCAATATTCATACAAAAATTCCTGGCCTTTCATTCAAGAAACTCAACCCTAAGAAGTTCATTTGTTCATTCACCCACACTTCCATCCTCTCCTCTAACAGCCAACCAACCAGTCACTCACTCACATCTCCATCCATCCTTCCATCCTCTCCTCCTCAGCCAACCAACCACTCACTCACATCTCCATCCATCCTTCCATCCTCTCCTCCTCAGCCAACCAACCACTCACTCACATATCCATCCACCCTTCCATCCTCTCCTCTAACATTTAGCATCTACAACATTTCAGGCATTAGAGATACAAAGATCAATTCAACAAGCTTCTTGCCCTTAAGGGGCTCACAGCCTAGCAGGAGAAGCTGACATACCATGACACAACGATCATTTCTAGGTGTGGGAAAATAATTCGTAAGAATGAAAAAAAACAAGTGGGTGTGCTCAGCCATTAGCTGTGGCATAATTTGTAACATTTAAAAAAAAGATGAATTATGCATAGCAATAGTAACAATAGCAGGTTGATGTGGTGAATGATTGACATGGCCGCTCAATGAGACACAAGGCAGCCAGTGACGTGATGAAGTCTATGGAAGAAAGAAAAATGTTGACGACGGAATATTAAGTGGAAAAGGCGAGAGGTAAAAACAAAAGAAGTGTATGTGGTGAAGAATGGCAATTAGGTTTAAAACATGGACGCTCACTTAAAAACATTAGATATCCATTAAAACAAGTGTGCTCATCAACAGGAATGTGAAGGGAAGAAATAAAGATGGGTGACATGTCGAATGATGGGTGATCTCCTGCTCTAGGTCATGTGCTATCCACACCATTTACATTAGGATCACAGGGGGAGCCCTTGGCCCATCGGCCCCAGAGGCCCGGCCTCCGTCCTCCACCCTCTGGAAGGCCAGCCCCGAGGCCAAGCTTCCTGAGGAGGGAGTTGGGAGTTGTACAGAAATCCAAGGAGACTTGTAGCTCCTGGTGGCACCAGGGGAAGGATTTGTGCAAGGGGTGCATGCAAAGGTCAAAGTCAACAGACAAAATTTGTCTTTTTTTAAAAAAGTGAGAAGAAGAAACACACACTTGAGGTAAGCCCTGATCAGAGAGGAGTGCTGAGATCCCATCTTGGACCTCATGGATCGGGCGTGGACGGAACTAGATGGGGGCCCGTGTGGAAACTCCACCCCCGGCTTCTACAGCCCTCAAGCCCTGTCCTGAAATTCAGCATCTCAGAACTGGAGACCCTTAGAATGCTGGATCCCAAACTCTTCAGAGCTCTGACCCGATGACCCTCAGGCCCTCAACATTCCTAAACAGACAGAACTCATCCAATCCCAACCCACCCTCCCCCGGGGGCCTTCTCCCACCAGCCCATTTCCATCCGTGTGACCCCCTCGACGGCCCCTCGGACCTGGGGAGAAGGCGCCCCGAGAGGTTTGCTCCTCTCCCTCCCTATTTCCTCTGTGCACATGGCCGTGGCCCCCCACTTCTCCCCAACACTTTCTAAGTCTTCTTGACCCACAGCTGACTTTTAAAACCACACAAGGGTTCTTCAACAAGACCCTCCCAGGCTCTTCCTGTCCCAAGCCCCTCCCACCCCCTCTCTGGTCCACACGATGACATCTGGGCTGTCTGGTGGGGGGGGCTCTCTGGAGACCCTCTCTGAGCAGGTGTCTTCAGGGTTAATAAGTGTGCAGAGACCTGAAGCCCCAGCACCACCTCAGGCCCACGAGGTCCTGCTCACGTGGCCCAGACACATGGCACTGGAGGCAGGGAAGGGGGCTCCGAACACGTGGTTCCGTGTCCTCCATCTTCTAGATGCCGTCTGCATCCATTCAGGGCCCGCCTTCAAAGTACGGACGCTGCCCCCGGTCCCCCTCCCCACATCCTGTCCGCAAACCCTGCAGCTTTGATTCCTGCGCCTCCAGCTCGCTGCCCTCACAGCGTACCTGCGTCATCACTGGCCTGGACTAGAGCTACGCCCCGCCCCAAGCCTGTGGCTGGCCACTCCCTGTCCCCACCTGGGGTCCACACGATGACACCTGGGCTGTTTGGGGGGCTCTCTGGAGACCCTCTCTGAGCAGGTGTCTTCAGGGTTAATAAGTGTGCAGAGCCCTGAAGCCCCAGCGCCACCTCAGGCCCACGAGGCCCTGCTCATGTGGCACAGACACGTGGCACCTCCCACCCACCAGGCAAAACACTAGCCCCAGCCTCACCCGACCCCCCTGCGCTCCCCGCTGTCCCAGCCACGGATCCTGGGTCCAGCCAAGCTGGCTCCTCCTGTTCAGGGCACTTGTTAGGAATCCAATTTTTTTTTTTTTTTAATGTCCCAGATAGGAATCTTGAAGTCCAGAGGGCCTCTGGTCCTCATTTTTAGAGACAAACACGGGCACACAACACACAAGTGCACAAATCCTGTCCGGTACAGAGAAAGGAGACTGCACAGAACCAGGGTGTCCCTGGGGTCGGAAGCGCCAGTACAAACAGCCCCCAACCCCAGCGAGGGGGCGGGGGGGCGCGGGGGAAGGCAGGTCAGGAGGGGAGAGGAGAGGACAAGTTCAACGACACACAGTGCAAACGCGCTTTCGCCGAAATACAGAGAGTACATCGGAAAACAGTCGAAAAGACAGCAAGGCCTTGAAACCGGCTCTGGGGATGCCAGGGCGAGGGGGCGGGGATCCTGGGACCGCTTCTGCAAACCCCGGGCTGAGAGGCACCTGCCCCGGGACCCCGACTCAAAAAGGGAAGGCAGCCCACCCCGTAGAAGACTGGGCTGGAGGGCTCCCGGGCACATTTCGGAAAGTTGCGGGAACACGATTTCTGGTGATCTGGCCCCTACTGGCCCCCTTCCCAAGCCACCTGCACAGGCCCTGGATGTGAGTGGCGCCCCTCCCAGGACAGCGCAGCGGGCGGGGCCCACACAGCCCCCAGGGCCTCCTGCTCCCTGACCCTCTGCTGCCCCCTGGCGGGAAAAGCCTCCCTCGCAGGTGACCCACGCCCAGTTCCCACAACCTTCGGCAGGGCCCGGGGCCTGAGCCCTTCCACCTCTCCAGGGCTCTAGACGGGGCACTACCCACACGCAGGACAGCAGCTGCCCCACGATCCATCCAAGCGGGGAGCTGATGCCATTCCGAGTTTACAGATGGGGAAACTGAGAATGAGAGCAATGAAGTGAAATGGCCCGCACAGCCAGGGTGTGACAGTGGCGCTCCAAGGCAAGGGTCCTCCTGAGCCAGCTCCTCCCGCCAAGATAGGGCAGGTAACAAGCACACAACATGCCAAGAGCCACGCCTCCCTGGTACCCGCTCCCTTCGGCTGGCGGGAACCCAGGGACCCCAAACTGGAAGGGTCCTCCCTCCCTCTCTGCCTGCTATTTCTTCCTTCCTTTTTCCTTCTTTGCCTCCTTCCCTCCTTCCTTCCTTCCTCTCTCCCTCACTTCCTTCCTGTCATTCATCCATTTCTTCCAGTCACTCATTCGGTCATTCATTTAGATTTGACGCCTGTATTTACCGACTTCAACAGCATGACTTTGGATTAATCACAGCCCCTCGTTCATGAAGCTCTCCCTTCTCCTATTTATTCGTTTATACATTATTTTGCTTCCTTATCCCTTTCTTTTGTATTTCTCCCTTTCTCTCACTCTTCCTTCCGTTCCTTCATTCTTACAAACTCAGGTGCGCAGAAGGATGAGTCAGGCTCCCGCGTGCGACATCCTCCCGTCCCTGGTCCAGGCAGCACCGCCTCTCATTCATTCCTTCATTCATTTATGCACTCATGCATTTGCCCTTCCTTTCTTTCTTATTTTGGGTATCCTTGTACTTATCAGTCTCCTGGGAAATAACTGTATTAGTCAAAACTGCATGTGCAAAATAACCGTCATTGGCCCATGTGTTTATTTGCCTTTGCTTCTTTCTTCCCTGCCTTTAGTCACCTTTTACACTTTGCTATTTATTCCTTTATTTATGGACCTCAATTGCATATATTTTATTACATAAAGATGATAAAAGGCTGGAAGATGCAGCCTTGTCTTTGGGTCGGGTATTTCCTCTATTTTTCATTTATTCTTGGAAAGGTGTGATGTATTTATCTATTTAACGAGTACGTATGTAAACTAATTATAATCCCTGTTCAGACAACCGCTCTTAACTAACCATTTATCACCCTGGTTGTGGGTTTATCATCCTTCCTTTCTCCTTTTTTCACTTTTTTTTTTTAATCTCTCCATCCTCCCTTGCCCTAGAAAAGGGGATTGGATGGTCTCATCCATCATTAGGATTGATGACAGCCTCATCCCTAATCCTAACACGTCCTCCTCTCAGACACACCCACGGCTTCGTTAGATTTTTATTAGTCCCTCCCCCACCCCGCCTTTCTCTTTCACTTAGTTTCACTTTGCCTTCCCTCACCTCTTTCTTTGACTCCCTGATTTTTTTTTTTTTTTTTTTCCTTGCATCATTTCACTCTTCGGAACCTCAGGTGTCCGGAGTGAGATGAGTGACAATCCCATGGGCGAGGCGCTCCTGGCCGTTCCAGGCATTTCCATTTCTAATTCAGTTGTTCATGGGTCCATTCATTCTTTCTGTCACTCTTTTATTTCAATATTTATTCTTTTATTTATGGACCTCAGGTGCACAGAATTGGATTAACCATAATCTGTGGTTCCCGGAGCCTTCTCAGCACCGGTCCATGTGGGGCTCGCTTTTGTTTGTTAATTCCTCATACTGGTGATTTGGTTGAGGATTTATTTAACTATCTCAAGAGCCCAGTTTTGAATCAGTCATAATTCCTGGCTCACGGTGCCTTCTCGTTTTTTTGTTCTAACATGGCCCTCTCTCTCGTAGATTCATGTACGTATTGATTTATTCCTTCAATATGTTTTTATTGCTAATATCCATCCTGTCATAATTGTCTACGCCCCTCCTTCACCGCTCCCTTTTTTGCATTCTTTTATTCTCGCGAGCCTCGGGTGCAGACGTGAATTAATCAAAATCATCTTTCTCATTCATTTGTTCCCACAGCCACCCCTCTACTTTTTCTTTATGATGAACCTCAGCTCTTCCTAGTTATTGTATTTAATGAGTAATATTTGTTTATTATATGTAAGTACTTATCCGGGAAGTGCCTCTTCTTCCATAGGTCTATTTTCTTTTCTTTTCCTACATCTTTCTTTCTCCCGGTCCCTCCTATACTTTTTCAAACTTTTTCTCACATTCTCATGGAATGTGTGAATTTATTCCTTCAGGCATTTATGTATGCGATTGTTTTTGTTATTTATCAACTTCGGGGCCAGAGATTTGAATTAATGTGGATGGTCTGTGCTAAACCAGTCCCTTCTCACAGACTTCACTGTATGACTTACTTATTTATTACCTTCTTTACTCCTTTTTTAAATTGTTTTATTTTCTTCTCCAATCTCAACTGTTTTTTTTTCTACCAGTCTTTCAGCCTTTTTTTTTTTTTTTTTTTTTACTGCCTTTCCTTCTCTTGGAGGTCAGGCACCAGGGACTGGATGAACCCTAACACCCCTGCTAGACTGGCCTCCGTGGTCACTGCACAAATCTTTTTTCTCATTCACTCTTTCGTTCATGCATTCATGCATCCATGCGTCCATTCAGGTTTTCTTCCTTTTTGATGACTGTTTTTACGCTTCTAGCTGGCAGGGGCACCTAATTGGATACATGATGATCTACAAGCAGTGGGCCCTCCCTTGCCTGGCCTCACTGAGGTCCTCCCTTATGCATTTCAGCTTTGAACTGCCTCCTGGTTGGGTGGGTGGCGGCCCGTCTCAGAAGCCCAGATGTGAATTCATCACTGTGCTTGGTTCAGGCCCCCTCTCATTCTTACTCCTAGAACTGCTCTCTCCTATATATGTATGTATCTATCTGTCTGTTAATATATTACCTTTCTCCTTTTTTCCTTTTTCATTTCTAATTTGATCTCTGATTTATCATTTCTCTCCCATTTTCACTGTTTCTCTCTTTCACTCTTCCTTTCTTGCATTCTTTCATTCTTCGGAGCTCAGGTGCCATGAACTGATGAATCCTAATGTTACCTGCAAACGGCATCCTGGGGCCCTGCCTCTCCACGTCTCATTCATTCACTCCTTCCTTCATTCATTCATACCATTCTTCCTTCCTGCTGTTTTTTTTCTTCTTATTAGGTATATACTCCTCTACTAATGGAATGAGTGCCCAGATTTTGACCCATTGTGATCTACAGTTTGCGCTGGTCCCTTATTATCACTCCTAGCCTAACCCTCTTCCAAGAATATACCCATTTATCACCTCTTAACTCTTTCTTTCTCTCTTTTGTTGCAGCTTTCCAAATCTCCTCTCTCATTTTTTCTCATGTGTCTTCTTTCATTCTCCTGGATCTTTGGTGCCCAGACAGTGGGGGGGGGGTTAATTACAACCTTCCAACAGGCCCCTCAGGAGTGCCTGTGGCCATGGCCCCTCCCCGCCTCACTCCATCATGTCTCTGTTTCTTTAGATACTCATTCACTCGTTTATGGAGATACTTATTATTTTTTGATAGTACTGTGGCTTTTAGAATTGGACTAACCATAACCCTTGATTCATGACAGTCTATTACTCAACTCCTAGCATTGCCTTCTTTTATATGTTTATTTATTCACCCACTAATGTATTCCTGGACTGAACACTTGTTACTTTTTCTTCCATATTTCTTGATTTTTATTTAGATGATTTATTTTATTCTCTCTCTTTTTTAGTCCTTTCATGGAACAGACCTCAGGTCCCAGGACTGGATGACTCAAAACCCCTCCTGCCATGTTCCCATCTGGGTCCACGTATATCCACTGCCCATTCATCCCATCCTTTCCTTTTTTCTTTCTTTTTTTTTTTTTTTTTTTTTTTGGCTTTCTTTCATTTCAGTGAAATTTCATTTCATTTATTTATTTATGTGTGCCCAGAGGTAGAAAAATTTGGTTAAAGTTAACTCTCATCTCTGGTCCCCTGGGTCCTTTTTCAGTTTTTACTATCTTTTGAACTCTTCCTCTGTTGTTTATCTTTTTTTCTATGGCTGGAGCATGTATTTGGACTAATCCTAATGCTTGGCTTATAATAACCTGACGTAGCCCTCCTTATATATTTTCTCACCCCCCAATTTTAAAAGTTATCTTCCTGCTTGTTTATTATTTTGCGTCTTTCCATTTTTCATCTTCCTTTCAATCATTTCTGCCCTTTCTCTGGCATCTTTTCACTTTGATGGGCCGCATAATCTCACCCTCACCACTAGTTTATGCATCTCGACTTCTTATTCATTCTTTCACCTAGGTTTTATTCTTTTATGGACAAACTTTAGGTGCTATATACTTGAATTGCACGTGTTCCTTAGTCCACGATGACCTGACATCAGTTCCTGCGTGGCCCTATTTATATATTGATTCAATGCTTTATTGACTTATCTATTGACCTCATGTGCATCAAATTGGATCTCCTTCAGGGTACACTTCTTTACCTATTTATTAGTTTCTTCACTCTTTCATGCCTTCATTCATTTATTCATCCATTCACTTATTTGGACCAGGTAACAGAGCCCAGCAAAATGACCTCCCAACCAGAACAATAGAACATTCACAGTATATTTGACCTTCCAGCTTCTCCCCACCAAGTTAACCACCAAGGTGCGCACAACCCACAGTCCTTGACACATATGCATGGCAGATGCAGGCACAGGCAGAGTACATGTTAGTGCAGCCAGAACACCCGCCCCCACCCCCGGGGGTCACATCCTACGCAGATGAGGGTCAGAGTCCCCAGGCCCCCTTGGCGGGGCAGGTGCTTCCCCGCGGACCCCTGTGAATGGCCATCCCCATGAGAAACCTGTTTCAAGACCCGAGAGTGCACAGAGACACACACGGTATACACGATCTCCCCGGTGGGAAACGACGGACATAGAGTTCATCTTAAAACAGACGGCTTTGTCTGTAGCCATATAAAAATATTTTGGCCTTTCAAGGCAAATACAAAAGGAACTACCCATTACCATTGCTGAGTGTCTTAGTCCCAAACAATAAAGAACTTGAAGAGGTTTAGCCGGAAACTTTGAAGACAGAAAATCTGTCCATTCCGTTTTCCAGACATTTCAGGGGGGGGGAAGGTAAGTGAAGGTCATTGCAGCTCGAAGCCCGTTTGAGAGGCTGGTCTCTTGGCCCGCGTTTTCTCCTTGGCCCTTTGAAGGGCCCCCCAGCTAGGCCACTTCCATCCTAGTCTGCCCTGCGGCACAAGAGCCAAAGGGAGACTCAGCAATGAAAGGGCCATTCATTTAGAGGAGTGAAAGAGGAAAAATTCTTTGGGGGTCCGGCACTTGAAGCCGCCTATAGAATTCTTTTGCCACAGAGACGACACGAGGAGGCTGGGGGGTCCTGCCTCCGAACGCAAGCCCCCCAGGTCCACGCTCAACTGGGCTCGCTGGGCACCCCTCTCCCCGTGAGCGGACCACGGACCAGCGCTCACCAGCCCCTCCCACGAGGCTGTTCTGGGTGGCAGCCGGCCCCCACTGGTGACCAACCATAGAGGTGCTCCCCACGGCCCAGCAACTTACGATTTTGGAGCTGGAGGGTACTGGGGTGGCGTGTCCACGGTCCTGTCCCACGGAGGATTCGAGACGGCCTCAGCTGGAATGAGAAAGCGCTGGGTCACTGAAATAGAATCTCGCCCAACGGAAGTAGGGACGCCCCAGCTTCTAGCAAGCGTGGAATTGGTGAAACCAAGCATTTCGCTTTGCACTGCACTGGCTCACTCTCTCACCCGCCAAGCTCCCCACCACAGCTTCCGGGGGTATTTGAAGCCGATGGGGCAGGTGTGGCGGTGTGGACATGGCTCTGAACCCAAGAGCCCTTGGGTTGGTTGGTGCTACCCATGATGCTAAGTGCCCCTTTATGGAACCCAAAGGCTCAGGGCCATTTCATGAGTGAGAGCTGAGCTGCACACACCCGAAGGCTGGGTAGACGGCTTCCTGGCAGGGCATTCCACCATGAGGGAAGGGCGCTGCGGGGCACAGCCAAGCCAGCGTTAGCATGTGCTCAGGCATGATGGGAGTGCGGTCAGCTGGGCGCCTGGCCCTGGATGAGACTAGGGAAGTGGGCTGTGGACCACACCAGGCTTGTGGAGTCTTGAATGGGCAGTGTGTCCTAAAACCATGGGACGGAAGATGAAGGATGATGCTGCCTGGACAGACATCTTCACTTTAACAATTACATACAGATTTTCATCAGCACCATATAAAAGCCCTGACCGGTTACATCAAGTCTTTGACTTCAAGTATTTGCCTTAAAGTTTTTTTAAAAAGCGTTGAATAATGATAGACACATGTCATTATATACCTGTCGAAACCCACAGACTGTAGGACACAAAGAGTGACCCCGAATGATATAAACCATGAACTTCAGGGAATAAGTATGTTATCAAGGTCAGCTCCACAGTGGTAACAAATGTGCCACATTAACGCCAGATGCTAACATCAGGGGATGGGGGCGGGGGATGGGACGTCTCTGTACGTGCCACTCACTTTTTCTGTAAATCTAAAACTGCCCAGAAGAAAAAAAAAAAAGAGGCTGTTCATTTCTTAAAAGTATTTTGAGGGGGGCTTCCCTGGTGGCGCAGTGGTTGAGAATCCGCCTGCCGAGGCAGGGGACACGGGTTCGTGCCCCGGTCCGGGCAGATCCCACATGCCGCGGAGCGGCTGGGCCCGTGAGCCATAGCCACTGAGCCTGAGCGTCCGGAGCCTGTGCTCCGCAACGGGAGAGGCCACAACAGTGAGAGGCCCGCGTACCGCAAAAAAAAAAAAAAGAATATTTTGAGGGACTTGATTTTGAACATACGTTCAGTAGGCTCTAGAGAAGGTGGGCAGGTGTGGCTGACAGATGGTCTGTGATGGCTGAGGTTTGAACAGCACTGTAAGGGGAGGGGTGAGCATGATAATAAAACCTAGAGAAAAAGAAGAATGAAAAAGGAGTGCCCCATGGTCCTCCAAGGAACCCCGAGGAAGGAAGAGACCCCTCTCCAACCCCCCTGCCCTGACTTAAGCCACTTGGGTACCCACCCCCGGCTGCCATTGCCCCCTTATTCCCAGTGGTTCGCTCACTGGGGTGCCCAAGGCCTGGCTGGGCACAGAAGGCTCACCTCTGGCTTCCAATCCCTGTAAGAATTCCTTCCCTGGCCCTGAGCTTCCCAAACACTGTTTTCCCCTAATTGGTTGCTTTTATAACCAAGAAACAGAAAGTCTTTTTAAAAGATCAGTGTTAATCAAGCAGTCATCAGCCCATGGGTGACCGAGGGTAGACTGGTTTTCTAAGGGCTCTCTGGGTGCCCGTGTTGTGCTGGATCCCCCCCGCCCCCGGGAGAGTATCCAGCCCTCCCCAGGAGCCTGTGAGCGCCTGGGGTGGCCATCTCATCATCACCACGGTCCTAAGATGACAATCGGACTCCAGTCCCCGAACATGCAGCAAGACCACAGCCACTGCCTCTTCCCATGGGAGAAAGAAACACGGGAAAGGGCTTTGGTGAGTCGTTCCGGTTTGGTTCTCTTTGGTGTCTTTTAATAGGACCAGGGAAATCAAAAGCAGCTCAGAGCATCTGGGTTTTTTCCTGCTTCTGCCCAGGGGCCCCAGGAACCCTTAGAGTCCCCGATTGTCCGTAATTAACTTTTGTGCAGACCCCAGGCTGCTCCTTGTAGACGCAGCCCCGGCAAAGTCGTGCTTTGGTTTCCGAGCTGCGTGTCCCAGCCCTGGGTTTGCCGTGATGTATTAGCACCGCGGTGCCAGGCTGAAATCGTAACAGATGGAGACACTGCAGAGATGAGTCAGTGTCTGGAACCAAAGGAGAACACAAGGCGTCCTTAGAGGGTCCAGAGGAACAATTGTCGCAAGCGACTGATCGAAGACCTCATAAATGCGTGTGCTGCGCTCCTAATCCACGCAGGAAGCAATGCCGCTTACACCAAAAACATCCTCTGGGGCTTAAGAGGATTAGACAATTCTAGCTGTGCCTCTCAAAATGTTTAAAGTTCCTCTTTTCTGGGGGCAAATGGGGCCTCATTGATCTGGCATGTCTTTGGTACAAATCATTTGTGGATGTTGAGAGCACGGAGAGATGGAAAAGGATGAGCTTTAATAAAACGGTGATTCCCAGAAATAGAGCCTGTAGTTTATACAAATAGCCATGAGCCTCGCCTCGGATCTCCGCTCCCTACCTGTTGAGTAAAGAGCCCCCTCTTACAACTTTCCCCGACAAATGCAAGCTCTTTGAGGAGCTAATTTCCTGTACCTTTGTGAAGGCCAGGGCCCTGGACATTATGGGCTCATTTATGAAAATGGGGGGAGGTAACTGGGACAGCTTTTGAAATCATGTCCCCCTCTCTCTTGCTGGCCCCCATCAGCCCTCTAATTTCAGTTGGCCGGGCTAGGGAGGATGTTTACATATGCCTCTTCCTGGAATTTCACTCTTTGCTTCAGGAGTGGGCAATTAGAGAGAATTAAGGCCTATTTGGCGTATGTTTACCGTTAATGGATAGAGTGGCAGAGGAAGCCTTGGGAAAGGCAGTCTGCTGGTCTAATTGAAGCTGGCAATTTTTCGATCCCTCATTTCAGCTTGTAGGTATTGTAGCAACCAAGGTCACAAAACAAAGGCTGCAGCCCACCATGGTAATCACCGGGTGCAGGCCTGACCGAGGGTTTTGTGAGTTCTTTACGACCACACTCTGAAGCACAAAGCGACAGCTAGAGATGTTTGCAAAACTGAGTCTGAGATGGGCAGCCGGGGCAGGCCCGGTGACTGATCGCTTTTCCAGAACTTGCCTCCCTGATGGCTTTTTCAGGAAGTTCTCAGCTGAGCGAGCCGGAGCACCAAAAGGCCCAGGGCGAGCCACAGGGGATGGTGCGGCCAGGCCCGCCCTCCTGGGACTGCAGCCACGGGGCCAGGCTCATTACACAGCCCAGAAAGGTGTTCCAGGCCTGGCCGGCAGCCCACCTGTGTGGAAGAATGTTCCATAAATGCAATCCCTGCACCGCAGCAGGCAGGCAGCCCCTTGGAGCTGCTTTGGAGTGTGAGTCCTATTAGATCTGTGTTCACAAAAAGCTGACCGTGGAGACTGGCTGATGACTGCTCCCCCACTACCTGGCCATGGGCGGTGGGCTTCACATCCACAGCCTGCCACCCCGGACCTCTCGGGTCTCTGGTTTCCTCATCTCTAAAGTAGACGGGGGGGGGGGGGGCGGGGGGGGCGGGTTGTGGGCGGTCCAGTGGTTAAGACTCCACCTTCCACTGCAGGGGGCCAGGGTTCAATCCCTGGTCGGGGAACTACAATCCCACATGACGCTCAGCACGGCCAAAACAAAATAAAAAATTAAAAAAAAAATAATAAAGTAGAGGGGGGTTGGAAGGCAAAGGACCAGAGATCTCCAGCCCTCTGATTCTAAAGATCTAGCAAACAAACCACCCACAGATGACCACTGAGCAACTGGAAGGAATCCAGAGCCCCAAAGACCCTCAGATGACCTCGAGCCTGCACTGTCCCATTTCATAGATGGGAAAACAGGCCCAGAGGGCTGGAGACAGGGGCCAAGGTCACACCCACAGTGTGAGCTGAACATAGGCTGGAACCAGGTCCTAGAGGGCCAATTCAGGGCCCCTGCCTGACTCTCAGGTGCCCGAAGCACCCGATTTGAACTCTCTCCTCTGACTGACAAGGCCTGAGTAGCAGGGATGTGCCCTGCTCTCAGCCAGGAGGCCAGCGGGGGCCCAATCTGGACACCTGGGGCCCTCCCTCCCCTCTTCTGGGGAAAGGGCCCTTGCCTTTCTAGCGCTGACATCCCATGCTTCTTCTGCCTCATAGAATACAGAGAACTGAGAGGCTACTGCCTCATTTTACAGATGGGGAAACTGAGGCCCAGCAGCCAGCAGTAACAAAGACACTGGCCAAGACTGAGACCCAGGACTCCTTCCCCTCATGGCAGGGACTTTGCCCCTGGTTCCTCCAGAGGGGCCTGAGCCCTCTGGGCAGTTTGGGGCAGTGGTGGTGCAAACCGTTTTCCCTCCAACTCAGAGGGTCCCCTTGCTCAGGGCTGCCCCCAACCCCACGGGCCCTGCCGACTCCCCCTCCCTTACCCCTTCTAACTGCAAACACCAGCCCCGTGATCTCCGAGCCCCAAAACCCCCAATTTCTCAACCCGGTAGGAATGCCTCTATCCGCCGCCCCCCCACACAGGACAGCACTGAGAAAGGGCTGAGAATGCGGAAGGACTGGCCAGCACGGACGTGCAGTCAGCCTCTGGCCCCCTGACGGGCCTCCTGCCCCAACTTTCCACCCTTGAGTTCCGTCTCCTTGGCTGTCTCTTGGGCATCAGGTCTGGTTTGATCAGCTTCTTGTTTACAGGCACAGCTACCCCGATGCCTCCTCCTGAGAAACTCGCAAAAAGAAAGCCCTAGAACGGGGGAGCACGGGCATGTCCAGGGTCACGCCAACGGGGTGGCTGGTTAGACGTGCATCGTGTCACCTCTCGCCTGCGCGCCTCGGAGCGCCCGACCCACACACAAGGGCTAGGGGCCCTCAGCAGCGCCCCGGCTCCCCCCACCAAGAGGGAACACACACACACTCTGTTTCAGGGGAAGGTAATTGAGGTTTCCTTCTTTTCATGGGAAGAAAAGGCACCTTCTATTGAGAGAATGTATTCACAGAACCTGGGAAAACTCATCTGTGCTCAGCCTCCCAATTATCCCCAGGTGGCTGTTCTCCATGGGGGGCTCCCCACATTCCTTTCTGCTGGGCCTTTGTTTCCATCCGCACCGCCCTGGGAGCTCCCAGGCTAAGTCTCCTCCGTAAGCCCCCGCCAAAGACCCCTATTCACTCCGCAAAGAGACGCCAGGCAAAAAGGTGGTGGGCAGCCTTCCTCCCCCGCTACCCCGGCCCCCCGACTCCCAGGAAGGAGGACTTAAGAACTCTCCATCTGGATTTTTTTCTGAAGCCCAAAGAAATTGGAGAGCAATTAAGAGAGTCATGACTACACCCTCCACCACCCACCCTCCCCCATAATGAATTCCTCTCTCACACACCCTTCCCCCAAGTCAGGGCCTACCCCGGCCTCGGCTACCCAGCACCTGCTCTGCTCTGGACCGCCAAAGCCCTCAGTTAGTTCCCCAAAGCGTGGCTGCAATGAAGCCTGGGATAAGGGACCAAGTGTCTAAAATCTGGAAGGCATTAGGAATTCCAGGCTGTGTGGGAATCCCAAAGATGGGGCTCTCGGGCACTTCTCTGTGCTCACCTGGGCACAGAGAAGGGGACCCTTCACCTCTGCTGGATCCAAATGAACTAGGGACCTCTCCCGCTGGCGTCGCAGGGTGTGGGGATGCCTGGTAGGTGATACCGTCGGAGGCCGGCCTCCTCCCAGTGGATTCCCAAGGGCACTCTCGTCCCCTCCTCTCCTGGCTCCAAAACACTGACTCACTCCATACCCAGGAGGGGAGGCCACCTCTGCAACACCCCTTCCTTCAGGCCCCTCCCCCTGAAAGGGCCTGGCTTCTTGAGGACACACTCAGGCAGCTGGGACTTGGGACGGCCCACCGGAACTGGGCACCAGAGTAAAAAGCCCCCCCTCCTTCCCTACCCAGACTGGCCTCTCCCTTTCAAAATGGGGACCCCACGCTTGAGATGGCCTCATTTGGAACGATACAACTCTTTTCCAGAAGTTTCCATCTGCTCAAACCGGGGATGGGAGATGAGGCTGGACTCGACTCCCCTAGCTCCTTGAGGACAGGGGACAGGGCTCAAAGACGCAGAAGGAAAAGGGAACCAGTTCTTGGGACTCACTTGCAACTTGTTAAATGTCAGTCTTCTGAAAAGAAAATGCTCCCAGTGCCCCCAAAGCCTTCCTGATTCAGCTGACAATGCCGGATTCGACACTGTCCACTGCCCTTTAACCCTTTGGGGCCTTAATTTGTCTCCCTCCACAGCCCCTTCTGTGTAAAGCGGCCTTCCTCTTTTCAAGGAAAAATTCATTAGCAAGCTCATTAAAGACGGGTGATTTTTTTTTTTCTTTCTGGAAGTCAGATTGCTCATAAAAAAAAACCCACATTTAAGTTCCTTAATGTAAATGAATGAATAAGAAACACATGCATCCTGTTGCCCTTAAGTCTTGCCAGTTTTTGACATTATTTGGAGAAATGTACTTGGAAATACATTTGGGGTTTGAATCACAAGTCAGGAGGCTCTAGGTCAGGGGCCCTGAAAGCTGCAATCAGCCCCAAAAGCAACCTGCAGGTGGGAAATTGGAGGGTGAGAGAGGGGGCATTTTCTTCCTTTCCGGGAGTGCAGAGGCTGAGCTATGCTCTCGGCCCCCTTTCTCATCCACCTGGGGGGAAGCAGGTGGAACCCGAGGGCCAGCTTTCGGGCAAGACCACCAATCTCTTCCCTGATACCTGTGCCCACGTGGAAGCATTCAGCCAGAGGTGGCCCCGGAGACCAGCTCAGCACAAAGACAAATGGCCAGAGAACCCCTCGTGCCAAGAGGACAGGGTCCTCTGCCTGTCTGGCCAGCGAGGGTATCATTCCACCCCTTACTGCTCAGGGATGGGCCAATCCATCAAAAAAGAATTTTCCTGAAAATGATCCTTTCTTTCAACACTTGATAACGGCCTTTCTGCAATTCTTGGGCTGATCGGCTGCGAAGCTGATAGATGATATTATGTTTCAACTTCTTTGATGGAGAACTTGACCTATTTTTCTCTGTTTTCTGCGTAATAACACACAAAACCCAGGATATGTGTTTACCCGAGACTGAGCATTCACACGTGTCTCTGAAATACAACATACCCCAAACACAGGCCACCCCACATGCTGAGGAGGATGAAAGGCGGGGGGCTGGCAAAGTCTGGGACTGGCTGGGGACCTGCCTCCACCTTGACTCTGCCCTTCGGCCCAGCCCACCCTGAGGGTGTCCCGAGTCATCCCTGAGGCAGAGTCCAGGAGCCGTGGGCATGTGGCTCCGTCCAACGAGCTACACGGATCTTTCTGGTCAGCTCTGGATATGACACCCCAGAGCCCGCATCCTGCCCTTTGAAAAGCTCCCCTCCCGGGCCTCTCTTCCACGTCACTGTGTTTGCAGATGGCAAATGCCAGCTGCGGAGTAAATGTCACGGGGCAGAGTCTGCCCGGTGCCCCTTCCCTGGAGTTAGACCTGGGCACACCCTCTCCACCTCTCTGCAGCCTGATGAGCTCTCCGGGGAGTGAAAACAAGCAGACAAAGGCATCAGCCCCCGGGTTTGGATACCTCTACCCCTCTTTACCTGCACTGCCAGGTGTTATTAAAAAGTACCATCCCCGCCCCATTTCCAAGTCAGGGGAGAAGGGCAGGGCTACAGAAGAGCTGTCTCCAAAATCGGGTTGACAAAAGAGCCTTATGGAAGCTGCGCTGGAAACCGGAGACCCTCAGGGAGTGCAGGGGGTCCAGCCGCTCTGCCCACTGGGCAGCAGGTCACACACAGGCGGGCGCACCCCAAGGCAGGGCCCCCGGCTCTGACGTGAGCCCCGTTCATCACCTTCCCCGTCACAGAGACAGACGCCGTGTATGAGCATCAGGTGGTTTTGGGGGGGTGTTGGCATCGGGACCAGGACAGTGCTGGGCCCCCTGGAGCCTCCATAAACATCTGGGGAGTTGAGTCAACTTCGCCCCCATCATCCAGGCCTTTCCCATCTCCCCCCTGGACCACCCCGGCCGTCTAAGTGCCCCAGTAGCTACCCCGAATGTCTCAGTTGTGGGGCACAGAGGCAGCCACACTCCACGGGGGCTGCTGGCTCTGAAAACACCCCCAGGCCCCTCCGTGAGCCCTGCCATGGGCTCAGTCGCCCGGACCGCAGAAAGCAAGGTGCCCTCGGCGGAGCCCCCTCTCTCCCTGTCCGCCTTGCTTAGCTGCCACACAAGCCACGTCACCGCATGGGACCTCCCGGGGCACCCGACTATACCCTCTAGTCCTTAAGGCAAAGCTGGTCTTGGGCACCCAGAGAAGAGTCCCAACCCTGGGCCTCCTGGGGCTCCATTAACGCATCTTGAATAAGTGAACCCCAGATAAACAAACGAGGAATCCCTGAGTGAATTGTGGGGCTGTAATCCCCTGCTTTCTTCTGCTCTACCATTACTGATTTTATTTAAACCAACAAAACGTTCCCACCTCATTGCCATTTCAGGGGTGAGGAGAAGAGCCCAAGAGAAGAACTCACTCAAAAAACCACTATTTGATTAAAAGACATTATCAAGGCCTCATGTGTGAGAAACCAGCTTTCTCACATCGACTGACGTTACTGTGGCTTGTGGGGGGAAATGTTTTCCCAGCTACACAGAAAACAAGCGTTCCTGTTTCCACGTCACCAAAGCAGCCCACAAGCCGGGATGAGGAGTGCAAATGCACCATTATTTCATTTCATTAACATGCTCAGTAAAGCTTTGTGAGGACCTACTATGTGCCCGGCCCGAGCTGGTTCTCAGGGGCCCAGACCTGAGGGGGAACGCTCCCCACTTACCATGCTGGCCCACAAGGGTCTCAGCTCTAGGCAGCTTCCAGAACCCCAGCCCCATGTTTGGTGTGGAAGAGGACTTGCCCTTGGAAGTGACCCCTCCCAGGTTAAATGCGTACATCCTTGAACTGAGAGATGCGAGCTGAACCTAATGAAATCGTAGTGTTCCAAAAAAGCAAGAAACTCACCCCAAACCAGGAGCGAGTCGCGAGGCACCAGGTGGGCATGAGACGCCAGGTGACCGTCCTGAAGGAGCGCTGGTCCAGGGCAACTCTTCGGCCTCTTCCATCCAGTTCTTCAGCCAACTGTCGCCGCCAGGGTGTCGAGGACGGGCTGACCTTGGGGAGGGGCAGACAGTTAGAACGCCGGCCAGGCGAGCCCCCAGAAAAGCCACACACACCCCCAGAAAACACACGGAGCCCAGCCTCACCTGCAGCCTGGTTTTCGGTGGAGGGAGGTGGCTCGTAGGGATGGCAATGACAGGAGAAGGTGCAAGAGAGGCGCAAGAAGAGAAGCGACAGGCCAGGTGGCAGCCCCCAGACCGGCCATGAGGCCGGGGGCAAGGCAGAGCCTGGGACTCGTGGGTACAGGACGGCCATACAGGCAGGCCCGGTAGGACATGATGACAAGCGGTCTGGGGGGATTGGGGTGGGGGGAAGGGGGCAGGACAAAGGTCTGGCCGCAGCCCACGGGCACTCAGAGCCTGGGAGGCCAGGCCCATGGGAGGAGGCCTCTGAGGATGGTAGGGGAGGTGTGCCATGAGCACTAGAGACCAACTGGAAACTTGGGTGACCCTGAGGGGGAGGGCCTCCTAGCCCTGGGGGAGAGGCAGGCAAAAGGCAAGCAGGTGGGAGGTGGGTGGGGCAGCAGGCAGGGCCAGGTAACCACAGGTGTGGGCTCAGCCAGGAAAACCAACCTGTTAGGCAGAGGGCTGGATGGGTGAGACCCAGAGGGTCCCAAGCCCAGTGACTGGGGCACAGAGGAGGGGAAATGGGTCAGGTGGGGCAAGCAGAGACCCAGGTGGGCAGCCAACCTAGCAACGGGGAGGGGGGGAGCCAGGGGAGGAGCTGCCAGGGAGACCAGAGCAGGTGGGCAGCCAGGCAGAGGCGGAGCCTGCAGTGCTCCCTGGAGGTTCCCGGCCAGGGGCCCTTGACGCTGGACATGCCCCAGCCCACAAGCGGGGGGGCAAAGGAGCTGGATTTAGCCCCAGGGGGAGGAAGGCATCATGGAGGGAGGGGTCCAGCTCACGGACCCCAACTCAAGAGGGAGACCTGTGTGGCCAGAGCCCAAGGGGACATACACCACGGCTGCCCCTATGCCGCCACCTCAGTCCTGAACTTCAGGTATGGGGTTCCAGATCAGCCATGAGCACTCAGCTACGGGATGGGGTGGGAGGCCAAGAGGGCCGGAGGGGCGGGCTGGGACCTGCAGCCGAGCCCTGGAGAAGGGCAGGTTCCAGGCCCGCCCCCGCCCCCCCCACCCCGGGGTGTGAATTAAAAGGGGGCCAACCGGCTAAGCAAGGCCCGCCCCTCACACCCCACCCCACCTGCCTTGCCTGCAGAGCGGGAGTCTGCTGCTCCCGCGCCCGGGAGCCACGAGGCCACCCTGGGCAGAAGCAACCCCCTGGCCTACCACCCCCCAGGGACGCAGAGGCCATCAAGGGACGCGCTAGGGTGGCGGGTGCCCAGCCCAGGGCCGGGCCGTGGGCTTGCTCAGTAAGGATCAACTGTTGGATGACGGGATGGACGCATGAGTGAACGAAGGGGTGAGACTGGTGAGGCCCCCACTCAAATGGGGCTTGGGGTGGGGTAATGCCCACTCCTCTCAGTAAAAAGACATCCACCCTCCACCCTTTTGACCTAAAACTTCTTGCATCCTCAACCACCCCCGCCTAGCAGCTCAAGTAGGCAGTCAAGTTCCTTCATTGACTCACCTGTCCAAACATACATCCCACATACTCTTACTGAACCCCACTTTGTGCCAGGCTGGTGCTGGGACACCCAAAGGAGGAGTGGCTGGCCTAGGACACCCCCAGAGGACCAGATGAGGAAATGGTGATGGAGTAGAGAAGAAAAGGTAGATGGAGAATAGAAGGGGGCAATAAAAGCAGAAAAAACAGAAAATCAGAAGAATTGGGGTCCAGGGGATCTCCTGAGCCTCTGGGATTGACTTAATGGTGAATGCTGAGACCAGTGGGCCCTGGGAGTCACGGGGCCCACTCAGGAAGCCTGGCAGGACCTCTGGGCTGGAAGAGTGGGGCACAGGGGTCCCGTGTGCATAGGCAGCTGGGAGCAGCATCCGTCCAGGCACAGAAGGGGGACCACAGAAACAAGGATGCAGGTTAAAACAGGCTGCATACACTCAAGAGCAAGTAGCACAGACCCCTCTGCTGGTGGCCCCAGAAGTTGAATTCATCTGCCTTCCACCCCTCCCCAGGTTCTCAAGTGCTGGAATATTAATGACTTTGGGACATGTATTTTAATTAGTATGTATGTGAGGGTGAAAAGGGGCCTATGGGTTATTTTTTTTTTCCTATTTAAAATCAATCCTCTTTTAGAAACACCAGGAATCGCTCTATTATTTTATTCTCCAAAAAGTGCACGGAGGAGTAGGTTTTTGTGGGATCCCTATTCTCAGAGGTGCTCACCCTCATCCAGTCCCCAAGTCCAGGCAACATCTAGGTCACTGCCACCAAAAGGAGTGGAGTTGCCCCAACTGGCCACCTGGGCCTCCTTCAACATTTTCATTGAGGGGGCTGGACGAGGGTTGGTTTTGTTAACTTGGAAAGAGCATCAAATTCTGATCCATGAAGGCCAGGGAGCCTTTAGCCAACAAGTTAAGGAAGTTTTCAACTAAAAGTTTTCTTGCACCAAACACCTCACTTTTCCCTTAGTTGTGCCCCCCGCCCCCCAATTTGGCTGAAGGTCTGGGTAGAGCCTGAAGTTTAATTGGAGTGATCTCATCTTGATCTGTCTTGGGGTGAGAAACATCCAGAACTCGGGATTCCTAAGGGCAAGTTGCCAACTCAGGCACACTTGCTCTAAAAACATTACTGGGAGACTTCCCTGGTGGTCCAGTGGTTAAGACTCCACACTTCCAATGCAGGGGGCGTGGGTTCGATCCCTGGTCGGGGAGCTAAGATGTCACATGCCACAGGGTGCGGCCAAAAAAAAAGGTAATAACAATTAAAAATAAAGACATTCATGGGCTCCTGGGAGTCTAAGAATCAGGACAGAAAGGGAGAATTTGGGGGGGGGGGAGGTGGCGTACAGGACGTATGGGAGGGGCACGTTTAGGGGGTAAAAGGAGTGACTACAGGTTCTGGTGCTGGATCTGAGTGGTCCCGACAAATCGCTGGCCCTCTCATCCCTCTCATCCTATGTGGGGGCCAAATGTGAGCCCCAACCATGCCCTTCCCTTGGTGGGGGGACTGGGGTACCAATACCCATCCATTTCCTGACCTGGAAGGAGCATTCCACGGGCACTACGCCTAAGCCTTGACTTTTCTACCATTTGAGGATCTTAAAGGCTCAACACCAGTGAGTCCTAAAAACAAGTCTGGTGTGAGGCAGAGGTGGAAACATGCACCCCCATCTCTCTGCTTTTGGAAAACGGATCCCAGAAGCCTGAAACGCCCTGGCCCATTGCTGGTCTGCGTGTAGGGTCAAACAAAGGAACTTTCTGCAAAGCAGCCCTATCTGTGGCCCAAAGCTGCCTGCAACTTTCCACCCCGCTCAATGGATCGCGAGCTGGGACAGAGGCAGAGACTTAAATGGGAAGCAAAATGAATCGTGGGCTCCAGCAGCAAAATTAGAAGTGTGGCTTCAGACCCACGTAGCCCGTGCCCTGCGGCCGCGGCCCTGCGGCACTTATTATGATAATCAGTGTGGTTTTCCTTCCCAGACAAAGAAGCCTCCTTATGAGGCGAATATTGGAATCCAGCAGCTACCTCATTAATGTCTGCAGCCTCTTCCTTGACAAGGCCCAAGATTAGCCCTGTGTTCATTAACGGAAAAGGGCGGAAAGTGGAATAAAACTGAAAAACACAGCTGGGGGGAGGGGGAGGGCTCTTTCTGGCGGCCATTCATTCATTGAAAGACTCCGTGTAGCTTCGGGATTTAATCACCAGCCGAGGGGGCGTTTAACCAGGACGGAGGAGGTAAAGAGGTTAAACCTGATAGAAGGAGTTAAAAACCCAAAATGGGGCAATTTGATTTGAAAGCTTCCTGGGATTTGTCACTGGGATAATCAATTTTAAACCTTTTTCCTGTTTACTTTCTTTTTGCCTAACCCAAGAAGAAACCCCTTCCTCTGGATGTGGTTTTTTTTTTTTTTTTTTGGTGGGTTTTCATATTTTCTAAGTCTCCCTTTCCTACTTTTTTGTCTTTGGTGCCTTTTTCTATTCTTTGCTTCTTTCTCTCCCACTGCCCCCTCCCCCCACTTCTTTCTTCTCTCTCTGGTCCTCCCTGTGGGAACTTAACCTACAAGAAAATCTGATGATGACCCCAATTGTACTTTCTCATGAACACTTTATTGAATTTATTTCAAGTACCTCAAAGAGTGGGACTTAAAATCTTACCTGCAAGACTGCTCACCTGACCTGCCAGGTCAAGACACCCTATATACTGCAACTGAGAAAAAGGTGGCTTGGAAAAACTGACCTACCCCAAGGCCTCAGCTCTAGGTGGTTTAGACTCCACCCCAGGGTGAGATGCTAAGAGGCAGGTTCTAGAAGGTGAGAGGTCTGGATACTCCAGTTCCTAGGAGCCACTAAGAAGGAGGAAAGCCAGGAGCGGGTGACTCTGTGAAGTCTACAGGGGCGTGTCTGTCCATAGAAGTGACTGGAGCTGGAAAATGTGAGAGAAACACTGGATACGTGTCTGTGTGTCATGTGCCCGTGAGCCGGAAACGTGTCCAGGGTTAACCTCCAGAAAAGTCATTACCTTAGTGACAGCCGATCAGCAGAGTAGAAGAGGTCGGGAAGCAGTGGGTTGGAGAGGAAACTGGAGGTGAGGAAGGAAGACAGCAAGTGTAGACGGGCCTTTCGAGAAGCTTGGCTGCAAAAGGAAAGAGAGAGTGGCTAGAAAGCAGGGCAGGAGGGGCCCGGAGGCTCAGAGCAAAGTTAGGAATTTGGAGGGAAGGCCAGGTCTGAGACAGGAGAGGCCAGGGCAGGGGACGCCTCTCCCTTGTCTGTGTCAGATGCCTCAGATGCCCTAATCTGAAGGCCGCTTGACGGCCTCTTCCCCTAGGAGGCTCAGGCCAGCCCCGGGTCCGGACAGGGAGTTGTGAGGTTCAAATGAATTGATGGTTGCCAAAAGGCCTTTGCCAACTGCAAAGGGAGACATAAATGCTCCCCGTAATTACTCACTAGGCTCAATTTTACAGCCCACTCCAATCTCACTGGGGCCTGGATTTTCACTGACCATAAATTATGCGGCCTTTACATTAAGGATGTAAAACCCAGTGGTAAAAGCTCCCGCCAGCCTCTGGAAGACAAAGGGTCTCTCCTAATAGCCTGGATTAACTCACAGCAGATCTCCGCCCACTTCATTTGTCACCTTCCAAGTCACCCTTCCACCTTCATTTGCCACATAATCCAATCAGCCCCTTTCAGAAGCCCGGGAGCTATTGTCTATACCAAGCCGGGTTTCTCTAAAGCAGCCCAAGTTGTTTTTGTCTCGTCCGGACAAAACTGGTTGGCTTAAAAGGGGACGAAAGAAAGTGGCGGTCAAACGAGGACCCCAATTAGCTTCCAAGAGACTGTTTTCATCATCTTTGTATCACATACCAGGCCTGGTGTGCGGGGCATATTGTAGGCGGTCCAGAAAATGTTTGTTGAATTAATTCTGTTTTTATTTCTTCTGGAATTTATTTATTGAGCGCAAACACAGCACCTAGTGGGTGCTAGCTGTTATTTACTGAGGGGGGACAGGGCTGGGCATGCGATAATCAGGGACAGCTTCCTGGTGTTAAGTATCTCGCAATTTCCACAGCAATTTACAAAGCACTTTCATAGTGGTTACATCATTTGGCCTTCAAAAGCGCCCTGTGGGGTAGATAAACGCGGGTGTTTTTTTGTGTTGCTTTTTTTTTTTTTTTTTTCCCCCTAATCCCCATTTAGGCCATGAAAAGAACTGAGACTTGGAGAAGTTAAGCAACGTATTTAAGGTCACACCATTATTGAGAGGTGAGGCCAGCACATGGTACCAGCATTGGGGCCACCCAAGACCCCCAAGACCACCCTGGGCAGCTGGGATTTCAAACAGGCTGCCCCATTGTCAAACGTTTGATTGGAAATCAAAGGGCTCTTGGTATAACTCTGGGGCAGGGGGTAAGGGGCAGCCACAAATGGCACCCAGGGTCCAACTCTGACCCCTTCTCTTGCCAGCAACGTGACAAAATGCTTACACTCCTCCAGCCTCAGCGACCTCACTGTAAATGTGAATCGGTCCCGTCCCCTAGGGAGGGGCACTCTGTTCAAATACGGTCTTCTTGCTCTCCATCTTTTAGAATTACTCAAATCGATGCCAAATTCATTCTCACCTGTAAATGAGGCGGCCTCACTCACATGGACATCATACATAGAAATAACATAGGCACAGAACATTGAAAGTGCTCTGGAAATGACCACATGCACCATGCATGTCCTTACTCAAGTCAGCCCAGCACCCACCTGGGTGCAGCCCCTACCTGGTGCAGGGAGAGCCCCGTGGACTAGGGCTGTCCGGAGCGCTGTGGGAAAATAAATAAGAGGTGTAAGACAGGTGAGAGGGGTAGGGATGGACTGGCCAACCAAACTGTTTCAACAAACATTTGTTGATTGCCTCCTCTATGCCTGGCCCTATCCGAGGCTGCTTGGACTCATTCAAACTCACAACACCCTGGGAGGTTGCTCTTCTCGACCCCGTTCCCAGAAAGGACAGGGTGATCTCAAAGGTGGTGGGGATGCCCTTGGCAGTTGAGTAGCATGGCGTTGGGGCGCATGCTCATTCCAGAAGCCCACCCTGGGCCTTGGAATTGCCAGTGAGATGCTGGTCAAGCCATTGGCCCAGGTCCCCCTCCTGAGAAGTTCCCAAAGGGACTCTTCCATTCAGAGCATCACGGGGGTAACAACGGGGTGGACTGAGAAAGACTGACACCTCCCTGGGGTTGGAAACCCTCCAGGTCGCTGACATGTTAACGCAAGCAGAGACACATAGAAAAGCAGTCATAGCACCAAGGCAGAAGCATAGCAAAGGTCCGGCGTTAAGGACCAATGCCCCCTCACTAGGGCATTGGTTTAAGCCGTTAGCCAAGAGGGACAGCTGGTCTGTTCTGGTCCTCTTCATCCTCCGTCGTCCTGGTCCTAGGGGTCACTGCCAGTGGCTGCTTTGTGTGCTGGTGGCATCCAGGGATCCATGCTCCTAGCATCCTCTGCAATAGATCAAAGGTTAGAGGACCCACTTACAAGCCCAAGTCTCAGTATTAATTAAACTTTAAATGAATTAATTACAGCTAAAACTAATTAGTTAAATTTTTAAATTGCCTTTTAACTGCTAATGGGTCTGGGGGTGGTGCAAGGAGGGTGGCAGGGGTGAGGGATTCTGCCCACCATGTTGTGTGTAAATTGCCACAAGGAGGGGTTGAAGTACCATGAGGTGGAGGTGAGCAGCAAGCACCTTGGCATCAGCTTGGCATCCAGAGGTGGTCCTTGAAGACAGGGAGGCAAACGGATGATGTCATCCTTGAAGAGAGACCCTATGGCAGGGAGGGGGCGGGATTAGAAACCATCTTGATGACCTCTAATGGCCAGCACAGGAACAGCAGGGGGAGGGAGGGGGCAGTCAGAGGGAGAGGCAGGGGGTAGTGAGAAAGAGGAGGAAGGAGGCGGGAAGAGGGAGAGGTGGAAGGGGAGAGGAGGGAGGAGGGAATGGGAGAGAGGGAGGGGACGGGAAAGGAGGGAGGACGAAAATGGGAGGGGAGATGGGGGAAGAGGAGAAAAGGGAGGGGAGGAGGGAGAGAAGAGCAAAGGGGAGGAGGGAGAGAAATGGGAGGGGGTAAGGAAAATTTGATTGACAGGGCACAAGTGTTCGCTGTGTGCGCATGCGCAACCTAAAGCCCGGTGTAGCGGGCCGAGAACCATTTTCAGACACAGACCGCTAGGGGGCGCGCGGCCAGCACCCAGAGCCCAAGAGCACAGACACCTGCGGTGTGCGCGCGGGAGACAACTTCTGCGCCGCCACCCGCGCCTGGCCCGCAGCTGCCAGGGGCATATATGGCATCAGATGGGGGGGCCCAACAGGTCTCAGGCTAGGAAGGGGGACAGGGGCCACCCCAGCTCATCGCGCAGGGCCGCTGTGTCCCCTAAACGCCACGCCTGCCATCACCAGCCAGAATCCACCTGTGGACATAGGGCAGCACGCCCCCATTACACGTCCTGGGGTCTTTCTGCGCCCCCCAACTGTCATCTTGCACCAGAGAGATATGAGGACTTCAAGGAGACAGTCGCCATAAGGGTCTTTCCAGAACACTCTTTCCACTTTTAATAGGTAAAAACACAGAAATCTTGGCTCCAACCTCCAGAAAATGCAATTAAACATAAATTAATTAAAATTATAAAGCCCCAGTTCTCAATACACTATTTTCACTCACTTATGGTCTCTGGACGCATGCTGCAAAATATGGTACCACTAGAAAATAATATAAAGGCGACCAAAACCGCCTAAAATTATCCAGACCACCATCGAGCCCCCCACCCCAAATCTCACCTCCCTTCCACGTCACAGTAAGAGTTTCAAGACCCCCGCACGATGGCGCCTAATGAACCATCTTAGAGCCTCTACATCCAACTCAAATGAGCCACATCTTCCTAAGACCCTCAAAACCAAAACCGACTGAAAATAAACTAATCTGCGTCCACGCTTTTCCACGACACCCTAGGTCATGCAACCAGGGCCGATCACGGCATCTCTGCCCAGCGCGAATCCTGCAACCGCTCCCCAGTGAACCCGGGGGTCTTAAAACATTTCCCCCTTAGGTAAATGAATTCAGAATTCTCCAGTAAATCCCGCGCCCGACCCCCTCCAGCAGGAGAACAAAGGCCACCTCCCCTCCCCACCCCGCCCCCCAAAATTCCGCAGTGCCACCAGCGCCCTCTGGCGGCCAGCAAGAAAACCTTCCAGAAACCTGCCACGTAGCAAGCCTCTCACGCTCCCCTCCCCAAGCCAGCCGGCCCACAGTGGGGAGGGGGCGATGTGGGGGGGGGGCTTGACAGGGACAAAGGAAATGGCAAAAGGCGACTTTATCAAAAGTCAAAAGCCCACAACATGTCAGAATCTTCCAGCGACCATCACGCAACACTGAAAAGACCCCCGACCCCCAATTCTCAGCTCCCAGTGCCCAGACCCCCCCAACACGCCCCCTTTTCTGTATTTCTCTCTTCCCTCTTAATTAGCCTCTCCCAGACCCAAGGACACAGGCTTATCTCCACCCCAGCCCACCCCCTGCTTCTATCCTGCCTTCGCCCCCAATTACTTGACCCTCCCCCCAGCCGCCCTTCTCTACCGAACTCATCCTAGAGGGGCTTCTGGTAGGTTTGCACTTGGGCGCCACATCTCCACTATTTAAATAAACAGATGATACCAGGTAGCAATTTTACTGTCTAAATTTTGACTGGAGTAGGCTTTGCACGAACCTGTGTACTTGGATTCAGAATCCCTAGCGGATAAGTACCTCTACTCGTCACGCCTACGGCCACCAAGAGCCTGGCCAAAAACTAGCGGGAAAATATTGCCCAGGAGACTCTTGTTTTCAGGTGCTCTCCCCCCTAATTCTACGGCATGCAGAAGACATCCGCCGCCATATCTCCCACCACTCGTGATTCTAAAGGGGGCTTCAAACAGAAAATCTGGGTTTTGGACCCCAGGGGCTGCGGCGGCACACTGGCGTCTGACAGGGCTTTGATTAGATTCCTCCCACTCATCCTCATAGGAGCTCCTACCACCCAACCTTCCCTCAAGGGCTGCACTGGAAAGTGGCCCTGGGATTCCCCCCCCCGGGATTCCCCCCCCCCCCCAGGAAAATGTGCCTCGAGATTTTCCTTCCTGACAGAATTTCATTGCCGATGCTCGGGGACAAGGCGAAGTGGCCGCCTTCAGGAAGGTCCCGGCATCTATCTTGCGGCATGTCCAGGAGGACGGAGCCCAGCCCAGAAGGGGGTGTCGTCTTCCTTTTGCACATCCTCTCGGGCAAGGGATGGCCAACCACTCACCAGGTAGGGAGGTTCTCGCGCGGGCGCCCCGGCTCTCCCGAGGAGCTGCGGCCAAGGCCAGCGGGCCAGGGCGCGCTCCATCCCAGCTCTCCGCCGTCTGCGCTAGGGGCTGGCTGGGTGGGGTTTATATCGAGGCGCAGAAGGGGTGGTCTCTGACGTCAGCGCATTCTGCTGCAATGCGCTCATTTCTCCAAAAGTGATTGGCCGGAAAAATGAGCCCCCCAGATTCTATGACAAATTGCTCTAGCCGCACCCAGATTGCAGCAAAGAAGGGAGGAAAAAATTCTGCCGCAGTGCCCCTCGCCGCCATGACCAACACCCTGAGCTCGCTGGTGCTTTTTCCTACATGAGCCCCGCGCGCCAGGCAGGCAGATTTCTGTGCACAATTTGCTGGGAGAGCTGGACAAGGGGTGGTTATCCTCAGGCGGGCCGAGGGTAAAGCTGGGGCACCGGGGGCAGCAGATCACACACCTGGCTATTTCGGAACCTCCATCAGAGGATGCGGCTTAGGAAAAGAAAATGATGCTTTCTGCTTCTTGTCCTGGGAAATAAAATGCCCCAGGCAAGATAAGCGGTACCCAAATGTAAGTCAGCGTCTGTCACCCCCCTCTTAGCCCACTCGTCCATTTCCGACTGGGAGACTCGATATTGCATCTCCGAGTCAGAAAAACTGGCTTTTGAGTCCCCAGCTCTGCCGCTTACAACCTGCGTGCCCTGAACCCTGCAATGCCCCCTCCTCTGCCAGGGGGTCCACTTCCTCCACGTTAACAAGGGGGTACCCCCTAACCAGGGTTGTAATAATCTAGACACGAGCCGTGTCCCTATAGGGAAAGTACTTTTGGAGGAGGACTGTGTCCCACAAGGAGATGCACAGGGTACCCCCCAAATGTGAGATGATGTCCGCACACATACACGTTGAAAAGCCCCCCACACACACCGCCCCCGGGGAAACAGGCAGCGACACATGTTGCGGCAGAACATAGCTGCACGGCCTTGTGCTCCGGGACTTGGCACATGAGACTTAATCCTTAACAGGTGGCGCCTTCGGCAGCTCTGCCGGGCACCGAGTGGCAAAGCGGGCAGAACCGTCAATCAAATGTCCTCTCGCAAAGGTCAAAATGCTGTTGAAAGGGACTAAGGATCTATCTTAGGGCGACAGGTGGGTGGCAGCCGGGAGGGCAAGGCTGAAGCGCCTGGTGACAGAAGAGGGGTGAGGATGAGTGACGAGTCCCAAAGGGGAAAGCCGGAGGGGCCCCGCGGGGGTATCAAGTTAGAACAGTTCCCCCGCACTTCTGAGGGGCTTCAAAGCAGCGGCTTCAGAGCGAGCCCCCCATGCCTGGCGATCCTGTAGGTAACTATAGCCCAGTGGGGAGATTCCAGGGCTGAAAAGAAGGGACAGGTCTATTTGTAAGCCCACGGCTAGCGACAGGGAGGTGAAAATGGGCCACCGGTTTGCACGAGACACCGAGCCTTGGTGGGAGGGCTCATTTATAGATGAGCAGGCGGGCTATTGGGGAGATGAAGATAAAGTGGCCTTTGGAGGCCATGGCGGGGAGCTACCTTAAAGTGTCAGATAACGTAAAGCGGGGAGAGAACCCCATTTACAGCCTGCGGAGCATGCACGGCGTCCCAGAGACTAGAGCCGCAGCAGCAGGACTTGCGAAACAGAAAGGCCCGCACCAACCGCGGATGTCAAGAAAGCTTCAAAAAATCATGGCTCCGAGCATCCTAGTCAACAGGAGAGCGTTTATTAGCCACGGTATTAATAGCTAGGAAACAGCCGGAGCCAGCGGGGACCAATCAGCGGCCAGGAGCCCCTGTCGTCAAGCCGGCGCGGCCAATCAGACACCCGCAGGCCCGGTTGCTAGCCTCTCGGGGGCAGAGGCGAGGGGTGCGCATTGTCATGGGGGCGCCAGCTCGCCCTCCGCGCGTGGGAGGCCTGCGTGGGAGCCAAGGCGGCCACCAGAGAGGCTCAGTAGTCACGCGCTCGGGGTCCCTGGAGGCTGTCCTAGAGACAGGGCCTCCTGGCGACATCCCTGCCGCCCCAAAAGGACATGAGTGATGCTCTGGGAGGAGCCCCCGGCTGTTTGGGGTGCCTCTGAGAGGCCCTGGAAGGAGAAACTCCAGATGGCCAATGCGCATCTCTGTCCTCAAGGCCTGGCCCCCGGGAGGAGAGGTGGGCCTCCCAGCGCAAAGGCCGCCTCTCTGCTTTTTTTTTTTTTTCCGGGCTCCCTGACTCCTCAGGCTGCTGCTCAGAATTTAACAGTAAATCCCACTCCTCTTTTTCAAGGTCTCACTGACAGGCCAAGGTAAAAGACCCTGGAAATTCTACGTTTCTGACAAAAGCACCGCGGGTTTGAATCCCAGCTCTCCTCCCTCCTAACTGGGAGGCTGCTGTCCAGGCCCTTCACTCTGGGCCCCTATTTCCTCATCTGGAAAAAGGAAAGAGTTGGACAAGATGGTCCCCAAGGAGCCCTCCAGTCCTGCTTTGCTT
This sequence comes from Hyperoodon ampullatus, assembly GCF_949752795.1. Classification (NCBI taxonomy): domain Eukaryota; kingdom Metazoa; phylum Chordata; class Mammalia; order Artiodactyla; family Ziphiidae; genus Hyperoodon; species Hyperoodon ampullatus. The sequence continues at coordinate 175,689,845 of NC_136916.1, read as the reverse complement.
GATTTGAATGTATACATCAGGCGAGTCAAATGTCTTCCAGAACATTCTGCATGACAGTAATTAGTATCAGGTGTATCCTGCCGTCCATGTGGTTACTTCATCATGCTGCTTTTCTTTCCATTGTATTTTATTTTAAACAGAACTCCATGGCAACATGTTTATCCTTCTGGCTTCCTAAAAGAAAGAAAGAAAGAAAAAGATAGGGGGGAAAAAAGGCAAAGAGAGAAAGACAGACTGCTGTAAACTAATCTCTCCTGAGCATGGTTCAACCACACACAAACACACACACACAATCCATATGTTTAAATGTTTTCGTTGGCTTTTCTGGAGCTCAGAACCTAACTTGTTAAATATCTGTTGGTCCAAAGCAAAAAAAGAAATAACTTGAAGGAGCTAAATCTATGGTAATATTTGGACCCGAACTGTTTCTCAATCTGAACAATGTCGCGCAGGCTTTACTTTCTCGAAAAGGACATTTGAGGGCTCAGATTCATATCTATAGGGCAAAACAGACAAGGAAATCCAGGTTTGAGAAACGGCTCACTTTCTTTCTGTACATGCTGAAACCCAACTCTCCTGAAGAACCCTGGAGGAGAGCCAGTGTCCCAGGCGCTGGGCTTAGCCTGCTGCCTCTTTTTTTTTTTTTTTTCTTTTTTTTTTTTTTTTTTCACGTAGATCTAATTCAAAGCATACATTTTTCTTCTTTTTTTTAAATTCATACTTGGGAACCCTCAAAAGCCGTGTGAGCAGTCTCCTATCCACATGTACATACTTGTGGGCAAGCATACAAACGTCCTAAGATTCAGCCAGGAAATGAAGACAAGCTCCTCCTATAGCCATCTTCCAGGCGTGGGTACATGTACTCTCTTCTCAAAAACAATACTCAGGCTTTTACTGAACAGCGACCCCTGAGTGCCTGCCCCTCTCAGCAGGCCTTCCCAGCCTCCCAGGTAAAATGCTCGTGTTCCCCAGAGATCTCCCCTCCAGGCCCTCTTCCACACATCCCGAGGGTGGTAGCTACAGTGACAGCTGATGCTCCTGCCTTCCTGATTCCTAGTTCCAGTACCAGCCTCTGTCAATTCAAACCACCCAAGATCACACGTCCCTGAACCACCCCCAGCACCCTTAGACCTCAGCCCAAGTCAGAGAAGCAGAAGGACACCCAGAGGGTCTTCCTATGAAGCTGCTTTGGAGTGAGGGAGCCTGGAATTGTCGGGTACCACCTCTGTGCCTTCTGTAAAGTACAAGACAGGGCATCAAGCCCCCAAGGATTTGGGAGGAAATGATCAAATACAGTCCTGTCTTCTGGGATCCTGGAATTGACAATACCTCTTCTAGAATGCACACTAATCTGTGGCTCCCATGCTAACCAAGTTTCAGGAACTTGGTTTTGCCTTCAAAACAAAGTCTAAACTTTCGAGTTTGGCTTTTAAGGAATTGTAGGAGGGGCTCCCTTTTTTCTTTCTGGTCACTTATCCAAACACTGCTCCTACCCACATTTCCTGCCGGTTGGATGCTTGGTGGTCCCTGCCGTGCGTCGTGATCCTGGGGTTGGTAAGTGGGAGCACCACGGCCGCCTGGGCACGTGTGGATTTTCTACCCAGGAAACCTGAGTTCCGGGTTCAGCCCCAACCTTTGCACAGAAGAGTTTGCCAAACCGTAGATACTAAAAGACAAATAAAATTCAGCGCCTTTCATAAAAGGCCACGGATAAAGCTGACTTCCCAGTAGACTGCTGGCCTTCCAGGCAGTGCATTATGTGTGGGACTCTGGGGTGTGTGGTATGTGGGAGAGAAGGTGGGCATTGCTCTTCAGGGATCTTTTTCACGACTAGAGCCAATGAAAAAGAGCTGAAAGGTAATACCCCAAATTACCCCCAAATACCACCCCCACCCCAAACCATTAGTTGTTCTGGGTGAATAAATTCTGAATGATTTGCTCTTGTTTCTACTTTTGTGGATTTCTCTACTGACATGTATTGCTTTTATTATGTGTATTTTTTTAAATGCAACAACCCAAGAAGACTGACCATTTGAGCCTCTTTCTGATGGACCGCAAATGGGAAGTATTTTTCTAATAAGTTAATAAAAATCAAGAGACTCAGGACCCCCCTCCCGAGTAGGTGGAGGCACCATCCTTGGATGGACGCATTGGAGCATGGAGTGGGCGTGGAGGTGTCCAGGGGCAGCCCTACAGCCACACCCGACTTCTGGAGGGCTCCCTTGAACCTGCTGCAGAGGTGAACAAATTCCAAGCTGGTAACAGCAAAAGAAAATGAACTTCAATGGTTGCCTTCATACAGGAGGGGCCTCAGGAAACCCATTTACTAGGGGAACGAGGCAGCGAAGCAGCCCACTGACTGTGAGGTGGATTTTAGGAGTCACACCCTGACCCCAGGAGAAGGTGGCCACCTTGCCCCGCCCCGCCCACATGCAGCCCCCTTGGCTTTGGGCGTGGGCCAGCCCGGATTCAAGCAAGGGGTTTTCCTGGCCCAACTCCATGGAAATATTTCCTTTGGTGGAGCAAAGAACTGCTTCATTCAACTGCCTGCGGCTAGGGAGGGGGCTGGCTTCACTGTGTTGACAGACTGCAGAGGCCTGGGGAGGGCCCCCCCCCAAGGAGAAAATGTATTCCAGGTAGAACAGGACTGGGAAGGTTGCCTTTTTTTTTTTTTTTTTTTTTTTTAACGAAAAGATTTGCTAACAGTTGAAACACTGCCACCCCACCCAGGAGGCTCTAAGAGAAGACATCTGTGCTGGATTTCAGCAAAGACTGTCACAGAGACCTGTCTCCTTAATGGCCAGGGGAAGGGGACCATTTGCAGGCTCGCTTTCGGTTTAAACACTCAAGGTCCGGATCCTTCCAAAGCCCACGGTTGGCTTCCCTGAGCCGAGCCTGGTGACACCTGAGTCTCGGCGCTCACCCAGAAGCCACTAGCCCACCAGTGGAGTCCAGGGCGCCTGGGGGACTCCGCAGCTGGAGCCCGTGTGCCCTCAGAGGTTGGCTTCCAGGGCGCACACCATCCTCCTTGGCCGACCCTAGGTTTGCCGACGTCCATGTCACAGCCGGTGCCCAAGAGAGGTCACCCAGAAACAGAGGAACCGCCCCGCCCCTTCACCAAAAAGCCAGAAGAACCCACACTCACAAGACCCCTGCCTGAGAGCCCAGCTCAGAAGCTCGTCTGCCAACGAGAGGCTTGGGAGGAAGGGGGGACAGGAGCGGGGAGGGACGGGGGAGGTTCCTCACCATGAGAGGGGGTGATAATATCCTGCCACCTGGGGCTCTCCTAGGGTTGAAAGGAGACAAGAAACAAACGGAGGGCAGAGCATGGCATGCAGGTAGGGGCCACTTTATGCAGTGCCACCCGAAGTGAGGGGCTAAGACCCCATAATCACGAGGCTGATTGCTAGCATTGTTTCCCAGCCCTTGGGTTGACCAGCAGTCTCGCCGGTGGGTGAGGGTTTGGGGCCCTGAGCTCAGACCTCAGATGCAAGTCCACTCGCTACCCACGTGCCCTGAGTTAGTTGTTTACCCTCCCTGGACCTCAATGCACAATCTGTAGAATGAGGGTAAATGCCTCCTTCGGGAGGGAAGATTAAGTGGGCAGAAAATAATGTGTGCTGTAGTCACCATGTGTCCCCAGTGTGTTTGACACCAGGGCTGGGGATGGGGAGAGATCTTCTTGTTTTCTATGCTGCTTTCAATGAAGCATACGTTTATTTTGTAATTTACAAAGTTAAATCCAACATACGTGCTAGAAGTGAGCCAAGGTCTGTGCCACGTGTGCCCTGGTGCCCTGACACGGACATGGACATGCCCTTCCTATGTGGGTGGGACACCCCTGAATTCTGTTGTCTCCAAAATTCCTGAGAGCTTGGCTGCTGTAAGCTGAAGTTTGGGGGATGGGCTCTGCTAGTCCCCACAATCAGGCATGTAAAGAGAAACATGCCTCCCCACTCTCAGCCCCTTGGCTGAGCCCCGTGGGTTCTCTGTGGACCAGGCTGGCCACCCTAGTGCAGCCACCTGGACCAGTACCCTGCATCCCCACCGCCAACAAGAGCCAACTCTCTTCCTCGGCAGGACCCCTGTCCCAAAGACCGGGATGTGAGATGCAGCCTGCAAGCTCAGTAGGGAAATAGATCTTCCAGATAAAAATATTCCCAGAACAGTTGGCCTGCCTCCCCCCACTTCGCTGCTGTTCTCCTGTCTGTGGTAGGACACAAGCCCTTTGCGGCCAGCATCAAACATTTTGCGAGGAGGCAGCGAGGAGAGGTGGGTGAAAACACAGACTCTGACATCAGACAGGCTCGTTCAAATTCCGATACCACCAACCTACTAGCAGCTTGACTTTGAGTGAGTCTCTTATACCTCTGTGTGTCTCGGTTTTTCCATCTATAAAATGGGGATAATAATCGTACCTGCCCCCCGAGGGTTCTTGAGAAGATGAAATGAGGCCATACATGTGAAGCCCTCAGAACCGTGCCCAAGTACCCAGTAGAGGCTCAGTAAACCAACCAAGGTGGCATCCTCCCCCTGCCCACGCAGACAGCCCTGCTGCCCACAGAGAGAGTTGATTTAACAAGGCCACCTTTTCCGCAGGGACACAGGGCATGAAACCTTTGCCACCGTCTTCTGGTTCAGGGGGAGCAGCTCTGGGCCTGGCAGATGAGAGCTGTGAGTCTCTCCATGCTGGGACTCCCGGGATAGGGACAGTGGCAAAGATTCCGAGGGTGGCCAGGTGCCCTCCATGCCAGCCCCTGCTGCCTGCCCTTCCTAGAGCCAGAATGCAGACGCATCTTGCAGCCTCAGCCCCTGAAAACCTCTCCCCACCACTCCTTGAAGGGCAACTTCACCACCAGGGTTGCTGGGGGTGACTGCGGGTCACCGAGGGTCATCTCTGAACACCGCAGGTCACCGCGGGTCTCCGCACTTGGCCCCCCTCTACCCACTTGCTTGGGCTTATGCTCTGCAAACGCTTCGCCCTCTGAGACACGGGCTCAAATGTTCAACATACCCTTTAGGTGTTTGCGGAAAGGATGAGCTTAAAGGCGCCTGCCTTTAGGTAAACAGAGCTGCCCTTGCACATTTGATGATAAAGAAAAGCAAACAAAGGCCACCTTTCAAAGCCTGCTCCAACCTAAAGACAGCGTTGCCTTTGTGAACCGGTGGGGGTGGAGGGCTTCAGGAAGACTCTGGGAGGCCCAGGCCCTTTGAGGAGGGTCCTGCCCACTCACCCCACTGAGCTCCGGTTTCCTCTGCAAAAATACGGAAATCAGGACTCACACCACGGGTCTGCCCTGAACACAGATTGAGCCAGACTGACAGACTATTAAAAACAAAAAGCCTCCTGCTTTATTCGGAGAGACCCTGAGGGTCAACGTCCAGGGCTGGGGTGGTGGCGTCTCTCTCTGAACCAGTCACCTGGTAGGGGCACACGTGCAGGGGAGCTAGGCCGGGCACACTCAGAACTGGCTGCCCCCAAAATACACCGCTGAGGGTCTGCACCTTTAGCCTGAGCTTTGTCAACTTTGAAAGATGAATTCCAGATAATTTTGTTAATGCGTTCATTCATTCAGTTCAAGAAACACCTACTGGGTGCCTAGGACCAGCACTGTTTCAAGTGCCGGGGATAAAACGGCCAGTGATGGGCAAGCTCCCTGCCTCTGGGAGTTCCGGGAGCTGGGCTGCACCCCTACTGTGCACCGGGCTCGGCTCTGGGTGTCTCTGCTCCCATCTCAGGCAGACAGTGTGCTCAGCCCAGGCCCTGAGAGCACGTGAGTGAGCCCCACCCTCCCTAGAAGGAAGAGCCAACTAGTGGCAGACTGTCATTTACCTAAAAGAGAGAGCCACTGGGGCTGAGCTGCCCCCGAAAAGCTGGCACCTCTCTCCCAGGTCTGAGTATCAGGAATCCTGGGCCCATGTCCTTTCCCAACAGTCTGGCCTTATGTACATTTCCCAGAAATTCTCACTGTTTACTCTGAGGGGCCTCCCCACAGCAGAAGTCGTTCAAACTCTGCTTTCGGCCGTAAGTCACTTTCTGGCTGGCTAGGGGCACAGACATCTCAGAACGTTGAACGTATGGCCACGTGGCCACCCCAGAGATCCAAGCAAAACTGTCTGGCTGCCCGGCCTGAACTGTCCCTGAAAGGCTTCAGTGTATACCCCCCAGCCCCCTGCTTTGGGGGTTCGCACGGGGCCCTCACAGACTCCCTGAACAGCCAGTGCAGACCCAGGCCCGGATTTAGGGCTGATTTCCACAGACCAAATCAAGGCCCTAATTTGGAGAAGCCTGAGTGCATCTCGACTTGGGGCGGAGGGCGGGGAGCGGGGAGCGGCTGCAGGCGTGTGTAAGCTGCCATCTCCCACCAGGCTAGAGAGGAAGCTGGGATGAGGTAGGGGCCCGAAGGTGGAGAGAGGAAGATGGGGAGGGTGGGCAGGCGGTCCAGGTGACTGGGTGCTCACCGGCAAGCCCCCTCAAAGTCCCCTCCCTGGGCGAGGCTTCCGCAGGAGAACAGCATGTCCACTTGGAACCAGAAGGCTCCACCCTGCCCCATCCCAGGACCTTGTCTAAGGGATGTGCTGGCCAATCCCACCCAGGAGCGACCACGGCAGAAGAAATGTGGACCAACGAGGGGGCCGGAAGGAAGGCTCTAAGTCCTAAGAGAAGCCCCTCTGTTTCCAGCATCCTAATCACTGCAGTCTCGTGTTAAAACATCCCAGTTGAGTTCCCACAGTCCAGCTCACCGGAGAGAGCGGAGGCTCAAAACAAACATCCCCCGTGAATGAGGCAGAAGATGGAACAGGTGCCTGGGAGCCTGGCGGAGATGCTGCCTCCATGTGCGTTGCACGTGAGCAATGTGGGATGGGAGAAAGCGGGGTCCCAGGTCTGGGGTCGTATACCCCATCAGAGGCTGTCCCGGCACGGGGGCAGGGAGACCCCAACCCACAGCTGGGGGGACCTTGGAGATCAGAGGCAGCCCCTGTTCACTCTGGGCCTCCCCAGGGTCCTTGCACGTTCTGTGAATTAAGAGGAGGATTGGGGGTCCGGGAGGGCAGCCCAAAAGGCGGGGCCTGTGGTGCCCCTCCGGCTCAAAAATGCTTTGGAGCAGAAGACAGGAAGCAACTCACACTGCAGCCTTTCGGAGGCGCTCCCGGGGGCCCCAACCTCGAGGCAGATCTCGGGATGGGGGTTGGGAAGTTGGTGCCATTTCCTGTATGTTAAAGGCAGCGCTGTGCCTACATTTCAAACCCAGCGGAAGAAAGGCAGAGAGAGGCAGAAGGAAGGTGTGAAGGACTTTAACATCTGCTCCGGGGCTCAGGGTGGCCTCACCCCGAAGGGTGGGCCGGGGCTCTCTGACCCACGGACGTGGGCTCAGGCCAACAGGCAGCCGCCCCGGTGGCCGTTCGTGCCGAGCAGAGCACAGATGCAGAGCTGCATTCCCCTAGGTCAGGATTCACACTTGAGCCCACGTTCCTCCTAAATAAAGTGAAAAACCCCGTCTCGTCCTTCCACTCCGCGCCAAGATTCACTTGCTCCCGGCAAAACCGTGTGCCGAGGCCACATGCAGCTTTCTGACTGTCTAGCACCCCTCACCCCCGACCTGCAGCCAGGAGTAATGGCCAGTGGGATTCTGGGTCCCGGGCCAGCATCATCCCGCAGAGGGGCTACAAAGCGAAAAGGGAAACGCTTGATTGGCCCACGTCAAGATGTCTCTGCAGGACCTTGTTTGTTTGAGATTTACATTCATTTACTAAACTATTAGAAGATTCACCATAAAATTCCGCCCACCCCCTACACACAAACACACGCAGGTTCCCTCATCAACTTGATACCGCGTCCGCCATCTAAACGGGCGCGACTTCTCTGAAAAGCCTTCTGGCAGAAGAGACCAAACAGTTAAATGCACAGGATTCTGAGCCCAGCCATTTCCTCTAGAAACGATTCCCACCGAAAGGATTGCGCAAGGGTGCGGAGACGCAGAGCCACAGGGGTATCTGGCCTGGGGCTGTCAGTCGGCAAACCAAAAACTGTGCACGGTGGGTTCTCAAGGCTTTTCGTACCTATTTAATAGCTCGTTTAACCTTCACCCATGTACTTGATCAAGCCTGTTTGTGGATACGGAAACCGAGGCACCGAGACACGGCTGGTGGAGGGCCGACCTGGGACTCGGGCCACAAGGCAGTCCTCCCTGTCGCACTGTGGTCACATTTTCTCCGCAACCCCCCATCCCTTGCCCACCGGGAGGGCAGGGAACATGCAAAAGCTCAAGGCATTGAACTCAGGTCTTGACAGGGAACCCCCAGGGGCTCAGGACTTTCCAGGCTGGGAGTTATCCCTCTCTCCTCCAGCCATGATAAGGGCCACGTGCACCCCCATATTTGGCCAGGGGAGGGGGCATCGCTGCGCCTGGCGGGCACCCTGGTGTACGACGGAGCTCCACGCAGAAATCAGTTTGAGCTGACCCTCCACAGAGGAACTGGGTCTTTGGGCCTCTCAGTTTCCCTAACTGGGGAGAAAGGCCTGTAGCGTCTCCCACCCCGACTCTTCAGCAAATACCACAAGGGGCAAGACATGGCCCCAGGGGTCACTGACCGAGCTGCCGTGAACTGCGCCGCAGGGAGTGCGGTGAAGGAGAGGCCCAGCTCCACAGTCCTGGGGCTCCCAGTGCTGCCGTCCGAGTGAGCCGCGGTGTTGTATGTACACAGAGGCCCCATGGCAAGGGCAGCAGGTGCCTACGCATCACCCACCACCGAGGACCCCGGAGGCCACAGAGTGCAGGGGAAGCTTGCTGAGCTGAAGCGCAGCGGCACGGGGGTAACTAGCAAGGCGCACGCACCAGCCAAGGATCCTGGCCTCTTACAGGACCTTAAAGGGTTCAAAATCACTGCCTTGGAGGCTATAGCATTCAAACTACCATATTTTCAAGGCCATCAAGCAGCCCAGGCGCACACTGGTGCTTCCCAAAGCCCCCTTTGCGTTAGCACAATGGGCAAATGTTGCTAGCAAGTGTCTAAGGGGCTTCGGAGGTCTGGGGGTGAACCCTACAGGTGCCATGCCTCCTCTGAGACTCCCCGACCCTAAAAGCCCTTTCCACAGTCCTTGGGGCTGAGCAGGAGGAGGGGGATGGGCAGCCTTCAGCCTCACTCCTCCCCCACAGAGGACACGGTCTTTTGCAAACTAGCCAGACCGGGCTGGGGGCCTGAAACCTCCCAGCACCAGGAGAGTTCTTCCCCTCCGTCAAGGGACCGAGCAAACCCAGCTGGGAGCAGCCCCTGGATCAAAGACCCCCTCCCCTGGGGGAATTCATTTTCAATCACTTCCTGGGCTAAAAGCAGCACTACCCTCACTCCAGGCTCGGGGAGGGAACCCACAGATCCCGCAGGCTGTGCAGTTTTCATGCTACAGCCTGGGAAGGCGCTGGCACCCCATGCAACACCACTGTATTAGGGCTCTTTCTGGGTCCCCAGGGAACCAGTTCAGGCCTCTCCTTACAATGTATCGTGATTTAAGGGATCGTGCTGTGGTGCTGTGTCCTTGTATTTACCTCCAAATCCTGCCCACTCTTCACGTTTATAAAAGCCTCGGCTGAGGTTCACCCAAGTTCCCCAGCTATGATCTGGCAGGGCTAAGACGAGGGCCAGTCTGCAGATAGCCAGGGCTTTCTCCTCGCCGCTGCAGGAGAGTCTTCTGGAAAAGCAGGACCCAGCACTCTGCTCGGTGTTGGGGAACAAGAACTGATCCTCCTCAGAGTAACGGGGCTTGAGTCCCTGCACCTTCGGCACTAGGAAACGGCCCAGGTCCACCCCCGGGATGGAGCTGGCCCAGACGTGGGTGTGGAGGCAGTGAGAGTGAGTCGGGCTGCAGCACAGGACACTGCTCAGACTTACGCCTGCAGGAGTATGATACCCAGCTTGGCGTCATAGCCCAGTGCTGACGGGGGCCCCCAGGACTCGATCACCTCTGCTCAAACCTCCTAGAGGGCTGAAGTCGGCCTGGGAGCCGGAGACAAGGCTGCACCTCCGTCTGACTCCACCATCCCCCCCCGCCCCCCCCCCCACAGGCGGGTGATTGCCCGGGAACCAAGAGCCTCGGGGCGGTGCGGGGAGGGTCGACTAAGAGTTCAGCATCGGTTCGTCTGGAAAAGCAGAGTTTCAGATGGGGGAGGTGCAGGACCAGGGCCTGGAGCAACTTGGCCGCAGCCTTATTCCCGAAGACCTGAGCCTGCGCACAAAGCTGCCCGAAGACCGAAGACCGTAGATAACCGCAGCACTGAGAACAGCGGAGACCCATGACATCACCAACTGTGGCGAATTGTGGTAAATCACAGGGAGCTACGCTGCAGAGAAATGCATCTGGGCGAAGAAGAGCCCGGAAGCCAGGGGGTCAGGGCAGACCAGTGTGCCAATTACGGCACTGCAGGATTACGGTGCGGACCACTGGCAACTGGCGGACTTCAGCCCGGCAATTGCCGCCTCCTCTCAGACCCACGAGCTCTTAGCAATCCCCAATTTGAGTCTGGGGCTTGAAGATTGCCCTGGCCCCCAAGCCACCCAGCAGCGTACCCTCGGCACGGCAGAGCTGTACTCTCTTTTCTCGAAGAGTGGAGGTTTGCAGGAGGCAAACCTCCTCCAAAACTCGATAGCTTAGGTCCCGGGCCTGAAAGAGGAAGATGCCGCCGACCTCCTTCTTGGAGCAAATCGGGCCGTCCCCCTGCCCCCCACCTCGTAGCTCAGCCTCCGCAGGGGAGAGCCATTTGCAAAACAGCAGGCCAGGTGGGGGGCCACCCCACCTCTTGAGCTCGGGAGGTGAGTTAGTCTTTTCTCTCTAGCCCATCTTTCTCTTCTTAAAGGAGCAGGGTGTCCCTGGCTGGGCTGCAAGGAACAGCATCTAAGGATGAAATTTAAGGAGTTCATCTCAGTGGGAGGTCAGCTGCCAGAACAGCCCAGGCAAGGCCATTCTGGTGACACTGTTTTCCCCAGACGTGGAGAGAACCACGTTGTGGTTCTTGAGGGTGTTGGTTCTGGCACGCTCACACAATTCGTAGCATTTCCAGGAACCACACTACAACGCTTCTTTCATTTGTTTACCGCAGCTGTGCGAGGAAATGGGTTTTCTGTCCTCCAGTTTTGGAGACTCCCAAACTGGCTTCTCTCAGTCACTGGGCGGGGGACCAGAACCATACCAACCGTCAGGGGAAAGATTTGGGGTTACACATGGGCTGTCAGAAGGAGAACTGGATCTTTGGAGCCCCCTAAATAGTTTCCCTAAGTAGGAGGAAGGGGCAATTTCCACTGCAGAATTTCAGCGAATCCTCAAGAGGGTACACAGATTTTCCCGAGAACCACTGGGGTAGGCGTGATTACATGCAGGTACGTTGAAATGAGAAGCTGCGGATCTGAGAATCACGGAGATCCAAGAAGTCGCGACAAGGTGGATGGTGGTGAATCACAGAGAAGCAAAGAAGGCTGGGACCTAGGGGATCAGCGCAGATCCCGTGTGGCAGTTACAAAGCTGCAGGATGACAGGTGGGCCACAGGTAACTGGTGGACTGAGGCAACTGACGGGCCACCAGGAATTGGTGGGCCTTGGGCAACTGGCGGTCCGCGAGCGTCTGGTGAACCGTGGGCATCCAGCAGACCACGGGCTTCTGGCGGACCGCTGCGGACCGCGGGCAACTGGTGGACTGCGGGCAACTGGTGAACCGCGGGCAACTGGCAGGCCACAGGGAATTGACAGTCCGTGGGCATTTGGTGGCCCATGGTCATCTGGTGGACCGCGGGCACCTGGCAGGTCTCGGGCATCTGGCGGGCGGCAGGCAACTTGGCGAACCGCGGGCATCTGGCCCGCCTCAGGCAACTGGCGGGTCTCAGGCATCTGGCCAGCCTCAGGCAACTGATGGACCGCAGGCAACGGCGAACCAGGGGCAACTGGCGGGCCACAGGGAATTGACCTTCTGTGGTCATTTGGTGGGCCATGGGGAATTGGCAGACTGTGGGCCTCTGGTGGACCATGGGCAACTGGCAAACCGTGGGCAACTGGCAGGTCTCGGGCAACTGGCGGACCGCGGGCAACTGGCGGACCGCGGGCAACTGGCGGACCGCGGGCAACTGGCAGGCCTCAGGGAACTGGCAAGCCACAGGCATCTGACGGGCCTCAGGCATCTGGCGATCCTTGGGGCGTTAGCGGACCTTGGGGAATTGGTGGGCCACGGGCCACTGATGGACTGCAGGCAACTGGTGGGCCATGGGTGACTGGCAGACCCTGGTTCGACAGCAGGCTGTGCTCTTTTTGCCCAAAGGGGTAGCTAGTGATTTTAGAGTGATGCTGCAGTTGCCAAACCTCCCCAGAGACCCCAGACTCAATTCCTTAGACCCCAGGACTCCAAGAGAAGAAGGATGCAGCCAGTCTCACAGGCAGACCCACCTCAGGCTAAGTGAGCCATTTGCAAAACAGTAAGGGGCGTGGGAGCCTACTTAGGAATTCTGTTGGCTTTTGAGTTTCCTCTTAAAGAAACAGAGCATCCCCAACAGGCTTTAAGGAACTGCCCTAGGGATGAAATTTACCAAGTTGTCCCAGAGAGCCTTGCAGTCACCACTATTCTGACCCCTTTTCCCCAGGCGGGAAGTGCAGAGTGTACCCAGACCCTTTGGTCCCCCAGACCTGGGAAGTAGTCACAGGCCACTTCAAGCATCGGAGATCTGAGCAAATGCCACAAAACCTGGCAAATCGTGATGAAGTCTGGGCACAAATCATGGTCTGGCTGGGGCGCTGCAGCGAGGCCAGAGGACCGTGGTGAACCTCAGCATCTGTGCAGGATTACGGTGCCGCGTGCTGCCTGACCACGGGCCACTGGTGAACCACAGCCCAAAGGAAGTTGCCTCTCACAGTCCGGCAAATTTTGCAATCCATATTTAGGGTCTGCGGCACAAAACTCCTCTTCACTTCCTAGCCACTGGCAGCCCAATCCTGTACCTGGGCTCAGTGCTCTTGGAGATCTTCGGGGAGCCCAGCAGGTACCAAACCACGTCGGGAGCCCCAAAGCTCAATTCTATAGCCCCCAGGGCTGAAAAAAGGGAAGTGGTGCTCTCTTTGACCAAGGGGTGGGTCCATTCTCATTCTTTGGGGGGCTTTGTCCATCCCGGTGCTCAGGCCTCAGGCAGACAGAGCCATTACGAAACAGCAGGAGGGCACTACAGAAAGAGAGAATCTGGTCATTCTTTTGGCTCTTGGGTCTTTCCCTACCCAATGGGTCCTCTCTTAAAGGGGCAGAGGATCTCCAGGCAGGCTTAAAGGGACAGTTAAAGTGTGAAGTTTACCGAGTTCAGCCTTGGAGCAGTGGAGGGCAGTGGGGTGTGTGGTGTATGCACGTATTCCTTCTACTGTCTCCCTGACGGGCACACACAGAGTTCGATCCAAAGACTTTTGGAGAGACATTAAGTCATTCTGAAACTGAGCAGGACCCCGTGGGGCCCTCCCGGGTACCTAAGCCTTTCTATGTCCCCTGTTTCTTGTTTGTAGGAAAAGGCTATAGTCTCCTAGACTTTCCCTGAGTTTCAAAGTACAGATTCAAGCAGTTCCTAATTAGGGAAGTAAGGGAATGCAGAAACAAAGGAACAGCAGTCAAGAATCAAGTGTAGCAATAAAACAGAGTTCTAGTTCCTCCTCAAGGGATATATATACATAACAATCTTTGAGTTGTTCTGCAGGAACTAAGGCCTCCACCCAGGTGGAGGATGGTAACTACTTGCTGAGACCCCAGACTGGTCAGAACCAGAAGATTGGTAAAGATTCCTGGAACACCACATTACCTCACCACCAGCCAATCAGAAGACAGTCATGCAACCTGCGGCTATCACCCCAAATTAAAAAAATAATAATAAAAACAAAGTTTAAAAAAAAAAAAAACTCCCCTGAAAACCATTGAAGAGTTCGAGCCTTTTGATCATGGGCTGCCTGTTCTCTTGGCTTGGCCCTGCAATAAACCTTTGTCTGCTCCAAATTCCAACGTTTCAATATGTTTGGCCTCACTGGGCGTCGGGCACGCAGACTTGCATTCAACAACAGTTCTGGCTAAACTGTCCTTTTCTCATATCTGGGGAGAGGCTAGTGTAGTTTTCCTCCCTACAGCCCACTCTCTGTATCAGATTTTGGGAGACCTAAAGGGATGTCCGGTTCCTGCACACTCTTACAAGGTATACCGCATTATTGGACCTTAGCATTTATTTAACACAACAGACCTAGGAAATTGGTCTTCTAGTCTCCAGTTTTGTAGAATCCCAAACTGGTCTGTCTCAGGCTTGGGGAGGGCTGGGCCATACAAACCTGGGGAAAAACTACCAGAGGTCACAGCCAGGCCCTGCATTGGGAATGGATTCAGGACAAAGGGCTGCAGCAATTTCTATGCCTTCCCCCCGACCCGCCACCCCTCCAGACTTCGTGTCCCACAGGAGTTTCTGCTGGGAGTTGAAGATCACAGGGCTCTCAGTGGATCACGGGCATGAGTGGGTACAAGAAGAGCCAGTGACGGGGAGCCAGGCGACCACGGCCCCACGAATGATGACAAGACAGCCTGTGGGCTGGGCAGCGTGGCCGGGGTCCACGGCCCAAGAGCCCGGTGTGCCGCAGCACAGAGGCCATAGCAAGCCTCGGCACCACTGCTGAGTGCCACCTCTCACAAGCTCCCCGACGACTGAAGTCGCAGATTAGAGGCCTGGTGCCTTCCGTGCATCTTAGCTCCGGTGCCAGCAGGAAGCCCCACCCCACCTTTGGGCATCAGGACCCTCTCTATTTGCTCCAGAGGGTAAGCATGTGGGCAAGAAGCACCCAAGTGGCCTGGGGCGGCCTTGGAGTGGCCCCTGCAGGTACCTGAAGCCCAATTCCCCAACCTTGGGGCGTCGCTGGCCTCCGGTCTTTCCCCTGCCCCCTCCGCCCCACCTTCCCAATGCCCATCCTCTGGCATTTTCAAACTAGCATGACCTGGTTGGGGGCCAGAAAATGTGGATTTTGCTTGTTGGAAGCTCCAGGGGGAGTTCTTCCCCTTCTCAAAGGAACAGCCGGAGCAGCCCTAAAGACCACCCACCCGGGGGTGTTTGCTCCCATTCTCTCCCCTTGCCCCAGGCTGGGGGAGGGGACCTGCAGGGCTCCCGGCTCAGAGCTGGGCAGGTTCCGAGCTGCCTCCTGGGACCAGGGGAGGGGCCTCACTCCATCCGAACCTGCTACTCTGCTGGGACCCCAGGCATCTGGTTGCTGCCTACTCTCCAATTGACTGCGATCTCAGGAGTCTTAACTTGGCATTTGTTTTATCGAATCCTCACGACTGTCCCTGGAGGTGTTTTCTGTTCTTCTACATTACAGACGCCTAAACCACAGAAGTGAAGGCACTTGACTTCTTGTACTGGCTGTGCTAAAATGGTTGGATTCCGATCTTGTGACTGTCTCAAGGCCTGTGTGCTGCCTGGAAGGCGAAGTTGGGGTCACAGAGCCCCCAGCACAGGACCTTGGAGCAAAGACTAGGGTGGGCAGTGTCCAGGAGCAGTGCTTTGGGATCCGAGCCCTGGTTGGAGAAGCAAAGCCTGGATGGGAGTGTGGCAGGTCTGGAGAGGTTGAATATTCGAATTAGAATCGCACCCCTAATGCCCTTTATGACTGAAAATCCCACTCAAAGACTTAAGTGCGCCCGTAGGATGCAAGGCCTCCCTGGAGAACCTGTAGGAGAATCTGTCACGTGGAAGATGCCAGTAGCCAGGATCTGATGAGTGACAAGCTTAGGGTACCAAACAGCTCCCCACAGACGATTGAGGCAAAGGATCCTGGTGGCAGAAGGGCTGTTCTTTTTCCTGCGCAGTCAGAACGCTCCAGAAAGCCTCTCTGACGTTCCCTGGAGCCTCATCTCATTTAATTCTCCCCACAGCCCAATCAGGGAACTGTCATAATATTTTAACCTTTAAGACAATTTCGGGAATAATTCTTGTTTTTTTTTTTAAAAAAAAGATAAGAACAAACAACACAAACAAAAACCAAAGAAGGCAGTGGTGTGTGACTCTGAAAAGTACGATTTCCCAGCCCCCATCCTAAACTCCCTCCCCAGACAGCCAGACCTGCGGGGACCCCGGTCCAGGTGGGTTTCTGGTATCCCAGGTGGGATGGGGCCGGGAGGGTGGAAGTGGATGGAAGAACATCTTCTCCACAGAGTCCACGGCATCACTGGAGGGTCAGAGGACACACTGGGTTTTAGGGTGCCCCGCCCACTCTCAAAAAGGAGCCAAGGGGAGGGCCAAGGAAGATGCTGGCAGATCAGGGGGCCCCCTCTGTCTTGTGAAGGCAGTTAACCCTCTCAGATCAGCTCTGCTGAGAAGGTAGATTTCAGAGAGTTTGCGGGGAAGGGTGAGCCCCGAAATGTTGGGGAGCGGAAGGACATCGCTGGCTTAGGGAGATGAGACTTCGGAATCGCTTCCTCCCTGCAATCTTCTCCCTCTAGAAATGCAAACAGTAGCATGAATACTTGATGGGACTTCCTGGGTCTGGAACTAAAGGGGATGGTCCCCTGGGGGCCCGCCCAGTTTCTGCCTCACAAGGTCAAGGGAACAGGCTTGCAGGTTCTCTTTTAACCAAGGAGGAACTGAGAGGCGGCTGAGTTGAGTGGAAACCACCCAGCTGAGCAAAGATACAGAGCCTGGAGGGGGTCCACTCTTCCCTTCCCGTCGGCCAGGTGTCTGCGGCTGGACTAGCCCTAGAAAAATAGGGACTCCATTTCTCCTTCCTCCCCGGGCTCACTTCTCACCTCTCCATCTCCCTCACGCTCTCCTCCAACCCGACCCCAGACCTATCACCTCCCGGCTGTCTTCCCCACCCAGGGAGGGCAGGGCCCCAGAGAGCCCCAGACCCCCCTTGCTGCGCCCCGTCCCCATCCCCAAGGCTCTGCTATGGTGGGGAGAGTCGGGAGGAAGCCAGCGAGATGGCTGCCCCTCACCATCCGCTCTGATTACAGACCCCGGGCGGGAAGCCATGTGCCCAGGAGCCCTCAAGAGACAGGGCCCCAGCTCGGCCTCACGGCTTCCCGTGTGTCTTTGGGGGAAGGTGGGCGTCCACGGGCTGACTCCTCTAATTCCTCTGACCAACCATGAGGGAGAACGCTCGTTGGACATGGACTGTGTGGCGTTTCTACGGTGGTCCGAAGCTGGGACTTCTGGGGGTGGCTGGAGGGTGAGGATGGGGTGTATGGGCTGCACCGAATGCCAGGCTCCCAGGATCCCCCTTTGGACAGCGAACCCCAGTGGCCCAGGGGACCTGCCAACACCCCCGAAAGGCCTGGAGGGTCTTTAAGTTGTACAGGAGGGGGAAGGGAGGCTGGGCTTCTTGGGGTGTAAGTCGGTGCGGGGAGGTAAGTGGAGCCTGGTAAAGGGCCACGCGTGGGACCCACTCTCCAAGGGCCCCAGACCACAGAGCACCAGAACTCTCACACCAGGAACCTCTTCTGACCTTCTTCAGCCGCAGAAATCTAGACACATCTGCTGTCCAAATGGAACGCCAAGGTCAGGGTCTGTGTCCAGGGGTCAGGGCTGTCCTGGGCAGCAGGAAAGACACTAGAACACAATCCCTGACCTACCTACAGCACGGGCCCAACATCCTCTGAAAATAAAAGATGAAGGTAGTAGAGGGAACACTCGTTGAGGGCTTTCTAGGTGCCGGGTAGGAGGAGCCCTGGGGCAGGTGTCGGAAGGAAAAGCCCCCAGCAACAGGGTGCCAGTGGAGGGGGCACCCCAGGCACCGCTAAGTGGACACCTTCAGCCTGGAACCTGTGCAGGGGGACAGGGTTGGGTCTGGCAGGTGGGCACCACGTGGGGCTCACAGGGGTCGCATCCTCTCCCCACCCCATTCATTTCTTGCCTGGGTCAGGGGCTTCCCCGGTCCTAGGCCAACACAGCCAGAAGGGTGGGGGCCACTCCATGCTGACAGTGTCCCCTTCCCTGGACGAAATCATCTCCCACTTAGGCCTCTGTGTGTCGCAGGGTCCAGCGGGGAGGCCAGGAAAGAATCACTGGATTGGAGACATCCAAAGCATGGCCAGGATTCAATTCATGAATCACGAGGCTTATTGCATCCAACTAGCACACAGCACAGGTTAGTCGAAGTAGGGAAAGTAGAAAAGGGGGCAATGAATCACTGCACAGAGAAATCCGGGAAGGAGGCGTCTCAGCACGAGCAGTGGCATCTGGTCCAGCAAGCGGTCTCCCAACAGGATGAGTGGGAAGTCGCCTTCTGCTCCGGCAGAGCCTCTGGAGCGGCCATCTGGAACAGCTCTCGGCCGCGTGGAACTATCAGTTACTCCTTCTGTTCCAGTGGAGTCTTTCCGCGGACGTTGCCAAATGAATTCCTTATCTAAAGTAACGCTCTTATCGCCCTAAGACACCCACAGTCCCAGACCGGACGTTTCAAAACAACTAACACGGAGTTCACGTTGGCCGCGGTGACTCCATTTTCAACTCCGTCACGTAGCTGAAATCCTATACGTTTCACACAAGATGAGCTGGAATCGTAACACAAAGGAAATCACATCATAACAGCCTCACGGCAGCGGTGCAGTTTTAATTTACAGTTTACAAACATCGTTTATCCTGTGCCCGTGAGAAACTTAGACGGTAGGGAAATTTGTGAGTAAAAAGTGAAAATAGCTGCAAAGCGGAATGTTCCAGGCATAACGGCCGAGGGTGACAGATGTTTATTGGTCCGTGCCTGGGAAGAAAGGAAGCAAGTGCTGGGACCAGCAAATTCCTTTGGTTTGTCATATGTCAGAGGCTCTCGGGGACAACCTCAGAGAACCAGCCACAGGAAAACTTTCCCTTTCCCACTGAGATACCCTCTGCCGGTAAGGTTCTCTGGGGGCAGATACCCTATAAGCATTTCAGAGCATTTTCAGGCAAAATTGAACCTAAAAGTGATCTGGATGGAAGAAGTGTGGTGTTTCTGGAAACTTCTGTGTCACACATACACACACTAGCCTCATCCTGACCCTTGATCACTCACCCTGAGACCCCCCACTGAGATATTGCCCCCAGAAGCAGGGCCCATCCCCTGGTGAACCCACACTTAGCCAGCTATGTGCACCCTAGGCAAAGCAGGGCACATGGAACTGTCCAGAGTTCCCAGCCCTGCCATAGAATTACTGAAGGCAAACAAGGCTCTTCCAAGTCTAACTCTCCAGAAGGTTCCTTCCCACTCAAAGCCTGGAGACCACTTTACCTCCTTCCCAGTTAATCTCATCCAAGAGGACAAGATTTTGTAGCCAAATATTTTTATCCATATTGAGGTACATGTGACATACAATAAACTGAATATATTTAAATTGTGCAAAATAAAGTTTTAACTTGTATACAACCATGAAGCTACCAGAAAAATCAAGGTCATGAACATACCCATCACTGCCCAAAGTTTGCGCATCCACCTTTGTACAGTAACCCCCCTAATACGAATGAGTTCCGTTCCGAGACCACGTTCCTAAGTCCAATTTGTTCGTTAAGTCCAACAAAGTTAGCCTAGGTACCCAACTAACACAATCAGCTGTATAGTACTGTATTGTAATAGGTTTAAAATACTTTTCACAGGAATAATACATAAAAAATAAACAAACACAAAAAATAAAGAAAATATTTTTAATCTTACAGTACAGTACCCTGAAAAGTACAGTAGTCCAGTACAACAGCTGGCACACAGGGGCTGGCATCGTGTGAACAGGCAAGAAGAGTTACTGACTGGAGGAGGGAGAGGAGGTGGGAGATGGTAGAGCTGAAGGATCGTCAGCAATAGGAGATGGAGGGCCAGCTGCAATGTCACTCGCGCCTGACGTGGATGGCACAGGTTCTGGTTCCTTGCTGGAGTCAGTTCTATCTACCCTCTTGAAAAAATGATCCAGTGATGTCTGGGTAGTAGTACGTGCTCACCTGTGAAAGTTCGCAACTTGAAGGTTCGTTCGTACCTTTGACAGTTCGCAACTTGAAGGTTCGTATGCAGGGGACTTACTGTAATTCCTCCCTGCCACAAACCTCTTCCCCAGGCAAGCACTGACCTGCTTTCTGTCTCTATAGATTAGTTTGCATTTTATAGAGCTCTATAAAGATGGAATCATAGTATGTGCTCTTTTGAGCCTGGCTTCTCTCATTCACCATAATTATTTTGAGACTCATCCATGCTGTTGCCTCTATGAATAGTTTATTCCTTTTTTTTTTTTTCTTGCTTAGTAGCATTCCATTGGAGGGATATAACACAATTGTTTTTCCCCGCAATTTGTTTATCTATTTACCTGTTGATGGACATATGAATTGTTTCCAGTTTGGGGCTATTACAAATAAAGCTACTATGAACATTCAGGTGCAAATTTTTGAGTGAACATATGCTTCCATTTCTTGTGGATAATGCATGGGTGGGAGTGGAGTGGCTACGGTACCTGTCTTTCACTTTTTAAAACAGCCAAGCTGTTTTTCAAAGTGTTTACACTATTTTACATTCACTTCGATGTACTGAAGTTACAGTTTCTCACTAAAACTTGTTATGATCAGGCTATAATTTTGCCTTTTTAATAGTTCTGTAGTAGTATCTCATTGTGGTTTTAGTTGGCATTCTCCTAATAATAATGACGAACAGATTTTTGTCAAAAATCGGCCTCCATATACACGTGCTCTGTTTCTAGATTCCCTATTCTGTTCCATTGATCTATTTTGTCTCTCTCTTTACCAATACCACATTGTTTTAATTACTATAGCTTTATAATGAGCCTTGGAACTAGGTAATGTTAACCTACCAACTTTATTCTTGTTTTTCAGGGTTGCTTTGGCTATTCTAGGTCTTTTACATTACCATATGAATTTTAGAATCAGCTTAGAATGACTTTATCAATAACTATTTTCAAATATCCTACTGGGATTTTGATTGAGAGTGTGTTGATCTATTGATTAATTTTGGGAGAAATAGCATCTTAACAACACTGAGTCTTCCAACCCATGAGCAAGGTATATCTCTCCAATTATTTACATCTTTAATTTCTCTCAACAATTTTGTAGTTTTCATTGTACAGGCCTTTCACATCTTTTGTCAGATCCATCCATTAGTGTTTAACATATTTTGATGTCATTGTAAATGGCATTTTCATTTTGATTTCTGATTGTTGCTAGAAAAACAATTGATTTTTTATATTGCTCTTGTAATCTGCAATCTTGCTAAACTTACTTATTAATTCTATTAGCTTTGCATGGATTCCATGAGATTTCTGCATAGATGACCATGTCATCTGCACATAGATGTTTACTTTTTCCTTTCCAATCTGAATGCCTTTTCCTTTTTCTTTCTTCCCTCCCCCTCCCTCCCTTCCTCCTTTCTCTCTTTCTCTCCCTCCCTCCCTCCCGCTTTCTTTCTGTCTTTCTTTCTCTCTCTCTCTCTCTCTTTCTTTCTTTCTTTCTTTCTAATAGAGAGGCTACTGGAAAGATTAGAACCCACAATACAATGTTGAGTATAAATGGTGAAAACAGACATCCTTGTTACTGTCCTCTGGAGGGAAGTATTCAATCTTTCACCATTAAGTACGATATTAGCTGTAGGATTTGTGTAGATGCTCTTTATCATGTCGAGGAAGTTCTCTCTCGTTCCTAGTTTGCTGGGAGTTTTTATCACAAATGGATGTTAAATTTGATTAAGTGCTTTTTCTGTGCCTATTAAAATGTTCTTATGGTTTTTCTGTTTTTAGTGCGTTAATATGCTGAATTACACTGATTTTCAAAAGTTAAACAAATCCTACATTCCTGGAATAAAATCCATTTGGTGGTGAATATTTTCCTTTTTATATATTTATTGTTTGATTCAATTTGATAAAATTTTGCTAAGGATTTTTGCATCTGTGTTAAAAAGGGATATTGGTCTTTAGTTTTCTTTTCTCATAATATCGTTATCTGGTTTTCATGTCAGGTTAATGCTGACCTCATAGAATAAGGTAGGATGTATTACTTCCTTTTGAATTCTCTAAAGAGTTTGTGTAGCACTGATATTATTTCTCCCTTAAATGTTTGGTGGAATTCTCTGGCGAGGCGATCTGGGCCTTGAGTTTTGTCTGTGGGAAAGGTTTTTAACTACAAATTCAATGCCTTTTATATATATATATATATATATATATATATATATATATACATACACTCGGCTAATTCAGTTAATCTATTTCTTCTTGAATGAGCTCTCATAGTTTGTTTCTCACAAAGAATTTTTCTACATCATATAAATTGCAGAATTTATAGGCACAGAGTTGTTCATGAAATTACCTTATTATCCTATTAATACCCGTAGCTGTGTAGTGATGTCACCTCTTTCATTCCTGATATTGGTAATTTGTATTTTCTCTTGGTCAGCCTGGCAAGAGGTTTATCAATTTTATTAATCTTCCAAAGAATCAGCTGTTGGTTTCATTGATTTTCTCTATCAATTTTCTGCTGTACGGTTCACTGATTTCTGTTTTGATGTTAATTATTTCCTCTTTTCTCCTTGCTGTGAGTTTAATTTGCCGGGGGTTTTTTTGGGAGGGGTAGTTTATTAATTTATAAATGGAGGCACTGATCTGAGACCTTTTTAATACAGGCATTAGGTGCTATTAATTTCTGCTTGAGAGACAGCCCACAAATTCTGATAAGTTGTATTTTAATTTTCATTCAATTCAAAATACTTTCTACTTTCCCTTTTTATTTCTCTTTGGCTCCTGAGTTGTTTAAAATGTGTTATTTAGTTACCAAGTGCTTGGGAATTTCCCAGAGATCTTTCTGTTATTGATTTCTAATTTAATTCCACTGTGGTCAGAGAATATACTCTGTATGACTTGTATCCTTTTAAACATACTGATGCTTGTTTTATGACCCAGAATACGATCTATCTTTATAAATGTTCCACTTCCCCTTGAACAGAATGTGTATCTGCGGTAGTTGGGTGGAGTGTTCTATAAATGTCAGTTATGTCAAGCTGGCTGTTATAGCAAGTCAAGTCCACTCTATCATACTGATTTTCTGCCTACTACCTTCCTGCCTATTAACTGTTCTATCAATTACTGAGAAAAGGATATTGAAATAGCCAACTCACATTGCAGATTTGGCTATTTCCCCTTGTAGTTCTTAGTCTTTGTTTCACGTATTTTGAAGCTCTGTTATTCGGTGTATAAATGTTTGGGATGGTTCCATCCTCTTGATTCATGACTCCATGATCACTATAAAATGAACGTCTCTTTTAGCCCGGGTGATATTCTTTGCTCTGCATTTACTTGTCTGATATTAATATAACCACCTGAAGTTTCTTCTGTTTAATGACAGCATGTCATATCTTTTTCCATCCTTTTCCTCTTAATAACCTGTCTGTGTCTTTATACTCAAGATGAGTTTATTGTGAGCGACACTGGGTCTTGCTTGTCTGTTAACAGGGATCCTTGGACCACTCACATTTAATATGATTACGGATTTTACTCAAGTTTAAGCCTATCCTCTATTTGCTTTTGATTTGATCTTTGTTCTCTTCTTCCTGTTTCAGCATTCTTGGGACTACTCGTTATTTATATTATTCCAGTTTATCTTCTTTGTGGGCTTCTTAGCCATAACTCTTGGTTTTATTCTTTTAGTCATTATTTAGGGTTTACAGTTATCAAGTTAACTTATCACAGTCTGCCTTCACGTAAATGTCACTTCACAGGTCGTGTAAGAACCTTCCATCCTAGGCTTCCATTTCTCTAATCCCAACCTCCATGACATTGCTGTCATAAATTTTACTTTTACATATATTTTAAACCCGACAATACTTTGTTAATATTTTTGTTTTAACTGTCAACTATCTTTTAAAACATTTAGGGAATAAAAACCAATCTTGACTATTTACCCACATAGTAATCATTTGGAGTATTTTTTCATTTGTGTAGATCCATATTTCGAATCTCGTTTTCTTTATGCCCAAATGACTTCTCTGACATTTCTGTAGGTGCAGATCTGCTAGTGATGAATTCTTTCAGCTTTTGTATATCTTGAAAACGGCTTTATTTCACCTTTGTTCTTTTTTTTTAAAATAAATTTATTTATTTATTTTTGGCTGCATTGGGTCTTCGTTGCTACGTGTAGGCTTTCTCTAGTTGTGGTGAGCAGAGGCTACCCTTCATTGTAGTGCGTGGGCTTCTCATTGTAGTGGCTTGTCTTTGTTGCAGAGCACAGGCTCTAGGCACACAGGCTTCAGTAGTTGTGGCGCGCAGGCTCAGTAGTTGTGGCTTGTGGGCTCTAGAGCACAGGCTCAGTAGTTGTGGCGCACAGGCTTAGTTGCTCCACGGCATGTGGGATCTTCCTGGGTGAGGGCTCAAACCCAAGTCCCCTGAATTGACAGGTGGATTCTTAACCACTGCACCACCAGGGAAGTCCCTCTCCTTTGTTCTTGCAAGATATTTTCACCAAGTATATCAGTGAAGGTATTCAAGGTTGACAGTTTTTCCTTTCTTTCAGTACTTTAAAGCTTGTTGCTCTATTGGCCTCTTATTTGCATTGTTTCTAATAAGAACTCTGCATCCATCCTATTTTTGTTCCTCTGGACTAACATGTCTTTTTTCTTCTGACTGTGTTTAAGAGGTTTTTCTCTGTATTACTGGTTTTGAGCAATTTGATTATGATGTGCTTTGATACGGTTCTTTTCCTTGTTCTTGTGCGTGGGGTCATTGAGTTCCTTAGATCTGAGGGTTTATTGTTTTCATCAAATTTGGAAAATTTTGGTGGTTATTTTTTCAAATATTTTTTCTGCCCCCCACCTCTTTCTTTTAGGGTCTTCAACTACCTGTATATTAGACTTCTTGAAATTGTCCTATGATTCATTGATACTATTTTAATGTTTTGGATTATTTTCTCTGGATGTTTCATTTCGGATGGTTTCTATTATTAAGTCGTTTATCTTTTATTCTGCAATATTTAATCTGCTAATAATCTCACCCAGTGTGATTTTCATCTCCCACATTGTAGTTTTCATCTCTAGCAGTTTAATTTGGTTCTTTTCTTTGTATATTCCATGTCTCTACTTAACCTTTTGAACATATGGGATATAGTTATAATAGCTGTTTCAATGTTCTTTTTTGCTAATTCTAACATCTGTGTAAGGTGTAGGACGGTTTCGGTTAATTAATGAGCCTCTTCATTGTGGGCTGTGTATTCTTACCTCTTTGAATGCCTGGGTAAACTTTGATTGGATGCCAGACATTATGCATTTTACCCTGTTTGTGTGCTGTGTATCTTTATATCCCTATAAATAGTCTGAGCGTTTAGTCAGGTTACTTGGAAACAGTCTCATCCTTTTGGATCTTGTTTTTATAATTTACTAGGCAGGTCTGAAGCGGCATTTAGTCCAAGGCTAATTATTTCCCACTGCTGAGGCCATACCTTCTTGAGAATTCTACTTGATGCCCTGTGAATATGAATTTTTCCAGGCCACTTGGTGGAAATAGACACTATTCCCAGCCCTATGTCAGTGCTGGGACTGTTCCCGCTAATCTTTTTGAATGGCTTAAGGGGTTGTTTTAATTTCTGGATTTGAGCAAGTCGGTTTTCCTGACCTCAGGTAGCTTCCTCCACGTGGGCACTGCTCAATCCTCTGCTGGGTCCTTGGGGGGACCCCCTGCGGGCCTCCAGGTCTTTCTCTCCCTAAGCGTTTCACTCTGCCCTAAGCATTCTAGCTGCCTTGGTCTCCCCAGCCCCTCAGTTCCTTCTCCTGGACTCAGGGACCCTCCAGGTGCTGCCTCCCTTTCCATCCCTGCCCCACAGCCTAGAAATCTCCCAAGGGAGTAAACTGGGGCAATCAGAGGATCCACCTCATTTGGTTCCCAACTCTCAGTGTTGTCCAGTGTCTTGAAAACCCTCGTTATATACATTTTGTCTGGTGTTTTTGGTGGTTCCACATGGGAGTGTAAATCTGTTCCCCATTACTCTCTGTCTTGACCCAAAGTGGAGGTTCTGCAGAATATGGCTGTGATGTGTCCTCACCTCCCCAGGATCACAGCTTTGATTATCCAGATTCCATTCAGCCTGACAAGAAGGATGAGACTTGCCAGTGGGGAATGCCCATTGTTTAGCTGTGAAAACAGCCCCCTACTTTCTCCAGAAAAACAAGAAACAATTTAGGCATGGACTAACACACGAACCTCAGCTCCGCAGAACTGCCAAGGGGTCAGCAGATAGTAATGGTATTTGAGACCAGATGGAAGGAAGTCTAGAAATTCTAACGGTACGGGGAAGACGGGGATTATCAACACAGTGGAGGGAGGGGGCAACCCCCAAAAGAGGTTTTTCCCCAACGTGGGAGGCAGCCACTCTGTGGGTGAGAACTGACAGGGAGGACGACGGAGAAGCTGTTTCTGCCTTGCGGTGAGACCATTTATACCAACAGCTTTTATCTCTAGCCAGGAAGGGGGACCAGGACTGGGAGAGGGGCAGCGGGTGGGCCAGGGTCCCCGGGAAAATTCCTTCCTGCGGGTCTGCCTTGTTCCTGGGCAGCCCTGAGGCCTGGAACCTCACCCCCGCCCCATTCTACCCCACAGGAGCCAGTCAGGACAGAAGAGCCCTCCCAGGGCTGCAGCAGGACAGGCTGGGGCCTCACACGGCCTGGAGCTGCACTGCCTCAGCCGGACAGCTGCCAGGGTATCAGTTAATCCCCTCAAGAGGCCGGTAAGGGTGGGTTCTTGGCCCCATTTTACAGATTAGGAGCCAGAGTTCCCAAGTTACTCAGCTGACAGACGGGACACACCAAAGGGTCAGCCTGAAGCCTCCCATGCTCCGGACATGAATGTCTCCTTCACTGCCCTTGAGAGTTCAGAACCTCTGCTCCCCAAATTCCCCAGCTGAGTGGCCTCCAGGGGCGTCCTGGACCCCAGACCCTCACTCCTGGACCTCTGCAGTGTGTCTGTACGGGGCAGGTGCTGAAAGACTTTCCGTCTCTCTCCAGAACTTATAAGTAAAACGAAGCCGCGGTTCCCTCCTGGCATCGGAGATGGTTAATGAAAGATTGAGGGGATGCCGGCCTGGATCGGGGGCAAGGGTCTGCTCGATCCTAAATAGGTCCTGTCGAGCCCCAGCAGGAGACTCTGTGTCCTGAAGCTGGAGACGTGCGGGTCTAAAATTGGAAGGCTTGGAGGTGGCCTTGACTTTTTCCGGCCTTGGCTCATCCACACCCCGCCTTCAGCTGGGAAGGATCTGACAGGTGGTCCCGGCCCTTGGGCCCATGTGCCTGGATTCCTGTGCTCTCAGCAGAGGCCCTAAAATAGACCAGGACATGATAGCCCACGTCCACAGTGTCCTACCTCTCTGAGCAGCCGTGGGGTCTCCTCGCGGACTCTCAGGGGCCACCTCCTCCATTTTCCGAAACCTGTGGCAGGCGAGGGCGCGTGCGGCCCTGTGTCCCTGCTCCGCTACTGGTTACCTGTGGGTTTGGGGAAAGTCACCTGGCTCCTCTGGGCTGCGTGTTTGTCGTTCGCTCACATTTTCTCTGTCCTTCGATCCGTGTGGGTCTTGGGGGCTTGTCCATCTCCCAAGTGCCTTCACTGCCAACTTTCTCATTCCCAAAGGCCCACGGGCCTCACTCAGTTTCTTCCATCCACCCAGAACACCCAGAATGCTGCTCTGTGCCGATTCACCCCACACTCTGAAGGCTGCAGTTTACTTCTGTCTAAAGCCGCCGTCCTCTGTTGGATTTGAAATGTCCCCAGCGGACAGGCAGAAGCAGAGCTGAGGCCGCCTGCTTCTCCTGGCGGACTCATGAATTGTCACTTTACACTAGGGGCTCGGGGGGCCCAGCCAGGCCTTCCTCTGGTGGGAGGCAAGGCATGGCCTTTATTGGTGGCACACTGCACACGCGCGTCCTGCCCGATTCTTGCAAGAATCGCACAAGGGCTCGCTGTTTCCCAGCGGAAGAAACTGAGGCTCGGAGCTAGGAACGCGCGCTCTCAAGTTCACGCGGCCAGCAATGATCAGTTGTGACCTTTGTACCCAGTTCTGTCTCCATCCAGATTGCCCGCTCTTCCCCTCCAGGGCCATAGATGCTGCTAATAATGGTTCCTTATTCCCAGCCTGGAGCCACCAGCTGCCGAGATGTTGAACAAGAGCTTCCTGGCGCCGTGTCCCGTGTCCCGTATCCCAGGCTATTTTGGGTGTCAGGAATTCATGCACATTTAGCATGTGGCCAGGACCACTGAAGGGCCTCTCTGAAACTGCCAGCACCTCAGCCCACCCCAAGACCCCCTTTCATTCCCTGGCAGGTGGGGCCAGGAAGGTGAGGGTCTTCACCTAAAAACCCCTGTGCCCGGAGAAAGTCAGGTGGCTCGAAGCCCAGGACCTGTGGACACTCTCTGACCTTCTGTCCACAGCCCGTAACCTCTGGACGTCTCCGGAAGGTTTCTCTAAAGTGGTGGCCTCCTTTAGACCACAGGAGCCGGCCAAGTAGATGATCCTCCGTCTGGGAAGCCTGGTGGCTTTCACTCTGCCCTGATGTGACTCTTTGGACTCACCATCAACCCGCGGTTTCTAAGCTGGACCTCGTGCTTGATTTCAGGCCGGGGCAGCGGGGTCTGCGGGGTGGAGGCCTTGGCCTGTGGGGCCGCGAGCGACTCCATGCTGTGTCCACTCAGGCCGCCCTAATGCTTCTAACAACCCAGCAAGGAAGGTCTCCTCTCCCCACCCCACAGCAGAAGGAGGGTCCCAGAACCCCCGGGAGATCGGCTGTGCCCACCACTTCTCATTCAGACCTGCGTCTCTCTAAAACCCATAGCTTCTCTCTTTGGGGGTCCAGAAATGTCCATCTTTCAAATACCGCACCAAAGCCACCTCCTAGCAGACGGTCCAGGGCAGCACCAACGCGGTGTGCCATGTCTCAGGCTATTTTCAGGCCCTGCTTGGGTTACAGGCATCTGAGCACTTCCAACAGGTGGCGGGACCACCCAAACGTCCCCCTGCTCGAGAGGAGCAGGCGCCGTGGGGAGCAGAGGGGCTGGATGGGAACGCATGTGCGCCTGGAGTCTGGTTTCAGAGCCGCCTTCCCTGGTTGGACCCACACTATTGTTTTATTAATAACTGGCCAGCACCGGGCCCGACAGAATCGCTAGTTGTTGCAGACTTTTCCCAGTTCTTCATCAGAAGGGGAAGTGGGCACGATAACAGAGGGGGTGCCTTTGAGGGAAGTTTTCTAGGCCCAGTGGTCTCTGGAAGGCTTCTTTTCACGTGGAAAGTCTTTAAAAGCTGCATGATTTTCCTGGAGGGCGGCAGGTTTTGGAATCAAAGCATTTCAGAGATTTGAGGTCAAGGCTTGAAGGGAAGGCCACCCGGCTCCTTGTTCCATTTGGGGGCGTGGGGTGAGGCTCTCCCCTGGGGCAGCCTGTCCATGAACCTGACGCCTCCCTTCGGACGTCCCTGGTGGCCACAGCATTCTGGACCTGAGCTCACCTTCCCTGCAGGACCATCTACTTTCCAAGCTGCCAGATCCTGGCTGTGTATCCCACCCCTAATAAAAGGAATCTGAGGTCAGCAGCTCTGGGGATCCCTCAGACTTTAAACTGCTGCCCTCTGGATGCCGGGGGACAGTGGATAGCAGGACTGTGGAACATCTTGACTAGTCAGGAGGGAGCACCAGCTCCAGGGCAGGTGGCACCATCCTGAGAACCAGGGCAGGCTTCCGGTGAGGGAGGCCCACGTGCGTGGGCACTGCCCACCTATCGTGCTCCTTGAGGGGTGGGATGAGGGCTGTGTCTCCCTTCAAGTGGCTGCCCGAGCAGCACAGAACCTGAGCAGGCGGCCTCCCCCAAACCCCTTCTCTTGCTGGCCACAGCTGTCAGAGCGCCAGGCTGGAGGGCGGCTTTCATGTACACATACGTGGCCACCAGGGTGCCACTCGCTTCAGCCACGGGTTTTAAAGGGAACTGGGATCTGTTTTATCTTCCAGTAAAGAGGACTTGGCAACTGCTCCTTCCTGGGTCAGAGAGCCCCAGAGGGGGCTTGGGGCAGTCCTGGAGGGGAAGCCCCCCAGGACAGCTGTATGCTGAAGAGCTGCTGGGAGGCCCTGTCCCTTCTGAGGGCAGGACAGGGCAGGACAGGGTGGCGGCCCAGCGTGATTGGCCAAGGCCTTCAGGCCATATGGAGGCCCCACCTCCAGACGTGCCTGGCTTGGGTTTCCCTGCCTTTGGCGCTGGGAGGCCACACAAAGATGGTATTCATGGTGAGGCCCTAAGTTCTCCCCGGAATGAGGCAGGGTTTAAATAAATACATAAGAAAGTTGGATCCTGGGGCCGGACTGGGCTTGCCGCGGTGGGGGGGTGGGTGCTCTTAATGCTAAAAGAAAGAAGGCGCCTCTCCCCCGACACACACAAGTTCATGGCGAATTAGTAAAAATACTTCTTCTGTGTCCATCAATGGGGGACTCCCATGCACACCCATTCGGGGACAGTCAGGAAAGACTTGTGTTTGTTGATAGCTCTAGTGACCAAGACATTCACTGCCCATATGTTATATGAGGAATTTAATCTTCCTGCAGGCCCTGAGGTAGGTAGGTCCAGAGGTTCTTTCTTCCCACCCTTTCAAAGGGCGATCGAGGGGGCTGGAGGAGGTGTTGGGGGTGCAGAGGTGAGCGGGCCCCAAGACACGCAAGGTCTGTCCTGTCAGTCAGGTCAGGGAGACAAACAATTAGGAAAGGAGATGCAGAGTCACCTGCTCCAGAGCCTGGCCTGGGACCCCATTTGAAAGCCCCGTGCCCCTGCATCAGGTGCTCGGGTAAGTGAAGTGGGCATCACTAGCTCTGCTTTCTAGGTGAGGAAACTGAGGCAGGGAACATGAGGGACCTGTGCTAAGAAGTGGAAACTAACCGCTTCCTCCCAGAGGAAGAAAATTCTTGGGCCGTGTGTGTGCATACAGGGGCACTGAACCAGCCATCAGAAGACACATGCTGCCTCAGGACCACCCTTCCTAGCCAGCCCGGAACTAGCAGGATATGACTTCTGAGTGGAGCAGTCCAGGGCAGGGGGCCCCGTGACCCTTTGCTTAAAGCCAAGTGCCTAGTCTTAAAGGGCTGGGAGGATGGTCAGAGGGCAGAGACACTCGCCCCACGTGGCCACGCAGGAGGCCACGTCACCACGTGTCTGGGGAGAGTGTCCCTCCCCCGGGCTGGGGCATGCTTTCTGATCAGGTCAGCCAACTAGAGAAACACAGACCTTTCTTCCTGCCTTTTGGTGGGTTTGATTCCCACCAAAGTGCAGGATTGGATAGAGCTGGGGCACCCCCCATCCTGCCACGGGGAGCCACCCAGGACGTGCCTCAGAAGTGGGTGTGGCAGCAGAGAGGAAACGTGGGGGAAGCTTTGGTCTCTTTTCTCAGAAGGGTGTCAGCATTCCCCTTGGACATGGAACTGGGGTGAAGAGACCCCCGCCTCCCCAAACTTCAGGCATGTTTCACCACTTGCAGAGGGTCTTTTAAGAAATTCAGTAAATCCCTCAGTGGGGTCAGCTCTGCACGACGCTGATAAAGGAGGGTGGACAGAGGGGTGGTCATGGCCACCCCTGGAGTTAGTGCCCCACGGAGCGGAGCTGGGTTTCCCGCACAACCTCTGAGGGCCCAGGGGGTGAGAGAAGCCAAGTGCCTCCCTCCAAATCTGATATGAAGTTTAAAAAATGAAAAAAAAATTTTTAATGTATGTGATTTTTGCTTTGTGTGCCATTCTATAGCCTTGCTTGTTCAAATATTTTTGAAAATCACATATGATTATAGGGTGTAGATCGGTACAACGTTTTTTGTTTGTTTGTTTATTTAAGATGTTGGGGGTAGGAGTTTATTAATTAATTAATGTATTTTTGCTGTGTTGGGTCTTCGTTTCTGTGCGAGGGCTTTCTCTAGTTGTGGCAAGCGAGGGCCACTCTTCATCGCGGTGCACAGGCCTCTCACTATCGCGGCCTCTCTTGTTGCGGAGCACGGGCTCCAGACGCGCAGGCTCAGTAGTTGTGGCTCACGGGCCTAGTTGCTCAGCGGCATGTGGGATCCTCCCAGATCAGGGCTCGAACCCATGTCCCCTGCATTGGCAGGCAGATTCTCAACCACTGAGCCACCAGGGAAGCCCGGTACAACGTTTTTAGAGGGAATATTTCAAACGTGCTTCCGTTGAGTTCTGCTGAGATAGAGTGTTTAGGGCTTCCCCCCACGTCCCCACACTATTTGTAATTATAAAAGATTGCAGTGACCTCTTTGTCCATCATTAGAGAAATGGCTGGATGAACCGTGGTGACATCCATTTAAGGAATACTATTTACTATTCGGTTGGTGGACAGGATGCAGCAGAGCAACGTGTACAGGCCTGGGGAGAGCTGTCAAAAGCTAAGACAAGAGGAAGAACTGTATGGCTTGGTTGATCCCATCTGTTAAAAAAAAAAAAAAAAGTGCACATAAGTACATATTTAGTTAAATGACTGTATATGCCTAAAAATATTTGGAAGCCACAGCGACTAGTTTAACAGTGATTACTTTGGGGGAGCGTACCTTCTTTTGTATTTGAATCTGTTACAACAAGTCACTTCCGCTTCTGCCACATAAAAAGAGAGATGAGAAAGACATTACTTACCTTGGGATAAAATCATAGATCCAAGAAAGCGCCCCCTATCTACCCCATGGGTTCTGGCCACGTGCTCATCACTACCGCATCTGCGTGTCCAGGTTGAGAAGTACGCCCCCAGTGTGGGGTCCGGCCACTGGACAGCTTGGAGGGTCCCCTGCATGCCCACCGTGCTGGACACAGACTCAGGCATTTATCTGCCAGCCGAGCTGGGCATCAGAGACAACACTGTCCAGTGCTGGCGTCTGTTTTGACAGGCTGAGCCTTTCCCTCTTTCTGGAAGTGGGTGGATGGCAGGGTGGATGCCTCTGAAAGTGCCCCTAGAGGGAGATAATGGACCCCATTGTCTGTGGCTAAGAGGATGCCCGTCCCTGTCCCTTAACTCTCATTCAGGGATACAAAGGGGCTCGGAACATGACAAAGACACATAGTTGAAGGAAGATTCACTGTCTGGTCTCCTCCTCCCTCTGTCTTAAGAAATCCACATCCAACGACCACTGGTTTTTGCCAAAAAAGCAAGGGGAAATTGTCCCAACACGTACCCTGGGCAGTGCCAAGGGTAGAGGAGGGGGACGGCCCAAGTCACCAGGATTAGATGGGGGACTGGTACTTTGGGTACAAACATGGCACCAGGACACAGGGCACCGCAGGGCCGGGTGGCCAAAAAGGATGTGGATTCCGTGAGGCTCTGGCCCGGGGCTCGGTAAAGCCCCTGCCGCGATGTCCTGGGCACGCCATTGCCTGGGAACCTGGGGCTGGGGGTGTGCTTGACGTGAAGGCGAGGAGGAGGGGAGAGTGAGAGAGCTGGAACACCTCGCTGTACCCCAAGAGAGGGCAAAAGACGCTGCCATCCACACGTCCCAGATGCTCCCAGGTTTTAGAGGGAAAAGAATTTGATTACAACCAGAACGTGTGAGGAACAAAATAAGCTCGTTGTGGTCGACCAGCTGACCGGTCACCTGGCGAGTGCGGAAGGTCCAGGACGGAAGCTCCGGTCGGTCCTTGCAACCGTGAAGGGCAGAGCGGGCTGGGGCTGGAGGTCAGGGGTTAGGCTGGCGGAGCAGAGGCTGTCAGTCAGCGTTGGGGAGGAAGGAGCTTCAAGGGGGCCAAAGGGCTGGTGGCATCCGAGGCTGCAGAAACCTCAGATGCAACAATGGCTGAGCGTGTCCCCCGGAGCGGCCACAGGGCCTGAGAATATTGTTGGGGGAACCGGGGAGTGACAGCCAGCGGGGGAAGTGCTTGCAGGGGCAGGGGGCAAACCCCACCTGGGAGAGGGCAGCAGCTGGAGGAGCCCGAGTCTTGCAGGAGGGGAGAGTCTCCAGTGTGTTTGCAGGTGAGGGGAAGGGGGCTGCATGAGGGGCGGGGGATATGGAGAGAGCAGAAACAAGGTCTGGCGGCACGACGAACACGGAGGCCCCAGGAGGCGGGGGCTCCCCCGCACCTGGACCAGCAAGCATGCTGGACACCGGAAGGGCAGAAGGTGAGGTGTGAGGTTCGTGATTTCGGCGCGGCCTTTCCACCCTGGGTATAAGGCTGAGGTGGCATGAACTTGAGAAAACCAGGAAGCAGTGAGGAAATGGACAGAGAGAAATACACTCTGCAGTGCAAACAGGCTGATGCGCCCCATCGTGCAACTGTGGGCCACGCCACATCGGGCGAAGTCTGAATTGTGCAGTGCACAACCTGCCCAACTGTACATGCCAGCCCTTTGCAGGAGCAGGATGTGACACTCACGCGGCTGTGTGTTCTCAAGAACGGGACTGTGAGCCAGGCCCCCAAACAGCCAGGTGCTGCTGTGAACACAGGAAGGTGGCACAGGATAGCTGAGGAGACAGTCATGTCCACAAGTGGAGCCTTGAAGGAGAAATTTCTCCAGGGAGTGAACAAGGAGCTGCAGGGCTGGTGGACAAGACAGGGATGCCAGCTGCTCCAGCTGCAGCCAAACAAGGGAGGTGAGAGCAAGGTCCTCCCCAGGGGACCCAGCAACCTCAGGGACAGCAGGAGCGCAGGCTCAAGGCTGGGCACAGTGCTGGGCACAGCAGTGCCAGCCTCAGCTGGATGGATGAAGAGGCTCCATGAGGTTAAATGCTTGCCCGAGGGTGGAGCCAGGGTTTGGACCCAGGCGTGGACTGAGGCCAGCATCTTTCTAGACCTCAGGCGGCTCACATGTCCACGTCCAGCGCCCGGCCGGCAAGCAGCCCCTGGTCCTGGGAGGGATGGGGGCTGCCTGAGATCTCTGGCAAGAACAGAGAAATCAAGTCAGTCTTAATTAAGTCGCACACAGGGACCGGGGGTCCGGAGGGGCCGCGCCACCTGCCCACAGCTCTCATTGTGCACAGCTAATCCCGTCCAGGTGTCTGCTGGCAGCCCCTGATCAATTAGTCACTGCGCTTGAAGCTGAGTGTAATTAATTATTCAATTTTGAACTGTTCCAGCTTAATGCGTCTGAAATGACATCATGCATCCTGGGGGTTCTGCAGGCGGGGACAAAAGGCAAACAGGTCTGAACAAAGCCCCCCGTGCACCTGACCAGCTCTGAATGGGCGCTAACCCTCCGCCGCCCAGCGCGTCCACCACCTCCCCAGCCCCCCCCACGTGGGGCTGCTGATGCGGTCCATCCCGGGAGCCTCGGCCTCCGGGTCACGGACCCGCAACTTACGACGTGTCCTGTCACCACCCCAGCTCCCCAGCCCCACCAGGGGCCTGGCTCTTGGGCTGCAATCAAGCTCGGGCTGCACTGGGGGCGACTCCTACTGCCCCCGCCCTGCGCCCCAGCTCTCTGCTGTCACCACCGCTGCACCCCGGGCAGAGTGGGAAGCCTGGGGGCCCGTAACCCCTGGGGAGACGGATGGGCCCCGTGAGGGGGCTGCAGCCTGCTTCCTATCAGAGTTTTCTCTCCTGCACGGGGCCCCCGCCTGCCCCAGAGATGCGGTCAGGGGCTACAAGCAGCGGGCAGGGCTCCCTCCTGGTTGTGTCTTTCAAGGGGAGGTGGTGGGTTCCTTGAGCCACCCTGACCTGCACCACTGAGGCCAGAGAGCGTCCAGGGGGCTCTCCTGTCCTGCCTCCCCCCTGTCCTCCACTGCCGTGGCCCAGGCCCACCCGCTCTCAGTAGCCCATTCACAGAACCGGCACCCTAGCATGGGCATCCACCCAAAGTGACAACGGTCTCTCTTGAACAGCCCGTGGCTCCCGATCACCTTGGTCAAGTGCAAACCCTCAGCCCTGGCTGCAAGGCCCCCGTATCGCCACCCCGCTCCCCGCTTCCCTCTTTCTCCCATGTTTCTCTTCATGCACCACTGACACTCTGCGGGTCCCTGAACTTTGGGGCTTAGGGTGGCCTTCCCAGGCCCCAGTGCCCCACCTCTGCCTGCCCAGCAACCCCTTATTCGTCCCTCTGGCTTTCCAGGCCCACAGCAGGCCCTGCCCGACGGCGCCTCTTATCTCAATGCAGACTACGCGTGTGTTTACACGGCAGTTCCAGCTGGGGGTCTGGGGAGCAGCGACCTCTCTCCCTTGGCTGTGTTTTCCGGGCACCCAGCACAGTGCTTAGCACATAATGGAGCCTCCAGAAATGTTTGTTGAATTCATGAAGGAAGAAATTATTAAATCGGCCAAATTGAACTCATTATCTCCCCCTTCCTCCCTGCCAACAAGGGAGGCCTCGCACCCTGCATCTGGGATAATGGTGTCATTATCAGACGCTCGGGCCGCCCAGCTGCGATCCAGGCCACTTCATCCTCTCCCCTCTTCGCTGCCCAGGGCCGTTGTATTTATCTGGGCTGCCTCAAAAAAGACCCCCCAATCCTGCCTTTCTCCGCCCCCATCCCCCCAGCCTAGCTCAGGCCTCATGGTCTCCACCCAGCCTCCACCCTGGGGGCCCTGCCTCCACTGACCCCCATCCTCCAAGATGGGCCCCAACTGGGCTTTCTGAAATTCAGACTGGACACGAACTGCTGTGCTTTAAAATGCTCAGATGATCCAGCAACTCCATTTCTAGGTGTACACCCAGGGGGATGGAAAGCAGGGACTTAATAGATACTTGTAAACCCATGTTTGTGTTGTTCACAATAGTCAAAATGTGCAAACGAACCAATTGTCCGTCGATGGATGAATGGATAAGCAAAATGTGATATATACATGCAGTGGAATAGTATTGTCTTAAAAACAAACTCTGGGGCTTCCCTGGTGGCGCAGTGGTTGAGAGTCCGCCTGCCGATGCAGGAGACACGGGTTCGTGCCCCGGTCCGGGAGGATCTCACATGCCGCGGAGCGGCTGGGCCCGTGAGCCATGGCCGCTGAGCCTGCGCGTCCGGAGCCTGTGCTCCGCAACGGGAAAGGCCACAGCAGTGAGAGGCCCGCGTACTGCAAAACAAACAAACAAACAAACAAACTCTGATACCTGCTGTAGCATGGACAAACTTTGAAGACAATATGCTCAGTGAAATAGGCAGTCATGAAGGGTCAAATCCTGTGGGATTCCATTTACTTGAGGTTCCTGGAGGGGTCAGATTCATAGTGACAGAAAGTAGAAGAGTGGGTGCCAGGGGCTGGGGAACGGGGGATTGCATGCCTCATGGCTGTAGAGTTTGAGTGTGGGAAGATGAAAAAGTCCTGGAGATGATGGCGGTGTGATGGTTGCACAGCAACGTGAATGTACTTAATGTCACTGAACTGTACACTTCAAAATGGTTAAAATAGCAACTTTTCTGTTACGCATGTATAACTACAAATTTTTAAAATCCTAAAAAAATAAAGAATTTCTAGCTGCTCAGGTGCATCAAATGTCCTCCGAGCTCCCCTCACCAGCCCTGCACGGCCTGCCCTGCCCAGGCTCTACCTTCATCCCACCTCCCTGCGCTCTGGGTGCGCACCCATCCCCCTGGGCACCAGACTCTCCATCAAGCTCTCTGCCTCTGCACAGGTTAATCCTTGGCTCCCCCAAACCTGCCCACCGCACCCTGTCTGCCTGCTCAGCACCCTGCCAGGGCTGGAACATGTTCTGTCTCCTTCTGTGTCCCCCACAGGCCTGGAAATGCCTGGTAACAACACAACACTATGTAAATATTGGGTGAACTAGTGATGGAAGGAATGAATGCTTGGGTCTCTAGTGGCCCCCCCACCTGCCCGTGGCTTTCCCTGCTGTTATTCCTTCCTGCTCCCCAAAACTCACAGCTCCCACCCTGCCGAGTCTCCCAAGAGGAGGAGGCCAGGTGAATCAGAGACAGAAAGCATGGCCCTGTCCAGCTCCTCCGAGCAGTCCCCCATGGCCACGCACTCTGGGCAGTGGGACAGTAGCCCTGAGGTTTGGAGGAGCCAGTGGAGGCTCCTAGGCCTGGGCCACACTCCCCCCAACCGGCAGGTCCCTCATTTCCAGGGTCCCCTGGGGAAGAGCGAGCGTCTCACATCACCCAGAACAGGACTCTCGTGCTGGGTTGTTCCTGCCCCGTGCTCCTGACTTTTCACTCATTTGTTCAGGGTGAGAGCCACTTTGGGGTCAGATGGACAGAGCCTCAGTTTCCCCCTTTGTAAAGTGGGAACTGCACATCCTTTGTGACTGGGGGTGAGAGCTCAACAGCAATTGCTACAATTTGCCAGACTCTCTCCCCAGCAAGCACCGTGGAGAGCGCCCGGGCTCCAGCCACAAGGAAGCCCACGCAGCTCGGGGTCCAGTGCAGAGACAGAAAGGAAGCCAGGAGTCCCAGGATTAATTCTTCCTCAAAACCAGTGAAGAGCCACAAGACGGCCATTTCAGTGGACACTTGGGTGCATCAACTCAACACGCATCCACCAGGAGACACGGACTCTGCGTCACTGGAACCAGATGCAGCCTGCGGGGCCGCTGGAGGAGGCGGTCCCACTGCACACACGGCTGAGCGCTCTGCATCCACCCTGAAAGCCACACGACAGGGGCCACGCAGGTGGGAAATCACAGGCACGATTCACTTACAGAAGAAACACGCACAAGCAAACTGAGCTGTGGGTTCAATTGATTTAGAGTGTCAGACAACAGAATGGCAGTTACTGGCGGGAGGGCGCGGGGATGTTTGCCACGGGGGAGAGCATGAGAGGGCTTCCGGGGTACAGAAATGTGCCAGGTCTGAGCTGGGTCACGTGGTGTGTTCATTCGGTGAAAATGCCTCAGTTGGCGCGTTTATAATATGTGCGTTTTTCGGTGTGTTTACTACGCTTTAGTAACAAGAAGGGAGAGGACCTTCATATTAGTTTTGTATTTGAAAGCTCCTAATTTGCAAACTGTTGTTATATGCACAATAAACTCTTATTAAATGCTTAAAAAAAACAAGAAAAGAAGGAAGAAAAGAAGAAAAAGGGAGGGAAGGAGAGGGGAGGGGAGGGAAGAGAAAACCTAGTCAAACACACATAGGCCCCTCCGGAGGGTCTGGCTGAGGCTGAGGGCAGGGGATGCCTTTCCCGAGAGGGGACACTGAAACTTTGCCTGAATCTTGGGGAAGAGCGGGGAGAAGGGGGTGAGCTGCCTGGGAGGCCCAGCTCTCCGGAAGGGGCTGGTGTGGCTTTCTACATAGCGGGGTCTTCTTGCTGGAAGCCTCTAAAAAAGTGGGGCTTGCTAATACCATACGATCCAGCAATCCCAGTCCTGGGCATATATCCAGAGGAAACCATAATTCAAAAAGATATATAGACCCCCAATGTGCTTAGCAGCACTATTCACAGTAGCCAAGACAGGGAAGCAACCTTAATGTCCATCAACAGAGGAGTGTATAAAGAAGACGTGGTACATATATACAATGGAATATTACTCAGCCATAAAAAAGAACAAAATAATGTCATTTGCAGCAACATGGATGGACCTAGAAATTATCATGCTGAGTGAAGTAAGTCAGACAGAGAAAGACAAATACTATATGATATCACTTATATGTGGAATCTAAAAAAATAATACAAATGAACTTATTTACAAAACAGAAACGGACTCACATAGAAAACAAACTTATGGTTACCAAAGGGGAAAGCAGGGTGCAGGGCGGAGGGATAAATTAGGAGTCTGGAATTAACATACACACACTACTATATATAAAATAGATAACTAACAAGGACCTACTGTATAGCACAGGGAACTCCACTCAATATCTTGTAATAACCTATAATGGAAGAGAATATTAAAAAAAGAATATATATATATATTAAATAAATTTATTTATTTATTTGTTTGTTTGTTTATTTATTTTTGGCCGCATTGGGTCTTCGTTGCTGCGCACGGGCTTTCTCCACTTGCCGCAAGTGGAGGCTACTCTTTGTTGCGGTGCATGGGCTTCTCATT
Source organism: Hyperoodon ampullatus (assembly GCF_949752795.1). Taxonomy (NCBI): domain Eukaryota; kingdom Metazoa; phylum Chordata; class Mammalia; order Artiodactyla; family Ziphiidae; genus Hyperoodon; species Hyperoodon ampullatus. Next base: position 175,649,940 of record NC_136916.1, on the reverse strand, counting down.
GCAGTGGCTTCTCTTATTTCGGAGCACGGGCTCTAGGCGCCCAGGCTTCAGTAGCTGTGGCACACGGGCTCAGTAGTTGCGGCTCACGGGCTCTGGACCGCAGGCTCAGTAGTTGTGACGGGCTTAGCTGCTCTGCGGCATGTGGGATCTTCCAGGACCAGGGTTCAAACCCGTGTCCCCTGCATTGGCAGGTGGATTCTTAACCACTGCACCACCAGGGAAGCCCAAAAAAGAATATATATATATATATATGTATATATGAATCGCTTTACTGTACACCTGGAACTAACACAACACTGTAAGTCAACTATATTTCACCAAAAATTTTTTTCAAAACAAGTGGGGCTTGCTGAGCCCAGAGTCTGATTCCCAGAGGGAAGCCGAGAAGGGACCCGGGTAAGGTGGGCGCAGGGCTGACCGTCTGCTCCATTTGGGAGGCAGGGTTGGCAGGTGGACTCCTGGGGTGGCCGGGGTCATCATTCAGAGCAGGCCTCCAACCCTGGGACTGGCCTCGTGCATGGCCTTGGGCCAGCAGTGGCAATGATCAGGGAAAAATCAGGCCAATGTTCCAGGCTGAAACATCCTCTCAGCATCAGCGCTGATGGTTCCATGCTCCGAGGGAAGGAACATTTTGGCATGGTCAAGCCTCATTTCCTCCATCTGTGGCGCAGTAGGGATGGGGCTCTGTGCCCGGGACCCCCAGACTTGGAAGCAGGGGGAGCAGGCGTGAGCACACACCCCACTGCTCGGTGCGGTCCGAGCGCATTTGGGAGGGCCTGGTGCCCGGTGAGCCTGCTCAAGGCAGCCCAGGGCGACGCTGGTCTGGCACTGCTCCCCATGCGGTCATGTCTAATTGCCGTTGCGGCCTAGCCGATTAGCACAGTAACCACCAGCCTCAGGAAGGAGGTGGACTTCAGAGCGCCAGGAATTAAGCCGAGACTTTGCAAGTTCATGCCTTTGCCTGCCCCGGCTAGCAACATGGGTCCCCGTGGGCAGAGGCGGGCCTTATCCAAACTCGGCTCAATCGCCCTCATCTGTTGACCAAACCAGGGTCATGAAAAGGCAAGCAACCCCCTGGGCTTGGTCCCTGTCCCTGCCATCCCAGCGGGGACCCCGGGACCCCATTTCCCCCAGAAGCAGTCCGGGAGGGGTAGCACGGCTGCCGCGCTGGGCCAGGCTGTGCCTCGCACCCAGGGAACACCAAGCCCCGTGGCTTTCTAAGAAAGGATTTTGGCCAACGCCTGTGGCCACAGACTGACCGCATGGCTTGGCCACAATGAGTCTGTCTGTGTGGGATTCTCCAGGAATCGTTTGTCTCGGAGGATGTGGTCAGAGATGCAGGGCAGAGGTGGAGGGCCTGACTCCAGTGTTCCAAGGATTGGGGCCATGGTTGACAAGCCCAGAGGAAGCGTGGACATTCATACGGGTGGGGGGAAGCCAGAGCTGAGGGTTTTTTTTTTTTTTTTTTCACTTTCTAATGATGAAAAGTGTCCAGGGGCCACAAAGGTAGAGAGAAGAACAAACCAGCGTCCATAGAGTCTTACCCAGATTCAACAGCCCAAGAGTCTGCACACTTGGAAGCCAGCGTGCGATCCATGGCAGGACCAAGATCATCCCACTCCCCTCACACGCCAACCCATCTGACGCAAGTTTTCTCCACCCTGGTCAGCTCTCTTCTAGAAGTTTTCTCTGCACCCCAGGCCCATGCCCTTGGGAAGTCCTCTGTTCAGACAAGACCCCCCAACACACATGCACACAGGGCTCTCTGGAAAGTCCCTGCAAGTCTTCTGAGGTAGCCCCGGAACAGGTGGCACAAAAGAGCCAGAGCCACTTTGGGTACCACGAGACGGCCACACGCCACCTGACGCTGTCAGAGCCCCAGCACCCGTGATAAATGTGCTGGGCTCCGAAATAGCCTTCAAAGCGAGTGCCCCGGGCCGTTCCAAAGCCGGGCTCCTGGGGCTATTGGGTTTCATGATTTCTCTTGCAGCCTTGGTTACCGGGTTAGCATGAATCTTCTCACCCCTTAATTATAGTTCTGGCATTCGGAAAACACCAACACCTCTCCCTCCCTTGGCGCCCTCACCCCATTCCTCCCCACTCCCAAACGCTCGGAGAGCCGCAGATAATCCCCGGGGCCATTTATGACTAGCCCCGTCCCTGTCCTCCAGCGTCTGACCACACACTCATCGGCCCAGGCCTCTTAGCTGCCTTACAAGGTAATAGTGCCCGCCAGGAGACGCTACTTCGGGGAGAGTCAAGAGGACAGAGAATGTCAGGATCCTTTTTTATGCTCTGAGCCAAGCCACTCCAGGGGCCGCCGAGAACAGACGGGTTCCCCGGGGACAGGGGGAGGGGGAGGTGGACGGGGGGCCGGGGGGAGGTGGAAAACGTAAGCCCGGGGCCCCTTTGGCTCAGGCCGGATGGAGCAAATGAAAACAGTGAGGAATTTCCCCCTTCCAGCTGCAGTTCTGTTTTAGGTCTGATGTCTGTCAACCAAATGAAAATAGATGAAAGCCAGCCTCAACTATGTCTCTGGGTGGAGAGGGGAGGTACGCCTTCGCCTTCGTGCTGGGGACGGGTGACCTCGTGCTGGGCTGCTTCCCTAATTGATCGCATCTCCAGGGTGGAAAACAGATTTGGCATCCAACCCTCCCGCTCCTCCCCACGCCCCAGCCCACGGAGGGGACACAGCAGGAAAGCCACAGGGAAACTCTGGGGTGACTGAAAGTCCTTTGGAGGCAAAGAAAAAGACTGTGGGAGAAAAAAGTCAAGCCCACCAGAGCAGGCTGTGGATGTACACAGTCCTGGTGTTTTCAGGGACAGTGGGCTTAGCACAGGCCCGAGTGGGCCGGGTGTCTCTGCAGGCTGTATCGGGGGAACAGGGCGATGTGTCCACCACACCGAGGGGGACAGACCTCCACTGCCTCGCCCTGCTCCCACCCCCTCCCAGACCCCATGCTGTCAGAGGAAAACGGACAGTTGGGCAGTTTTAGATTGGAGACCGGGAAAGACTCAGGGAAATGGAGGGACGAGTGGTGGCCACCAGAACCGCCTAGCCGGGAAAAGGACACGGCTGGGCAGCCGTCCAGGAGGGAGGATGGATGGCGCTGGGCTGGTACAAAGGGTCCCGGCGGCCGGGACACCAAACAGGGGGCCTCTGAAGTGTCAGCCCCTGGCCACTGCTTGAACTCATCAGGCTCCAGTGCAAGTGGCAGTGAATCTCCAGTGCTGCCTCGCCCTCCGGCCTTCCCTGGAGTCCTCAAGGAAATCATGCCGGGAGAGGGGGTAGACAGGTGCAGTGAGAGAGGCACCCTAAGGGAAGGCTCCAGAGAGCACCCACCACAGACGGAAACCCCAAAAGAGGCACCAAGACACCCCACGCCAACATTCTCATGTACTCCTCTGACAGCCCGCCGAGGGCTGAAGTTTCCCTGCTTTTGCCACAAAGCAGCAGAGAGAAGAGCTAGAGTAGCCCCTCCCTCGGGGATGCCCAAGGAGACGCCCTGCACACCCCTCCCCCTGCCCCGTGTTCCCCCAAGTCCAAGCCCCCAGGGCCCGTCTGGCTGTCCTCCCCTGGGCCGCTGTGAGCACGGTGGGTGGGTGCGGGGAGGTGCTCTCCGCTCAGGGGAAGATGCGGAACAGTTTCCAGGGGCTCAGGCTTTCCGCTCCCAGCTGCCCCTCCTGTTTCTTCCCTCCCCCCCCTGGGCTGGGCCTGCACATAGGTCATGCCACCTGCCGCTCTTCCCGTGAGATCACTGGACAGAAATGGTGGCATCTGCTGTCCCCGCACATGGCCGTAACCAGATCAGCGAGGAGCCCCCTGCCCTCCTCCCGCCCAGCCCCGCCAACTCCCTAAAATAGCCCTGATGTATGAACGGCATCTTCTAGAGCAGAACCGACCCGATCATGTAAACATCCCCGGCGTCTCACGTATGCATGGTCGTTATCAATAAGGCAGCTGGGGCTCCTGGGGCTCATTCTTGCAGGGGCCCCGGATCAACGGCACACATGTCTGCCGCGGCTGGGGGCTGAGGTCAGTGTCCGTGTGGGCCTGGGCTTGATGAATGGTCTCTGCTCGTGCTGACATCGATAATTATAGGATAGGCTTCGGGACAGGCAGGGGCCCAGCTGCAGGACGCTACCCCAGCCACCTCCTTTTATACAGAGGGAAACTGAGCCCAGGGAGGGAGCTGCACAGCGAGTTGGGGACCCTGGCAGCCACACACCACATCCACTGGCCCATCTCTCGGCTCAACAGAAAAAGAGGGGGCGGGGAATCAGGGTGCCCTGAAGGCCACCAGGTGGGAAGAAAGCTTTGTGCTCAGTTCGGCCGGATGGGGACATGCCTTTGGTTCTCGAGAATGGGCCCCGAAGAGGAAAAGAGGCTCAGAGCACAGGAAAGATCCTCAGACTAAGAACCCTCAGCACGTCCTCAAGGCCCTGGATGCCCCTCTTGGAGCCCCAGTTGGACCTGGGCAGCAGGGTTTTGGAACCTGGTCACTGTTAACACTTGGGGCTGGATCCCTCTGTGCTCTGGGGGTGCCCTGTGCCGTGGGGGACATTGAGCCCCATCCCTGGCCTCTACCCACCACGCGCCATTAGCATCCAGTTGTGACAATCAAAAATGACTCTGGGGCTTCCCTGGTGGCGCAGTGGTTGAGAGTCCGCCTGCCGATGCAGGGGAAACGGGTTCGTGCCCCGGTCTGGGAAGATCCCACATGCCGCGGAGCGGCTGGGCCCGTGAGCCATGGCCGCTGGGCCTGTGCGTCCGGAGCCTGTGCGTCCGGAGCCTGTGCTCCACAACGGGAGAGGCCACAACAGTGAGAGGCCCACATACCACAAAAAAAAAAAAAAAAAAAAAAAAAAAATGACTCTGGACATTGTCTGACGTCGAGACAATGTCGAGAGATGCGACTGTGCCTGGTGACCGCCCCGCTCCCTGCCTGGTCTGGGAAAGGTGCCCGTGGCTGTCCCCACTCTGTCTCCTGTCGCACCGCAGGCTCTGAGGTCAAGTCACTTGGCCAGGACAGTGAAGGCTGCAGAAGGCTCTGGCCTTGGCGCTGGGTCCCAAATGGAGTGGACTTGCTCACAGGGGAGGAGAGGGAGGGCAGAGGGAACTGGGGGCAGAAGACACATATACGAAGGCAGAGAAACAAAGCGGTGAGGGTAACTCATTGTCCAGGGGTCCAGAAGGCGATGTCCCCGGTGGGGGCTGACGAGGCGAGAAGGGGGCCCAGGAAGCAGGTTGAGCAAGACGGTCCGCATCCTGCCCAGCTTCTGGCACCTCAGGGGGGCCCTGGGGAGCTGGCCCTGCTTGGCTCCCACCTTCAAGTGGGGTTCTCTGACCTGCAGGTGGATCCATCCATGTTTCCTGGATGGGGTCCCCCCAGTGTACCCTCCTCTGGGAAACACCTGTCCACTGGGTCCCTCAGGCCCAAGACTGACTGGGAGGCTGGGAGGCTCTGGGCAGTGCGGGGAGGGCCGCAGCCGAGCCTGTGTGAGGAACTAGAAGCCCCCAGTCCCCGTGCCTCCCCCCGACCCACCCCGGGGGATACCTTCACTGCGGATGGGCTGCACACCGGGGCCCTGGGGTCCAAGGGGTGCTGGTGGGCCCAGGGGCGCCAGGTGACGGGCTGGGGCAGACGTGGTGTGAAGGTTTCCCAGACAGCATTTGGGACGATGTCTCAGTGGCAGCCGCCGCAAAAAGCGGGGAGCAAGGCCAGAGAGCCGAGGGCGGTGCTGGGTCCCAGCCCAGCCCAGGCAGCCCAGCGGGCTTCAGTGCGTGCATGCTGCCATCGTGTGGAGGCCCGGCCTGGACGGCCCGGGAGCTGAGGGACACCCCCAGGCCCCCAGTGGGACCCGCTCCTGGCCAGGACGTCTCTGGCCCCAGGCTATGGGCCTAACTGGGCCCAGGCGGCCTTGGCAGAGGAGCTGGCTCGTCTGCCGCATCCCAGGGCCCCAGGGCCCTGCCAGGGGTGGGAGGGCAGGCCAGGGGGTTAAATGGGCAAGTCTACCCCAGGGCCTTTCAAAGATGATTGACACTGGGGTGTGGGTGAGGCGAGAGGCCTGGCCTGGCTTGGCAGCCCGTGGACCCTCCCTGCCCTGTTTCCCGGCTCAACCTGGAAGGATGCTCTCCCCGGTGGACACAGTTCCCACCCTCCCGATGGCGCGCCCCTCTCCTCCTACACATCCTGTCTGCACAGCCGCTTCTCCTCAGCAAACCCCTCCTGTGTCCTGGTCCCCTGCCAGGGGCTGCCCCTCACCTCCCACCTCAGTGGCTGCAGCCTCTCTCCGCCCCCCTCCACCGTCCACCTCATTAAAAACTGTAGCAGTTGGGGCTTCCCTGGTGGCGCAGTGGTTGAGAGTCCGCCTGCCGATGCAGGGGACGCGAGTTCGTGCCCCGGTCCGGGAGGATCCCACATGCCGCGGAGCGGCTGGGCCCGTGAGCCATGGCCGCTGAGCCTGTGCGTCCGGAGCCTGTGCTCCGGAACGGGAGAGGCCACGGCAGTGAGAGGCCCGCGTACCGCAAAAAAAAAAAAAAAAAAAACTATAGCCGTTGGATAAGTCCGGGTCCTGCAGGAAGCAGACGCACACTCGAGGAAGGGGACCGTTTAGGAAGGTGTGGGCAGGAACGGGGAAGGTGCAGGCCCCCCACCCGGGGTGTCATCCAGGGGGTGGGCTCCGCCCAGGTCTGCAGGTCCAGGAGGGAACCGTTCCAGTGCAGGGCTGCATGCGGTGGACCCTTCAGGGAGGAATAAACGGGTCAACCTCACGAGCCACAGCCCCCCACCCATGGGTCCAACACAGAGCGAGCAGGAAGGGGGTGGAGTGGGGCAGGTCCCCTAAAGTGGGTGTAAACCAGCGGGGGCGTCCCCGGGCGCCCAGCTCCTGGGCTGACATTGCTCCAGCGTCCGCAGGCAGGGAGGCCGTGTTGATTTATGCCCTGGAGCAGCCCTTCTCCCCCTCTGGGATGGGCGCTCTGGACAGATCACAGCACGGCAACAGAATATAGATGGGGGCGCTGACCCTCCCCCTGCCGGGTCCCCTCCCTGGCCCTGCCCACCCGCTCCGTGCCCTGGGGCGGACCCCTGGGCCCTGGGTCGGCTGGGCTCCTGCCGTCTGGTCTGCTTGGGCTCCCGGTGGAGTCACCAGCTGGAGATGGGAGGGCAGAGGAGGGAGCCTGGGATATTCCCCTCCTGCTAGTGGTCTCCCAGCCCCAGCACTCCAGCCTGGGGGGGTGGGCGGCGTGTGTGTGTGAGACCCCTTCCTGCGATTGCAGCCTCTCCAGGTGCTACAATGTCCCCGGTTGGTTATCGTCACACCTTGCAAATCATTCTTCGGTCCGATCTCCTCATCTGAACCACCTGGGAGAGACCGCTTCCCATCAGGAGGCTGGTAACCTGTAAACACACACACACCTGTCCATCACCAAATATTTTCATTCCACTTCCCAAATGTGGGGCACAACCTTATGCAATGGCTGCCTTCACACCAGCTCCCGCGTCTGCCTGCTTGTCCCGGGTCCTGCAGGGGGGGAAACGGCCTTGGGCTCCCGCCTCCTGCCTCCAGGTCCCGCCCAGCTGTCAGCACAGCCCTGAAAACCGTCCATCCGAGCGTGTCACCCTACTGCTTCACCCAGGGCTAAAGTCCCGGCCAACTGGCAAGACACCGCACTACCTGACTTCTCTAACCTGGTTCAGCCTGGCCCAACCTGGCCCGGTCCCTCTCCCCTCTCTCTGGGCACAGCATGAGGGGCTGGACACCTCCTCCCGCGCCCGCCCTGCCCCCCACTCCTGCTCATCCCCTGGCCCCGCTGCCTCCCCCAGGTCGGCCCCCTCCTCGGAGATGCCACTCTTAGGGCCTCCTGTTCCTCTCCTTCTGGAAGGTTCTTCTCCTCTCCCTGCTGTCAGGCCCCTCCCGAGCCCCTTGCCCAGCCCCTTCTATCTCTCTCACGGAGCTGGGAAGAAAATCCACCCCGGGGTAGCCACGGGATCTCTGTGAGGGTCCTGGACCCCCGCTCTGGGGCCACCTGGGCCTTGCCTGTCCAGAGGCATAGAAGGGAATGGAAATATCCTCCCAACGGAGAAGCCGGGGGACTTCCAGAGAAGGTGCTAGATGAGCTCTTCAAGTGGCTGCTTGAGAATTCAGAGACATGTCTGCAGTGTCTCCTGGCAAGCCCAGCCGTGGGTGATTAAAATAAAATGACCTAATAAACACCCCCAGAAGCCTTTGCACATACATTCCTACAGGGATGCTTAAGAAAATTAAGGGCTGAAGTGATTTTTTTTTCCCCCAGCAAGAAAGATTGGGCCACTTCATTAAGAGCTATCCTTAATCTTGGACAAACCAGGTCTAATTTCTTCAAATTATTCCACATTTCACTAATTTTGCCCCCCTTTTTACTCAAGAGTGTCTGAGCAGAAGTACTCTGCACAATTTTAAAAGCCTGGGTGTGAAGACTGTCTCATTTTCCTCTGACATGAACAGAGCATCTGGGTGCTTGTTATTTGCAGCTGGGAAAGAAACCCTGGCAAGTGGGGCTGGGGGAGCTCAGCCCCCCTACCCCGAACTGAAGCTCGCACAGGGGGCTTCGTTAGCACTGGTTGCCGGCTGCCTTGACAAGGACAGGGATGTGGCATGCACCCAGCATGACGGACAGAGCCTGAGACCTGACGGGTGCATCAGGCGGAAAGCACTGGTGGGTCCCAGAATTCGGGGCACTGCCGGGGGCCATCCCCACACATCCCCTCACCCACCAGCAACTCATTTGGAAATCTCACTTGCACTCCACTTCTGTTCTTTTCAAACACAAAACAAAGCAAAACAAAAACTCTGAAGAAGGAAGAAGAAAGGGACAAACAGTGGCTGGGCACCAGCCCTGTGCCGGGCAGCGCGGGATTCAGCTGTAGCCCTGAAATTGGGCTGACTTGGTCACGGCCCATTGGGCAGCTGGGGAAACTGAGGCTGTGAACTTGGGCCCGGGAAGCAGGGAGAGGTGACGGGAGGTGCATTGGCATAGCTCCAGAGGCCACGTGCGTCCTGTTCTGCCACGTGTCTGCCCCAGAGAGACGTGGGTCTCCCTCTGTCAACAGTGCAGGGGCTGGTAGGTGATGCTGAACAGACCAGCGAGCGGTGTTCGAGCTCCAGGGACCCGTAGCAACATCACTTGGCTTTGCACACTCAGCGCCGTCCCCTTCCTTCTACCGGCAGCAATTCCACTGTCCTTTTGGGGCTCACCCCCCCGCAACTGAGTCTTTGGGGCTGGAGCAGCAGGACCCCTCCCCCACTTCGACCAGAGAGCCAGAGAACACCCCTGCCCTGGCCAGTGTGAGAGTCCAGCCCTGTTCAGCCAGCCACCATCCATCCCCGAGAAACAAGCGCCATCCCTGGACCAGACTTGAAGCTAGAAGGCTCTGTGCCCAGAGTTGCTGAGGAACAAGTGCAGAGACTCTAAGAATGAAGGGACCAAAGGCAAAGAAGCTCTGAAGGAGAGACGGTGCACGCGTCAGTCCACGCCCTTTCTTTTTAGCCCGGCTCTTGGCGTTGAGTTTCCTTCATCAGCAAATGCAAGGGTCCTCACGTTACAAGCCTCAGAGACAAAACAGCCCAAGCCCTCTGCCTGGAACAAGCATCAGGTACAACTGGTTAATTTGGGAATCGATTCCGGGAAGTACCTGTAGGGGGTGGGGACGTGAGAGAAAAGGGAAGGAGCCCCTACAGGGAGGCTGGATAAGCAGGTTCCCCTGTGGACAATGGGGGCTCAGTCCCACTGGCAGACCCCATTGCATCGAACCTGACTCTGTAGCCCACTGGAGGTACAAGGAGGGCTGCTCTGGGCGGCGTTTATTCCCTAGCACCTCCGGCCTACCCCACGTTCCCCGACAACCAGAAGATGTGTCCGGCAGAGTCACAGCGCGTGCAGTGGGGAGCCTCGTGGCCAGTGTCCACGGAAGCAGTGAGCACCAGGAGATCTGCACAGAACGGGCATCATCAGCTCCACCTCCCCCTTTTATAGGGGAAGGAAGGAAGGCTCAGGACAGGGACAGGCTCATGGTGACACAGTGTGTGAGAGGCAGCCCTGGGTCCACCTGGCTTCCCAGCTGCTGCCCGAGCATGCAGCATCCTCCTTTCTCTATCCACATCTGCCCACTGGGGACACTGCTAGACCGCAGACTGCCCAGGCCGGCGACTGCATCTCAACTGCTCGGATCAGTCGGAAAGCTCCACACGAGTACCTGCTCCATGCTGAGCCCTTGGACTCTGGAGGTTGAAACCCCAATCCTAAGGAGCCAAGGGCACAGAAGTGGTCATGAGCGAGGGGTCTACTTTTGCAGGTGACATTAGGGGTTCACTGTCAGTAGCAATAAAAGGTCCCAGGGGGACAGTATTGTTCAACTTACAACACATTTTTCCATCCATCACATTTTTTAAAATCTCACAGGGCCTGTATCCTCTGTAAAAGGAGACAAATGCACCAGAGTCCCTACCCCACAGGGCAGAGGGTTCCTGCGCCCCAGAGTTCTTGGTGAACTGGGAAGAGTGTGCCATGCATGAAGCCAACAGCTGGGACAGCCCCAGACCTACTGAGATCAGTCAGGACCCCCGGATCGCCAGCAACAGAGATGCAACTAAAACTAGCTAGGGGGCTTCCCTGGTGGCGCAGTGGTTGAGAGTCCGCCTGCTGATGCAGAGAACGCAGGTTCATGCCCCGGTCCGGGAGGATCCCACGTGCCACGGAGCAGCTGGGCCCGTGAGCCATGGCCACTGAGCCTGCGCGTCTGGAGCCTGTGCTCCGCAACGGGAGAGTCCACAAGAGTGAGAGGCCCGCGTACCGCCAAAAAAAAAAAACAAAAAAAAAAAACCTAGCTTAGGAAAGAAAGAATTTTCAGAGTTTACAGAGCTGTGAACTCGAGGGGCTCAAACACAGTTTCCTACCTCCCTCTCTCCCCACTCTTTCTTCTCACCTCTCTTCCTCTCCTGGTCTCCCTCATTTCTTCCTCCTGCTATAGACACCTCCTCTAAGAATCCGGCACGCGGATGACACCACATTCACACCTCCAGTAGAAAGGGTCTGCTTCTCCCTGCTCCCGTATACAAACACAAGGGAAGGCCATGGATGGTCCCAGTTTAGGACACGTGCCCACCCCTTGAACCATTTCTGGGGGGTCCCATTCTATGATTGCCCAGGTGGAGAGAGAGCAGAGATTCACAGTTGTCAGCCCCACTAAAACCTCACTGAACGGTTCCCCAAAGCAAGAATGTTTGGTTGTCATACATCCTCCCAGGAAGCATATTTTCAACTCATAGTACAATATCTGGAACTGCGTACATGCATACAAGTGTTGACTAATAAAAACTGAATGAATATAGAGTTTGGTAAATGCAATGGATACAGTGTTATTTTTTAAAAGAACATCCTTACTTCTTTTTGCCTTAGGTACTCGTGAATGTGGGGCTTCGAGACTTTTGTTTTTCCCAGCATTGAAAATAAGTCACAGCCTTTACCACTGCAAACTTCAATCTTTCACAACATGGCACACAGAGCCTGCAAGGATTGATTACCAAGATGGTGGTCTTATGATGGTTTCTTCTAGGATTTCCAGGAAGCTACCCAGAGGTACCTTAGGTCTCTATCCTAGAGTCCAAGTTTGGGTTTTCACCCAACATCAGATGCACAGAGACAGGGGACTTCCCTGGTGGTCCAGTGGTTAAGACTTCGCCTTCCAATGTGGGGGGTGTGGGTTCGATCCCTGGTCAGGGAGCTAAGATCCCACATGCCTCAAGGCCAAAAAACCAAAACATAAAACAGAAGCAGTATTGTAAGAAACTCAATAAAGACTTTTAAAATGGTCCACATCAAAAAAATCTTTTAAAAAGAAAGATGCATAGAGAAAGCTCACCATTGATGTAGATGCTAGGTACGCTGCCCAGATTTACTCTCCACAATCCCAGGACTGGGGCACTCATTCCCCAGCTGCTCAGAGGGTTTTTGGCATACAGCTCTTCCCTGAGTCCTCTCAAGGGGTTGCCTTCATCCAAAGAGACCTGCCATGGGATTTCCCTGTTGGTGCAGTGGTTAAGAACCTACCTGCCGACACAGGGGACACAGGTTCTAGCCCTGGTCCGGGAAGACCCCACATGCCGTGGAGCAACTAAGCCCATGCACCACAACTACTGAGCCTGTGCTCTAGAGCCTGCTCTCTAGAACCACTGAAGCCTGCGTGCCTAGAGCCCGTGCTCCGCAACAAGAGAAGCCACCGCAATGAGAAGTCCACGCACCGCAACGAAGAGCAGCCCCCGCTCGCCACAACTAGAGAAAGTCCTCACACAGCAACGAAGGCCCAATGCAACCAAAAATGAAAATAAATAAAATAAATAAATTTATTTTAAAAAAAAAAACAAGGAGACCTGCCTCACCCAAGGTCAGGTCCCCTCACCAGACAGGGGCAGCCCATGTATAAATGACCAATTGGTAAGGAGATAAAAAGGCTTGGCGGGAGTTCCCTGGCGGCGCAGTGGTTAAGAATCCGCCTGCCAGTGCAGGGGACACGGGTTCAATCCCTGGTCCGGGAAGATCCCACATGCCGCAGAGCAACTAGGCCCGTGTACCACAACTACTAAACCTGCACTCTAGAGCCCACGTGCCACAACTACTGAAGCCCGCACGCCTAGAGCCCATGCTCCACAACAAGAGAAGCCACCGCTTGCTGCAACTAGAGAAAGCCCGAGAGCAGCAATGAAAACCCAACACAGCCAAAAATAATAAATAAAATTTAAACAAAAAAGACTTGGCATCCTTCCCCTAACTTGGGACAACTCTGACAAGCTATCCCAGCACCAGGGACCCCTGGGGGATCGGCTGAGGTCTTTTCTGTGACTGCACTGCAGCTCGACCTCTTCTGCCACATCCCACTTTTTTCAGCGCCCCCCCACCCATAGGATGGTCCCAAGGACTCTCTCCAATCGAATCTTCATCTCAGAGACTAAATGCCAGGGAAACTGACCTGTAGCAACAGACGGTGCCAGGAGTGGTCCAAATATCTCTGAAATGGGATTTTGGAGCTGGCTCAGCCACCAGATGGCTGGCAATGAGGACTCTATCACTGGTGATAGGGGAGCGTTGGTAACCCCTGGCATGAGGCGGAGGTGCAATTAAGACCAGAAGAAAGGAATGCCCAGGGGAGTACAATACTCAGGTACTGGAAGAACCAGCCATCCTACTGGTTACGGAATTGGATGGCCGTTGCTGGGGGCAGCTGAAGCACTGGAGGAAGACAAGAAAAGCCGGAGGGTGGTTAATCACCAATTAATGGATAATTAGGATAACCACAGGGTCTCCTTAGCACCATACAAATTAGAGACTCTCGTCTCTTGAAGCTGGAGGGCAGAAAGAGCCAAGGGTCTGGCCCAGGACTTAAAGATTGCCAAGCTTTCCAAGAGGCTGAATTCTCCACCTAGGCAGATCCAGTGCATCGGGGCCGGGGCTGGGGGCTGGAATCACCTGCAAGCTCTCTCACTGACATGTCTGGCACCTGGGCTGGAAAGGTAACCAGCTGGGGGCCAGAAGAGCCTGTGTTCTTTCCTCCTCTCTCTCTATTTTGATGTGTCTCTCCATGTGGCCTGTCCACAAAGAGTAGTCGCTGGATTTCTTACATGATGGCTCAGGGCTCCAGAGCAAGTGTCCCAAGGAGAGAGCGCAAGGTGGAGGCCAGTACAGCCTTTTAGGACCAACCCACGGTCTATTAGGGGAAATCTTCCCACTGATAGAGCTTCTGGTGGTGTACCCTGCCATCCACTTAGGATGGAAAGAAGAGAATCCATAAGCATGGAGAGGTTAGCACACCTATGGATTCTTGAGCAGTGACCAATGGTTTGACTGGCTCCATGGGGACCGAGAAAGAGAACGAGTAGAAGATGAGGAAGGAGTAGGTCTGAGGATGAGGCAAGTGAGCAGGCTTTAGGAGAAGGTACGATGGGGGATAGACCTCTGGGTTACAAGTGGACACCACCTGAAAGCATCTACAACAGAAGAGGCAAGACATACCCAAGGGGACAAGATGACTGGGCTGGGCTGATGCCAGCCAGCCTCCATGTGGACAGGGCACACGACCAGAGCAGCCATGGGCCCAGCGGCATGGCCTCCCACTGACCAAGGCTGAATGTCCGACCTGCCAGCAACAGAGTCCAACACGGAGCTCCCGATACGACACACCCTTTGAGGAGACCACCAGCCACATGGTGGCAAACTGATTATGTTGGACCCTTCTACCCTGGAAAAGGCCGTCATTCATCTTGGGAATGGACACATCCAGTGTATAAATCAGGCTTCTCCAGAGAAACAGGACCAATAGGATATGTGCATCTACAGAAAGAGTTTTATTATAAGGAACTGGCTCACGTGCACATCCACATTGTCAGTGTGGACCGGCAGGCTCGAGACCTAGGACATCTGATGAGGCAGTTCCGGTTCCAAGGCTGGCAGCCTGGAGATCCCGGCAATCTGATGGAGAGATAAAGTCTGAAGGCGGTCTGCTGGGAATTTCCTCTTGCCCCAGGGACCCAACTTTTCATTCAATTCAAGCCTTCAACTGATTAGATGCGTCCCACCCCAATGGTAGAGAACAATCTCCTTCACCTGGAATTTACCTATTTAAATATTGACCTCATCCAAAACACCCTCCAAGTGGACACATAGAATTAAACATCACATCCAGGAAGGGATTTGCCTTTCCTGGCCCCCAAACCTCAGCCAAGCCCACTCCCCCAACCCCATCTGAAGGTTTAGAGAGTGATCCATCAACTCGGGAGCCCACATGAAACCCTAGCAAAGGAGGTATGGCCAACTGAACACAATCCTATCACAGACCGGGCCATCCAAAAGCTGCCGGACACAGATGGTGGGATGGCATGTTGAAGGCACAGCTGAGATGCTAGCTTGAAGATGGCTATCCTCCAGGGCACATATACTCTAAACGGACGACCGTTATATGGTGTTCTGCCCCCAGTAGGAAACATATATGAGTCCAGGAACCAAGGGCAGAGGTAGGAACGGCCCTGCTTCCAATCACTCCCTGTGGCCCCTTTGGGGAATTTGTGATCCATCCTACAACTCAGTGCCCTGTGATTATGGAGGTCCTGGTTCTCAAAGGGGGATCCTTCTGCCAGGGACACAGAAAGAGTCCCAATAAACTTTATTTTAACAGCATCATTGCTTCATTAAAATTCACCCATTTAAGTATGCATATCAATGATTTTCAATAAATTTTCTTCTTTGTGCAACCAGCACCGTCATCCAGTTTCAGACCAGCTCCGTCATCCCAGTAAGTCCCTTCACTCCCATTTACAGTTAATTTCCATTGCAACCCACAGCCCAGACCTCCACGACTCTAGTTTCTGTCTCTATAGATTCACCTTTTCTGAACAATTTATATAAACAAAATTATACAGTAGGTAATCTTTTGTGTCTGGCTTCCTCTGCCTAATACGTTTTGTTTTGTTTTGTTTTGTTTTACAGTACGCGGGCCTCTCACTGTTGTGGCCTCTCCCGTTGCGGAGCACAGGCTCCGGACGCGCAGGCGCAGCGGCCATGGCTCACGGGCCCAGCCGCTCCGCGGCATGTGGGATCCTCCCGGACCGGGGCACGAACCCGTGTCCCCTGCATCGGCAGGCGGACTCTTAACCACTGCGCCACCAGGGAAACCCCTAATACGTTTTTGAAGTTCATCCACATTGTAACATGCGTCAGTACTTCATTCCTTTTTATTGATGAATAGTATTCCATTGTACGGATAAGCTGCATTTTGTTTATCCACTCATCAGTTAATGGACACCTGGGTTGTTTCTACTTGTTGGCTGTCAGGTATCAAACTGTTATGAATATTTACATGCCAGTTTTGCGTGGACTTGTGTTTTTATTTCCCTTGGGTAGATACCTAGGTGTGGAATTGTCGGGTCAGTTAGTAAATTTATGGTTCACTTTTTTTTTTTTTTGCGTTTTTTTTTGTCCAAACTTCTGCTGTCCAAAACTTCCAGTAGAACACTGAATCGAAGTGGTAAGAGAATCTTTGCCTTGTTCCTGATCTTAGGGAGAAAGCATTTATTCTTTCACCGTTTACATGTGACCCTACATATAGGAGTTGGGTAGATGCCCTTTATCAGGTTGATGACGTTTCTGTCTATTCCAAGTTTGTTGGGAGTTTTTGTTTTTGTTTTTATCATGAATGCATGTTGAATTTTGTTAAGCGCTTTTTCTGTATCTATTGAGTTGGTCACATGGGTTTTGTTTCTTATTCTATTAATAGAGTGCATTACGTTAATTGATTTGGGAATGTTAATCCAGCCTTGCATTCCTGGGATAAATCTCATTTGGCCATAGTATGTAATTCTTTTTATATGTTGCTGAATTCACTTTTCTAATATTTTGTTGAAGATTGTTGCACCTATATTCATGAGGGTTATTGGTCTGTAATTTTATTTTCTTGTGATGTCTTTGTCTGGCTTTGGTACCAGGGTAACAGTGACCTCAAGAATGAGTTGAGAAGTGTTCCTTCCTCCTCTGTTTTCTGGAAGAGTTCATAGAATATTAATGCTATTTCTTCTTTAAACATTTGATAGAATTCACCAGTGAAAGCTGTCTGGGAATTCCTTTGTGGGAAGGATTTTAATTACTAGTATATATTTTTTGCTTATTATAGGCATATTCAGATTTTCTATTTTTTCTGGCGTGAATTTTGGTGATTTGCGTCTTTTTAGGAATTCATTTCCTCAGTTGCCTAACTTGTCAGCATAGGGTTGTTCAGAGTATTAATCCCTTTAGACTCTGTAGGATCAGAAGTCATATCCCTGCTGCAGTAATGATTTTTGTGAGCTGTGTATTGTCTCTTTTTTTCTTGATCAAATTAGCTAAAGGTTTGCCTATTTGGATGGTCTTTTCAAAGAACCAACTTTTGTTTTCATTGATTTTCTCTATTGTTTACTTCTTTTCTACAACTTTTACTTCCATTCTAATCTTTATCATTTCCTTCTTTCTGCTTTCCTTGGGTTTGGTTTGCTCTTCTTGTTCTAGATTCTTAAGGCAAAACATCAGATCAATGATCTAAGATCTTTCTTTTTCTCTAACACAGGCATTTAAGCTATACCTTCTCCTTTAAGCACCCCTTTGGCTGCATCTGATAGATTTTGATATATTGTGATTTTGTTTTCATTCACTTCAAAATACTTTGGATTTCCCAAATTTCCTTCTGTTGTTTTCTAATTTAATTTTGTTGTGACTGGAGAACATACTTTGTATGAGTTCAGCTTTAAAAATTTTACTAAAATGAGTTATGGCCTATCTTCTAGATACCTATTTTCAAGAATATCTCATATACAATGCAAAGAATGTGTATTCTATTATTGCTGGGTAGAGGTTCTATAGATGTCAGGTTAAGCCAATTTTTAAAAATTTTATTTATTTATTTATTTATTTTTTGACTGCGTTGGGTCTTTGTTGCTGCGTGCAGGCTTTCTCTAGTTACAGTGAGCCCTGGGGGCTACTCTTCGTTGCAGTGCACAGCCTTCTCATCGTGGTGGCTTTTCTTGTTGTGGAGCATGGGCTCTAGGCACACAGGCTTCAGTAGTTGTGGCACACAGGCTCAGTAGTTGTGGCTCGCAGGCTCTAGAGCGCTAGCTCAGTAGTTGTGGCGCATGGGCTTAGTTGCTCCGTGGCACATGGGATCTTCCCGGACCAGGGATTAAACTTGTGTCCCCTGCATTGGCAGGATGATTCTTAACCACTGCACCACCAGAGAAGTCCCAGGTTAAGCCAATTGATAGTGTAGTTCAAGGCTTCTATATCCTTGCTGATTTTCTGTCTACTTGTCCCATTAATTACTTTAAAAGGGGTATTGAAGTTGTCCACTGTAAGTGTAACATTGTCTACTTCTCTTGGCATATATATCAGCTTTTGTTTCATGTATTTTGAAACTCTGTTATGAGGCACATACAAGTTTAGGATTATTACATCCTCTTGATTAATTGATCCTTTTATCATTATAAAACATCACTTCTTTGTCTCTAGTCTGCTTCATGCAAGACACTCTATTTTTTACTTTTATGGTTTTCGGTTTTAATATCTGATGGTGCATCTTGCCCCTTCACTATTTTTTTTTTTTTTTTTTTTTTTGCGGTACGTGGGCCTCTCACTGTTGTGGCTGCTCCCGTTGCGGAGCACAGGCTCCGGACACGCAGGCTCAGCGGCCATGGCTCACGGGCCCAGCCGCTCCACGGCACGTGGGATCTTCCCGGACCGGGGCACGAACTCGTGTCCCCTGCATCGGCAGGCGGACTCTCAACCACTGCACCACCAGGGAAGCCCTGGTTCACTTTTTAAGAAAAGAAAATGCCAAACCATTTTCCAAAGTAGCTGTACCATTTTATATTTCTATCAGCCGTGTATGAGGGAGCCCATTTCTCTCTCTAACATTTGTTATTGTCCATCTTTATAATTATAGCCATTCTGGTGTATGTGTGAAGTGGTGTCTCATTGTGATTTAAATTTGCATTTCCCTAATGACTAATGATGTTGAGCATCTTTTCGAGTATTTATTAGTCGTTTGTTTATCTTCTTTGGTGAAATGTCTATTCAAAGCTTTTGCCCATTTTTTAATTGAATGTTTGTCTTTTCGTTGGGTTCTCTGTATATTGTGGATACAAGTCCTTTATCAGATATATGATTTGCAAATATTTTCTTTCAATCTACAGCTTGTTTTTTCATTTTCCTAATAATGACTTTGAGGTGCAAAAGTTTTAATTTTGATTAAGTCCAATTTATCAATTTTTTCTTTGTTAGATTGTGCTTTGATGTTGAATCTAGGAAACCTTTGCCTAACCCAAGGTTATGAAGATTTTCTACTACAAGTTCCTCTAAAAGTTTTATAGCTTGAGCACTTACATTTGTGTCTGCAGCCCCTTTGGAGTTAATTTTTGTGTGTGGTGTGACGATCCAAGTTCATCTTTCTGCATGTGGCTATTCAATTGTCCCAGCACTCTTTGTTGAAAAGCTTATCCTTTCTCGGACTTCCCTGGTGGCGCAGTGGTTGAGAGTCCGCCTGCCGATGCAGGAGACACGGGTTCGTGCCCCATTCCGGGAGGATCCCACATGCCGCGGAGTGGCTGGGCCCATGAGCCATGGCCGCTGAGCCTGCACATCCGGAGCCTGTGCTCCGCAACGGGAGAGGCCACAACAGTGAGAGGCCCGCGTACCGCAAAAAAAAAAAAAAACTTATCCTTTCTCTACTGAACGGTCTTGGCATCTTTATCAAAAACCAATTGACTGTAAATGTAAGAACTTATCACTGGGCTCTCAGCTCTGTTGCATTGATCCATACATCCATCCTTATGCTGGTTTAACACTGTCTCAATTACTGAAACTTCACAGCAAATTTTGGAATTGGGTAGTGAAAGTCCTCCCACTTTGTTCTTTTTCAAAATCGTTTTTTGCTATTCTGGATTTTTTCATTTCCATATAAACTTTAAGATCTGCTTGTCAATTGCTATGAAACAGCCTGCTGGGATTTTGATAAGGATGGTGTTGACTCAATAGATCAATTCAGGGAGAACTGCCTTCTTAACAATATTGATTCTTCTAATCCGTGAACATGAAATGTCTCCATTTATTTAGATATTCTCTAATTTCCCTCAGCAATGTTTTGTAGTTTTCAGTACACGTGTTATACTTCTTTTATTAAATTTATTCCTAAGTATTTTATTCTTTTGAATGCTACTAAATGGAATTGTTTTCTTAATTTCATTTTCACATTGTTTATTGCCAATATATAAAAATGTAAATGATTTGTGTATGTTGATCTTGTACCCTTTATCTTAGCTGAATTTGTTTACTATAGTAGAGACTTCTACATATAAGAACGTGTCATATGGAATAAAGACAGTTTTACTTCCCCCCTTTTGATCTGGACGTCTTTTATTTCTTTATTATATCTGTCCAAACACTTTGGACAGAAGCCCTCTAGTAACTTTTTTTTTTTTGTCTTAGAGGTCTATTTTTGTAATAATGTAGCTACTCCAATTCTCTTATGGTTACTGTTTTCTTGGTACAGGCAGACCTCAGAGATGTTGTGGGTTTGGTTCCAGACCACCACAATAAAGTGAATATTACAATAAAGTGAGTCACATGAATTTTTTGGTTTCCCAGTGCATATAAAAATTATGTTTACACTATCCTGTAGTCTGTGAGTATGCAATAGCATTATGTCTTTAAAAATGTACAGGGACTTCCCTGGTGGTCCAGTGGTTGAGACTCCACACTCCCAGTGAAGGGGGCCCCAGTTTGATTCCTGGTCAGGGAGCTTGATCCCACATGCCACAACTAAAAAAAGATACTGCACGCTGCAACTGAAGATCCCGCACACGGCAAACAAAGATCCTGTGTGCCGCAACTAAGACCCGGCACAGCCAAATAAGTAAATATTTTAAAATAAAAAGATAACTTCTATTTCAAAAAAAAGTACAAACAAATATTTTTTAAATTCTTTATTGCTGAAAAATACTAACCATCATCTGAGCCTTCAGTGAGTCATAGGAGTAACATCAGGGATGACTGATCACAGATATAATAATAATAATGAAAAAGTTTGAAATATTGTGAGAATTACCAAAATGTGACACAAAGACATGAAATGAGCAAATGCTGTTAAAAAATGATGCTGATAGACTTTCACAGTTCAGGGTTGCCACAAACTTTCAATCTGTAAAAATCTCAGTATCTGCAAAGTGCGATCAAAGGAAGCACAATAAAACGAGGTGTGCCTGTATATCTTTTCTATACTTTTACTTTCAGTCTATTTATGTCTTTGAATCTGAAGCACATTTACTGTAAAGAGCATAAAATCGGATCCTGGTTGGTTTTTTTTTTTAACAGTCTGACAATCTCTGCTTTTTGAGTCTTTATTTATACTGAATGTAATGATTACATTTGTACTGAATGTAATGTATGGTTCAACATACATCTGCTATTTTGCTGTTTGTTTTCTATATGTCTCATGCCTTTTTCATTCATCTATTCCTCTGTTGTTTCATTCTTTTGTGTTAAATGGATATTTCCTATTGTACTATTGTCATTCATTTTTTAAAACAATATTTTAAAAATTAATTTCCTAGTGATTTTTCTGGGGATTACAGTAT
This sequence comes from Hyperoodon ampullatus, assembly GCF_949752795.1. Taxonomy (NCBI): domain Eukaryota; kingdom Metazoa; phylum Chordata; class Mammalia; order Artiodactyla; family Ziphiidae; genus Hyperoodon; species Hyperoodon ampullatus. The sequence continues at coordinate 175,628,757 of NC_136916.1, read as the reverse complement.
GCATCTTTTTAAAATTTTATTTATTTATTTATTTATTTTTGGCTGCATTGGGTCTTTGTTGTGGTATGTGGGCTTTCTCTAGCTGCTGCAGTTGGGGGCTACTCTTCGTTTCACTGTGCAGCCTTCCCATTGCGGTGGCTTCTCTTGTTGAGGAGCACGGGCTCTAGGCACACAGGCTTCAGTAGTTGCAGCACGTGGGCTCCGTAGTTGTGGCTCACGGGCTTAGTTGCTCTGCAGCATGTGGGATCTTCCCGGACCAGGGATCGAACCCGTGTCCCCTGCATTGGCAGTCAGATTCTTAACCACTGCACCACCAGGGAAGTCCTACAATATGCATCTTAACTTAAAACAATTTATTTAGGATTAATACTAACTAAATTCCAATGGGATATAGAAATTTGGCTCCAGTGTATCTCCCTTCCCTTCCCTTTCCTTTGTGCTAATATTGCCATATAAACATATAACTTTGTATAAGCCCAACAATACAGTTTTTTAATTATCATTGTATGCTGTTGTGTTCTACATCAATTAAGAAAAGAAAAGATTTAAAATATATTTATCATTTTTTTAGATTCTGCATATAAGTGATATCATACGATATTTCTCTTTCTCTGTCTGACTTACTTCACTCAGTATGACAATCTCTATGTCGATCCACGTTGCTGCAAATGGCATTATTTCATTCTTTTTAATGGCTGAGTAATATTCCATTGTATATATGTACCACATCTTCTTTTTTTAAAAAACATCTTTATTAGAGTATAATTGCTTTACAGTGGTATGTTAGTTTCTGCTTTATAACAAAGTGAATCAGCTCTACATATACATATGTCCCCATATCTCTTCCCTCTTGCATCTCCCTCCCTCTCACCCTCCCTATCCCACCCCTCTAGGTGGTCACAAAGCACTGAGCTGATCTCCCTGATGTACCACATCTTCTTTATCCATTCTTCTGTTGATGGACATTTAGGTTGCTTCCATGTCTTGGCTATTGTAAACAGCACTGCAATGAACATTGGGGTGCATGTATCCTTTCGGACCATGTTTTTCTCTGGGTATATGTCCAGGAGTGGGATTGCAGGATCATATGGTAGCTCTATTTTTAGTTCTCAAGGAACCTCCATACTGTTCTCCATAGTGGCTACTCCAATTTACATTCCCACCAACAGTGCAAGAGTGTTCCCTTCTCTCCATACCCTCTCCAGCATTTATTGTTTGTGGCTTTTTTTATGTTGGCCATTCTGACTAGTGTGAGGTGATATCTCATTGTAGTTTTGATATGCATTTCTCGACAAACTTATGATTACCAGGGGGAAGGATGGGGTGGGGGGAGGGATAGTTAGGGAGTTTGGGATTGACGTGTACACACTGTTATATTTAAAATGGATAACCAACAAGGACCTACTGTCTAGCACAGGGAACTCTGCTCAATATTCTGTAACAACCTGACTGGGAAAAGAATTTGAAAAAGAATAGATACATGTATATGTATAACTGAATCACTTTGTGGTACACCTGAAACAAACACAACATTGTTAATCAACTATACTCCAATATAAAATAAAAAGTTAAAAAAATACATTGATCATATTTTTAATTAATTTATTTATTTTTGGCTGCACTGGGTCTTGCTGCGTGCAGGCTTTCTCTAGTTGCAGCAAGCGGGGGCTACTCTCCGTGGCAGTGTGTGGACTTCTCATTGTGGCCATGGCTTCCCTTGTTGCGGAGCATGAGCTCTAGGTGTGCGGGCTTCAGTAGTTGTGGCATGAGGGCTCAGTAGTTGTGGCTCTCGGGCTCTAGAGCACAGGCTCAGTAGTTGTGGCGCACAGGCTTAGTTGCTCCGCGGCAAGTGGGATCTTCCCAGACCAGGGCTGGAACCCGTGCCCCCTGCATTGGCAGGCGGATTCTTAACCACTGCGCCACCAGGGAAGTCCTGATCATATCTTTTATATTTACCTACATAATCACCTTTATGGGTGCTCTTTATTTCTTCATGTAGGTTCACGTTACCATCTGGTATCATTTCTTCTTAGCCTGAAGAACATCCTTCAGTATTTTTTATACGGTAGGTCTGCTAGCAATGAATTCTTTCAGCCTTTGCTTATCTGGGTGTGTCTTTATTTCGCTTCATGTTTGAAGGATAATTTTTCTAGATACAGAAAACTCAACTGTTTTTTCTTTTAGCACTTTGACGATGTCATCTTACTGCCTTCTGGTTTCCATTATTTCTAAAGATAATCCGATTGTGGTTTTCTTGTACACGATGAGTCATTTTACTGCTGGTGCTTTCAAGACTTTGTCTTTGATGACATATATGATAGTCATAACCTTTGACTATGGTACGTGTAGGTGTGAATTTTTTTTGGTTTATCCTCTGACATTTGTTGAGTTTATTGCAGGCATATACTGATGGGTTTTTTAAAACCAAATTTGGGGAAATTTTCAGCTCTTATTTCTTCAGAAAAAATTTCTTTGCCATTCACTGATGGTCACACAAGATCTTGAAACTCTGTTCACGGTGCACATTCCTTTTTCCTTCTGTTCTTTAGTTTCTATTGCTTTATCTTCAAGTTTGCTGAGTCTTTCTTTTTCCAGTTCAAATCTGCCCTTGAGCCCCTCCAATGAATTTTTCACTTCAGTTATACTTTTCAACTCCAGAATTTCTATCTGGTTCTTTTATTTATTTATTTATTTATTTATTTATTTAATTTTATTTTATTTTTGGCTGCGTTGGGTCTTCGTTGCCGCATGCGGGCTTTCTTTAGTTGCAGCGAGTGCGGGCTACTCTTGGTTGTGGTGCATGGGCTTCTCGTTGCGGTGGCTTCTCTTTGTGGAGCACAGGCTCTAGGTGTACAGGCTTCAGCAGTTGTGGCTCATGGGCTCTAGAGCACAGGCTCAGTAGCTGTGGCGCACGGGCTTTGTTGCTCCGCGGCATGTGGGATCTTCCCGGACCAGGGATCGAACCCATGTCTCCTGCATTGGCAGGCAGATTCTCAACCACTGCACCACCAGGGAAGTCCCCACCATACAAAGATATTACATTAATCTTGACTATATTCCCCAGGCTGTACATTTCATCCCCGTGACTCATTTATTTTGTAACTGAAAGTTTGTACCTGTTGATTTCTCTCACCTGTTTCATTCATCCTCTGCCCCTCCTCCCCTCTAGCAACCACCTGTTTGTTCTCTGTATTTGTGACTCTATTTCTGTTTTGTTTGTTCATTTGTTTTTTAGATTCCAATTATAAATGATATCATACAGCACTTACCTTTTTCTGTCTGACTTATTTCACTAGGCATAATACCCTTTAGGTCCACCCATGTCATCACAAAAAAACAAGATTTCAGGGGCTTCCCTGGTGGCGCAGTGGTTGAGAGTCCGCCTGCCGATGCAGGGGACACGGGTTCGTGCCCCGGTCCGGGAAGATCCCACATGCCGCGGAGCAGCTGGGCCCGTGAGCCATGGCCGCTGAGCCTGCGCGTCCGGAGCCTGTGCTCCGCAATGGGAGAGGCCACAACAGTGAGAGGCCCGCACACCGCAAAAAAAAAAAAAAAAGCAAGATTTCGTTCTTTTTTTTTTATAGGTAAGTAATCCATTCATCTGTCGACAGGCACTCAGGTTGCTTCCCTATCTTAGCTATTGTGAATAATACTGCAATGAACATTGGGGTGCATATATCTTTTCTAATTAGTGTTTTCGTTTTCTTTGGGAAAATAACCAGAAGTGGAATTTCTGGAGCATATGGTAGTTCTATTTTGTTTTTTAATTTTATTGAAATATAGTTGATTTACAATGTTGTGTCAGCTTCAGGTGTGCAGCAAAGTGATTCAGTTATACATATACATCTATTCTCTTTTAGATTCTTTTCCATTACAGTTTATTACAAGATATTTAGTTCCCTGTGCTATACAGTAGGTCCTTGTTGGCTATCTGTGGTTCTATTTTTGATTTTTTGAGGAACCTCCATACTGTTCTCCATAGCGGCTGCACCAATTTACATTCCCACCAACAGGGTACGAGAGTTCTCTTTTCTCCACATCCTTGCCAAACTTGTTATTTGTTGGCTTTTTAATAATAGCCATTCTGACAGGTGTGAGGTGATATCTCATTATGGTTTTCATTTGCATTTCCCTGGTGATTAGAGATGTTGAACATCTTTTCATGTGCCTGTTGGCCATCCGTATGTCTTCTTTGGAAAAATATCTATTCAGGTCCTCTGCCTAATTTTTAATCAGCTTGGTTGTTATTTTATGTTGAGTTGTATGAGTTCTTTGTGTATTTTGGCTATTAACCCCTTATTGGATACATCATTTGCAAATACCTCCTCTTTAAAAAACAGTTTCCTTTAGATCTTTGAACATATTCATAATAGCTGGTTTTAGGTTTTTGCCTACCAAGTCCAACACCTAGGCTCCCTCAGAGACAACTTCTACCAACTGCTTCTTTCCTGTGTGTGACTGCGTATTTCTCTCTGTATGTTTCACAATTTTTGTTAGAAACTAGACATTTTGGATAATTTATTATAAGAAAGCTGGATCCTGATTTGCCTCCCCCAGGGGTTGTTGCTGAATTTATTTATTTAGTGAATAGCCTGGATGAATTATCTAGAGACTGTCTCCCCTCCAGTGTATAAACACTAATATCTATGCTTTTTTAAAAAAAAATGTTCTTGGCTTCATTGTTAACCTGGCTTCCTATAAATTGATATGGGTAAGCATAGCTTCATAGTCAGCCAACAGCTGGTTGTAGGTTTTGCTTAAACACCCTGAACCAGTAAGGTTTCCCCACTCTTGTTGTGGTCAGGCACACATTCAAAGCCCAGGCAATTTACAAGCCTGTCCTGGCTTTCCCTGCCTGCTTGTGCACAGTCAGCCAGAGCCAAGTAGATAACCAGACCCTCTCACATCTTTCCTGAACACACACATGTGCACAGCCTTCCAGATCCCCAGGAATGTGGGGGGCCTTAACAAAACCCCCTATGGCTGTCCCATCCCCCAGATCTGTTAAAATTTTGGCTGGTCTGCCGCTTTTCTGAATCAGTATTACAGCCCTGGGCAGCTGTGATATTAGCCTTTCTTGATTGTTTTCTGGAGAGACAGCAATTGCTTTTGACAGTGCCCCCAGAGAAGGGGTTTTTCTCTGGAGCTCCAAATTAAATCAACGCTATCCAACAGCAGCGAGACTGCTGGTCTTCATGCTGCCACATCCATTTGGGGAGATGGGAGCAGCCCCCTGTTATAGTGGCATGGATCCCATCATTGTCAACCAGGGTTAAGTAGCTTTCCTTGAATAAACGTCTTTCAATTTGTTATATGTCTTCAGTTAATTTCCAGAGTTTCTGAAATGGTTGTTTTTGACCATGTCGTCCAATCTTATCATTGCTTCTTGAGAGACAGGATTTGCTAGGGTCCTCCTTCTACTACTGCCCTCACTAAACTTCAAATTCAGTTGCTGCCCAGTCATGTCCAGCTCTTTATGCACAGAGACCAGTGAACAAGGAGAAGAGCCACCATTTGGCAGGAGAAATTGACGTTGATTATCGGGAGGAGGTGGGGTTTCCGTGAAATGACGGGAACAGGAAGGAATGGACTTGGCACCCGGGTTATTTTCTGGGCCCCTCTAGGAACACCTCTGCCTGGTCTGGTGGTAAATGGACCAGTACAGAACCATGGCCTGAGCAGTGTACGGTGACCAAGGTTTCAGATCCCACGGGGCTGAGGGCTGGGTGCCGCTACCTGTGGGCCACCTAGACCATGACAGGTACTACATACCTGGAATGATGAGAGGAATCTAGACTGGGTGGAAAAAGTTGGAGACACTGAGTGTCACGCGTGGGCTCGAGATCAGGTGCAGTTGCAGGGGGAGAAAGTTCATCCCATAATGTTCGTCTTGTGAGGCTTCCCTAGGGAAATGACGACCCTAAGTCCCGGAGGAGTTGCTCTCCGAAACAGCTCCATGAAGCAAGTGGGATCCAGGGGCACCGGGGCTGGACTGTACTGGCTGCCCTTGGGGGCTGGGAGGGTCTTGGCCGACAGAGCTCTCGGCTGAGAGAGCATCTCCTGCTTCTACCATTGCCCTTGGCTGCAGAGGACCTCCTTGCCCAAGGTCAAAGCCCTTTTTCTGAGGCAATCCACATCCAATGACTGGTCAATACGGAGGTATAAAGGCCTAGCTCCCTTCCTCCAACGTGGGGCAACTCTTTTTTTTTTTTTTTTTTTTTTTTTTTTTTGTCCACACGACTTTGGGGATCCTGGTTCCCTGACCAGGGATCGAACCCAGGCCCTGGCAATGAAAGAGTCCTAACCGCTGGACTGCCAGGGAAGTCCCAATGTGGGCCAACTCTGAAGGGCCATCCCAGCTCCCAAACCCCACACGTGGTAATCCTTCGCGGTTACCCCATGCCTTGGTCCACACCTGGTTCCTTGTTCCCCAACCCCCCGACCGCCCACCACGGGTGCTGATCTTCAGAATGTTTCTCAAGGAATCTCTCGTACAGGAATCTCCACTTAGAGTATATTTCCAGGGGAATCCAACCTGCAACAATTGGTATTTCACTCTTGATTTAATCATACACAATTAAGCCCAGCATTTATCATGAATCAATTCTCCCTTCTCCTTTTTCCTTGCAGCTGGTAGGGAGAGAGGAGTGGCGAAAAACAAAACAAAACAAAACAAAAGCCTAAATGACAGATGACAAAAATGAGGGCAGCTATTCTATGAACGGGTAACTGAACCGTGTTTGGACATCAATGTCTAAAATGATGAAAAATCGTGATTGCATAAAACTGGGACCTCTGGGGACTTTAACAATAACCTCTAGGAGGCCTGAGCTGGAAATAACTTCAGACTGTGGATTGAGCGGGGTACTGCCCTTAGCGGGGTCTGGAACACATGGGCCAACTAAATGAAGGTTAAAAAACTCTTCCACATATGTTTTGTTGCACTGTTCTCCTCCGATGCCCACTCCAAGAGCGGGTTCGGGTCACATAGAAGTCGAGAGGCGTGACTTGGGAGCTGTATTCGTCAGGGTTTGATCCTAGGAGTTGAACAACTCCGAGGGAGGGGGCAGAGAGAGAGGGGGCTCTGACCTTGCGCAGCTGGGGGAGCTGGTAAGCAGGCTCTGCAGAGTCTGTTGTCTTTGCTGGAGTTTGAAGAACGCAGGGCAGGCAGTCAGGAAGATAAGAGGAATGTGGTGGGGGTCGGGGATCAAGAGCAAGCTGGAATCCATAAGCAGAGCTGGAACCCCACAAGGATAAACAGACCGAGGTCAGGACTCCTTGCCTGTGAAGCTGCTGATATGAGCATCATGCAGAATCCCAGACCTTCCCCATGGAGCTAAACACACACGTCCGGCCAGGACTTGGGGACGTGCCTCTTCTTAAATCCCATAACTTAAATAATGAGATAGAACGTTAATGACTTTTGCTACATCCTAGGCTAAATGAAACGGAGATGAGAGAATGGGAGAAAACAAGAATATCGGGCATTTAGATACATACACATATTCAAGATAAGGAAGAACGACCCATAATTCCCACAGTCATTCCTAGAACTGGCTCCGCCGTTGTAGCTGGTATTGATATTTCTAACTATCTTCTTCCCACGCCCAGTTCATATTCCCTTTGCCTTTAGCAAGCCTCCCAGCTACTCACGGTTCTTTGCCTTGCAGAGTGGCCCGAGCATTGATTCGTGAAGAGTCTGGGCTATTGGAGGTTCTGCATGAATTAGGTCATTAAAGTTTTTCATTGATTTTAATCATAGGACCTGGGAGTAATAAGAAGACCCTAGGAGACTGTCTGCATGCCAGACTTACCCCTCCTTTCCTCCAGCGTGGAGTGGCAGCCCAATTTCTCCCTGATAGTCAGCACCCATTGCCCCAGCCAGTATAGTAACCCCCTTCTTTGCTTGTTGATTCAGTGCCATAGGGAATTCAAGTGGCCAGATGGCGGTCTCAACACCCGCTCAATAGAATCATTGTTGTGTCCATGATGGAAGCATTCCGTAGATCCATGGATGCTCGTTTTGGCAGAAGCATTGAGGGCAGGAAAGGCAAATGCATATCCAGAGTCAATATCTGTTCCAGTAAGAACAAAGTGCCCCCCCCTTCCCTGATGGAAGGGGTCCAATGTAATCAATCTGCGCCCAGGTAGCTAGATGACCCCTTGGGGAATGATGCTGTATCAGGACTCAGTGCTGATCTCTGCTGTTGACAAATAGAGCCCTCAGCAGTGGCTAGAGATGACTTCCCTTGGAGAGTGGAAGTAAAGGATGCTGAGACCATGCACAACTTCCGTCCCTTCCAACATGGCTGCTTTGTTCCTGAGCCTCTGGGACAATGACTGTGTGGCAGAGAAAGAAAACTGTCCAATATCCACAAAACAGGCCATCCTAGCTACTTGGTTAATGAAACCTCCCTCTACTGAGGCCAACCTTTGAAGACCTTGGTGACCATTCCCATGAGGCACAAACATCTTCATGCTCTGTGCCGATTTGGAGGGGTCTATCCACTGGTTTCTTCCAATTCTCTGACCACCCAGCCAAACCATTAGCCACAGTCCATCAATCAATACAGACCCGTATCTCTGGCCGTCTCTCCTTCTAGACAAAATGAAAAATCGAAATTCTGCCCATTGGTAGGAGTTCTACTCCTCACTGGCCTTCAGGGCTGTCCCAGGCTAGGGCTATAGTTCTGTAGCTGTCCAGCTTGGGATGGTACCTTTATATCATGCAGAGCCATCTATAAACCAGGATGGAAATTTTTCTTCCTCACTTAGCTGGAAGTTTATGGGAACTCCCCATTTATGGGAACTCCGTAAATACAGACTGACAGAGAGAAGGTGATATAGCAAAGAATAGGGGCCACGGGTATCTGGGTCACTTCCCCTTATGACTCACTTTTGCCTTAAGGTCTTGCTCGAACCTGAACTTATAGACACCACTTCTATTTGATGATGGAGTGCTGCTGTGTGGGCCTGAATAAGGCTTAGGGGGTCAGAATACACCTACTCCCCAATGGGTAGCTTGGCTGCCCATGGTCAAGAGTTCAATCTCTGTGAAAGCCCAGCAGCAAATAAAAAATTGTTTCTCAGCTACTCTCAAATGGAGAACAGTTACCCACAGAGGATGGCAGGTATTTGCTCCAATTTTCCAATGGTCTGCACTGTGGTTCACATAGGAGGGGTTGCTAAAGGCTCCAAATAGCATCTTCTCCGCCACTGACACTTCCAGCACCACTGGACCTGCTGGATCTTGTGGTCCCAAAGGCAGAGCAGCTCGGATGGCAGCCCGGGCTCTTGTTGTGGGCCCCACTCAAAACCAGCAGATTTTCAGGTCTTTCAATAAAGGGGTCAGAATGGATATATGTTGCCTCCAAAATCCAAAGAGTTTCACTAGAAGTTGTGTTCCTTTCATATTGATAGGAGGCAGCAGAGGAAGCAACTTATCCTTCACCTTGGAAAGAATATATCAACATGGCCCCCAATCATTGAACATCTGGAATTTTCACCAACGTGGAGGACCCCTGAATTTTTGTGGGATTTATTTCCCACCCTCTGGCATGCAGGCATTTTACCTGCATTTTGTCCTGCTCACCAGGTCCAATCAGTGGAATATCATCAATGTGATGAATCAGCAAGGTGTCCTGGGAAGGGAAAGACAAACAAAATCCCTGGGGAGTAGATTATGAAAGGGCTGGAGAACTGACATGCCCTGAGGAAGGACGGTGGTAACGTATTGCTGGCCTTGACAGCTGGTTGGTGGTTTTACTAACAGATACAATGAAAGAAGCGTGCACTCGCGCACCGGCTACATCCCAGGTGTCGGCAGGCAGTGTGTGGATTTGCTCCAGCAATGAAACCACAGCTAGAAAAGCAGTTGCAAATCGGAGTCACCACCTGACTTGTTTATAATAATTTACTGTCATTCTCCAAGATCCCATCTATTTCTTCTCAGACCAAATAGGTGGGTTGAATGAGAATATTGTAGGAACCACCACCCCAGCGTCGTTCACATCTTTTATGGTGGCAGTGATCTCAGCAATCCCTCCAAGGATACAGTATGACTTTTGGTGTATGATTTTCATAGAAAGAAGCAGTTCTAATGGCTTCCGCTTGGCCTTTCCTACCATCATAGCCCCCACTCCATGGATCAGAGAATCAACGTGGGTCTTCTGACGGTTGTTGAGCGTGTCAATTCCAATTATGAATTCCAGTTGGGGAGATGACCACAGGGAGGGTTCAGGGACCCACCAGGCCCACTATGAGACAGACCTGAATAAAGCTTCACTAATCACTTGACTTCCAAAAGCTCCTACTCTGACTGGTGGACCACAGTGTTGCTTTGGGTCCACAGGAGTTAGTATTAATTCAGAGCCAGTGTCCAGGAATCCCTGAAAAGTCTAAGATACAAATGAAGGGCTTTTGCAGCAACATGGATGGACCTACAGTTGATCACACTAAGTGAAGTAAGTCAGACAGAGAAAGACACATACCGTACGATATCGCTGATAATGTGGAATCTAATTTTTAAAAAATGATACAGGGGCTTCCCTGGTGGCACAGTGGTTGAGAGTCCGCCTGCCGATGCAGGGGACACGGGGTCGTGCCCCTGTCCGGCAAGATCCCACATGCCGCGGAGCAGCTGGGCCCGTGAGCCATGGCCGCTGAGCCTGCGCATCCGGAGCCTGTGCTCCGCAACAGGAGAGGCCACAACAGTGAGAGGCCCGCGTACCGCAAAAAAGAAAAGAAAAGAAAAGAAAAAATAAATAAAAATAAAAAATGATACAAATGAACTTATTTACAGAAGAGAAACAGATCTCGAAATCAAACTTATGGTTACCAAAGGGAAAGTTGGGGGGGAGGTGAGGGATTAGGAGGTTGGGATTAACATATACACACTACTATATGTAAAATGGATAACTAACAAGGACCTACTGTATAGCACAGGGAACTCTACTCAGTACTTTGTAATAACCTATATGGGAAAAGAAACTGAAAAAGAATGGATATATATCTATATCTATCTATCTATCTATCTATCTATCTATATATAACTGAATCACTTTGCTGTATACCTGAAACTAACACAACATTATAAATCAACTATACTCCAATAAAAGGAGTGCAGTACCTTAGCCTTAAGAATAGTTAGGTATTATTATGATTGATGATAACAATGACAGCAAACGGTCCTGATTCCATTCTTATCCACAACCTGGCAGAGTAACATCTGGGGACGCCACTAGGTAGGGGGGCCGCAGGTCAGGGGGAGGCATCACAGGCAGAGTGAGTTATTTCATAGTCGGAGAGTAGGTGGACCGGGAGGCAAGCAGAGTTGCTCCACCCTGAAATGGCAAAGGCTGGAAGCTCATTCTACTCAAGATTCTTCCTGATGAGCTTTAGGAATGACAGACTGAGCTTGCCTGTCTCCCAGAAACTCCAAGCAAAGCACATTTACTAATACTAAGAAAATTGGGAATAAATTATTTTTAAAAATAGAAGAAAGGATCAGGTAGCAGAAAGAATTGGCATAAATATTTGGAGACCTTGATGCTGGGTTTAGCTCAACCACTTTCTAGCCCGATGATCTTGGGCACATGTTTTCCCTTCTTTGAGCCTGAGTTTCATTATCTGTAGCACTAGAAGATAATATTATCTACCTCTTGGGTTGTTGAGTGAATTACAGAAGATGATGCTGTACTAAGTACATATTATCAAAAAGACAAGAGATAACAAGCGCTGGTGAGGATGTGGAGAAAAGGGGACACTTGTGCACTGCAGGTGGGAATGTAAATGGGTGCAGCCACTATGGAAAACCACCTGGAGGTTTCTCAAAAAATTAAAAATAGAACTACTACATGATCCAGCAATCCCATGTCTGGGTATCTATCCAAAGGAAATGAAATCACTCTCTGAAAGAGATATCTGCCCCCCTAGGTTCATTGCAGGATTATGTATAGCAGCCAACACGTGGAAACAACCTGAGTCCATCAGTGGATGAATGGATAAAGAAAATGTATACATACACACACACATACACACACACGGTGGAATATTATTCAGCCATAAAAAGAAGCAAATCCTCCCTTTCATGAAAACAGATGAATCTGAAGGGCACTAGGCTAAGTGAAATAAGAGAAAGACAGATACTGTATGACTTGTATATGTGAAACCTAAAAAACCTCGCCTCATAGAAACAGAGATTTGATTGGTGGTTGTCAGGGGCTGGGGGAGTGGGAGAGATGAGGAGATACTGGCCAAAGGGGACAAACTTCCAATTATAAGATTAATAAGTTCTGGGGATCTAACACACAAATGGTGACTATAGTTAACGATACTGTATTGTATACTTGCGATTTGCTAAAAGACTAGATCTTAAATGTTCCCACTACAACAACAACCAAAAATGGTAATTAGGTGAGTAGAAGGATGTGTTAATTAACCCTATAGTGGTCATCATTTTGCGATATATACGTGTATCAAATTATCACGTTGTACACCTTAAACGTACACAATATTATGTGTCAGTTATATCTCAGTAAAGCTGGGGGGTGTGGAATAAGTTACTTCGCACAATGTTAACTGCGTAGACTTAGTCATGGGCTATTCGTGTTATTTCCTTTCCTGCCCTACCATCTTAGGCCGGGGTTTCTAAACTTGGGCATCATTAATATTTGGGGCCGAATAATTCTTGTTGTGGAGGCTATCTTGGGCTTTGTAGACTGTTTAGCAGCATCCCCGATCTTTACCCATTAGGTGACAGCAGAGCCCGTCCAGTTTTGACAAATGAAAAATGTCTCCAGACATTACTGAATGTCTCCTGAGGGGCAAAGTTGGAAAACTTCAGGCTAGTTATTCTTTTGGTCTCTTTCCACATTTGTAAATCAGGAGGTGAGGCTGGAGATTAGATTCTTTCAAAGCTATAAGGAGGTGAGGCTGGAGATTAGATTCCTTCAAAGCTATCACTCATGCATCCATTTCTTTATTCCCCTATTCAGAAAACCAATATTATGTGTCTGCTTCATGCAAGACACTCTATTTTTAATTTTATGGCCTTTGGTTTTAATATCTGATGGTGCATCTTGCCCCTTCACTATTTTATTTTATTATTATTTTTTTTTTGCGGTACGCGGGCCTCTCACTGCTGTGGCCTCTCCCATTGCGGAGCACAGGCTCCGGACGCGCAGGCCCAGCGGCCATGGCTCACAGGCCCAGCCACTCCGCAGCATGTGGGGTCTTCCCGGACCGGGGCACGAACCCGTGTCTCCTGCATCGGCAGGCGGACTCTCAACCACTGTGCCACCAGGGAAGCCCCCGTTCACTATTTTTAAAATTATTCTTAACACTTCACTTTTTAAAAGATAAACCTTAAAATCATATTGTCTAATGATCTAATGCCAATAAATAGCATTAAACTTATAAATTAATCTGGGGAATAATTAGTATGCTTATAATATTGGACTTAACTACTCAGACCAGTATATATACACACACACACACGCACACATATATATATATATATATATATATATATATACTTTTTTTTTTTTTTTTTTTTTTGGCTGCATGGTGCAGCTGGTGGGATCTTAGTTCTCTGACCAGGGATCAAACCCGGGCTCTCAGTAGTGAAAGCGCAGAGTCCTAACCACTGGACCACCAGGGAATTTCCCCCAGTATATGTTTTTACAGGATGCTATTGGTATATAGGCTTTTATAGATGTAGAGTGTGTGTACTATCTTGCTAATGTCTCCGGTTATCTTCGGGTCATTCTCCTGAGCTTTTGTGGTAGACAATGATGTCATCTTTAATAAACATTTAATCTCCTTTCTATGTGTTACTTTTTCTTATTTTATTACTTTGGCTAGAAGTTCTAGAATAATAGTAGCACTAATTGTTCTCCTTACCTGCTTGCTATGGACTGAATTATGTCCCCTTCCTCTGCAAATTCCTATATTGAAGCTCTAACCCCCCAGTATAATGGTATGCAGAGTTGGGGCCTTTGGGTGGTAATTAGGTCATGAGGGTCCTCATGATGGGATTAGTAGCCTCCTAAGAAGACACCAAAGAGTTGGGTCTTGCTCTTCTTTCTCTGTCTCCTCTGTCTCTCTCTCCCTTTCTCTCCCATGTGAGGATACAGCAAGAACATGGCCATCTGCAAGCCTTCACCAGAACCCTATCAAGCTGACACCCTGATCTCTTCCCAGTCCCAGAACCGTGAGAAATAAACGATAAATGTCTGTTGTTTAAAGCACCAGGTCTATGGTATTTATGGTATTTTGTTCTGGTGGCCAGAGCTGACTGAGACACTGCTCCTTTGCAGATGAGGAAGTGGACATATAGATAGTAGGTGGCCCGAGGGAGAGAGCCAAGTGTAAAGCCAGGCCCCTCTGACCCAAAAGCCAGGGCCTCTTCCTGCTTTACCTGCCCTTGGGTTTTCTTTATCAGTAGGACACCGAACATGGATTAAGACAGAAGTTCTTAATGACATTGAGGAGATAATGCATTTTTTCCTAGTTTGCTTAATTTTTTTAAAAATCAGAGATGTATTTTATCAAATTCCCTCTGGCATCTACTGAACTGTTTTTTTTTTTTTTCTTTTGGCCTATATTTTGGGTTGAAATTTGATCCACTCTTACGCTTGCATCTTCGCCATGGTCACAGTGCAGCAGAGCCACCCATGCTTCTCAGCAGGGCAGAGCCCTCAGTGGTTCCGAACTAGCTGGGAATTTCCTCCCCCAAGCTGGGGCCTGGGGCTGGCCTTCCCCCTCCTTCCTCCTCTGAGCTCCACGAGGTTCTTGGATGAGTGCTATGCAGTCCAAAGCTTTCTTCTTCAGCAGTAGGAGAGAGTCACTAAGGAGAAGAAAGCCCCAGGGCCGGAGATCACAAGTGTGTTATCATCTGTAGTTGGCTTAGCGGACATTCCCCAGACCCAGGGGCCAGAGGGTCGTGGAACCTGAAGCCATGCAGGCCGCTCAGTGCTGGGAGCCTGGAATGGGTCCACGGAGCCCACTTCCTCCCTCTCCTTCAGGAAGCCCCCATCCATTGGCTCCCTCTGTGCACAGCTCCTGTTTATTCCTCCACTTGGAGTCTACTGGGTATTTTCATTGGCCTGCTCCCCGAGCTCTGGGCACCCTGCAAGGGCCCCTCATGGCAACAATCCCTCCTGATGCACCAGCCTCACCCCTACCCGCCCCACCACTGAGCCTTCCCCATCCTTGGGTCCTCGTGGCCGGCACCACCCAGCACTGAGCCCACGCCCCACACACTGCAGCAGCCCAGTCCCTTCCCCCCAGGGCACCCCAGCCCCCCCTCACCCCTGCTGACCCAGCCCATCGGCCACCGCTGCCCGGTGGGAGGGGGCAGGTCCCACAGGCTGGTTGGCTTCTCCTCCCAGGTCACCTGCCTGACCCTTGGCTTGACTAACAGCCACCCCAGTTGTCCGCCATGGTTGCCTCCCTCCTGGACACTCCGGGGTTCACTGTCTGTGAGTGCATTTATTAAAACGAAATTAGACTTGCCTTCCCAGAAAATGCTCTATTTGATCATGAGTTTTTAAAAAACATTTGCCTGTTTTGATTTGTTATTGTATCAAAGATTTTGTTTCTCTACTTAGGATGGTTAACTTGGTCAGGTTTTAGCCTTGGGGTTCTCTTAGTTTTGAAAAAAGAATCGAAAGATCTTCATTTTTTTTTTTTTTTCTTTTTTTTGCTCTGGGACTGTGTCTAGCCTGGGCCTCCCATTTGTTCCACCAAAGGGTCAAATGTTCTGCACCCCAAGTCAGGTAACAGAGCTGGGCCACTTTGGGGTCTTCTCCCAGCGCTATTCCCGCTGGCCATATTGAGGAATTGTGATCATTAATATAAAATTCTTTTCATAGAAGTTTCCATGTTTATAACCTCAGCTTTGCCATCCTATTTTTTTTTTTATAGTTTCTGGAAGAGCATCCAGCCCTGAGGTTGTATCGCCCTGGCCCTCCCTCTTGTGTGTTCCTGCATTGATGAGACACCCACCACCCACCTTCCCAGCTAAGTTGGGGGTGGCCAGACAGGAGACCGGAGCAGCATGGAGGGAAGAGGTGGGTCCGAGAGGTGAGGACTCTCAGGGGGCCTGGGGCCTGGAGGGGCAGCTGGGTGGACAGTGGCAGTGACCTGGCAGAGGACAGCCCCAGAGAGGACGTGGAAAGGAGACCCCACCCCAGGGCTGCCAGGCCAGCAAGGATAAAGGACTTGACTGAGGCTCCTTTGCCCTCGGTGGGGACTCTGGCTGACCCTTCTCAGGTGGACACTCCATGGGTGGTTTTACTGAGCTGAGTGGACATGCTTGTGGCCTGCGGCCTGGGGCCAGAAGAGAGGCAGGTCCCTCCGGTCATGAGCAGGGCCCAAGTCAGGAGTATACACGGGGTCCATGTACCCGATGTGCCAGCGATGAAGAGATTCCAAGTCCCCCTAATTTAGTATCAAACGAAACCTGTTCTACTCCCTCGCCTGGGCAATCCCACTTTCCCTAAATCCCGGAAGGCCAGAGGTGAGCATGGACGTCTCGGACGCCCTGCAGTTCTGGTCTGGAATCTGGTACCTGGGGAGAGCTGGCCCCCGGCTCTGCTTCGAGGGTCCTCAAGTGCTCCCACGTGGAACCCCTCACCCCCTCACCCTCACGCCCCAGCTCCATCCTCACCACCCACAAACAGCCACCCATTGGAGACAGAGGAAGGAGGCCCTGCAGGCCCTGGAGGTGGGACAAATGGGCAGGAAATGCCTGTGCTCCCAGCCCCAGAGTGTGGTCTGGGAGGCCCGTGGCCTCCTCTGCTGCATGGGAAGGACTGGATCGGGCCAGAGCAAGGCCCTCCAAAGTGTGGGCCCCTGACCCTTCTTGCCCAGGTCAAGGACCACCAGCAGGGAGGGACGTGTGTGTAGCCCGGCGCGTACAACAAACCAAAGCAACACATAAGGTAGCCCTTAGTTTTTGTTTATTTTTTCAATAAACAAAAATTTTTTTGCATGTCTGGTTGCAGAGACGGGAAAGCTAAAAAGAGCTCATCACTGACATGTTTGAAATTTTTTGGTCACAAGATCATAACGCCTGCTCCTCTCTCAGTTTGGGGACCGAATTGGTGATCATGTCTCGACGGCTGTCTTTAAGCTTCCCCGTTATTGGCGTAAACTACACACTACTCCAAACACACCCGAGGTGTGGATGGGCAGTCAAGGATCCCGACACTCTCAGCAGAATCTGGTTACCCCATAGAGGATGGAATGGACCATTTCTGCGTGACGTGAAGACCGTGGCGAGGCTGCTGACCCTGTTCTGATCTCGCGGGATGTGTGCAGTGGGCGCGTGGAATTTGGGTGGGGAGGCCTCATCAAGTGCTGGTAAGAGAGAATTTGTCACGTGGGCAAGTGAGATGGTCAGGCTGTAAGGGAGGCGTCTGCTCAGGACCCTCCGCTCCCACGTTAATCTACCTGCACTGTGCTAGGCTCCCTGGGGACCCCTGTGCGTCCGCAACCCTCCCAGGCGGCCCCGCATCCTGCGTGCCCTCAGCTCCCTGCGCACCGCCTTGCACTCAGCAGGTGCTTAGAAATGCTTCCTGATCCAATGGATGATGGACGAATGGATGAACCGATGAGGACGTGGCCAAGGAGAGACAGTGGGGGGTCTCTTCCTTGTCGTCGGGGGACGTGGTTGTTCTCTACAGCACGGAGACCAAAAACGTGCAGTAGAGAATCTGATCGTTGCGTCCCATCTTAGAATTTGGCGTTGGGGGGAAACTGAGGATCAGAACCGTCAGCAGACTCGATCAGGGTCTCACGTGAGAGAGGCCGGGCGGAGTACCAGCCTCCCGCCCGACCGTGCCAACAGTTCTTTTTTTTTGTCTTTTTAAAATTTTATTTCTTAAAACGAACTCAAGATGAGATGAGATGGTGACTCCAATGACCTGGAAGGGGGGAAGGAGGAAGGGGTTGGGGTGAGGGCTATCGGAGGCCGGGGGTGGGCGCCAGGGAGGGGAGGGCAGGGGGCGTGGCAAAGGGAGCTGGGGATCGGGGGGGGGGGGGGCCTGGCAGTGGTGACCAGGGTGGCGAGTGAGGGTGATGGGGTTTGGGGATTGAGGGTGAACCGTGGGGACGAGGGTGGAGAAGGGGGAGCTAAAAAGATAGGGGTTTGTGGTGATGGTGGGAGGGGGTCACCTGGGGGGGGCGATGGGACTGTGGGGTGCAGGGTGATCAGGGACAAGGTGACGAGGGTAGTGGGGGGCTTGGGCTGGGGATGATAAAGGGCCTGGAGTGTTGGGGACAATGTCTTGGGTGAGACGTCGGGAGCCTGGGGGAGATGAGGGTCGGGCTCTGAATCGGGATGACAAGGGACTTGGGACGGTAAACCGGTGACTGAGGGAGATGAGGTCGGTGGTCATGTGATGGCGGTGACGCATGTGGGTGATCTGAATGACCGAGATGACGTAGGCGATGATGGCTTAGCAAGGTAAACACGGCAGGTAATAGTACTCTATAAAGCTAAGAATATAGACTCCTATCTAAATAATTTAAGCAGCAAAATATTCCTAACTGGCACCCAAGGGCTGTTTAGCTGCCCAACTCTAAGAACTGGAAAGCTAAACAGAGCTCTGTCCATTTCCTTCTATTTTTTTGCAAAAAAGATAGATGCTCTTTTTTAAAAAAAAAAAAAAAAGTCAAAATCTATCATTCAGAAGCTGGCTAGGTCTTTGGGGATCTGAGGGTTATTAATTCAGCAACACAAATGAAATCCGTGCTGTGTAGGCCAGGTCTGGTACCACTGTGGCCACAGAACTAGAAAACGCCCCACAAGTGACAATTTCCACTAAACCCTGTGAAAACCTTGGTGAGGGCTGTGTTGCTGCTCAGATTCACCAGGGGCACTTGTGGTTCAAGGTGCATTTAAATTCCCGGGGGACATCTCTAACCTACAGGGTAGGAGGCGGGTATACAGTTGTTGGGCCTCTGGGGAGGTGGGTAGATAGGCAGGTGGCAGAGGCACTGCCAAAGGGGCAGCCCCCTGACCGCACATTGTGACTCAAAGGGGGCGATCGTTTCCAGGTGGGCAGTGGGCCAGGAGGCTCCCCACTTTGAGAAATGCAGTTAAAATCCATTGCAATACGTCAAGTGTACATCCAGGATAGGCCAAAACCTTCGGATCCCAGGATGAGACTTAGTCTTCATCAGATCCTCATTTTATAGGGTCAGGGACTGTTTTGGTTCACCACCCCCTCGTTCCTAATTCAGAGTTTGAGAGCAAGAGAGGGCCCTGGTGGTCACTGTGTTCAAGCCCCTGCCTGGAAAGGGGTTGAAAGGGCAGCCCGGGGTGAGAAGGGGACTCGCCAAGGATCACACAAGCGAGTTAGTGGCAGGGCTGGGATCAGGTCCCGGCCCCCGCCAGCAGCCAACCCGGGGCTCTCTCTCTGCTTGACACACGACCGCTGCACTCTGCGGAATCTCAACTCAATCGGAAAGACTGAAGGGCTCGCGGTGTTGATGTGAGTGCGAGTCGGAAGTGGCGTGTGAGAATTAACGAACGAAAGAGATTTTAGCCCTTTTCACAGTGGTTGGTCATGCGCAGCACTCGTAACGGTTTCACGAGGACCCTGTGGCCGAGACCCCTCGGAGAGGGACGTCGGCACAGAGTCCTGGTTCTGTTGCCATGTTTTTTTTTGGTCTTTTTGATTTTAGGTTTAGAGTTTAGAATAACATACTTATTTCTCTTACTCGTTTAAAGATGAAATTCTTATTATTATTACCATTATTTTTTTTTATCATGCATTAAGAAGAGAGAAAGAGGATTCTGGCATTGCGTTTGTCACACGGCAACACAAAGGTAATAGAGGGAAGCGTAGCGTTCACCAGATTTGACACAAAGCAGAGCAAGCTCCACCACAAAGATGAGAACAGACCGCATATAGTGAGCTCTGCGGGACCCCGAGAACAGGGAGGGGCCGGTGGGAACGCTGCTTAGATCTCCTCGTCGCCAGCCTCCTTGCTGAAGGTGGTCATGTCGACCTTCTCGGGGAAGATGATGTTGACGGCCAGGTCCTCCCCGCTGTTGTAGTGAAGCAGCAGGTTCTTCTTCTTGCGCAGCATGTGGTTGTAACGCAGGTTGGACACCCAGGCCTCGCACTTGTTGAGGAAGACGATGCCCATGGTGCCCAGGACCACCAGACTGGTGAGCACGCCCAGGATGGTGAAGCAGATGGCCTGACCCTCGGAGAGGAGCGGAGTGCTCTTGTTGAGCTCCTTCATGGACACCTTCAGGATGCGGTGCTCGGGCTGCGGCACCGGCAGCTCGTGCACCCCGGGGGTCAGGCGGTAGGTCAGCCCGTAACCGCTGGGCAGACGGGTGACCTGCTGGGGGCCCACCGCGCGCTTCCGGCCGCAGATGGGGCCCGTGAACTCGGGCTTGCACAGACACCCGAACCTCACCTGGGAGTGCTGCAGGCAGGTGCCCCCGTTGAGGCACGGCTCGTTGGCGCAGGTGGACACCGGGCGGCTGCAGGTCTTGTCCATGAAGCCGGCGGGGCAGCGGCAGCGGAAGTCGCCCCCGATGTCGGTGCAGATGCCCTGGTTCTCGCACGGGTTGGGCGTGCAGCTGTTGGTCACGATCTCGCAGAAATTGCCTGAGAAGCCAGGGGGGCACAGGCAGGAGGCATGGGAGGCCCGGCCCTCATCGTCCACGCAGCTGCCTCCGTGCTGGCAGGGCGAACTGCAACACAACAGGGGGACACGGTAAAGGGCCCTCGGGCACTGCGCTAGGACAGTGGTGCCGGGAGTGGGGACGGACGCTCCGCTCCCGCTCGTGCCACGTGGCAAACCTCCTGGGGCCCGACAAGAGGGCAGGTGCTCAGAACGCACGAGGTGAGGGAGTGAGAGCTGGCCTGGGGGGCACCGTGACCCCAGCCTGCGAGGGGCTCCGGGGCCGTCCGAGGTGGGAGGCCCCCACCCCCGAGTGGGGTGTGTGCCTCACCCCCATCATGCTGCTGCCAGCCTGGAACATGCCTGACCTCCAGAGTCAGGATGCCCATCTCCTCTCCCACCTCTTAGGTCATCTTTCCGACCAGAGGCCTGACGGTTAGTCACTGCACAGGTGGGGAAACTGAGGCTGAGAGAGGCAAAGTTAGTGACACCCCAGGGCTACAGCCAGTTGCCCCGTCAGCTCCGTCCCCAGGCCGTGGAGGCCGAGCAAAGCAGGGCATCCCTCAGTGTCTCCCACCTCCACCACCTCCAACCCCTTATTATTATTTTTATTTTTATGCTCAGCGGAGTGAGCCTGCGGGCTATTGTACAGGAAACCCTTGGGGACTCTCAGAGTGAAAGAAATACGCGCTCTGTCTGCACCGGCTGGAGCAGTGTCTGGGCCCGGCTGTTTAATAGTGGCCCATTCACCCAAGTGCAGCTTGCAGACCGAAGCTGTTTGCTCAAAGCAGAGCACACAGAGCATTTAATGTAAGTGCTTTTAAACGAGCAGACCCTTTGTCATCTGATAAATGCCAAAACTCCAGGGAAGAAAGGGGCTCCGAGCGCAAGAAATCAGCATTGCTGCTTCAGGGATGAGGGTGGCATAGGAGCCGGGGCTCTGAAGGAATTTCAAGGACCTTGGGCTCTATTTTGACAGACTGGCTCCAGTCTGTTAGAGAGAAAAGCAAAATATTTTAAAGGTCTCGCTCCGTATCTCCCCTTCCCACCAGCAAGGAGAAATGGAGTTCGGTGGTCACCCCTCCCCTCTGAGCCCGCCCAGGATACTGATCTTGAGATGCTGCAAGAATGCTGGTTCCTGGCCCTAGCGGCCCGGGGCTCTCTGCCCCACCCCTGGAATGCATTTGCGCTTCGGTCTCCTCACGGGACGGGGGCGCCCCTACCCGCAGCTACTGGCCCAGGCCTGGAGTCTACTTTGAATTCTCGCCTCTCTCGAGATCTCTCCTGGTCTCCGTTTAAGCCCCCTCGGAGGGTGGGACTGGCTCCGTGCACTGAGCAGATAAGGGCCGGAAATGGCTGAGCTGCTGGGAAGCCCGTTCAGAGGCACCAGAGAGGCCAGGGGCCGTTCCATCTGCTAGGCGCGCTGCCCAGAGCCCCAGAGCCCCCTCCCCACGAGGGGAGCTGAGGGCCAAACACACCCCGCCTCCCGGGGCCCCGTGCTGGCTGCAGCCCCGTCTCCCCACCTCCTAAGACATCCCAGAAAACCCAGAAGCAGAGCCCACCAGCTCCCCCAAACCCGCCCGTAAAACGCGGTGAGCGGGTTTCACAAACAGCCTCGGGCGCTGCCCAACTCTGATCTCTTGTTATGTCGCCTTTAGAAAATTATGCAGCTCGAGCTCTGGTTCACAGTCCCAATCTACTCTCATTCACACACATCAGGACTTGGGAACGTCAGGGGAATATGAAATCGCCTTCAGGATTGTTTGAAAAAATTATGGAAATGACACACTCCCCCATAAGTACCCTGATCCAGGGCGGCCCCCCATGGGGTGCAGGATGAGCACTTACTTGGTCTTTTGTCAGGCGACAGGTCCGACTGGGTTAGGCTGAAAGGGTCTTTAGGGGGTGTGAAACAGGAATCTAAAGCGGCATTTATCAGAGCACACATAGCCCGGAGAGAATACTTACCCATTCATCACACAGGGCCCGTCCTTTTTCTGACAGTCCTTTCCTGAGAATCCAGGGGCGCAGGAACACTCGTACTGGCCATTATCGAGGTTCACACAGGTTCCGTTGTTGGCACAGGGGGTCGAGGTGCAAGCCCGAATGTCTGTGGGGAGAGAAAACCAGGAAGATGAGGGGGACACAGACGCTGGAAGGAGAGCACCCTGGGTGGGGACAGGAAGAGACCCTTCCGTCTGGCCGAGGGGGACCCCGCGTGAGCTGCCGAGATGTCTCTGCTTGTGTCCACTGCCAAGGGACACCCACCGGGGTCCTGAGGAAGAGGGTGTAGCGACCCCCAGAACCCTGATATAAGTAAACAGCTCGGGGAGCTCAAGGGTCACGGAGACGGAAAGTCACGGCCATGCACTAATATTCAACAGGCCAGCTGTGCCCTTTTGCTGGCACCAGGTCGCCTCCTCGGTCCAGCCACACTGACCTTCACCGCAGACCCCTTCCCTCCCCCCAAAACTGTGCCGAGCTGAGACTCCCTAACGGCTGCCTCCCAGACAAGTCTCTTGTGTTTGAAGGGGGTCCCTGCCGCTCGGGGGGCCAGTGCAGCCCAACTGTTAGCAGGACCAGCTGCCCGTCATACTCTTCCATCAAAGAGGCGCAGGGGGGAAATGAGATGTGAAGCCCCCCGTCGGGAACCAAGAGACCTGACTTCGCCCCAGCACCGCCTCCACCGCTCGGTGGTCTCTCTGAACGAAGGGGGTCCACGATAAAAAGGCTGCATCGTTTGAAGGCGACGAAATGAGAACTATTGAGTGCTTGCCTGTCAGCACGGCTTTCCATGAACACTGGTGTATTTCCACCACCGTTTTACACCGCCCGTCACGCACACTTCATTATTCGGGGCTCAGCAAGGCAGGCACGGGCTGAACAAAGGGGCCTGGGTCAGGGGCTCTCTGACAGTGGAGACCCCAGCCCCCAGGCCTGGCCAGGGAGAGACGCTTTCTGTGCCCATCTCCAGCCGGCTGCCGAGTTCAGCTCCCTCCTCCCCTCACCGCCCCGACTCTGTGCCTCACTTTCCCCACTTAGAAAAGGGGGGGGGCTCTCCCTGGCCCATCTCCGAGAGCCCCTTCGGCTTTGTTTTTCTACCACCCGAGCTGCCGCATCGGCCCGACAGAAAGCCAGGGCCAACCAGAGACGCAGCGAAGGCAGGCAGCCTGGGTTCGGGTCCCCGGGGCTGAGGCCACACACGTGCAGATTTATTCCCTCTTTTCAAGAGCCCCGCACCCTCATGGAGCAGAGATGGCAATCAATCAGTAAGGAAAAGCCTGCACACCAAGCTGATGGCTTATCCAGAGCACACGAGGCGTTCCTTGGGAGCCCGGCTTGGTGCAAGGGAACATAAAGAGGATTTATCATTACGGGAAGGCGCCAGGCGTTAGCACGCAGCGCCTCCGTGGCAAGCTCCTAATTCCCTGCTCCGGACTCCCCTGTCAATGGGAATCTTAAATTTAAGCTGAAGAGCTGGCGACCACCCTACTCCTCTCCCACGGTGTCAAGCCTCGTGAGCCGGGGATCAGCCCACCTTCTCCTCTCCTGGGCCTCTGACCCCAAAGTCCGGTGGATTAAGCCGCCACCAGGAGAAAGCTGCCGGGGGTCTCTGCCTGCCTGCCGGGGCAGCAGCTGTGGCGAGGACAGCCTCAGAGACGGGTGAAAAGGGAGAGGGCCGGCGATCACCCGGAGGGCTGTTTCCTCTGGACTCAGCCGTCCCAAGCTTTTGTCAACCCAGTGGGGAAGGGACCTTTTGTCTGGAGAACTCCATAGGGGGCGTCCTGGATTAGATATCAGCAAGAGTGGGCTCCAGGCTAAAAGCCCTGATCCCAAATGGTGGCTTTTCTGGGACCCCTTGGGTCCCCAAAACAGCTCAGAGGTACTTCAAGGGTGCAGAGGCCAAGCTCTGCTGGCCAGAGTGTGAGTCAGCTGTGGGGAAAAGCCTGCATCATATTGGCGGGGGAGACTTTAAAGACCCAAGACAACGTGGTGGGGGATCTTGAAAGCCCACTGCCTTGGCTGCGCGGGGCAGGGGTGGTAACAACGTGCTCTTAGGTTTTTCTTAAGGGGAAGGTGTTAGAAACAGCCTCAGATGAGAATGAACCCATTTCTGGGGCGGAGGGAGGGGTTTTGTAGCTGGCTGTTCTCCCAACTTCTTAGGTGTCCTGAGCAGACCCCTTTGCTTCCCAGAGCCTCAGTTTCCCTACTGGTACCACTCGTCTTTACTGATGCTGCTGTCGGGACCGAGGGACAGAGACCCCGCGGCAGCTGCCTACACTGCTGGGAGTTTTCTCGGGGACCTTAGTTTGCCTGGGCTTCAGGGCAGGTTTTGCCAAATGAGAATGGGCTCGAATGAACATTTTGCAGCCTGAAGATGCCGCGACAGCCAACTCTCAATTGCTCAGGGTAATGGAGGGCAGAGGTTGCGTAAGTTAACAAAATCAACAGAAAACACCAATCTGCACTTCAGCTACTTCTCAGGCTTTCCCGACCCCCCACCTCCCCCTACACTTGACCTCTTCCAGCACAGCCCCCGGCCCTGTCCCAGTGGCCCTGACTCAGCTCCCGCTGCCCCCAGCACTCAGCACCCAGCACCCTTCCCCGCGTCTGTCTGCTCGCTTGTTGCAGCATCCTGAACAGCCTGGCGGGCGAATTTCATGGAGTCTTGGCTCTTCGACCCCCCGAGTCCTTTCCCCTCTCAGAGCTTCAGTGACCCGAACAGATTTCTCGAGGCTGTGGTCCCCACCCTCTCAGCTTCGTGTGGCGTGTTTGTGACTCTTTATTCAACTGGCAGCCCCCCTACCCCGGTGCCTTCCCTGGTGCTGGGTGCTGGCAGTGCAGAAGGGAGCAAAATTACGTCCCTACCTGTGAGGAGGCTCCCAGCACCAGCAGGAAGTGTATAAACAGATCATTACCGTGCAGAGCGCTCGGTGTGTTGGGCTAAGGCGAGAGGGGGAGGGGCGGCAGCCACGGGGCTGGGGGGAGGGGGCTGGGGGCCGGGGGCCGGGGCCGGGGTGGGCGGGGCAGGTGCCCACCTAGGTCGCAGAGATGTCCATCCCAGCCGTCCTTGCAAATGCACTGCCAGGGCTCCACACAGACTCCATTAACACAGCCGGGAAAGGTCACGCACTGGTCACACAGGGGACCCTGCCAGCCAGGCTGGCACCTGCGGGGGTTGGGGAAGAAAGGTGGGGACGTTTGAGGGTGGGCAGGGATGGAGAAGGGGCTCCGGCTGCTTTTTGTGGAACCAAGAGCCCTCTCGGGTCTCTGCCCAGTGCCAGGCCGGTGGGTCCCAGGAAACCAATACCAGTCACCTGAACGGAAAAGCTGAAACAGGAAATCAGCTGGGGAGCAGGCAGAGGGGTCCCTGAGAGCCAGAGGAAGAGCTGCGTTTTGCCGCAGTGGCCTGCAGTGGTGTCATCTGCACCTCCCGCCACCCACCCCTCGGAGAAAGCCATCCTGTCCCCGCCACCGCTCCCAGCAGCCCCCGCCTCCTGGTCCTTTTCTCCCCCTACCCCTCCCCCCGTCACTGGTTTCCTGCGGGGGCGAGGAAGCTGTTTGCTGCAGTCCAGGGGCCAAGCCCTCCCCGTTTTTTCTGCCTGACGTCATGACTCCCCAGAATTCTGCCCTGGCCCTCCAACATGCTGCCTCTGGGGAGCCGCTCCATTACCTGCAAGCATTGTCATCCTCGCAGAATCCATTTTGGGGGTGGCAGGCCGGGAAGCATTCAGCTCCTGAGGCACAAGAAAGGTTACACCATTCACCCCACGAGGCCCTACAGGCTGTGGCGGAGGCCACGACGGCCTCCCAGGAGGCAGCCTCCGACCTTCTGTGGCCCTACCCACTGGGCACACAGTAGGCACTTCATCCCAACCCACTTAGGAGAAAAATCTCTGCATGTCCCTGGTTACGGAGTGACCACAGCCCACTGCCTAGCTCCTAGGACCAGGTCAGACACCCCGTGTCCCTCAAAGAAATTACAGACGCCAAATCCTAAACGCAGGAATGAGGAGACAGTGAACGAGAACGGAATGATTTTGACCCCTGGGCACTCGGCCAAACCCTCACTTTTCCAAAGTGAGCTAAAAGCGAGGTGGGGCCGGGCCAGGTTTTGAGGTATTCAGCTCTGGGGAAGCCCAGACAGGTTCACCTGGAGGGTTTACAGGTAAGGCGTCTGGAGTTTTTAAAGGTTAATCCCAGTTAAGCCAGGCACCCAGGTCAAACTCCCAATTTTCCCCACACCAGACTCTTCATATTAAAAAGACGAACAAGGCTTTGGCGGAAAAGACCGTATTTCTGACACTACTTAGAGACTCTGACACTTTAATAGGCACCTACTGTGTGCAGTGCCTGTAACTCCCGCCAGCTTTTCAGACAGGACCCCCGTCACCACTGGTGCAGCGGGCTGGGGGACCCTGCGGGAAGGGGGCAACTCTCTCGCTGTCAGAGACATATGGCCGCCACAGACAGGAGTGTCGCAGCCCCTCACCTAGACAAACGCCACGCAGGAGGGGCTCGGGCTGGGCTCCCAGCTGGGAATTTGAGGCGACGACGGCAAAGTTACCCCCCCACACACACACAGGCCTGTTCCCGAACGCACACTCAGGGACCCCCAAAGTTGAACCCCAGAGCATTTTCACAGAGGGCTCCCCAGCGTCGCCTCGTTTCTCCACACCTCCTCTCTGCCCACCGACACCCTGCGAGCGCCACTTCTGCGGGGCGGGAAGGGGCCGGGGTCCCACAGCTCCCCCGCCCCCGGGGACCCCAGGGCCGGGCTTGGCATGCGAGGGTGGCGGGGAGGACCAGGCAGGCGCGGCGCGGGGCTTGGGATTAGGCGGGACGGGCGGGAGTCGGGGCGCGTGGGACGGGGCGCGCGGGGCACGGCGGCCGGGGGGCGTCGCAGGCTTCCCCAGAGGGGGCGCGAGCCAGGCTGCCGGGGGGCTCACCATGGGCACTGCGGCCGAAGGCCAGCAGGAGCAAGAGGACGGGCAGGAGGGCTGCGGTCGCGGTCATCGCGGGGCGGCCGGGGTCGCGGTCCCGGGAGCGGCGCGGGCGCGGGTCCGGCTCCGGGCGCCGCGCTGGGCTTCTGGTTGCGGACGCGGAAGGGGGCGCGGGCGCGCGGCGAGGGGAAAGCCAGGGCTGCACCGGGCTGCGCGCTGCGCTCTCCGCTGCCGCCGCCGAGCTGCCGCCGCCGCCGCGCGCGCCGCCCTTTTCGTACCGCCGCCCCCCCGCGGCCCCCGCCCCCCGCCCCCGCCTTCGCGCGCACGGGGCCGGCGCCGGCCAGTCCCGGTGACCCCCGCCCCTCGTGGGGCCGCCCCCCACCACTGCGGCGTCCCGGAAACCGGCTTGCGCACGCGGGGCACTCGTGGCTAGACGGGCACCGGTACCCCGCGCGCCTTTGGCACACGTTCCCCCCACAGGACGGCACACGGGCGCGCACACACGGGCCCGCTTAGGACAAGTCGCATGAGCCGAACACGGGCTGGGCCGCAGACCCCAGGAAGACGCGAGGATCCGCTCGGAATACAGAAACACGCACAGAAACACCACAACACTTATCGCCAAGGTCCCGAGCACGCATGCCATGGCTCAGGCACCCAGAAAAACCCAAACGCACACTCTAGAGACGGGGAAAACGCACACTGTCGCACACGCACAGGGAAAAACACTTATGAGGAGCCTTAGGCACCCACACTCGTAGCCATAAAGACGCAGGAAAATGCAGACACACTCGTAGCAGCACACAAGGCAACCCCGACACACCCTAGGGCACAAACACACGCCGCAACACGCGCACGTCCTAGAAATGGTCGGGAGCGCCACAGGCTCAGTCATGGGCACGCAGAGAGGCCGAGGACATACAGTTACGAAACCCTGGACATCCGTCAACATGTGCCCGGCCATCCACACAGAGGCACGTGCACGGCCACGTGCACACCTGAACATGCGAATACCCTTGTAAACATGCAGACACTCGGGCACATGTTCAATCACATACACCCACACACACGCAGTCAGGCCCTAGGCCTGCCGGAAGGCTCTCACACATCTGATAGTCACACACACACATACCCAGTCCCCGAAACTCACAAATCTCAGGCTCTCGGTTACACGCTTATGAAAACACGCATATACGGTCACCCAGCACACACGGGCGCGCACACACACACACACCCCAACACGTCCATCTTTGCCCGCACTGACACATGTGGGCAAGCTCACAAGTATGCTCACACTGACGTGCACAGTTGCACACCCGGCACTCAGCACGTAGTCCAGAACCACCGGGAGGCTTCTGGCCCCGGGTCTCAGGGAAGTGCGGGTGGGGGATGGTGACCCTGCCAGAGACCCTCCCCCTCCAAAAAACTCCTGGTAGAAGGCCCCAGCCTGAACTTAGAGCCCCACAGTCTGCTGGGCTGTCTCCCCCCACCCCTGTCCCTATCAGGGAGGTTTAGGGAAATGGGGAAGGACCTGGTAGGCGGTGGCAGGTGGCAGAAAGGGAATCAAAGGTACTTAACCTCTGGGGAGGGTACCAGGAGGTCCTGACAGTAGAAGGATCTTTTGTGTATGCTTCATTTGCATTGATTAGTTTGCATACAGATGCCACGGACTGGGAGTGGGCTCCCACCCGCTTCTTGGCCTACCCTTCCCACAGCGCTGGGGTGGGGGGTGATCTCTGCCGCTATGAACCTGGGCTGGGAGGCCTTGGCCTTTGGGCCATCTCACAGGGCCCTGGCAGGTTTGAGGACAGACTTGCTGTCCTTGGGATGGGTTTGGGAAGTCAGGCTAGGGGGAGCCCGCACTTCCCACTCTGCTGGCCCTGAGGCCCTAAGTCTGCAACCCAGAAGCAGGACCTGCTCTGGGTGGACTCTTGGAGGCTGGAGGGAAGCCCCCTGACCCCCTTGTGGACGGCGCCTCTTCCCTGTCCTCTGCCGAAGACCCAGAAGCGGGGTCTGGGTGCATTGGGAACAGCTTTGGTGACAGGCTGAGGGCAGCAGTCACGCAGTAGCAGCCCCCGACCAGCTCCCCACCCCACGCGCCTGCCTTTCCGTTACCCCATCCTCGTCCACAAGCTCTTTCCTCAAGTGAAGAAACTGAGTCCAGAGATGGAAGGCCTTTTGCTCAAGTCCTCTGGGCTACGGTGGGAGTGGCTGGAGGTCCAACTGTCCACTGCATGGAGATCGCACGGCTTCTCTGACCCCCCCTCCCTCCGAGGACCCTGACCTCAGCCTCCAAAATTATCCTAGGCAGCGGGCAGATAGGGAGGCTGCGTTCCCAGCCAGACGCTAAGGAGGAGCGGGGATATCAGGACCAAGCGGCCTGAGGTGAGGGCCCTCCTCTGTCCTCCAGACCAAGTCACGAGGTGCCCCGCGGGGACAGCACGGAGCACCAAGGACGACCCCTCCCCCCGCAGCCATGGGGTGTGCCCCATCTAGACCCCTCCCTTGCCTACCTGGGTCCCATCCCACCGCTGCCCTCCCCAGTTTTGGAAAGGGAGGGGGGCCTCGGGAGGGCCGTCTCCCTCAAGGGCTTCCAAGCCTAAATGTCAGGAGCTTAGGCTGAAAGGGCACTCCGTTGGCCAGTTGGTACCTGCTCGTTAATCCCAGCTCCATCCCCTGCCTGCTGAGCGCAGGTCACTTCCACTCAGAGCCCAGTTTCCTTGTCTATAAACAGGGATGCCACACCTGTCCCCAAAAGGAGCTCGGGTTTTCCTAAGTAGAAAACCACGGTACTTACAAGGCCTGGCCCCTTCCTCCAAGAGCTGCCGGCGGGCCTCCGCCCCAGGTGGCCAGAGAGAGCTGGCGGCAGAGGGGAGGGGCAGGGTCCTGCGGATGGAGCCCTCTACCAGAGCCCCCTGCAGGGCCGCTGCAGGGGAGAAGGGTTCCTGACTGACGGTATCTATAAGCCTAGAGCTTTCTGTTGGTTTTGCTCTAGTCTCAATAAAGCGTTTGTAAATTCAGGAGACCTGAGATTTCTTTTCACAAGCAGACACTGAGAAAGGGTAGCTGAGAGGCCATGGGGAGGGTGGTTGGTGACTATCACAGGCTTCAAGGCTGCACAGAAGAACGAAAATGCCAATCGGGTCCCTTGGGGAGAAGTCGACTCCGTCTGCTGTTTGCAAGCGGGCCCTGGGGGCTGAGGAGCACAGGGCGGCCCCTCCTCTATCTGTGCATCCCGCCCCTCCCCTCCCCTCCCCTCCTCTCTGAAGTACAGGCCTCTGAGATCACAGAAGAGGCAAATAGCCCCCGCCCTCGGGAAATGCTTGACCCACCGGTCATCACAGCCTGGCGCGGCAGGCGGTCTACACAGGTAGCAGGGATTAGACCTGCCAACCGAGCTGAACTCGATCCTTCTGCTAAGCCGAGTAGGCTCTGCCTGCTACTCCGCGCCTCCCCAGAAAGCCAGTGATCCTCTGGTAAGCAGGAACAGAGACTGGGCTTCAGTCTCCCAGGGGGCAGCAAGGAAGCTGGTGATGGGTGAAAGTTTTCTAAGCGAAGCCAAGAGATGTTATCTCCAGCCCTTTTCCACGCCCCTTCCTCCTCTCCCCCTCCCCCCTCTCCAAAGACTAACATGGCCCCCAGACTGCACCAGACCACTTTGCCCTTGATTAAAGACAGAATCACTGATCAGGCAAGCCCAGCAGGGTCCAGCTGGACGGGCCTCAGAGACCAGCTAATCCTGGGCATGCACAGCAGGGGCAAGGCAGCCGGGGCATCCAGTTCTGCACCCCGACTGGTCCAGTCCTAGTGGGACATTGTACAGCTGGGGAAACTGAGGCCCGATGAAGACTCACAGGAGCCTTTGTCCCCTCTGCCCCTCTGCCCACCGCCCCAAAACGCTGTGCATTCTCCATCTTCCCTCCAGGAAAGGGCACAGCTGCCTGGCCCTGCCTGAGATGCAGCTCTTCCCAAAGGGACGGCTCCTGTAACTAGGCGAGCCCAGTGCCCAAAATTCAGGGCACCTGGTTAGAGCCCTAGAGCTGAAATATCCTAGAGACAGTGGGGCAGTGGTCTCTCCGCCACCAGGCCACAGGCTAGGGGTTTACAGGCAAACCGGGGCTGCCTTCCTGCCTCTCTCTGACGCCCCCGCACCCCCCCCCACCCCACGCCTGGGACTTAAATTCGGTTTTAGCCAAATCTCAGCGGGGTCTCCTCACAGCTGGGCTGGGTCAGGATTGCAAGGCCCACTTCAGAGATGAGCACACTGAGGCTTGAAGACCCCGAGACAGGTGTGCAGCTAGTGAGTAGCAGAGCTGGGATCCACATCCGAGTCTACGGGGATTCCAAGCTCTGGGCTCTCTGCTCAGCCAACCGCGGGGTAAGAGAGAGCAGGGCAGGGAGGACAAGTGGGAAGACACCGAGGACACAACCCCAGGACCCTGCTCTCCCCTCCTTGGGTGAGGGCGCAGCCCAGCCACCTTGGAGGCTTCGAGGGCTTCTCGCAGACACCAAAGAGCCACACAGCTGCCGCGATTACGATTCTTTTCCAAAGCTAAAGTTCATCTTTGGAGAGAGAAATTATCTTTTTTCTTTTCTGCCAAGGGGAGGGGGCTTGGGGGCGGAGGATGGAGAGAAATGAGAGACACACCCGGGTACATTTGGGCTCGAGAACATGACGGTTTGGTTTCAAGTTCAATCAGAGAGAAGCCTCTTCAGTCTGAAGTGGGACTGCGCTCAGCCAAGGAGGCACACGCTCCGCTCCCGGCCTCGTGCGCCGGGCCTGGAGAGGCGCGTGACAGCGCCAGGCCCACTGCGGGGCTCTCCGCGGGGCTCTCCGCGGGGCTGCGGGGGAGCACAGAGCCGGCCCATTTCCCCGAGCCCCCCTGCGCAGGCCTGCATGTGACACAGGGGAGGGAGCACAGCTCCCCCAGGCCCCGCCAAAAGCTCCAGGGAGGGAAGAATACAAGAGGCGCCTTGGTCTGTGTCCATATTTAGTGTTGACTTATGGCAGGTCGCACCTCTCCCCTGAGCAGAGCCAATTTCTCATCATGGATGGTAGGATTCAGAAATAGATTTTTCTCGCTTCCTTTCTCGCCGTTAGAATCGACATAGATGTCAAGTTCACAAGTCTAATTGTCTACGTCATCAATCAAATTATCCTCTTAAAGGGCGCCACTGAGTCACGCTGTGCGCGTGGGGGGCTCTTGGGGTCCCCAGAAGGGTTAATGACAACTCCCCATCCCGCCCCCATACTCTATAGGTAAACTCAACCCTGCCCAGGAGGGAGGAAATCAAGACCAGAGGAAAAAGGAGTCTTTTCATCACTTAGCCTGTCTGTCGATGCAGGCTTTGGCAAAAAGTACAGCAATTCTTCATTCATCAGAAATTCCCAGAAGTTAATTTTCCGTAAAACAGAGGCGTACCTCTTTAAACGTAGTCATTTATCCATTCAGCATTGGCTGAGCTCCTACTGTGTACCTGGGGCTCTGCTGGGGGTGGAGTGTATACAGTGATAGACCCCAAGGTGGTCCCTCACCACCAGGAGTTAAAGGGGCAGAGGAGACCTCTGACCTGCAAGGGTGTGCGTGCTGGGAGAGCCATGCACACGTGGGGAAGGGGGGTGAGCTCTTCTCTCGGAGGGGGGGAGGAGTGTGCGAGGATGCACAGTTCTCCAGGGTGTGCCATTATGGGAGGACCTCTGGGTGTGCACGCGCGTGATGGCTAGAGAGTGTGGGCTGTTCATTGTGACTGGGACAGGGTTAGGCTGAAGAGAGACCACTACCAAACTTTCAGCATTTTGGATGTAAATCCTTCTGACCTATTCTTGAATGTTCTTCAGCCTCCCCTACCCTGGCAAACAGTCCAGGGAACACAAACCCCGCTTTTCTCATACCAGGGTCGACCCAAGAACAAGAAACAAGAAACCCATGAACAAGAAAAGGACTCCTGCCTTTTCTTGCCCAGACTTGTGCCAAGTCTTGGGAGCTGGGCTCAGCCGCCCCCAGTGGTCCCTGCTGTGCCTGCCCACACACCTTTCCAGGAGGGTCCAGCTTGGAGCGCCCTTCACAGGCACCGACAAAGCGCCCGGTGATCAACTGAGTGTAAACAGGGGACCTCCTTTAGCCAGAGAAGAAAACGGCCTTCTCAAGCCCTGAGCCCCTAGAAGGAGGACCCCCATCCTGGCCCCAGTTTAGGAGTTTGGGGGGTGGGTGATTATGGTAGAATCACAGCCTCCTTCCACCTCCAAGAGTCCGGGTCTAGGAAAAAGAGGCTGTGCATCGTGGCTCGGCCTGCCACACCTGTCAAGTTTAAGGATGTGAACACACACGGCTCTCGAGGAATTTAAGATGGTCCCGTACTATATTTATTCTCTTACTTGTAAGAAAGCATTAGCATTTGCATTCAATTATATTCAAAGAATGTTTTTGGTGTCCTTCTGCATCCCAGGCATTAGGGATCTCTGGTAAAAGAAAGACACTGCCCTGTGCCCAAGCAGGGCCCTGGGACAGCCAGGCAGGAGGTCAGGGCATCACCTATTTGTCCTCTCTCCCCTCCTCCTCCGAGGGCTTCACCACCACCTGCCAGGTCCTCCCAGCTCTTGCCCCCTCCCTGCCTCCAACCCACCCAGGACTGGAAACCAGTGAGCCTGTGGCCTCCCCTCAGCCACCTCCCCCAGCAGCACCATCCACCCCAGCACATCTCCCCCGCCTGGTGTTAATGGATTTTGCACATGTGCCTGACCTCAGCGGGGCCAGAAGCGCCTTGCTCAGCCTTGCACCCCTCAGCCGGCAGCCTGCAGGGCTACCCACAGGGTGTTTGTGGATTAAGTGAGTTAATGAATAAATGAATGAGGCACCAAGTGTTCTCAGGGGTAGCCGTAGGCCCCTCGCAAAGATCCCGCGTCCTAGCAACTGGCCTGGGCCGCGGCCCTGTCCACCCAGCGCCTTCTGGCCACCCTTGATCGCTGCGTTCTAGGGGTTGCTGGTCCCCTCAAACTGGGCTTCCTGAAGGGCGGCCCCCAAGGTTGCAGTGATAACCTCACCTTGTTCCCTCCCCACCAGGACCCCCCAGTTCTTTTACTAAGAATGTAGAATGTGGGGAGCAGCTGCAGTGAAACCTCAGCCGGGGCCCCCACTGTCACCTGCCCCCCTGCCCACCTCCCCCAGCGCCTGGCTCCTGTGTGCCGCTCTCCACAAGCCTGTTCCTATGGTGACGCTCCGTGCCTCACAGGCCCTACCTAGCTGCCTGCAGCCAAGCTCCAGCTAGGGATGGGGGGCAGGGGACACCCAGCCTGAGCTGACCCAGCTCACCCCACCCAACACACACGGGGTTTCTTGCTATCCCCAAACTCAAGCATGGTCTCCTAAGATGAGCCTTAATTTGATACCTGCACAGAAATGTCTGTTCCTCCTCCCTCTCCACCTGTAGGGGCTCCCCTATTAGCCATAGAGCTTGAGGCTGGGGCCCAGAGAGGCTGAGCCATTCTCCCAAGGTCACACAGCCAGGTATTGAATGAACAGGATGAGAATGTTGGCGCCTGGTGCCCCGCCAGGATGACTCTAAAAGTTGATTGTAAAAAGTGTTTTGAGGAACCTCCAGGTTCCCTTGTTTAAAGCGGTGCATCTGAAATCTGACCAGAAAGCCCACAGTCTCAAAACAGAGAAGAAATCACGTCATGAGAATAGGATTCTAGCTGGGACGAATTTAGGGAAACAAGACTGGTTCCAGGGACGGCCGCACTCTCTCCCCATCATCATTCTCTTTCCTTCCTTCTCCCTGCCCTGTCTCTGGCCTGCCCAGCCATCTGCATGATGGGGTCCAGCTCTCTCTGGCTTTTTTACTCCAAAGCTTGTGCCCAGGTGGGAGACCCACCGCCTTGGAGCATCTGCCCTCAAGGACTCTCTGAAATGCTCATCTCCATTTGTCATCCCCAGGCCTCCTTGAAGGCCACCGCCATCCTGCAGTTACCATCTCCCTCGGCCTTAACCACCCAGTAGCACACAGACACCAAGTCCTGGGGGCTGTACCTCCCCAAAGTTTCTCCCATCCACTCCCATACCCCCATCCCAGCCGCCACCACCCTGGTCCAAGCTCCCAGCCTCTCTTACCAAGGCTTGCATCAGTCACCAGTCCTCCAAACTCCAACTCCCCAGAGGTTTGTAGGGAGGGAGGGAGGGAGGGAGGGAGGACTCCCGCCTCTTGGAAACCCATTTTAGCTCCTCCAGGGCTGCACACTCAGAACTAGGCGCACAGTAGGTTCTCATTAAGAGTTTGTGGAATTGAATTGCACCATCTTATCAAGGCATAGCTGAGGATGCATTTGGCAGGGATTGGGGGGACACCTTGGGGGTCGGAACTGGTCTTTTAAAACCATCTTAAAAGGGAGCCCCTCTTCCCTGCAAAGATTTGCCTCCATCCTGTAGACGAGTTTCTTTTCAGCACATTTTTCCTGCCTCTCTCCAATGAGCCAATTATTTCTGATTGTACTTTATTTAATTCTGCCTTCCCTCCATGAGCGGAGGGCAACAGCCTTCTCCGGCCACGCCAGCAAAGGGGCCCCGATTGATCCGTGCACACCGTGGAGGGGCCCCCGCTGGATCTTTCTCACCCTGGCCATGTTGGGTTTTTTTTCCCTGCTAACTAGAGAAGATACGAGGAACAATCCTGCATTTGTTGTTTTCTGAGTATTTTCTCTGCATAAGAGGGGGTGCCGGGAGAAGGGAAAGGGCACGGAGGGCGGGTGGGTGAGCGTGTGGGTGGTGGGTGAGCTTGGGAAGCTGGTTCGGGCCCCCTGGGACGCTCTTTATTCCCTGTGAGGCTATAACCCCTCCGTGGACGAGTTGGGCAGGGAAGGGAGGCTCTGGATGGAAACCCCCACCGGGTCCCCAGTAGGTGCTCAGGGCCCCATCCTGCCCCGCCTCTGAAATGAGGGCGCTAATGATGGAGGCAAAGGTCAGTTGCCATCCGGGTTCCTTGCACGCCGCCTTCCAGGCCCACGTGCCCTGAGGTCTTGCCGTTCTCTGATCCAGCACCTGGATCCATCCCTGGGGATCTGGGCCCAGCCTCGCCCTTCCCCACTTGGCAGCCTGAGTTAACAAGGAGATACAAACCGGAGGGCTGGGGAGGGCTGCAGGATTCGGGCAGGGTCCCAGCAGGAAACAGATGGCGCATACAAGATGGTAGATTCAGGGAGAGTTTAATAAAGGGCTATTTACAGAGATGTGGGCAGGGTGTGAGGGGACTGGAGGGATAACAGCAGGTCCAGTCACCCTGTGGGGCTAGGGGGTTAGGGGGTGCACTGTCACCTGAGCTGGAAGCCCAGAGAGCTTGGTGGAGAGGGTGGGGCTTGAGCCGAGTGGTCCAGGATGACCCCTCCCATCCACTGATGTGCTGAGGCCCTGGGGTCTCACCCACCTGGGAGCAGAGGCCTGGAGCCGCTGACGTAGAAGTTCAGGTGGGCCTCCAGGTGCACAGAGCAGGCCAGAGGGACAAAAGGAAAAGAGCCCTCACAACCGGGGGCATGGCTGAGCCCGACTGCCTCCTTCCCAGTCAGGGAAACTGAGGCTGCAGAAGCCTCTTTGGGGCAGAGTTGGGATTTAAACCCAGGTCTCTTGGCTGGAATCCCGGCCCTCACTGCTCTGGGGTGGGTACCGGCTTGGAGCAGCGCCCAAATGATGGCCTTCTGTACCGGGAAGATCGCAGTGGGCCATGAATTCAGGGAGCACCCGAAACACCACATGAGCTGAGCCACGCGCTGGGCTGGGGGCCAAGGGGGTCTGAAGTCAGCAAGAGCCCCGCATTGGCAGAGTTGCGGCTTGGGGCCAGGTGTCAGGATTCGGGTAGGGCCAAGGTGACCTGGGCCAAGTCTTTCCCCTCTCAGGCCTCAGTTTTCCCACTTGACGTTCCCCAGCTCTGACTTGTCACCTGTGCGCATACCCTGCTGCGTGGGTGGATGGAGGAGCCGAGGACCAGGTTGGGGGAGGTGGGAGGGGAAGGGGACAGTCCCTGTGGACTGAGCTGAGCTGCGAGTCTGAGCTGCAAGCACGGCAGCTCCAGGAGGGAGCCCGGGGCTGGGAGCTGCAGACCGTGGTGATAGAAAGTGGAGGGGTGACCCACGGAGAAGGGGAGTCAAGAGATTCGGTGGGGAACGGAGCCCCGTGACACAGCAGCCTTTCAGCAACGGGGCAGGAGAGGAGTTCACAAAGGAAACGGAAGAAGTTGCCAGAAGGCAGGCGGGGACCAGCGACAGGCTTCCTCTCCTCCAGTTACCCCATTCCCGCTCCTGGCTCTGAATTTCCAGCTCCTTTCCCACATTCCCCCCCTCCCTCCTTGACACCCATAAACAGTCTCAAATCCCTCATCTTTGTAAATACAGAGGAATCCCCAATGCCAAGAGAGACAAGCAAGCGAGGAAGGGGGTGGCCACTGGCTCCCAGTGAGGCAGGGACATCAATTAAGACCAAGGTGGAGAGGTAACCACCGGGATGGGTGAGGTGGTGGGGCAGGATGGGCAGGCTGCGGAGGGCGTGAGGAGGCGGTGAGGCATGGGAGGCCATAAACCATAGCTGTGAGCGGGAAGAGAGAGAGGGTGAGATGGGAAAGGGCTTCACTTTGCAAAACGTTGTGTGTGTGTGTGTGTGTGTGTGTGTGTGTGTGTGAGAGAGAGAGAGAGAGAGAGAGAGAGAGAGAGAGAGAGACTAGAGGGTGTTTACATTACAGGCAGAGAGGCTGCAGATGTGGAGTGAGGGCATAATTGATTAATTGAATGAGAACACGGTCTCTCCCCTCTGCGAGTTCCTGGTCTGGTAGGGAGAGGAGGATTTGAACTGACACCTCCACTAATGGGAGACTCGCCGTAATTAAATTACCGTGTCCAGCCGCCGCCGTCTGGGCCATAGTAAGCGCTCCATGATTTCTCTCCCGGCGATACACCATGGGTAAAGAGAAAGCGCCCGACAACTGTCTTTACAGGTGGAGCGCCTGCGTTAATTGTGCTTTTAACTTTCAAAGTGGTTTCACATGGATTTTATTTATTCTCCAGAACCCGGTGTTTGTCACGTTCAGCTTTAGATGCTAGTGAGCCACTTCATGTAGTGCGAGGCTTGGGGGGACGGCTGATTCTCCTTTGTGCCCCAGCCATGTAGTAAGAGTCCAAGGCATGTTTGTTGAGCGAATACATGATGGATGGATGGATGGATGGATGGATGGATGGATGGGTTGGTGGATGGATGGATAAATGACGAATGGATTGATGGATGGACTGATGGATGTCACTGTGGAGTGTCCAGTAGGAAAATTCTCTCTCTTGTCACGTGGGTAAACTGAGGCCTGGTGACCAGGGCATGTGGCAGAGTGCCCATCTTTGGAGGCATTAATGCATGACAATGATGACAGATTAGTTCAGGCCAAGAGTCAGTCATCCGCTGCCCCCCGAGGAGTCCTGGACACCCTCCTCCCCCTTCACTCTCCCTGCAAGGTGGTGGTGGTGGTGGCTTTAGGCTCTGTGTCCCCCCATCCATGGACCTGTGGACTCTGGGAGGCCCACGCAAGACAGGGCCTACTCCTGGGGGGGCGGGTACTGAGGGCTTCGCCACAGGGCTTCTCCCCAATACTGTCACTGCCCCTGAGCCTGTGCACGAAGGCCAATGCCTCATCCTGGGCTCCAAGGCCTGTCCGTGAGCAGGACACACCAAACACCCACCTCTTTTTTTTTTTTTTTTTTTTTTTTTTGCGGTAGGCGGGCCCCTCACCGCTGTGGCCTCTCCCATTGCGGAGCACAGGCTCCCGACGCGCAGGCCCAGCGGCCATGGCTCACGGGCCCAGCCGCTCCGCGGCATGTGGGATCTTCCCAGACCGGGGCACGAACCCGTGTCCCCTGCATCGGCGGGCGGACTCTCAACCACTGCGCCACCAGGGAAGCCCACCCACCTCTTTGACCCTGAGCCCTGGCTCCTGCTGGGCTGTTCCTGAAACGTCCACCCCATGCCCACCCCTCGGGGCCACCCCGTGCTGAGTGCCACCTCTTTCGGGGGGCTTTCCGTGAACACCCAGCCAGGTTCCTTGCACCTGTGCCGACCTGAGGCTTCTACGTGGGCTGCAAATGTCCGGGAGGGGAGGGGAGGGATGCAGCAGGGTGGAGGCCACACGGAGCCCCTGCCCACGGCCCCTCAGCACCCAGGGGTGCAGGGCTGCTCTCCCACTTGCGCTCGGCATGGACAAGCAGGGCTGGCACAGCTGCAGTGGCCGCCCCGTCTCCCTCCAGCTGGGCGACGGGCAGGACGTGGGCAGGGATTCCCCCGGGAGGAGCTGCTCCGGCTTCCTCGCGGTCGGGGCGCCTGTCTCGGCGGCTCCCTGGGCCTGCACATCCCTGTCACCAGTATTTTTAACTTGGCACGGCTTTTAATAAACCCTCCGTGTGTGGGGAGCGGTAAATGATTTGAGAACTTGACTAATTAAAACACGGCTCTGGGGCTGCCGAGGGAAGCCTCTGTGGTTGGTTCCAGCCCCGGGAGAACCCTGCCCTCCCTGGGCGGCTCCACTCTGCAAACACAGGGCGCAGTGCACCCAGGCCCCAGAAGCCCGGGGCCGAGGAGCCAACAGGCCCCCCAGGGGTGGGTGCGGTATGTACTACAGCAGGGGGCCCCCACTACACACACCTCCCTGCAGCCTGGCTCCATCTCAGACCCCACCACCTCCTCCAGGCAGCCCCCTCACAGATGCACATTGCTCTCCCAGGGTCAGGCCAGAGGTGGGTCTGTCCCCATTCCCCCAGGGGCAGTGGCTCACAGCTCCGTGGCCAGTTGCTCAGCCCCTGACCGCCACACTCCTTTACTCTACCACCGTCGTAGGTCCGGGGGGAGTCAGCCGGCCAGCTCACCACCGGGCAGCCTACCATCTTTCCTCTGAGCTCGGCCGCCTTGGCGGCCCTGTGAAGATCCCGCTGGACCTTTCCGTGCTCTTCTCCCCACGGAATGTGGGGAGGCACCCCTCCTTCTCCTGCTTTCCCCCCACCTCCCCACCCCCTGGGCCTCCAGGTCACAGCACCTGGCCCTTTCCTGCTCCTAGCCCTGCCAGGGAGATGGACGCTCCGGGACAGGAGGTCCTCTGGCTGCTGGGGGTGCTCCTGAAGGACAAGAGTGCCCCTCCCCTCTGTGGGAGTCTGTGGGGGAGAAGTGTCCCACAGAGGCAAACAGTAGGCGCTCAATAAATGTCGGAGAGACCAGGGTTGGTTTTGCAGAAAACCAGAGCAGGCGATCACCCTCTCTATGTGACCTCAGGGATCACCCCCCCCAACCCAGAAAGTATCTACCTGCCCCCCGGACTGATGACCACCCCACCCTGCACTTCCAAAGTTCGCAGGTGGAATGCCGGCACGCGGTCCCACCCACCACTGTCCGACTGGTGCCTCGGAACGGGGCTCTGGAAGCCCGCCGACCTCAGTGGCCACATCCATAAGACGGAGCTAAAGACCCCTGCCCCGAGGGCCCATCTCGGGCTCCGGCAAGGCCGTGGGGCTGGGCGTGGAGGGAGAGCTGGGATCAGAGCGCCTGGACTGGCTATCACCGCTCCTCCTAATTGCTGCTATTACAGTAATTAGGAATGTGCCCGCTGACCTTTGGGGTAACTGAGCCTCTCTCAAGGGCGGGAGAGCCTTCCTGACAGGCGCTTCCCCCCTCCTCAGAGCCTGGCCACCTGCTTGGGGGCGGTCAGGCGATGACTGGCCAGTGGGCCGGCCTGCGGGCACCCCGGAGCCCCCGCTGGTCATGGAGCTTGCCCGGTTCTGCACGCCGCTTAGCTC
This sequence comes from Hyperoodon ampullatus, assembly GCF_949752795.1. Lineage (NCBI taxonomy): Eukaryota > Metazoa > Chordata > Mammalia > Artiodactyla > Ziphiidae > Hyperoodon > Hyperoodon ampullatus. The sequence continues at coordinate 175,587,363 of NC_136916.1, read as the reverse complement.
TGCCTGTGATGGGGAACACTGTCTGAACAAAGCGCTTGGCCCAGTTCCCGGCTTCCACATCTGCCTGCCTCCGCCCCAGCCCCCCCTTGCTCGTCAAGACAGAAGCTGGCAGGGAGGGGTTTGCAAACATGAATCGTGGCATTTATTCGTATGTTCCCTGGCCCCGACTTTGTAAAAACATCTGCGGGTGACTCTTCCTCTAAAGAAGGGAAGCTGCTGGGTGTTTTCTCCGAGGCTTGCCGGGAAAGAGGCAAACCGGAGTGCTGGAAAGCTGAGCATGTAATCAAGATGGGCACATTTCTCGGGGTATGTAGTTACCAATTAATTAGCAAGTCTGAAGACCGTGACCAAGGGGCCCAGCAAGGCGGCCCAGATGCCACTGCGTTCCTTCACATGGTCCCCAGGCCCGGGGGCAGGGGCGGCAGGCTGCGGACGGGCCACCGGGAGTCCACGGGCTGGCGGGGAGCAGCCTGTGCAGACACATGGGTGTTCTGGGCCAGAGCAGCGCTGAGAGCCGTCACCGCACCTCCGCCCAGGCCTCAGTTTCCCCCTCCGTACCCGGGGGATGGTCATGACAAGACCCAAAGACCATCTGGATCCTGGTCCCCACTCCTGTCCCACAGTGCTGCCCGGTTCAAACACCTTTGTCACGCCTCCCTCCTTCCCTTTCACCTGAGGCAAACGAGGCTGGCAGTGAGGGTCTCCCAGCCCTCTGTCCCCTGCCAGGGCCAGCCTGCCTGTCCTGATGTCATAGCCACGCGGACTGCAGCCTGCTCCCCGCTTCCCACACCCCCATGAGGTCCCCGCTCTGGGCCTCAGTTCACGCTCATCCCTCCACCTGAGCACCCTTCCTCAACCTTGTCACTGGTCAATACACAAGCCCACCTTGCAGGCGCCGGTCTGGGGGAGACGCAGCAAACGCCAGCCTGACCAGCTCTCCACAGGCCCCTGGGGAAGGGCGGCCCGGCATGTTCACCTCACAAAGCAGCAACTCTGGGCCCAAAGTCACAAGTGCCGGGTCTGCGCCTTCTCCCGGGGACCCCAGAGTGGCTGAGCAGGGTCCTCTCGCACAGGTCTCGGCCGGGTGAGTCTTCCTCCGGCGAAGCCCCGGGAGCAAGCTCCCGGTGACTGGAGGACGCTGGAATTTCGTAAAGGGAGGGCAGGGTTGTGGAGGAGGCACCGACAGACAGACCGAGGGACTGTGGGATCTGGGCGAGCAGCTTACACCCCTCTGAGCCTCCGAGTCCCGACCCGCAAGATGGAAACGACACGAGGACCAGCGACCTAGGTCTGCTGTGCCCGAAGTAAGTGCCCGAGGACAGCTGGTCGCCGGTGGCGCCTAGAGGAGGAGGGACAGGAGGGCACATGGGACTCAGAGCCCCCAGAAGGGCACAGCCCTGAGCGGGATGGGGAGCCCCGGGCCGGGCCAGCCCAGGACCCTCTCCCACCGGCAGAGCTACGAGAGCGCCCGGGGGGCCCAGGCAGGCCTGAGAGCCTTTGGAAGGCTTCCCCGCGGAAGTGACCTTGGGGATGGGCCTCGAAGGGTACCAGTGAGTTTGCCAGATGCAGGGGAGGGGGAGGCCTTCCCGGCAGCGGGACAGACTTGCGCCAGAGAAGGCCAGGGCGCCGCCGTGCCCAGCTATTTTGGGAGCCTCGTCCGTCAGTCAGAGACCCAGAGGCAGGTGCCCCGAATTAGAAGTCGGAGTAACTTCTGGGCCTTGCCCCCAACTCTCGCGCCCTTGCAGGGCAGGCCCCTCCTCCCCCCCCCGCCAAGGGCCTGAGCTCCCACGGCCCTGCTTTTCAGCTAGTAAAGGGGGAAAAACATGGCTGGAGAAGGCCTGCCTTTGCCTGACCATCAGGCATGGCTGGGGGGGCCATCCAGGAGGTGGTGAGGGCCTGGAAGTTTCCAGAAGGCTTGGCTCTCCTCCCTGCCCATCTAGCTGGCCACTGCCAGCGTCCCCCTGGAGGTCACCGCAACTGCCCTGCCCTGGCCAGCACCCCGCTCTCGGCGAGCCCGCGGCGCCCCCTGCTGGAGGAGGAGGGGGCCAGGGCGAGGAGGATGCTTGCTCTCCCTGCCAGCCGCCCCGTCTCTCTCTCTGGTGTGTGTATATTCATTTCTTAAAAGGGTGGTCCGTGTGGCAAAAAGATAAGAGGGAAGCCATAATTAATGAAAACAGGTTAGGGGAAGATATTCATTATCATTTGCAGCCTAATGAAGCCTGTTGAAGGCTCTCCCTGGAGTGATAAATCCCTCCCGGGCCCGAGTTCTCCCAGCCATGGAGCCTCAGGCATGTCATAACTCATGTCACAGAAGTCACACCGCTTCTCTCGAATTTCCTCAATGCAGCTCGCTCGGGAGCACGGAGCGCACGGCTGATAACAAATTTTGGAAACACAGAATTTCACACCTCATTGCGCAAGCGTTAAGATGACAATGCATTGGATTATTTTCTCCCAGTCGCCCATCCCTATCGGCCTTGGCGGTGGTGGAGACGGTGGAGGCTGGGCGGGGGGACTCCCATGGGCCCCTGTGGACGCCAGGGGGGTGGGACTGGAGGGCGACAGACCCAGCCAGGGGTGACCCCGAGGCCCAGGACGGGGACAGTGACAAGAGAGGTCTTTGTCTCACGGGTCACGGAGTTTGGCAACTGTGTGCAGCAGGAAGGCGCTCCGGGGCCCCGTGGAGCTGCTCTCCCCCTGCCAGGACCCCGTGGAGGCCCAGGCCTTCCAGTTTCTGTTCCTGACGTCCGTTCCCAGCAAGCTCAGCCAGGTGGCTAGATGTTCTCACCCCTCCTGGGAGCACGCACAGACAGCTGCGTTAGACAAAACCCAGACTGCAGGGCCTCGTCAATAAAACTTCCCATCAGGCCGCGCAAAGCCCAGCCAAACGGCTCCCTTGGCGTCATGACGACCTCAGGTCTGGCCACACTGGCTGGAGGGGCACACAGGAGGGGTTCCCAGGCCGGTCCCAGCGGTCAGCAGATGTGTGGGGGGACAGAGAGAGGAGAAGCCAGGGGACATCCCAAAGTGTGGGACAGGGATGCGGGAGGGGAGGAGGGAGAGAGAAGCCCACTGCCCGGCCTGGGATCCACCCGGTCCGCGCCCAAAGTGCGCTGGATTTCTCCACCTTTGTCCAGCCGCCCCCCCACCGCCACCCGCCCCCGGTTACACGTCCCAGATCTCTGAACTTCTCTGCACAGAAGCGGAGCATATTTCCAGCCTATTTCCCAGCATGCAGGGATTTGGGGTGCACAGGGGTCACTTGATGCCCTACAGGGCCACCTTGAATAGAATAAGGAGAGAGATGTTTCTAGGCCCCCCCAGCCCTGTTGCTCTCAGGCCCTCAGCTGTCGCCAGCAGGGAGGACAGACATTCCACATTCCGGGAAGGAGCCCGTTGGGAGGGGTAAGAGGCAGGGTAGGGACAGTCTCCCAGCCTAGGGCAGGTGGAGCCACCCAGAGGCCTCGGCCAGTAACTGACGCGCGCTCTACCTCAGGGAGGCTCCAGACCAGGTGACCAGGTGAGGGCAGAGAGGCCTGGGCCCTGCCAGGGGCACTCCCAGCTCCCACAGCCCCTGCTGCATCCTCGGGCTGTGCCCCACGTGCCCATGGCACTCGGAAGCAGCCGCAGTGTTGGCAGTCACCTCCGGTTCCACTGGCTGCTCCCGTGGCCCGAAGCTCTGTGAGGGCAGGAAGGATGAATCCAGACACCTCTTGACTCCCTGTGTGCCTGCAAAACGGACAGGACGAGATGCCTTGCGGGTGTGGGGATCAAGACATCTTTTAATGGGCTTTGAAGACAGGGTAGGAGTTTAAAAATGAAAGTAACTTGGAGTTGTTTTTCTTCCTGAAAGGAATATATGCTGCTTAAAGACAATTTTAGAAAAGGCTGAAATCAAGAAGAAAATAAAAGCATGGTTTCTCTACACAGAAAACATTGACACCGAAGCATTTCCTTCCAGTCTTTTTTCTGTTCATTTTCTCTTAGGCTGGTTTCGCATGCCAGGAATCTGACTTCATCTGTAATCTTGTTTCTTGATGGTTCCCATACAGAAATATTTCCCTCTGTTTATACAAATTCAACAGAGAGAAAGTATCCATGGCTACATAATAGTTCATTGTGTGGTTTGCAGCACAGTTGGCTGGTAATTTTTTATTGGAGACATTTAGGATTGAACATTTTACCACTGATTAGTAGAGGCAGTTCTGTCGTGGTGTCATTGTACCTAATGGTACTCTCATACTTCAGATGAATTCCTTTCAAAAGTAGAATCTCTGTATCTAAGATGATAGAAATCTTTTAAAGGAAAACAATAGGGCTTTTTTCGGAGTTGGTGCAATATGTATTCATTTTAGAAAACGTAGAAGATAGAGATGATTATAAAGAGGAAGACACAAGACACCAGGAACCTTGTCAATATTTATACATTTAGGACCCAGATGTGAGTGTGTGTGTGTGAGTGTGTGTGACAGTGCATGCACACTCTCATGGAGAGGGGAGACGGTCTCAAGCTTTGTCAGCCAACGTGTTACGTGAGATGGGTCCCACGGCTTTACCGGGTCTGGAAGGCTCCCAGCTGCCCTCTGGGTGCCCACAGGAAGTGCCACCATCGCCCGGGAAGCTGGAGGTGAGCTTGGTCCAGCTTGGCCATCCCCGTGTCTCCACCACCCCCTCATCACCTTCATGGGCCCACGAGGTGAGCTCCGACCTCATGCTCCTATAGCTCTGGCCGCAAAGCCCGGAGGCATCCTGGCGGCCCTCCTCTCACACCCACATCCAAGCCATCAGCAAGTCCTGCTGGTTTTATTTTCAGAATATGTCCAGAATCCAGTCACTTCTCACCCTCTCTGTGCCACCACCCACCTGAGCCTCCAGCATCTGTCGCCTGCATCACAGCAACAGACTCCCAACTTCTCCCCTGCAGGGCAAGCCTGTGAAAGCCAGAGCACCTCCGGGGCATTAACCAGGGCCCCATGTGATCTGGCTCTTCCCCCACCTGCCCCCAAGCCCCCACCTGTCACCTGACAGCCCTTCTCTCCGCTCTCTCTCGTCTCCAGCCGCACTGGCTCCCCTGTTGGTGCTCGGACACCAGCTGGAGCCCCTACTCCCCGGCCCTCGCACGGGCTCATTCTTCTGCCGAGTGTACTATTACCCGATCGCCACACAGCTCACTCCTTTACTTCTTCCAGGTCTTGGTCAGATTTACCCTCTCAGTGATCTGTCAACTTCCTTGCTTTATTTTTCTCCAAGCACTTGTCGTTTATCAAGTGATTTACTCATTTATTTAGCACGTTACAGCCAGCAAAGCTTCATAGCTCATCGGATACCCACAGCCATCCCATAGGCAGGCAGGGCAGGGATTTGTTCCCACTTCCCGGGAAGGAGGAAGGAACCCACCAGGTGCGAAGTCCCTACCTCTCTTGGTCTCCATTTTACATCAGAGGAAAGAGATTCCCAGCCCGTGCTCCCTCTGTCTGTTCTCCCAGGACCCCGGGGAATTCCAGAAAGCTGGGGTAGCCACACCTCGATCAGCTCTGCAATTTTTTTTTAAATTTTATTTATTTATTTATTTATTTATGGCTGTGGTGGGTCTTCGTTTCTGTGCGAGGTCTTTCTCTAGTTGTGGCAAGTGGGGGCCACTCTTCATCGCCGTGCTCGGTCCTCTCTTGTTGCGGAGAACAGGCTCCAGATGCGCAGGCTCAGTAATTGTGGCTCACGGACCTAGTTGCTCCGCGGCATGTGGGATCTTCCCAGACCAGGGCTCGAACCCGTGTCCCCTGCATTAGCAGGCAGATTCTCAACCACTGCACCACCAGGGAAGCCCTGCAAACAATATTTTGAAGTCTCCTCCTCCCCGCTCCACCAGGGAGGGTGCCAGGGACTGTGTGGACACCTGAGCCCCAGGACTGGCGGAAAGCTGGCCTGCACCTCGGGTGCCCTGGGGTCTCAGCCCAGCCCCCTGAAACAGATTCAACCCACCATGTCGGTTCGCCCTGTGGTGAGGAAAGCCCAGCCGTGGACACTGGCCCCCTGAAATCCATTCAGATCAACCACTTGCATCTCACCACAGGCCGGCCTCTGCATCTCGAGTCTGCTTGAGGGTGCTCGGCTCTCGCGCTGCGGTCAGTGCCCACGTGGGGTGAATCTGCTCTGTTGGATCAAGAGTGACGCTGCTTCCAGCTGGCACTGCCTGCCCTTCAGCTCCCGCACCCCTGGGCTGCAGGTAGGACGTGTGCTCCGCCGCCAGCTCCCACATCCCTTGGCACTGCACGGTGGCGTCAGAAGGGGCCACCGGAGGGCTACCGGGGGGCATCAGCTCAGGTCTGGAATTCCCTGTCCACCCCCTGACCCTGGTCTCCTCCCCGTGGTGGAAGTCAGGCTCCAGAAAACTGCCAGGATCCTCCTTCCCTCGGAGACCCACGCTGGCTCCCTCCCCGACTGTCAACCCTACACCAGACTCACAGCTTGATGTTGGCACCTCCCCAGAGCCCCCCACACCCAACACTTACTGCAGACACCCAGTGCCAGGCTCACCTGCATCGTCCCCTTTCGTCTTACAACCGCCCTGCCTCACAGCAGGTCCCCATGTGTCCAGGGGCACAAAGGCTCAGAGAGGCTAAGGGCCTCTCTCCAGGACCCACAGGCCAGTCAGTGGGGCAGAGGCCCCTCCCTTCAAATTCACCCTGCTTTGGGGGGTGGTGGTGGACAGCCCAGCCTCATCAAACACCTGCCTGAGAGGCCAAATCCCCAGGGTCTTCAGGAGCTGCCGCCCACCCCTCCCCGGCCTCCACCGCAGCCTCCCCTGGGCTCTTTTCACAGTTGTGGCACTGAGAGAAATCAACCCAGAAATAAGCAAACAGGACGCCAAGCCCCAGTGCAGAGCTGGTGAGGGCAGGGGCTGGGTTGGGGCAGTTCTGAGGTTCCTGCCGACTTGGCTTTGTGCCCTCAGAGCACAGATTCCTCGTCTGTAAACTGGGCAGCTCGCCACTTTCGTCACCCGAGGTTCTGAGAAAGCTGCTGGACTGTGCCGGCCCCACCCTGTGAGTGACTCACGATGGCAGAGACCAGATCCCTGAGGCCGGGGCCACTGAAGTCCCTCCATGGTCAACACGGGCCCAAATGGACAGACAGGCAGCCTTTATCAGCTCCTGCCAGACACCTGGTCCTGCCACCGCCCGGCCCCGGGGAAGAGGGCTGCAGAGGGAAGGCCTGAGACGGCAGCCTTGTTCCAGGTGGCCTGCACGGGGCTCCCTACGGCACCCGTCTGGCCCCTTACAGCAGCCCTCCTTGCTCGGGGCCTTGGTGGCCTCGGGGGTCGTGTTGATCTTGTGGGCTCACAGGCACTCACAGGGCTCCACGAGAAGTGTTCCACGGCCGCTTTATGGAAATTATTTTATGGTCCACGTAGGTGTTGGGCAACTCCCATCCTGCAAATATTTCCAGGCTAAAAATACTGTGGTTAAGCTCCGCGGTGGAGAACTTTGGGGCCCAGTGTAACAGTACAGATCTCGGGCCACAAGCTCAGGCACACAAGAAGGATAACTTTATTTTTCTACAACTCAGCCCTTCTGAGGACCCACCCTGTGGGTGGCAAAACCAGCCCTCAGGTCAGTGCCACCCCCCTCATCCCACATCCCATTCCCAAGGTTGGGATCTTCGGAGGGGGCTGACAGAATGAGCAGCTCTGGCCCCGGGGGGACGAGACCTTAAAGACCCAGCACATACCTGCCCCGGCTCTCCTTCCACCTCTACAAGTGAACCTCCAAAGTCTATTTTGAGATTCAAAAGTCAAGAATGAACTTCTGAACCGTACAATGGTTCCTCAAAAATCTAAACATAGAATTACCATATGATCTAGTAATTCCACTTCTGAGTATATACCCAAAAGAATTGAAAGCAGGGACTTGAAGAAAAGATATTTTTCCACCCCTGTTCACAGCAGCATTGTTTACAACAGCCAAAAGGTAGAAGCACCCAATGGCCTTTGATGGACGAATGGATAAACAAGATGTAGTCTATAGGGGGCTTCCCTGGTGGTGCAGTGGTGAAGAATCTGCCTGACAATGCAGGGGACACAGGTTCGAGCCCTGGTCCCGGAAGATCCCACATGCCACAGAGCAACTAAGCCCATGAGCCACAACTACTGAGCCCACGTGCCACAACTACTGAAGCCCATGCGCCTAGAGCCCGTGCTCCACAACAAGAGAAGCCACTGCAATGAGATGCCCGCGCACTGTAACGAAGAGTAGCCCCAGCTCGCCGCAGCTATAGAAAACCCGCACACAGCAACAAAGACCCACTGCAGCCAAAAATAAATAATTTTTTTAAAAAAGATGTTGTCTATCTATACAGTGGAATATTATCAGCCTTAAAAAGGAATGAAATTCTGACACGTGCTACAGCCTTGAGGACATTATACTAACTGAAGGAAGCCAGGCACAGAAAGATAAATATTATATGATTCCACTTCAGTGACGTCCCTAGAATAGTCAAATTCATAGAGACAGAAAGTAGAATGGTGGTTGCCAGGGGCTGTGGGGGGTGGAGTTAGCGTTTAATGGGGACAGGGCTTCCGGTTGGGAGGACGGCAAAGATCTGGAAATGGGTAATTGTGTTGGTTGTATAACACCTGCAAGTACTTAATGCCACTGAATACAGTGCACTTTAAAATGATCAAGATGGTAACGTTTATATTATGTATATTTCACTACCATAAAAAAATCACACACACACACACACAGAAATTAACTTCTTTCTTCCCCCTTTTCTACTGTACCGTCCAGTGTCTGAGCTGTGAATGCAGAAGTCCCTAGGACAGAGGCGCTCAGCCAGGGGAATCTGTCCCCCTTCTGGGGACATTTGGCACTGCCTAGAGGCATTTTTTTTTTGTCATAACTGGGAGTGGGGAAGGATGCTCCCGGCATCCAGTGGGTAGAGGCCAGGGATGCTGCTAAATGCCTTACAATGCACAGGGCAGCCCCATGGCAAATGATGATCCAGCCCCAGACGTCAAGAGAACCAAGGTTGAGAAATCCTGCTTTGGGGGAAGGACCAAAGATAGCTAAAAACAAAACATTAATGCTTCAGAAATATCTAGATTATCTCCTCCTCTGTGTCCTGCTGAAGAAACAAAATATTTCCTATGGAAAAAAAAATCATATTCTTGTTTTCTGCACTAGCTCGCCTCCCTGGCCTGAGTCGGTGGGGAGCGGGGCACACGGTGTTCTTGTGGGGTCCCTGTGACCCTTGCCCAGTGGTCTGTGCGCCCCATGGGTCAGGACCTGTCTGTCTTCATCCTTACTCTAGGCCCCTCCCCAAAACACACCCAAGTAGTGTCTGGCCCACAGTGAACCCTCAGCAGCACTGTTGCCAGAAGAAAACCACCAGTGTCAGCCCATTATCCATGGAGTGAGGCCAATGAGGGGCACCGTATCCTAGGTTCAGGCAGCACAGCTGGGGCCCATCACAGCCCAGTGACCATCAAAGAAAGAAACAGGAATTAGCAGTCACCTGCAGAGTACTGCTCCCTCACCCCCATCCTTCTCATATGAGATACTTGTGGAGCTCAGGTTGTTCCTTGCAAGAGCAATCTGTGTAAAAGAAATTTATGAGGACCTTGTTGACCCACTTAACTGGGAGGTCTGGGGAAAGATGATGGATGTCAGGCATGGCTGGATCCAGGAGCAAGAGGAATGTCACTGGGACTCTATCTTTATCCCATCACCTTCCCTTTCTGCTCAACCCTGCTCTCCCTTGGGCCCTGGCCTCATTCCTTCTTGAAACAGATGGCCACCTCCGGGAAGTCCTGGAAGATAGACGGGACAGCCTCCTCCCACTTACACTGTCACCATAGCTCACAGCCTCCCCCCGCCCCCCCCCCACAACCGCACATCTCTCTCCTCACCCACTCTGATGGGCCTCTCAAGTCACACCCTCACCCCTGCAGGCGAGGTGGGGCTCCATGATGAGCAGGGAGAGCTTCCCAAGGGAAAAAACAATGGTAAACAAAAATGGACCAATTGTCCCCTCCCCCAGGCCAGATGTGGCCAGCCCAGCAGAGAGAGGGGGTCCAGCCTGAGGCTTTTTGTCCCAAGCAGCGCTGTGGCCCTACACCCTTGTCCAGCCCTAGTCCTCTCCCTGCTGGTATCTCACACTGCCCATGAGCCCCTCTTCCCTCTGGCTACTTGGAAGCTTGGTGCCCACCCTGTGTCCTGCCCGTGGAGGTCTGCACAGCTCGCACTGCCTTCTGAGTTCCCACTCCTTCCCCCCCGCCCAGTTTCCCTGCCTCCCTCTAAGTGAAATTGCTGTGTGGGTGTTATTGCTTCCTAAGCCACTTTAAAGCCGTCTGGAACAGAGTAAGGGGAAGAATAAAACAAGGCCATCAATGGTGACACGGGTGTGACAGCTTCATTTTCCCTCAACTCTTAGGGTATCAGCACAGTGGAAAGCCTGAGTGGTCCTGGCGTTTGGGGGCTGACAGCCTGCAAGGGGCTCCTGCAGGCACATGGGCTGAGGGCATCTCCCGGGGGACCTCTGACAGGGCCAAGGACTGCTTGAAGGACATGTTTAGTCCAGGGCAACACTCAGAGTCCACGAGCCCAAGGTCCCCGGGGATCTCAGCGAAGACTGAATTAATGAGACCCGTGGCCCCAGGTTTCCCACTGCAAACCAGCACAAAGCCCCATTGCCCGGTTCCTGTAGGGAATCCGAGTCCCCCCCGCCCGCCCACTGTCCTCCCTGCCCCACATCCCCCTGCCTTCACAGGGCAGTCACCAACTGTGTAATCTTCGGTACGTGTATCTGTTTCCTGTGGCTACCGTGACAAATTGCCACAAACCTGGTGGCTAAAAACAGCAGATATGCATTCCCTCACAGTTCTGGAGGCCAGAAGTCCAACATCAAGGTGTCGGCAGGGCCACGCTCCATCCGGAGGCTCCAGGGGAGGATCCTTCCTGGCCTCTTCCGGCTTCTGGCGGCTCCTGGCATTCCTTGGCTTGTGGCTGCATCACTCCAATCTCTGTCTCCTCCTCTGTGTCTCTCGTCTGTGGGTCTCCTATAAGGACAGTGGAGAGACCAAATGCACAGAGGAACAATAGCCAGACCGTCCATGGAAACAGAACTCCGACCCACAGCCTGCAGCCACCTGCCCGGGAAGCCAAGCCCTCCCCTGCAGTAAACAGCCCAGGAAGCCAGCCTGCAGGAGGTCAGACCAGCAGGAGGCAGGAGCAATGACGCTGTAACAGTCGGCCCCAAATGGCCAGGACTTGATCAATAAATCACCGCTGCCCTAATTTTTGTCCCCGCTTCCAACTTGGGACCCAACAGAGAGAGCAAAGTACGCCCCCTAACGGGTCACCCAGGAGCCCCTCCTCCAGCGGGCTGCTCCCACCGTCCCAGATCAGCAGCCCCATCTCGGGTCAGGAGCCTGCCTTTCCCGCTGTGAAGCTCCCCCACCACCGTCTGCCCATGAGGCTCCCCAGTCGTAAGCAGGGGTGCTGACCCCCTGGCTCCAGCGGCTCCGAAAGAACAGCCTTTGCTTTCCCCATCTGGTTGGTCTCCTTTATTCCCACACTTGCCATTGGATTTAGGGGCCCCCTGATAATCTCATCTCGAGATCCTGGGCTTCATTACATCCGCAAAGACCCTTTCCCCAAATGAGGCCACAGTCACAGGTTCTCAGGTTTCAGACGTGGACACAGCTTTGGGTGGACCCCCATTCAAGCCACACAGGAGGGAACTCAGCCACTCCCCTGCCTCTGCTTCTGTGGGCATAAGTGGCAGATGATAACAGGACCGGCCCAGCATGGCTGCCAGGACGGTTACTGAATGTGTCCTTAGAAAGCCCGCAGAACAGGACCTGGTAGGGGGCACAGTGCACATTCAGAGCGGAGAGGAAAGCCTCCGACAGTGAAGATACAAAAACAAATTAGGAGGGCTCGGGGTTTCTTTTCGGTGATGGAAGTGTTCTAAAATTAGATTCTGGCGATGGTTGTACAACTCTGCAAATTTACTAAACACTATTGAATTATGCACTTAAAATGGTAATTGCTATGATACATAAATTCTGTCTCAATAAAGCTGTTAAAGAAACCAAGTAGGCCTCCGGGGACTGGAAAGGCTCTCTGCGTGATCCTAGGTTCTCTGAACTTCCGCAGCCCAGAGGGGAGAGAGAAGCACAGCCCGGCCCCCCCGCAGAAGGGTGGGCAGGACGGGGCTGAGGACGTACCTTCCAGAACATCCCTCACGCCAAGGCTCTGGGGGAAGAAGGTCATGACACTTTGCTCTTCTAAGGGGCTGAGTCACAACCACAGCAAAACTGGTGCCGTCCTGCTTTTCCACGTCACCCAGCCATGTGCTCTGGTGAAGGCCGGAGGGATTGGAGAGCTCAGTGCTCCTGTGGGACCCAGGACCGGGCTTTCGATATCAAGTGATGCTGTAGCTCTGGCCAGTCAGCCATTTCGGACTGGGAACCGGTCTCGTCACATCCTGCATGTGCCTACACAGCTCATGTTGTTTCTGAAAGACGAGTTCGTCATTTGGGGACCCCGTGCCTTTTGAACTTGGGGTCCCCCCAAGCCCCTGGCTCCCACACGCCCCCCTCCCCATTCTCATCCCAGCTGCCCCCATCCCAGCTCTGCCACAGAGCGGCGGGGTGGCCTTGGGCGAGTTGCATTATCTCTTCCTCATTTTCCCAAGTAGGAAATGGGGGAATCTTTCAGAGTCCGAGGAGCCCCACCCTCACTGGACCTTTCTCAAGGTCATTTCCACAATCTCCCGGGCGTGGGGACGCCGGGGCAGACAGTGCAACACGGGAACATGCCGAGAAACCCTGAACGTCAGACACCGCTGGTGTGTCAGTGAGAGGTGGCCGAAGCTGAAAAAGGCGCCCTGGTTAATGCCACCTAACTCTCCTCTACCCAGTCCAGGCGTGACATCACTCTGGTTCTTGATGTGAGGTGAAAGTGGTGCTGGTGACTTGGGCCCTTCTTTTTGACCTCTGGATGTTAGGTTTGAGGCTCTGTTTACGAAGACGTGTTGATGTGAGAGATGCTTGATGGTAAAATAACTAGGGACGGAACTGTCAAGAGCGAGAGCTTTTTAAGGGGGTACCGATGGCCTTGGACTAACCTTCATCTTGGCCTGGCTCCCCTGAATCGATCAACAGCCACACTGTTGGGGAAGGTGGGCGGGTGACCAGTTTTACCAACTGTCAGAGTTTAGAACTCTCATCTTTTAGAAGAATCTGGAGAGAAACTGTCCACAGCATTGAGCTCTGTGTTCCAGATGTGAGCTGGGGGGTCACGGGGCCCCCTCACTCTCTAACTCAGGGTCAAGCGGCTATTTTTATTTAGAGAGTGAAGGGAAAAGTGCTATAAAACAAAGGACAAAAATATGGATAAGATGAACGAATTCACCGTTCATCTTAAAGAGTGGCTCACAAAGCCAGTGGACATGGAGGCCAGTTTTTCAAGGCTGAATACTCTTGTTCGACAATTTAACTTCCTCCAGGACACACTTTTTTTTTTTTTTTTTTTTTTTGGTATTCGGTTTGGAGAACTTTAGGTGACAGAAGAGGTGAGCTGTGGCTAGGGACACAATTTCAGTTTCCTGGCCAAAATAGAAAAATCGAGTCTCGGAACAATTATGTTCGAAGTTTTTCTGGTCACCTTCTGGGCAGATGTGCCTGGGACTGAGGGCAGATCCGGCGGTCCCACCGGGCCGAGGCTGGCGGCAGTTATGTTATTTATCCCCGCTTCATTCTGCAGAAGCTTTAGGAGGGCTTAGGAAGTGACACCAGAGCAGCCGGATAAATTAGAAGTGGGCGAGAAAGATGAGGCAACGGAAAACAAAGTCAGAGGCGGCTGAGTGTGGGCCACAGGGTGTCTGCGCCAGCCTCCACCCTGCACCCCACCCCAACCCCCGCCAGGGCGGCTTAGCTCTGAGCCTCCCCCCAGACGGAACAAAGGAGAGGCTTCGTTTTCCTGCCTGCATCTCAGCCCACCCCTTCCTCCTCGTGGCCCACAGGCCTCCAGGGTCACTCTCTCATCACGCCACCTGCTTCCTGGAGCCCTGTGTCTGGGTGGCAACAGGAGTGGGGGCAGGGCGGCGTCTAAGTTCTCCCTGAGTCCCCAGTGCTCGGGGTTCACTTTATGTTTAATGAGTGAATGAATGAATGGGTGGATGAACAAATGAATAAACACAGACGACTGAGAAGAAGAGCTTCGGTCTCTGCCCCGGCACCACGCGTCACCATCCCCTTTGTCAGAGGCGTGTGGGGACCATTTCAGCCTGTTCACTCACATCACAAACAGCTTTGGGTCACCTCCCAGGGTCTGAACCCCTGCCCTGTCACTCACTAGCTGTGTGACCTTGGCCAGGTTACTAAACCTCTCTGTGCCTCCACCTCTCCATCTGTAGAAGGCGGATAAATAGCGGCACCTTCCTTAGCATTCGGGAGTTTGTATCCATGCAGAGGTGCCTGGACGGGTGCCTGGAGCGTGGTAAGCCTGAGGTCTGGGTTGATTTGCATTTTTATTATTCTGACTTGGAGCCAGGCCCATGGGGGGAGGCAGAGATGAATGGGAGTTCCCTCCAATCCTTAGCCCCGCATTCCAGGCCCACGACCATCAGCCACATGTGTTCCTGGCCTCGTTTCCCATATGTGCCCCAGACATGCACTGTCAAAGCACTGGGACAGTGTGGGGCCGGGGGCAGCGGCTGGTGATGGGATCGTTGTGGTTACCGCTGCTCTCTGGGTCCTGCGTGTTCCAGTCGCCTGGACGCCCCCCAGCTCCCCTCTGTGTGCCTGGACCAGGTGGTCTCCCGGCCTGGATGCCCCTTTCCTGGGACATCACAGCATGGCCACCAGTCACATGGAGGCTAAGGAAGCCTGTTCCTCCTGCTGCCGCCTCCATCAGAGACCCCCGTGGGAGGCTGAGAGTGAGAACTGAGACGCTGAGCCTCCAAGGGGCAGAGGAGACAGGAGGGAAGGCGGGGATGCGAGGACAGGGTCGGGAGGAGGAAGCTGGGGAGCAGAAACAAAGCCGCAGGCGGGGCAGGAGAGGCGGGGCAGCGGCCGAGGGGACCTCCCGCAGGGCCTGGCCCCGTGCTCTGCATGCGGCTGCAGGTGCTGAGTAAATGTTTGTTAAGCGGATCGAACGGAATTGTATCAACAGAGAACGAGAGGCACACCGCCTGGAAGCTTCCAGGCTTGCTGCACATGCCCCGAGGCCACATTGTACTCCTGCTCGTCTTAATGGGGTTTGTCGAATGCATAAGTGGTACCTCATTACCCCAGCAGCACCAGCACGGGGCCACACGGATGCCCACTCCAACCCACAAGCTGCAGCCCTACCCTCGCCCGCCTGGTGCCAGGGGAGGGGCGGGTTCGCAGGCTGGATGGACAGTGGCTAAGAAGCAGCGGTGGCCTGGGAGTCCAAAAGAGGGGCCAGAGGAAAGGGGGAGCAGGGCCGTGGGTGGGGAGGCACCCAGGGTCCCCAGGTTTCCATCTGGACCATGGGGTGGGGGCTGATGCTATTGGAGCAGGTTGGGAGAGAAGGAGATTTTATTTTATTTTATTTTTTTTAACATCTTTATTGGAGTATAACTGCTTTACAATGGTGTGTTAGCTTCTGCTTTATAACAGAGTGAATCAGTTATGCATATACATATGTCCCCATATCTCTTCCCTCTTGCATCTCCCTCCCTCCCACCCTCCCTATCCCACCCCTCTAGGTGGACACAAAACACCGAGCTGATCTCCCTGTGCCATGCGGCTGCTTCCCACTAGCTATCTGTTTTACATTTGCTAGTGTGTATATGTCCATGCCACTCTCTCATTTCATCCCAGCTTACCCTTTCCCCTCCCCGTATCCTCAAGTCCATTCTCTAGTAGGTCTGTGTCTTTATTCCTGTCCTGCCCCTAGGTTCTTCAGAACCTTTTTTTTTTTAGATTCCATATATATGTGTCAGCATACGGTATTTGTTTTTCTCTTTCTGACTTACTTCACTCTGTATGACAGACTCTAGGCCCATCGACCTCACTACAAATAACTCAATTTCATTTCTTTTTATGGCTGAGCAATATTCCATTGTATATATGTGCCACATCTTCTTTATCCATTCATCCGTTGATGGACACTTAGGTTGCTTCCATGTCCTGGCTATTGTAAATAGAGCTTCAATGAACATTGTGGTACATGACTCTTTCTGAATTATGGTTTTCTCAGGGTATATGCCCCGTAGTGGGATTGCTGGGTCTTATGGTAGTTCTATTTTTAGTTTTTTAAGGAACCTCCATACTGTGAGAGAAGGAGATTTTTAATTGTGAGTTGAGGTTTCCCAGGAAGAGCCAGGAGGAGGGAGTATCCAGAGGGACCAGCGGTCGGAAGGGGAATAGTTGAATAGAAGGTTCCAGAAGAGAATCGTGGGGCAGGGGCTGATGTAGCCAGGGCATGAAGAGTGGGTGGCTGACTGAGCCAGTGTCCACACCATGCATGACGAGGGATAGACGCAGCAGATGGGACAGGTCAGATGGGGCCAGTGTCCGACTCGTCAGGCGGGAAGGGACGTCACCACAGCGAAAGAGCCACGACCAGAAGTCTCCAAGTGGAGCCGAGAGCTTGATTCCCTGATGAGGGGGCAGGGGGCAGCCCTCTGGAGAGAGAGACAAGTTTCATTCATTCGCTTATTCATTCATTCATTCCCTGCATACTTCCTGAGCGCCCACAGTGTTCCAGGGCAGGGACCACACGGAAAACCCCACCACTCCCTTCCGCTCTGTGGCTCTTACACTCCGCTGGTGGCGTCTGGGGTTAGCGGAAAGTGCTCAGGGAGAGGTACAATTTCAGACAAGGTGACAAGGGAAGCCTCACTTCTGGGTACAGACCCAGGAAGAGCATCTAGATAGGGGGCCGGAAGTGCAAAGGCACTGGGGTAGGAGTGTGGCCGGGTGTTTGTGGTGGCTGCAGTGGAGTGAGGCGGGTGGAGAGTAACCGGTCAGGCCAGGGAGGCACAGGCAGTTTGGAGGGCTTCAGAGAGACGTGGGTAACCCAGGAGCCTTTGGTGAGCTTTGGGCAGAGGAAAGGCTCCTGTGGTTTACATGTGCAAAGGATTCCTCCAGCTGTCGGGCTGAGATCGGGGGAGGGGCACGGTCAGAAGCAGGGAGACCAGGTAGGCTCTGCCACGGTCATCCAGGTGCTGTGGGCAGGCAGCTTGGGCCCGGAGACACGGCTGGAATCTGGCTGGTCGCGAAAGGCAGGACCCGGAGGGCTTCCCAACGAGCTGGAAGTGGGAGGTAAGAGTCAGAGAAGAGTCCCAGAGGGACCCTCCATCTCCAGCCTGAGCCGCTGGAAGAACCCGAGATGGGTCTGGCTGCACTTGGACGTGGCTGGTTTACGATGCTCATTAGACATCCTGGTGGAGATATAGAGTGGGCCTTGGGATAGCAGGGTCTGGGGTTCAGTGGGGAGGTCCCAGCTGCAGATATAAATTCAGGACTCGTCAGCGAGGGAATGGGATTTATGGCCACGTGCAGAATGAGATCACCAAGAGTGATCCCAGACGCTTGTCCCCAGATCTCCTCCTTGGTTAACTGCAGCTCCTGTGAGTGAGACCATTTCTGGGTTGCTCGGCACCCTTGGCCCCAGCCCGGCGCCCAGCAGGGGTTGAGCAGGCCCCCAGCCCTGGCTGATGTGATGAATGACTCACCCCAGAGACAAATGCACCAGGAATTAATTGGGTCCGAGCTGGCTGTAGAACATCAAGGCTAGACTCCATGCCTTGTGCCCTCTCGCGCCTCTCTTTCTAGTGGACCCAAACAGCCTTTATTAGCTTAACCGACACTAAGGCAAAAAGATCCCTATGAGAAGCATGATTATAGAGTTCAAGGAATTGATTGCTTCTTCTGCTGGAGTTGTCTAAGTTAATGAATTTTAAGCAGACCCATCTTTGAAAGGGTGCATATGACTCCATCCCTATGGTGACCATATTTCCCAAGCCCAGGGCCAGAGACACTGCCTGACACATGGGCTGATGGACAGCCAAAGACACCACAGAGTATTTGCAGTCGAGGCTGTCTCGCCTCCGTCCCTCATTTATTCCTTCTGCATGCCGGGCAGGATATTAAGAACTCACAGGCTTCTCTTATCTCCAGGCATGTCCGCACTTGTAATGGGTTAACTTCAGTAAACCTATTTGGGAAGGTCTTATCTCTGGCTTGTGTTTCGGTGGGGGGGGTGCTCTAGGAAAGTAATATGCTAGTTTGACTAAGTTTTTTCAATTTTCTGCTCATCCGTGTGCTGCCAGAGTAAAAAACGCTGCCCAGGGAAGGTGGGGTGGCTGCAGAAGAGGCTGGCGCTGCAAAGCGGGTGAGCCTGCCCAGGCCGGGTGCCAGTTCCAGCTCTGGCACTTCATAATCATCACAGCGATCCTTGATGGAGCCCTTAAAAGGGGCCAGAACCATGCCAAGAGTCTTCCATGAGCCACCTAGTCAAGACGTCCCGAATTCCTTCCTGGGAAACAGGGACCATGTCCTCACTGCTTTGCAGACAAAACAGCTTCATTTCAGAGACGCAGAGCCGCTTGTCCAAAGACACACAGCAAGTAAGAAAAAACAAATGTCACGGCAAACCTTTATCAAATGCCTCCTCTGTGCCTGTCCCCAGTGCTCAGCCCACCCATCCCTTCACTCAGCCCTGGAGAAAGTGTGTGACTGTGAACCCCGAAAGGGCAAAGAAGTGCAAGGAGTAAGAATCACGTGATCATCAGCGGTCAGTAGGATTCCCATGTGCAGGGGAGGACCTGGAGGAGGGAATGTTTGACAAGCTTTCCCAGAGTCATGGGGCAAACAGAGGACATCGCACTCAGTGGCCTGAGAGCCCAGGGTCCAGAGAATTCATACTCTGACCTCTTCGGTCTCTGTGCCTCCCCATTCTGAGGTCAGACAGAAAGGCGTGGGAGGAGATGGCAGCTGTCACTCTCCCCAGGGCTGCCCCATCTGTGCTACAGATGGACAGTACACCCAGACAGTGTGTCTGATGAAGGTAGCTGAGGAGGGGAGGCAGATGGCCCACTGGGTGTGGGCAGTTCAAGGGAGGGGGTCGGGGTCCTAAAGATGAGGTGTTCAACCCAGACTCTCAAGGGTCCCTTGACCACTCTTTCTCTCACCTCCTCCCTAATGAATGCCAGGGTTCCACTGGGTCCACCTTGGAGGCGTGTCTTGAATTTGACCACGTCATTGCCTCCTCTGCCACTGCCCAGGCCCAGCCAACTTCTGCTCTCAACCTCCACTCCTCAGTCACCTCCTCCAGGGCCTTCCTGCTTCCTGCAGTGTGTTCAGGTCTGACTTCTCACACCCCACCTGCCATAGGACAAAGATAAAAGTCATCCCTCAGCTCCAAAGGTCCAGCCCCTGTCCCCCTCTCTAGCTCAACGGGGTGCCCTAAACTGGGAAGACAGACTGCAGCCGACGGCCTAAGTTGTAATCCTACCTTCTGCACATAGAAGCTGTGTGACCTCAGGTGACTTACCTAACCTCTCTGTGCCTCTTGGCTACCCATCAGTAAAATGGGAGGATAATACCCCCTCCTACCCTAAGCCCCGCACACGTGGGGAAATGCACGCCCTCTTTGCAGCCCACCAGCCCACAGGAGGAGTCGTGCTGGACAGGTGGACGTGCCAGAGCCTCATCCTGGTTCTGCAGGCCTGGGCCTCGTCCCCATCCCACAAAATGCACATTTTGTGCGGCGGTGCTTCCTCTGGAGATTTATCCTCATTATACACTGTTCCTGGCCTCCTGGGGAGGTTAAGTAACTCGCCGAGGCCACAAAGCAGGTGGGAGCTAAGCTGAGACTCTGAGTCTCACCCGCGCCCACTGAAGGTGAGCCAACAAAAGGCATTGCTATTATCATAAACAGAGGCTGTGGCAGAGCCGCCTTCCCAACAGAAGGAAAGGTCTAGAACGAAGAATAAAATCTCCGTCGCTTAGTTTTTAAGATTCACTGAACCTTCCCACTTGCAGCAAAAACAGCTCACTTTCAAATTAGTCCATCAGGGTGTGAGTCATTTCTTTGCAGGCGCCCGTGCAGGGAATACTAATGCGGGCCGCCCTGCGGGTGGGGCCCTGCACGGGCTCACGGGGACCTTGCAGAAGCAGGGGAGGGGGCACCTGTAGCGATTAGCGCCTCCACCAGGGACGCAGCCCCCATCCCCGCGTGTCCTCAGGGCCCCGGGGAAGTAACACCAGGTCACTCTCCCCACCGTTCCTCTCCAGCCACTGGGCCTCGCCTTCCGGGGTGATTAATCCACCCCGCGCCCCCCCGAGCCGGGGAGGCAGGAGGACGCCCACACGGACAGGAGAAAAGGGAGAGAGCCGGAACCATGGCCCTGCCACAAGCCCCAGAGACCTCGGTTCTGCTTTCTGCTGGGAAGGGGACGTGGGCATCAGGGAGTCAGTCAGACAGAGGCCCGCATTGTCACGAGGGGCCGTGGGGAGGATGGCCTGGTGGGCTGCACCCTCGCCCACCCCCAAGCCTTGCAGAGGCACCTCTAAGCTCACACATCCATATAGTCATCCATTCATCCATTCATTCACTGATTCACGGCCATCTACTCCTCCGTCCTTCTCCTGCGTTCCTGCTGCTCAGAACTAAACCCATTTAGACTGGGGTGGAGGTGGGGGTCACAAGGACAGAGCATGGGGAGTTCTATGAGGGTGGTGGTCAGGGAAGGCTTCCTGGAGGAGAGGACAGGTGAGCTGTGCTTCCCGAGGGATACAGGTAGCCAGGCAGTGGAGGGTAGGGTGGGGTCGGGGACGCGAAGGTCTGAATGTTTGGGCCACAGGAGGAGCCACTGGTGCAGCCAGAGGGGCATGGGGCCGAGTCAAGCGGGCCGTGGACTCAGGCTGAACCCTGAGGCTGCTGGGTTCCGGGAGCTGTGGGCAGGGCAGCGGCACGGTCAGCGTGGAGGTCTGGGCCGCTTGCCCAGGCTCAGAGTAGACGTGAGACCTGAGCTTGGTGGCCACCCGGGAGGTGGTCTAGGTGGGAGGGATGTGGCCTCCACTGGGGCCGTGGCTGCGCGTCTGGGAGAGGCAGATGGTCAGGGGCACCCTGGAGGCCGAGTTGATGGTGCTGTGCCATTCGGAAGAGGAGGCCGGGACGTCTCCAGGTGTCCTCAGGGCTCCCAGCCTGGAGAGGGGCCAGTGGAGCCAGAAATGTTGTTCCTGGGGAGTCCCTGGAGCTACGCACTGAGGCAGCGACGGGGGCTGGCCATGCCGAGGTCACTGGAGGCCACAGGAAAACCTCTCCACCTGACGGCGCCTGTCTGAGAGAGGCCCTTCATTCTTCACGTTTGACAATGAACTTAGGCAGGTCTGCAGCTGACACGTCCTGACGATCCCGTGTCCCAGTCTCACCTCCTGCTTTGCAGTCCGGAAACGCACAGCTGCTTCTGCCACCTCCCCGGAGCCCATGCGCTCAGCCAGTCGGGGGGGGTGCCACGGGGATCCCTCCCTGGGCCCCCCAGGGAGGGTGCAGAACAGCAGAGAGGGCTTCCCGAGTCTCACTCCCCTTCCTCGGCAGCCTCTGGGGAGCAGCCCACACAGAGGGCACTTCCATTTCTCCCTCGGGGCTCATCGGTCTCCCTTAGAATTAAAAAGGCCTCGAATGTCAGATGGAGGAAGGAGGCCCCAGAGAGCACCTGCCTGAACCCTCACCCCCAACCCCTGCTCCAGGACCCAGGGTGACAACTGGTTCAAGGCATCCTGGGAGAGAGGAGGGCCCCTGGGACCCCAGGACCAGGAGGACGTGGCTGCCAGCTGGGGACAGTCAACCCGCCCCTCCCGGCAAGGAGCTTGCAGGCCTGGAGAGGGCAGCTGGGGGCGGGCGAGGAGATGCCTTTAGCACGGGTTGGGCGGATAGTAGGTGTAGTCAGTTGGGGGTGAACCCCACCCCCCAGAGGTGAGCCCCAGGCCCCTCCAGCTGGCCACTGCCTGCTCCCACCCTCCACTCCCCGCATGCCTGATGGGGCCGTGGCAGCGGTGAGGGTGTGCTGACGTAGAAGGGGGGCGGCAGGGTTTGGTCCCCTTGAGGCTCTGGGAGGTCCTAGCAGACCTGGCAGGGGTGAGAAGCATGAGGCAGCCCCACAAGTCTGAGCACAGACGGCGGCAGCTTTCTTGGTTTTTCACCTTAAAAAAAAGTTATGAGCATCAAGCACGAAAGTCAAGGCTGACAAGAGGGAGAAGCGCCGGCCTGACCCCGCCCCCTCTGTTCCGCTGTGCTCGGCTGCCTTGTCTGCTCTCTGCCCACCGCAGTCAAAGGCACGACCACGGTTGCTCTCTGCTTTTTCATTTTGTCATGTTTCATTAGCCATCTCCATTTTCTAGTTTTAAAAGTGTGCGCACACACGCACACGCACACGCACACGCACACAGGTCTAATCCCTGAAGTTTCCACTCTGGAGTAGTGAAACTGACATATTTTAACTGTAGTGCAACCAACCCAAGTAACATACTCTGGAGGAAAACCTTCCCAGGCCAGGGTCACCAGGGGGCTCGGGCACCGCCCGGGTCTGATTTGGAAGAGCCACTAACTTCTGCTTCCCTATGGCTCGTTACCAGCTTGGTTATCGCCCTGCCATTGGAAGTAAAGGTCTAGGTCTGTTTTTCAGAGTCTGACTCACACTGCAGGGAACATCTTCATGCAAAGGCCTTTTTGCTTTTCTTGGGTGGTTTTCTTTTTTTTTTTAATTGAAATATAATTGATTTACAATATTGTGTTAGTTTCAGGTGTACAGCAAAGTGATTCAGTATTTTTGCAGATTATATTCCATTATAGGTTATTACAAGACAATGGCTATAATTCCCTATGCTATACAGTAAATCCTTGTTGCTCATCGATTTTATATACAGTAGTTTGTATCTGTTAATCCCATACCCCTAATTTATCCCTCCCTGCTTTGGTAATCGCAGTTCATTTTCTGTGCCTGTGAGTCTGTTTCTGTTTTGCATATACATGCATATGTATTGTTTTTTACATTCCACATATAAGTGATATATAGTATTTGTCTTTCTCTGTTTGACTTATTTCACTAAGCATAATATCCTCTAGGTCCATCCACGTTGCTGCAATTGGCAGTATTTCTTTTTTGTGTGTGGCTGAGTAATATTCCAGTGTGTGTGTGTGTGTGTGTGTGTGTGTGTGTAAAACACATCCTCTTAATCCAATCATCTGTTGATGGGCACTCGGGCTGCTTTCATGTCTTGGCTACTGTAAATAGTGCTGCTGTGAACATTGTGGGTACATATATCTTTTCAAATTAGTGTTTTTGTTTTTTCCAGATATATACCCAGGAGTGGGATTGCTGGATCATATGGTAGTTCTAGTTTTCATTTTTTAAGGAACCTCCATACCATTTTCCGTAGAGGGTGTGCCAATTTACAGTCCTACCAACAGTGTACGAGGGTTTCTTAGGGGGCTTTTCTTAGGAGCACATTTCCAGAAGTAGCATTGCTGGACTACTGGGCCTCAACACATTTATAACTCTTTGTACATATTTTCACATGCGCCTGTAAAGGGGCCATGTCATTTTCACATCCCCCCGTGCCCTTGGGACGAGTTTGTCTCTGGGATTGTAATTAAAGGTATAAACAGTTGACCCTTAAACAACACAGGTTTGAACTGCGCAGGTCTACTTATATGCAGATTCTTTTCAATAGTAAATACTATTTACTACATGATCTGAGGTCGGTCGAATCCTCAGACACAGAACCTTGGATATGGAGAAACCACGGATACGAAGGGGCCACTATAGGTCATATGCAGATTTTGGACGGAGCGCTGGCGCCCATAACTCTCGTGTTGTTCAAGGGTTGACTGCATTTGGCTAATTCAGTAGATGCAAAATAATCTGATGTGAATCTCAGTAATACCACTTACCCAGAAAATAGATAGCAGAGGTATTTTTCTCCCTTTTTCTCTGGTACAGTATTTTCATAGTTATTTCGAATAGATAGAACCACATAAAATTGCCTAGATTCTATCATCTCTGCCCTACAGAGAAAACAATTTCATACATTTCATCCTAAAACTAAAGATTTGAGTGCAAGCTGCAACGAGCTATCAAGCGAGCAAGGACCAAATGGCCACTTCTTCCTCCCTGGCGAGAGATCCTGAGGTGACTTTTCGATATAACATTCAATTTTCGGAAATTAATTCCATCCTCTGACTTGCTTGTTCTCTAAAGGCTGGTGTCAGCTGAGCAAGGAGACAGCGGAGGTCTCCGAAGCATCTGATATTGCAGGGGCCGACAAGGCTGCACGATTCTGGTCCATCCAATAATTGTCTGGTTTTCTCTGACCCGGGCTAGGTGGGCAGCTGTCAGAGAGCTTTGTGCGGTTTTCCAGCTGGAAGGGGGTCGCCGAGACCCCTACCTTCTGCAGTCTCTTCCCAAGCCGGGCTCATCCGGCCCCTTCCCGGGAGCTCTGGGCTAGATGCCAGGAGATCCGGGCTTAATTCTCAGACCATTCCCTAAGGAGGTGGCTTTTACTGGCAGGCATGAAGGGAGGGGGAAAAGGAGAAAAGAAAAGTGACGTGCGGGCTGGTGACGCGAGCAATCCTGCTCTCCGGGCTGCGAGGCACACTGGTTTAATAACGCTTCGTGAAATACCAATCTTGATGTTTTTCTCAGTTGTGGTACAATATACAAATCATAAAACTTGCCATCTTAACCATTTTTAAGTGTACGCTTCAGTGGCTTTCCATACGTTCACACGGCTGTGCAGCCATCCCCGCCATGCATCCCACAATGTTTTCATCTACCCAACCTGGAATTCTGTCCCCAGCAAAGAGTAGCTCCCCACCCTCCCCCTCCCCGAGCCCCTGGAAACCACCTTTACACTTCCTGTCTCTAGGAACTTGCCTGCTCTATGTACGTCATGTAAGCGGAATCACACAACATTGGTCTTTTTGTGTCTGGCTCATTTCACTGAGCAGCACGTCCTCGAGGTTCATCCATGCTGTAGCCTGCGTTGGAATTTCCTTCCTTTCTAAGGTTGAAAATATTCCAATGTATGGAGGGGCCACATTTCATTTATCTCTTCATACGTCGATGGACATTGAGTTGCTTCACTTTTTGGCCATTGCGATAGTGCTGCTGTGAACACAGGGGTACAAATACGAAGCAGGTTATAAAAATATGTCTGTGTTGGGAGCAGAGTTGAGCCTCTCACACACACTGACCCTGGAGAGAGGTTTCCAGAGGAGAAACTGAGGCACGGTGGGCAGTGACATGCAGAGAGGGCAGGAAGTGGGCCTGGCTCCCTCCCTCTAGGCTGGCTGTGCCCGAGTCCCGTAGGCCTGTCTTTAAGGTCAGCCACAGGAAGACCCTTGCTTGGGACAAGACCTCCCAGAAGTCCTGGCAGTGGGCAACACACTACAGACCCTCCCACCAAGATTCAGGGGACATGGGCCTTCAGTCCTGCTTTCCCATACCCAGAGTCCCCATTTACAGATGGGGACACTGAGGCCGGTGACCCTCCTGGAGGCCGGGTCGGCCTCCCCATCGGCCACTCTGTAGGTGGGAGAGGAGGAATGTGGCTCCCAGCCTCTCCGGCGTATTGAGCGTGGGGACAGTTGCCGAGAGACTCAGGTAATTGACGTTTCCTCTGACCTCCTGCACTTTTAATTGGATTGAACACGCACTTAGAGAAGGGCCAGATCGGTCCGTAAATCAGGCTCCCAGAGAGGCCTCCTGCACCGGGGACGCTGAATCCCCACGTGGAGCTATGGGGTGACCACCGAGGGGCCCTGACCACCTCTCGCAGGTGCAGGGAAACCTGCGCGCGGGTCTTCACCACGCCCGGGGAGCACGTGGCTGCTCTCCCATCCTGCGGGGGAGGACGGTGTCCCCCCTCCACGGCCCCAGCTGCCTCCCAGGAGCTGATCCAGGTCCTTTGGAGACTCGAGCCCCTCACCGGAGAGTCCCTGGCAGTGGATGCAGGAACAGGAAAAGGGGCCCGAGGGAACCTTCCACCCCCAGCTGCTCATCCGAGCGCCAGGGTCCCAGGGTGAGGTGCTTCCCCTCCACAGAGCTGCTCACAGCCCCTGTCGCCTCCACTCTCACAAGGATGCCCATGAACCCAGAGTGCTAAGTCTGAGGGATGCCCCTCATGGCTCCTGCCTTGCCGTCCCCCTACCACAGCCCCTGCAGCTGCTCATTCCTTCCTGTTAAAACACTGTCTTCTCTTGGCCTTGGGACCCACCCGGGTCTCCTCCTGCTTCTTTGGAAACCCTCCCAGACTTTCCTCAAGGGTCAGCCTGGATGCCCAGCCCTCTCTCTGTGACACGCCCCCCCAAGACTATCCTCCCCCAGCATTTACAGCCCACCTGTGTGCCCGTGAATCCCAGACCCCGCTCTGCTGCTCACGCCTGAGCTCGCCCCCGGGGGTCCACCTGCCTCGTGGACCCTGCCGCCACCAAGCACCCCAGAATCACACACCTAGCACCTGTGACTCAGGATCCCATCTCCTGGGATCAGGGGCCAAAGCAGAAAGTGCTTGCCAGCCTCCACTTAACCCAGCTCCCTCATCCCTCAGGTCCAGGTAATCTCTAGTCTCCAAAATTCTGCCTCAGCAGCCTCCCTCCAGCCCACCCACTCCCCTGTCCTCCCGCCTGCCTGGTCTCCCGTGCCCAGCTCCAGCCCCTCCCACAAGGAGCTCCCCAATGACTCCCAGGACAGTGCTCAGCCTTCGGGGCCCCTAGCATCTGCCCTGCCTCCCTTCTCTCCTGGACCCCCCATCCCTTGTTTGGAGGACATCAAGGCAGACGCATGTCCCTTCCTCCGAGGCCCCCAGGCACAGGAGCCCCTCTTGGATAAGGACATGTCATTATCTCTGCATTCCTATGGAGGGACGGGAAGAGCATTCTGGGCAGAAGGAACAGCACATGCAAAGACCTGTGCTCAGCAGGAGGAGAGCACAGGGGTGGGTCACAGGCGGCTCAGGGCAGTGGGCCAAGAGCTCGAGATGGGAGGCCATGGGGGTGGCGGTGCAGGGTGGCCGGCATGGAGGACCTCCTTGAGCCACTTAGTGGGGCAGCCTTTATCTGGAGGGCCACAGTGGACAGGTCCGGGTCCGAGGCCTGAGGGGAAGATCCCGAGTACAGGCAGGAGGTGGCCTCTGGCCAAGATCGCTGGTGCCCAGCCTCAGCGCCTCCGCTTTCCCACAAGGCTCACGGCCAAGGTTGTTCAGGCCACTGTGCACTTTTTTACGAGGCTGGAGGTTTGTAAAAATTATTAGTTGGTGGAAACTCAAGGGCTGCCGGCCAGCCCTCTGTGGCGGTGGCGGCAGCCTGCCTGTAGGACACCCGCACGGCCTCTGGTGGGGCAGGGACAGGGGCAGGGAGGGGGAGGGGGCCCCAGGGGGGCCCAGGCTGCAGCGTCCCACTGTGGAATGTTCTCTGCTGGGACAGAGGCCGACGCCATAGCCCCACACCCACTGCTTCCCCAGGACCACTGGGAGCCTCAGGTCGGGGACCAGGCTGGTGGCGATGCAGGAAGGCAGCCACTCCGGAACAGCGTGGCCCTTACCACCTACCATGGAGGCGCTGCCCTGGCTCGTGGACACGGGTTCAAATCCCAGATCTGCTACGGGGCTGGTGACAGTAACAGTGAGACTCAGCGGACACCCATGGGCTCCGGGCTCTGGGCTGGGCCCTTCCGTGAGCTAAGTCTTTTGTCGACAGCCCTGGAAGGAGGCTCCATCGTCGCCCTCATGTCAGGTCACTGCCCCCCTCGGCAAGGAGAACACGGCCGAGTGGCACAGGACAGACGCCCCCCCGCCCCTTGCATCGGCACCTGGTGCACATTAGCGCCCAGTGAACGCGAGTTGCCTTTCCTTTCCCACCAGAAACCCTCCTGGAGCTGGCCGGTGCCTCTCCACACTTGCCGGGAGTTCCCTCAGCAGAAAGGAATGTGCAGGCCCAGCGATCTCAGAAACACCCAGAGTTTGCAGAATGAGCTGGACGAGGTCAACTGTGCAGGACCTTGGCCCCCAAGCCCCTGGGCGCTGCTGATTCCCTGGAACAGTTCGCAGGACGTGGGGCCCGGGTCCCCTCCTGCCCTGAGCTCACCCCTCCACGCGTAATCATGACCATCTGAAGGCCATGGGCCTCACCTTCTCCGGCTTAGCTGGGAGCTTCTCAGGAAGTGAGGGCGGGAGAACGGAGGAAGGAGGAGGGAGCGAAGGGTGGACGGAGGCCCTTCTCTCTGTCTAGATGAAGGAACCGCGTCCTAAGAGGACAGGCAGGAGGTCTGGCTCTGCCCCCAGCCCTGCTGATGGTGCACTGTGTAACTCTGAGCAGGGTCCTTCTTCTCTGGGCCTCAGTTTCCCCAAGCTGCACGTGTCGTCCTCCTGCTTCATCCATTAGCACCATCAGAATGACCAACCCCACTCTGTGCAGGGCTCAACAGTGGGATGGGTCAGAAAAAGACACCTAGGGTTTAATTCATAGGAGCATGGTCTTCACAGCTAGGGAGGTGAGAGTCTGCTGCAGACTACAGCTGGGGCACTAACGCTCAGTTCTGGGAGAAGTTGACAAGTGACTCCTATTCGGAGGAAGGCACTGAAGTGCACCATGCAAGGAGCAGATAAAAGAAGCTTTGAGACTTGGTCTGGAGGAAAGAGGTCAGGAGGTTCAGGTTGCCACCTCCAGATGCACTGGGGCCCAAGAGCAGTTCTAGAAAGCCCTTTCCTAAAGATGAGAACTCCTCCACGAAGGAATGGGCTCCCAATGAGGTAGTGAGCTCTCCATCCCTGGAGGCAAGCAAATCTGTGTGTGGGATTCTGGGATTCTGTGTGTGCCCTGCGATCTGGTCTGCAGAGACTCTGATCCTCGGGGGGTCCAGAGGGAGTGATTTGGCCCTCCGGCCTTGTGGTCCATGAGGCCTGTGCTGTTCCTGGCCATGCAAGTGCCTGGTACACATCAGAGATGCTTTAAGGGGCCACATAGGTTGCTACAAACACCACATTCTTAGTTTCTAAGCAGAGAAGGCAGAGGAGGGGCCTGCGCGCAGCCTGCCGAGGCCCCAGCTTCTCTCTTCTTCCTGCCTCAGCTCTGCCAGCTCCTGAGGCCCAGTGCAAGATCCTGACCACCAGACTCACCCACCGCATTCCAGCTTCAGGCCCTTCCTGCCCTGAGGCCCCACTTGCAATGCCATCTCCACTCACCCCCTTCCTGAGTGACCCGAGCTCCTCCGAGACCCTCAGAGCCCTCCCCCAGCCCCTCTTTGTTGGCATGTGGGTTTGCCAGGGTGTGGCTACCGCCTCCAGGACCCCATGGATGGGCAGGAGGACTCCACCCCCATTTACAGATGGGATGCCTGAGGTCCAGGGCACAGCACCCTACCAGGGACCACGGGGCGAGGCTGGGCCAGAGAGACCCAGGGCCTCACTGGCCTGGGCCCCCAGCCTGGCGCCCCCTGCTCCCTGGCCCCCGCCCCCGCCCAGCTGCTGGGGCCTAATCCAGGCCTGTGGGAAGTGGACCAGGGCGAGGAGGCGGATGGGGACACAAGGCCCCCGATGCCGCTGGGATGCCTTGATGTCACAGATGTGGCTCTGGGCTCCTGCCTCAGGATTTTGACAAACTTGCTAAATTGCAATTCTCCGTGGCACAGGGGAGCTGGGCCCAGGCCAGGCCTGCATTATCCTCAGCAGCTGCAGCTACGGAGAGCCAAGGGGTGGAGGCCTGGCCGGGCAGGGGGCTCAGGGGCCGCAGGACCTCTAGACCTTGCACCCAGGGGCCCAGCAACTCGAGGGAGGGGTACCATTCCGGGGAGGTGCTGACCTGGACCACAAGGAAGAGATGGGCCCCAGACCCAGCTCAGGGAAGGCACGGCCAAGGAAGGGTTTCCGTCCAGAAAATAAACTTTCCCAGCATTCTCAGACCAGAGTGGAGTGAGGGTGTGCTGTGCACACCACCTTTGTGGGAAGCAGGCTAGGCCCCGACAGAGGAGGGGGGTGGCTCTCAACCAGAGTCACGTGGCGAACGAAGAAGTGGGTGCTGGGACTTCAACCAGGTCCTCCCAGGCGAGGGCTACACCCACTGTGCTCTGGCCTGGGCTGTCTAGAAACACGTTTCCCTAAGCTGGACGTGCATCTCCCTGACATTGCCTCTAGTTCTAGGGCAAGGGGTGTCCCCCTCACACGGCAAGCCAAGAAGGGGCCCCGAGCATGAGATTCCAGATCCAAGAAAAGGGTAGGGCCGTGCTGTGCCCCCCAGGGCCCCCCAGCGCCGGCTCTGTGCTGAAGGACAAAGGCCACAAACCTGAATCCTGGGGCGGGGGCGGGGGCGGGGCACGGCTCATCAACCCAGTGGCGGCCGGGGTGAGGCCGACCCCATGGTCATCACTGGGCTGATGGGCCTTCAGAAGAGCGAGTCTCCCGAAAAAAAGCAGAGGTGCCATCCCCCATAGTGGGGCCACTCGAGGGTCAGTGAGCACAGACGTGAACCCTGCTGGTCTGCAGGTCTGCAGGGGGGACGTTTTCTGGATCGGGGTCTTTACCACCCCCCACCCCCAGTGAAGCAGCAGATGTTTTTCGCACAGCAGCCTCCAGCAGAATTCTGTACTCCAGACAATAAATTTCCACACACGTACGCAGAGAGCAGCGTCTCTGCTTCCGGCTGCCTCGCCTCCTGGAATAGCTGCCTTTTAATTACATGGAAAGGTCACCAGAAAAAAAAAGAAAGAAACAAAAGCCAGAGTCCCTAGAAACTTCCCCTCCGTGCCCAGAACTTTGCAACAAAGTAGCTGAGAGACAAGGGGCGGGAAGAGGCTGGAGCCCCGTGGGGCAGGGGATGCAGGTGCCTGGGCCCCAGAACCCTCTCCTCCGAAAGTGGGTTGACAGGTCGTGGGGACTGTGAGCTCTGTTCCTCAACCACTGGGCGCCACCGCAGGTGGGCCCTGGGCTTGGCAGTGGGGACAGTGAGCAAAACGCTGATGGTCTACTGGTGGGAGTGGGGGAGGGGGCAACACATGTGAACCAATCAGTCACGGGACTCTGGCATCTCAGTAGTGGTAAGTGCTGCAGGCCTGGAGTACGAGAGCTGGCTCAGTCCGAGAAACCAAGGAGGCCTTCCTGAAGGAAGTGGCACTGCATCTTGGAGGAAGAGTGGGCAGTAATCATGGAAAGCAAGAAGTCTTTTTTCTTCAAAGAGGGAGTCAGGCACGCAAGATGGAAAGCACCAGAAAAAAAGCGACCTGCATTCCGAGCCAGCTGGACCAGGGGCGGTCTGGCCTCCACGCTTTTGCTTAAGCTGTCACCCCTGACCCAGAAAGCCTTTCCAGGACAGAGCCGTCACAAACCTTAGGTGTGTCCCTGCCTTTCTAAGCCACAGAGAACCAAAGCTGGAGGGGAGCTTCCTCCTCCAGGGGCTCCACCGGATGCCCCGGAAACCCCAGGGACCCTCAGCTTTTCCTCAAGCCGCCAATGGTGTCTCTACATAGGACTGTGGAGGCTGGGGTGAGGCGGGTCCCCTCCATGGCTCCTGGCATTGACCCTGCATGCCCGAGGGGTTCCTGAGGTGTGCATGGAACAGACGGTCGATCGTGCTAGGTTCGGGGGGCACACAGGTCTATAATGATTTTAGGTGTGTAAACTATTCTCCTTTCTCCCCTCGTAAATTGGATTTACTGGTCAAATGGACAAAATTTTCATGATCAGTTCAGCCCCACACCTGAGACAAGTCGCTTACTTCAAAATACGTATTAAAAATACAGTGAATCATCTCCATAGTGTAAAAACAACCCAAAGCAAACAGATAGGCACAGAGCCGTGGGAACAAAACCACTGCAGAATATTCACCCCGGTGATCTGCCTCCGGGTGGG
This sequence comes from Hyperoodon ampullatus, assembly GCF_949752795.1. NCBI lineage: Eukaryota > Metazoa > Chordata > Mammalia > Artiodactyla > Ziphiidae > Hyperoodon > Hyperoodon ampullatus. The sequence continues at coordinate 175,555,484 of NC_136916.1, read as the reverse complement.
GACTCAACGGGATTTTAATTTTCTTCTTTGTACTCACACACTTCCCACTGATTCCACAGTGAGCTGATTCCTTTTATAATCAGACAAAAAAAAAAAAAAAGATACAATTTTTAATAAAAGGAGGATGCATCCATGTTACTAATTGCTGTTTTGAATTGTTGAAAGCCCCAGATTGTCCCCTCCCGTTCCCACCAAGGAAGGAAGTGGCAGCCCTCCTGGCGGCCCTATTTCTAGGCAGACGTTTGTGGACACGGCTGCACACACACCGGCAGGGCATCTGGTCTCCTGCTCTGTTCACTTAACATTAACGATAAGCATCTCTTTCCACGAAGACTTCATAATTACGGTGGTTAAGGGCTGCGGCATCTTTCTGCCGGCGGCCTGGATCCTCGCTTTAAATTCGGCGGGGGGAGCAGCAACCTACAGAGCTATTAGGGGCCAGTGATTGATGGTTCAGTCCGCGCTGCCAGCTCGGCTGCACACCCCCGGGAGAGCACACACCCCTGGGAGAGCGTGTCGGCCTTATTAATCCCGTGTACCTGTCTGGCCCGGGGAATGGCTGTGTCCCTGTGCCCAGGAAAACAGCCCGGAGCTGGCCTTCCCGCCACCCCTGAAGCACCCCCCAAATGCAGGGGGGCGACTCAGAGCCTGGCCATGGGGTCCCAGCCCAAGGGCCCCTGATGGCTCACTTTCAGACCCATTTTTCTCCCTGATGTTCTAAGTTCTCTCAGCCTTGAGCCGTTCCACGTCTAAAGCTGGGGTTCCTGTTTTCCCCTAGCTGGTTTATGGGGTGCATGACAGCACCCCGTCATGTCAGGACCCGTCAGTCCCCTGTGCATATAGATATGGCCACCGCCTATCTGATCTGCCTCTTACCCATTTCCCTACTAAGCAGATAGCAGGCTGGGCCTTGCGCAAGGGCCCCCGGCCCTGGAACAGAGCCGCCCACAGGGGAGAAGCCAGGAGGAGGCAAGAGTTTTCCTTCTTTCCCCCAGATCTCACTCCGCCTCCCATTTTTTCCCCATCTTGGAAAGAGGCACCAGCATCCATCCGGCGGCCAAGCCCGTTGACCCTCCTCTGACGGCGCCCCTCCCCCCACCCCCATCACTGTTTGGGCCCTGAACCTGCAGCATGGCCGTCTCATCTATGCTCCCTGCATCCTTCCCTCTCCCTCCACCAGGACTGGCCCGCAGCCTGCCTGCCCCCTCCTCTCTGCGCTCGGGGGAAGCTTATTAAAATGCCAATCTGCTCCTGCCCCACTTCAAAGGAAATAGCTTCACCTTGCCCTTGGGACAAAGGCCAAGCCCCTCACCACATCGGCACTGCCCACCCCCTGCGCCCTCCCCTCCCAGTCTCCAGGGCAGACATCCAGACTCCCCAGTTCCTCCTGTTGGGAGTGACCCCTCCCCCCAAGCCTCTGCTGGGCAAAGCTCACTTTTTCTGGAGTCTCAGCGGAGACACCCACCCCATGCTTCCTCCAGGCTGTCCTAACTGCCTCCCCCAAGGCTGGAGCAGGGGCCCCTTCTCTGACCGCTGCATCTTCTTCATCAGAGGACAGCCATTCACTTCTACTGAATGACTGTGTTGTTTCTATTGACGGGACCATCTGCCCCACCAGAACAGCAGAGTCAGTTACCTCCACCAGGGGCCCAGCACCCAGACGGGTCCTGGGAGGCGAGAGAGGGAGGGGGAGTGAGGGAAGGAAGGAAGGAAGGAGGGGATTGGAAATGAGCTACGTACTGAAGATGGCTGGTACTGGCTCGCAAGAACCAACTGCTAAATTTTCAAGGGCTTTTGTGAGTTGGTGGTTGTACATCTGGCAGTCTGAAACCAGCCATGGTGGGGGTATTTATACCAGGGAAATTGGCAAATGCTACACATCAGGGCTTTTTATTGCCCAGAGAACCAGCCTCCTGGCTCACCACCAACTGAATTCCCAGTTTTGCCCACACTATCCCCCATTTCAGCGAAGACTTACGGACTCCCAGGATGGAAAAGTATCGTCCCGTGCATTCAGGTCCCTCACGTAGTCCTTCAAACAGTATCTGATCACCTCCCCAAGTCAGCTCCATACTGGGCCCCCGGGGTTCAGGAGCTTACAGTCTGATGGGGGTGTTACACGTGTATACGGCAACAGGGTGAAATGCTCTGAGCACGGGCCGGCCAAGGTCAGGGGTGGGAGCATGGAGTGGGCAGTGGTCAGTCCTGGGTCACCTCCTGAGGGCGCCTAGGAGGGGACCTGCAATGTTTAGAACATGACTCAGTGATTTAAATTTCTACAGTGTGTTCAGATTTCCTCTGTGGGCCAGTACATGGGCTTATACATTAGGAATGATCTTGGAGGCAAGTTACAGCAAAGCCAGCTAAGGTCGACTACAACAAATGAGGCTTTTTTCTCACTTAGCAAGAAGCCTGGAGGCAGGCCATGCTGGTGTTAGTTCCACAGCTCAGGGAGGCCCTCGTGGACCCCAGGCTCTTTCTGTCCCCCTCCCCATCACTCTTAGCTTACGGTCTTTTGTCACAAGATGACGACTTTGGTTCCCACCTCTGAGCCTGCGGGGGTGGGGGGAGGGGCAGGTAAGCCTGTGCCCTGTTATTAGGGGTCTTAGCTGGGGCCCGCTCTGTCCGCTGGGAGCCCCTGGAGAGAGGCCAAGCTGCTTCTGAGCCCCCAGCCCAGCCCCGGGCAGGCACAGAGCAGGTGCACTGCGTGTGCACGTGAGCCGTGGGCCGAGCCAACAGCAGCACGACACGGAGGTATCTGCAGAGCCGACAGAGGGGCTGGCAGGACGGCCCATGGCTGCCTCTCAGCCCGAGGAGCGAGATAATGCCGCGTCCTCATCTATCAGCTACCTAATGAGCTACAGCGTGGGCTGCCCAAGCCGCTACCTGGCAGTTGGCCGGGAGCCTGCAGAAGCCCCATTAACCTTTTCAGCTCTTTCAAAGAGCACGTTTACCAAGGGATGAGGGATCTCTGCTCCAGATGGGCCAGCCCAGGACCAAGGCTTGAGCATCCATCTCTGTTAGAGGCAGAGCGGCACCGGGCAATTATGGAGGCCGGTGCCTGGAGCACAGCGTGGGCCGGTGGGCCCACCCCGAGCCTCCACGCCCTCGCCAATAAAACGGCGGCGATGAGAATGATGATACCTAAAGGATCTGTCAGGTTCTCAAGGGCCGACGTCAGAATCCACTCTCGCTAATTTAATCAGGAGGGGTTTGTGAGGGGAGATTAGAAGTCTCGTGGAATCTCAAGGCGATGAAGCCTGCTTCCACCCTCCGGGAAACAAAACAGCAAAGAGATATGGAAGAACAGCTCTTTGGGGTTCGCAGAAGCAGACCGGAGACAAGGACTCGAGGGCAAGCCACTTATTTGGGAGGCTATGGCAGGACTTATTGGGTCGGGGAAGGAGGCAGGGAGGCCAGGAGCCAGCATGGGGTTGGGCGGGGGGGGGTGCTCCCCCTAGAGCCGGCACCGCGGGCCCTCGCTGGAGAGGACGCATCTCGGCATCCTGCCAGCGGGTACCCTGGGGTCTGTGACTGGTTGAGGGCTACTCCCAGGGGGCGGGGGAAAGTCTCTGGCACTTGCACTTGCCCTGTGCACGGGAAAGCTCAGGTGAAGCACTGCCGGTGATTCCAGTGGGGAGTCTGGCCAGAGGGCAGGGAAAGCCTACGTGCAGGGGGGCTATGGCAGCCCTGACCCCCACTGTCATAGCAGGACCCCTCCGCCGCCACCTATCTCCACACAGCACCCGTGACACTTGCCCCCAGGTGCACTAGAATGTCATCTTCTGCTGTCACCTGCCTTTCCCTTCCCTGTCGTGTGCAGGGGCATCTTCAGGTCCCATGTACGACCTTAACCACAGGACCAAGGTCTCTATAGAGAAACACTGCTTTAGCTTTCCAGGCTCTACAGCACAAGAAGGCCAGGGCAGGTGGTAGATGGAACGGTGCTGGGTGGAGAGATCTGTGGTGTCTATTGCACCCACCTCAGGGCCTTTGTACATGCTGTTCACTCTACCTGAATGCTTTTCCCAATCTTCATGTGTCTGGGTATCTACTTGTCTTTGGGGCTCTGCTTGGTTACCACCTCTTCAAAGAGGCTGTCATGATGATCACTCTCTCTCATTCTACCTCTCTCTGGTCACCATCTGCTATATCATCCTGTTTTATCTTCCCCAAAGCCTTCACCCCCTCATTCCCCGGGATGATCTCTTTTGTTTACGTTTTTATGCTCTCTCTCCCATTCCAGAACAGAAGCTCTAGGAGAACCAGATCCTTACCTCTTTTGTTCATCACTGTGCACTCAGTGCCTATAACTATGCTGGGCACACAGTAGGACCTCAATAATATTTGGGAGTGCATTGCAGATGGTCCTGCCTGTCAGGCTGTTGTGGCTTTCTCACCATAAGAGCCTAGTATGGTGCCTGGCACATGGTAGGTGCTCAACAAAATGTCAACTCAGAAAAGGGTGATATTAGTATCACTGTCTTGTCCAGCCCCTCCATTTTCTGGGTAAGGAGACTACAGCCCAGAGAGGGGCAGGACCACACAGAAGGTCACAGAGCGCGCCCTGGCCAAGAGAACCCGGGCATCCTCCACCATAGCCCCTTCTATTTCTACTTTGCCTGCTGCAGTTCAAGCCCTGGGAGAGTCAGTCTGGCGGCTTTGAAATAATAGAGGGGAAAGTTCCAGCTCTCCTATTCCCCAAGAAAAATTAATTCCACTGCCAGGCATTTGTCCCCAAAGCTTCGGAAGCTGGGGATCAAATCATGGCCCTGTCTTTGTAGTTGTCGCACTTCAATGTTTCAGAGGCGGGTTCCCAGGTAAAATATTGCAGTCCAGCGGCCCTGCACCCAGCAGCACCTGGAGTAACCTCTCTCTGCACAATACAAATGGGATACAGTGTTGCGCATCCGTGTTTTCAATGAGGAAGTTAGAAAAACAAAACGCAGAGGTAGGAAGCAGGTTCTGATTACAGGGCGCTCAAAGTAATTGCCTTCCCGCAGAAAGCCAGGACGGCCCCACCACCGTGGGGGGGGTGGGGGGAGGGGGAGGGGCTGCCTCCCCACCCCCCATTCATCATCCCTTCATGGGGACTTTGAATATTAAGTAAAGTTTTATTTATGGTTCTTCTTGCAGGCTTATGACTCTCAAGCGAGGCAGGGATAATAACAAACCGTCTCACACAAAAGTTAGGCTATAAAAAAATAATTAAGGAAAATTTTCCCCGCAGTCCAGGAGGCTGGGAAGCTGAGTCCTTCTGCAAACATACTCGCGTGGCCTTCGTAATGAAAGCAAATTGCTTCTGGGCTGGAAGCCGCGGGTGCAGGGAGCAATGGAGAGCCAGTCTGGTTCTCTCGTTCCAGCCACCCTCTCAGAGATGGGCCCTGGGGGTGGTCGCAGACAGCACCCCCGAGGAGAGGCCCACCTCTGGGTCCTGCCTGCCTCCGCCCCCAATGAGCCAGCCGGAGAATGCCAGGAAGCCAGGAGATTGATTTTTTCTTTGCGGAAAGTGAAAGATGCACTTGTAACAGATGGCTATAGAATCGCAGGCTGTTTGTTGGCAAATGTCAGCCTGTTTCAATCGGCCCCAAATTGCAGGGTGAGAAATCTGAGCTGGGGGCAGATAAGAGCGATCAGGTTGGGACCAAATAGCCCAAGAGTGGCTCAGGATGCCAGGTGCTGGGGGAGCCCCGGGGCGGGGACAGATTTGGGCTCAGGACCAAACAGCGGTGTTGCAGGACGGCCAGGTGGCCTGGCAGAGGTTTGCCACCGTCTCTGGAAGAGAATGGCATTCCTGATTCTAAGTGGGTGGCCGCTCCCACCTCAGTAACAACTGCCACCCCTTCCAGTGCCCCTGCCCTGTGCAGGGTACTGGGCTGAGTATTTTGCCCGAGTTACTGGGAGTAATCCTACAATGACCCTCTAGGGTCATCACTGTCTTCATGCTGCAGATGAGGAAACTAAAGCTGAAGGGTAGCTCAGTAAGTGCCGAGAAACAGAGAACTCTCTGGGCTCTGCAGGAAGAGGCAGTGGCTTACATCAGCAGCCAGGAACCATTTCTCTAGATTTCTCAGCCTTGGAAACAGGTTGCTAAACAGAAACACTGCATTTTCCCCCTAGTTTGTCTCTTTCCTTGCTGGATATCAGTCGATCTCCTGACATCAGCCAGGATCTCTGTGTGGGTATTCACACACCTATGCATTTCTAAATCTTCATTTCATAAATGATATTGAACATCTACTTCTGTGTATTGGGCACATGAATTAAGGCAATAAATATTTACCAACGGACAGCCCTATGCTTGGCAAGGTGGACTCAATGGGAGCAAGACATAGTACACTATGAAAAATGGCGGTGAAAGTGGGGTGTGGAACAGGGTTACAGGCAGAGGGAACAGCATATGCAAAGATCCTGAGGCTGGAAGAAGTGTTTTCCCCCAGTTGTTCCTATTTCACTGTGTATCAGCCAGCATTCAGCATGCTACTTTTGCAAGAGTATGTGGTGTATGTCCGGGCGGTGGAGGGTCGTTGCACGGTCATGTATTCAACTGATATTTATTAAGCCCCACTCTGTGCCAGGCACTGTGCCAGGTAGGGGGATGCAGCAGTGAACACATGGGCAGTGCTTCTAGCCAGCCCTCCTGAAGCCCTCAGTAGTCCTCCCAGAAAGAGGCTGCGTTCCCAAAGCTCCAGGGCTGTAGGTCTGGCTTCCTCCTTCCCCTAACATGCAGTCTACAGTGTCTGAAAGCTCTTTTCCACCTTGTCTGACCATCAGAGTCCTCTTGCCCCATCAGGAACCAAGTCCAGCGTCACCTCCTCCAGGAAGACTTCCGTCAACTACCCGGCCCAAGTACTTGCTCCTCTTCTGTCTGCTCCATCTGGGTAAGATGTTTTACGGTTTCCTCCCCTGGGACTGTAGGGTGAACCTGAGTTTGTCAGGTAGAAAAAGAGGAATAGGGGGTTGTAGCAGGGATGTAGCTTGTGCGAGGCAAGGACGTGGTCTTATCAGTGCAATTGTTTCAACGCCGCACAGCGCCTGGCACCTGGAAGGTCTTAAATAATTATTGCTAGGGATTGGGGTATATGGCTGAAAGAAGACTCCAGGAGGACACATCCCCCCAGGCCCTTTGCTTTGCAGCAAGGACTGCAAAGATGCTCTTTGCTGGAAAAGATGCTCTTTCACTTGGGACTTTGCAATAGGCTTGGACCTCCTTAAAGAAAAAGCCATTAAAACAGACGCAGCCATGGAGGCCTCAGCCAGGCCAGTGCAGCCCATGACGTATGGCCAGTTTATGAGACAGACTGAGATTCCAGGAACCAGGCACAGACAGGACGCCTGTGTGGAATGACAAGCTGGCTGAGACCAGTGGTCCCGTGTTCGATACCCAGCTTGTCTCCCCCTCCTCACCTCAGGCCCAAGTAAAGTGCTGGGGCACAGCCAGACTCCCCAGCAAGGCCCCCTCCTCCCCCGGCCACTGCACTCCCTGACGCATGAAGGGGGGCGGGGACCACACTGCCCATGGTTCTAACATGCAGGCCCATTGCTCCCAGGGCATGGCCTGGGCCTGTGTATAGGAGGGAGAAACAGAGAGGGGCGGGCCTCCCCCTCCCAAGCCTGATTCTAGCAGTTTCCTTCATGCCCACCCATTGCCCCTGTCCTGCTCTGTCTTGGTCCGTGATCCCCTCCCTTTCCCGTCAATCCCCCCACTACGCTGAGCAGTGCTTTCTACACACCTTGCCAGAGCGTCCATCCGAGCGGCCAGGGGTCCCCACTCCCCCCAGTCCCCTGACCCAGGCCCTGGGTGAGACTCCTGGCCCGGACCCACTGAGGATGAGGCCCAGGTGTGGACACAACTGGCCAGGCGGTCAGGGCAGGCCAAATGGGCCATGGGAAGATCCGGCCACGGCTGCCCTGTGTCCCGTGGGCTAAGAGGCCCCCTCCATGAGAGGCCAGCTGCCTGGCATTGCCACGGGGAGAGTTTTTTCAAGATGAGGCCAGGCATCGGGGTTGAGGGGACAAGAGAGCACTAGTCCCCACGTCCGCCCAGCCAGGGAACATTTGATCCGCTGGCAAGGAGCTCGGGTATGCTTCCCGCCTCCTGGCGCCCCATCTGTGCCCGTGGCGAATGGATGTGCCTCGCGGAAGGCCTGGAGAATGTGGTCCTGGGCCTGGTCGCCTCCTGGAACGTGAGCGGGTGACTGGGGACATTTCAGGCAGGGTGCCCAGCCATCCCTTCTTAACAACTGTGCGGACATCCGTGTCCCGCCCAGACCCAGAGGGCCAGCCCCACCCTCTCTGCAGCCCGGGGAGGCTCCCTGCAGTGAAAGGCTAAGTCTGGTGACTTCAAACCTTTTCACTTTAGAACATAATTCTTCAAACACGCTCGCACACACATGCCCCAAATGCACAAAACAGATCAAAGTGGCCCAGGTAGGCTGGGGCCACGCAGGTGAGGAGGGGCAATGCAGAGCCCTGGGTGGGTGCTGGGGACCGGGGTTCCTCCCACCATCCTTGGGTGCGCGGCCGAGTCTCCCTGAGCCCTCAGTTCTCTTGCCTGAGAAATGGGGTGACATCTTCCTCCTGCTAGAGGTGATATCCTGGGTCACACACACATCCCCTTCTCTGGTGAAACTCAGGCTTGACTGTGTCCTTGGCCTCCCTGGGCGCACATTTGTCATTTGTCAAATGGAGAGCCTCACACACTACCCACCGGAGCTGTGCCGTTCAGACCCACAGTGGTGGTTGCTGTCTGTGTGGGCTGCAAGGAGAGAGGGGGCCGTAAGCCAGGAAGAGGTGGGGCCGGGTTGGGGGTGAAGGAGTGGGCCTGGGAGGTGTCCCCGCAGACCCCTCGAGACCCAGGCCAGGCCGTTAGCGGTTGGCACATCGGCTTACCTCCCGAGTTCTTTCCTGAGGAGAACAACCTCAGGGTTATTCAAACCTGAGGAGATTCAACCCAAGGAGGAGTTCAGTCTCATATACCCATGGCCAGAATGCTGATGGGGGCCACTCTGACCTCGGGCTCTTTTTCTCCATCAGTAACATTAGGAGGATGCCAGCCTGTCTGACCTCAGAATCCATCACTTGGCAATGCCCGCCTGGCTGGCTGTTGACCTTCACTCTGAAAACCTCTGAGACAACACGACCATCTCGAAGAGGGAGGAAGACATAGGCCTCTCCGTGGCAGAACATGGTGTGCGGCATTCTGGTCCCCGGACGGGGATCCATGGGCTCCTTGGGCGCCGCACATCGCTCCCGAGCCTTGGGTACCCCTTGCACAATGGGAATCCCTGGTCCCCAGGAGAAGGGAGAGGGAGGGGCTGGGAGAGTGGAAAGTGGGCGCCTCAGCCAGGCTGGTTTTATGACATTCATCCTGCGTCCACCAGCTCTGCCCATCTTGACACAGCTGAGCACCCGTGTCACTAAAGCACTTGTATTTACAGTCATTTATAAAATTGATGGTCCACGCCCATTGCCTCCAGTCTCCCTGGGCATCAGAGTCACCTGGGCAGTTTGTTCCAAAGATGGAGGCAGGGCCCCTCCTGCCTCTCCTGAATCAGAATGTCTGGGGCTGGAGCAGGGGAACTGGACTTTGTAAAAGTTTTCCAGGTGTGATTCTTCCACAGCCACTGGGAAGACCCACATTAGGATCCATGTCTACACTCCACCAGAAACATCTGGGGAAGTATAACAGGGGACACACAGGCGTTAGAATCAGAGGGTCCTGGACAAGCCACACACACGTCCTCCCTGGGAGACTAGGTAAGTCACCTCTCTGGACCTTGGTCCCTCCACCTTTGAGAGCCAGGCCAAGCAGCACCCTCGCTGAGATGGAACCATTCCGTCTTTCTCCCGCCCTCCCTCTGTTCCCATCACCACCACCTCGCACCCCGTCTGCACCAGATGCATCTGCTAGCTCACTTCATTCTCACTGCAACCAAAGCAGATGCCGTGGGACCAAAGCAGATGCCCACTTTCCTGGTCAGTAAACTGAGACTTACAGAGTTGAAACCTGGCAGAGTTGCAACTCTGCTCCCCAGACTCTGATGCTGGGCATGTCTAGACCACGTTAGGCCCTTGAAGGAAGGTCCCCGGACCTCACCCGCCCTCCTTGCTCCCCGCTCTTCCTCCCACGAACAGCTGTTCAAGGCCCTCTGCGTGCCAGGCATTGTCCTCGGTGCCAGGGGTGCGAAGACAAATCGGACACAGCCTGCCAGGAAGACAGATGCTGAAGCAAATGCTCGCAGGACAGGGTGGCACAAGTCAGAACAGAAGTGAATCCAGGGTATGATTCAGACGACAGGGCCGCGAGGAGGGAGAGGGCACTGCTCCAGTGGTGTGTGTGTTGGGGGCGGGGGTAATGGGAGATGCCACAAGAAAGACACAAAGGCTCAGGCGGGAAGCAGGGGCTGCTAAAAGCCCAAAGGACAATACAAAAGCCTCAGGCCTGATCTTTGCTAATCTCGGTTTGTTGAAACCCATAACCTCATGACTCCGCCGCCCCGCATCTGTTTATGCGCTCATTGGAATCTTCACTGACAATGTATTTGTTTAATTTCCAGCAAGAGGGGGAAGATTTGTCAGGGTCAGGGATACGTCTTGCATAAAACATTTTGATTAAACTCTGTTGGCCAGAGAATTACTTTCCCCATCACACTCAGAGAAAGCTGGTTGTTTCCTAATTGGAGTCACTGCCTCGCCGGCGTGTTCGCCATTTACCACGCGTTCTCTGCCAGATGTTGCTGGATGTAAATTCCTCCCCCGAAGAGAACCCGGGGAGTCTTGGGAGAGGTGTTAACTGGCGCGAGCCACGGGAGACCGCTGTGCACTCGGCTGGAGGAGAGCCGGCATCCTACAGGGAGGCTAGGAAGCGGACCTCCTTGTCTACAGTGGCCGGGAGGGAGTAATTAAAAAACATGGGGCTGGCAGAGTGTCTCAGCCCCATCAACCGTCTGATAGGTGTGGAGGCCCCACTCAGAGCTGGTAACGGCATGTCTGCCAGTGGAGCCCAAGATGCTGGGGCTCTCGTGCTAGGCTGCTGAGAGCTGAGGCCATCCTTGGCTTTGAAGGAGGGGCTGTCAGAGGGGCATGGCTAGGAGCGAGCATGCAGGAGGCCTCACTCAGTCTTGGATGGGGCAGAGAAATCTCTGGGCAGGCGCAGTCAGGAGCTGTGTGCCTCCCAAGAGGGTTTCGGGTCGGGGCAGACTTTGCCTGTGTTCTGAGTGGAACGGAGATGAGGACAGGGCAGCGGGGGGAGGAGGACACAGAATAAAAAGAAGGGAGACCAGGGAGCTACTTCCTACTCCACACCTACTGTGCACCAGCCCTTCACACGGTCCATGTCCTTTAAGCCTCACCACAGTCCTGCTAAGTAAGGGTTATTATGCCCATTTTTCAGATGTGGACACTGAGGCTCCAAGAAGTAAATTAGCTTCTCTGGAGCCACACAGGCGGAAAGTGGAAGTGCAGGGATCTGGGCCCAGAACCCAGGCTGTGTACATGGAGCCTGGCCCGATGTGGACAGTAAAAACTTAAGGAAAGCAGAGAAGGGGGTGCTTACCAGATGACCCTCCATGTGTGTTCCACGGGGCTGCCCACGGGACTGCAGAGGCAGGCTGGACTCACTACACAATGGAGGGGCACAGACCCCTCCATCGTCCCCTTCCATGTTCATGGCAGGCATTGCTCATCAATCACAGCGTTCTTCCACACGGAATTCTGACACTGCCTCAGCACCCTGCTCAAACCAGGCCTCCAGGTAGCCAGCACCAACAATCAGGGTTGGCCGATGGTATGGGCTGGGGTGTGCCATCCCAGGCTAGTTCTTCCATTTTAAGTTCCCAGATTCTGGGCCTGCACTGTCCAGTATGGTAGCCACTAGCCACACTAGCTACCGAGTGCCTAAACTGCGTCGAGTACATAAAGGAGATGCGTTCTAAGTACGAAGGAGATGCTAGATTTCAAAGATGTAGCACAGCAAAAGAAGTGTAAAATATCTCATTAACAATTTTTATGTTGACTACGTGTCAGGATGATAATATTTTGGATATGCTGAGTTACAGGAAATATATTAGTAAAACTAATTTCACCTTTCTTTTACCTTTTTAAAAATGTGGCTCATTATTCTTTTTTTTTTTAACGTCTTTATTGGAGTATAATTGCTTTACAATGGTGTGTTAGTTTCTGCTTTATAACAAAGTGAATCAGCTATACATATACATATGTCCCCATATCTCTTCCCTCAAGTGTCTCCCACCCTCCCTATCCCACCCCTCTAGGTGGTCACAAAGCACCGAGCTGATCTCCCTGTGCTATGCGGCTGCTTCCCACTAGCTATCTATTTTACGTTTGGTAGTGTATATATGTCCATGCCACTCTCTCACTTTGTCCCAGCTTACCCTTCCCCCTCCCCGTATCCTCAAGTCCATTCTCTAGTAGGCCTGCATCTTTATTCCCGTCTTGTGTGGCTCATTTTCTGTTGGACAGCGCTGGTCCAGGGCTTAGGTGCTGTGAAGAGCACCCCTGGTGGCTGGGACGGGGAAGTTCACCCCATCGAGGACCTGTCTTACTAGCTGTGACCCGGGGCAAGTTAATATTGAACGGCACTGCACCTCAGTTTCCTCATCTGTGAAGTGGGGATAATAAGTTATTATCTCATAAAACTGCGATTGAGGAATAGATAATTAATGCATGTAAAGTATATAGAAGAGAGCCCCCCATGGTAGTAAGTGCTAAACGAGGATTGGCTCTATTTTTAACAACTTGTTGACTGGGAAGTGGAGCCCAGGCCCTTTTCTCTCCTGGGCCTCCTGGCTTTGGCCCAACGCCAGAGTGGCCTCCACTCTTTGCAGGAGTGATGGAAGAGATAGGCAAGCCCAGCCAGCCCCCAGCAGGAAGAGAACAGCTTCCTGTAGTGTACCCCTCCCCAAAGGCTCCCCCATCACGGCAAAGGTTTGAATGGAGCCACTTCCTGTGTCACACCGACAAAGCTCCCTGTGACCCCCTCCCCCACATTTGGGTTCCTGCCAGAGCCCTGAGCTCGCAAACCCTGAGCCCCAGTTCTAATCGTTGATGGCCTCAAAGCAGCACCCCCCATTTCTTTGGCTGTTTCCCACCCCCACCTCACTACACAGATGGTGATACTGTCACTTCCAGGGCAGCTGCTTAGCTCAGTTCCAATTCCCACAGAGCGCTGGAATTTGTTAAAAGCAATAGTAGCTGAATTATTAGAGGAATGTAAATCAGAACTACAGTGAGGTATCACCTCACACCAGTCAGAATGGCCATGATCAAAAAGTCTACAAATAGTAAATGCTGGAGAGGGTGTGGAGAGAAGGGAACCCTCCTACACTGTTGGTGGGAACGTAAATTTGTTCAGCCACTATGGAGAACAGTATGGAGGTTCCTTAAAAATCTAAAAATAGAGTTACTATATAATCCAACAATCCCACTCCTGGGCATGTATCCAGAAAAGATGAAAACTCTAATTCGAAAAGGTACATGCACCCCACTATTCATAGCAGCACTATTTACAATAGCCAAGACATGGAAGCAACCTAAATGTCCATCAACAGAGAATGGATAAAGAAGGTGTGATACACACACACACACACACACACACACACACACACACATATAACTGAATATTACTTGGCCATAAAAAAGAATGAAATATTGCCATTTGCAGCAATATGGATGGACCTAGAGATGATCATACTAAGTAAGTCAGACAGAGAAAGACAATTATTATATGCAGAATCTAAAAATGGTACAAATGAACTTATTTACAACACAGAGACAGACTCAACAGACATAGAAAACAAACTTATGGTTACTAAAGGGGAAGGTGGGGGAAGAATAAATTAGTTGTTTGGGATTAGCAGATACAAACTACTATATATAAAATAAATAGGGTTTCCCTGGTGGCGCAGTTGTTAAGAATCTGCCTGCCAGTGCAGGGGACACGGATTCGAGCCCTGGTCCAGGAAGATCCCACATGCCGCGGAGAAACTAAGCCTGTGTGCCACAACTACTGAGCGTGTACTCTAGAGCCCGCGAGCTACAATTACTGAGCCCGCATGCCACAACTGCTGAAGCCCGTGAGCCTAGAGCCCGTGCTCTGCAACAAAGAGAAGACACCACAATGAGAAGCCCGTGTACTGCAGCAAAGAGTAGCTCCCACTCGCTGCAACTAGAGAAAGCCCGCGCGCAGCAATGAAGACCCAACACAACCAAATATAAATAAAATAAATAAAATTTTTAAAAAATAAAATAAATAAACAGCAAGGTCCTACTGTATAGCACAGGGAACTATATTCTGTATCTTGTAATAAAACATAATGGAAAAGAATATGAAAAAAAAGTGTGGTATACGTACACAATGGAATATTACTCAGCCGTGAAAAAGAATGAAATATTGCCATTTGCAGCAACACAGACGGACCTAGAAAGTATCATACTGAGTGAAATAAGTCAGACAGAGAAAGACAAATATTATATGATATCACTTACATGTGGAATCTAAAATATAATACAAATGAACTTATTTACAAAACAAAAACAGATTCACAGACACAGAAAACAAACTTATGGTCACCAAAGGGGAAAGTGGGGGGAGGGAGGGATAAATTAGGAGTTTGGGATGAACAGATACACACCAATATATATAAAATAGATAAACAACAAGGATTTACTGTATAGTGCAGGGACCTGTATTCTATATCTTGTAATAACCTATAATGGAAAAGAACCGGGAAAATATATATATATGTATAACCGAATCACTTTGCTGTATACCTGAAACTAATACAAAATTGTAAATCAACTATACTTCAATTAAAAAAAAGAAAAAACCCGTAGTAGCTGTGGCTTTTCAGATATAAAGCAAGAGTGGCTAGTTTTGAAGTTTCTGCAAAACTTAGAAAATACACAAAGTATAAAAGAGAAAAAAAAGTCTTCTGTAATTCCACCAATAAGAGACGGCGGCTGGTTACTATCTTCCTAGGTTCCCTTCTAGAGCAGCTCTCCAATAGAGATATAAATCAAGCCGCAAATGCAAGCCACATGGGTAATTTAAAATTTTCTAGTGGCCACGTTTAAAAAAGGAGAACCGGGTGAAATTAATTTTAACAATATATTTTATTTAACCCAATGTATCCAAAATATTATCATCTCAACACATAATCAATATAAAAAATGATGAATGAGATAGTTCCCATTCTTTAAAAGCACTGAGTCTTTGAAATCCAGGGTGTTGTTTACATCCACAGCACATCTCAATTTGGATCAACCACATTTCAAGTGCTCAATAGCCCCATGAGGTCTGTGGCTACTGTATTGGACCACGAGGGTCTAGAGGGTTTTTTTTAAGCAAATGGGCGTGGACAAGTTTGACAACATTGGACTGGCACGGCCTGGAGAGTTCGGGGCCCTGCTGGGCCGCACTTGACCCTGAGCAGCCTTGCAGTCACAAAATCCCTTCCTCCTCGGGGCAGGCTGTTCCAGGCACCCCGCACAGAACACACATATGCTTTCCCAAGAGCTCCACGCATCATTCCAGATACATCGGATGCCAGCGAAGGAAAAGGCCAGATGGCTCCACAGTACTTTGGCCCACGATGGGGGGACGAGGCCCCCCGGGGTCCTCCAAGATTAAAAAACATGGAGTCCTCAGAATTCCTCCATCACCCTCGTTAGCACTGCGGCCGCCCCATTGTTCACACTTTCTGAAGTTTCCTCGGTTTTGTACTCTAGGGAGAAGCTCCAAGACGCCTAGTACTTCAGGCTTGACATCCTGCCAACTTGGGCTCCACGCGATGGGCTCCCCGTACTTTCTGAACTACAAGTCTCCCAAGATGAAAGACTGCAAAAGAAGATAAAAATAGTCCCAAGGAAAGGGACTGCTTCAGCTGGCCCAGTTTGCAGAATCCCCGTTTCATCTCTGATGTGAATAATTCATCCCTTCTAAAGCACTGCTGTTAAGTTAGAAACACCATTATTGCATCTTCTTTGATGAGGCTCTTAAAAAAAAATCATAAACACCCAGCACCTTAGGAGGAGAACCTGAAGAGCATCCCTTAGAGTCATTTCCTCAGGCAGAAAGTAGCACCCGTGATCCGCTGTGACCAGCTTGTTCCCCAGGTCCACATATCAAAGCTGCCTTTGGTTCCCTCACCGGCCCATGAGGGGGTACAACCTTGTTTGTTTTGAAAGGTTTGCCGAGGTGGCCCCGGGGAAGGGAAACAGCCTGGACTAGGAGGCTGGCAACCCGAGAAACTGCTTCAACTCCACCACCAGCACGCTGGGCCGGACACCTCCCCTCTGGGCCTCCAGTTCTCAATTTCCTCAAAAAGACGAGCCCAGGTATATCTCTGGAGTGAGGTCGACTGAGTGTGTGTCCTTGTAGAAGCTGAAGGACACCTCATGGAGCTCTGGGGACATTAATAATGCTATGAATAATAGCTGCCACCCCACCATTGAGCACTTACTATGTGACCGGCCACCCACAATGAGAGCTTTAGACGCATTATCTCACTTAATCCTGCAAGTCTGTAAGGAGGTACTCTTGTTATACCCATTTTCCAGGTGAGAAAACTGAGATATGGGGGAGAGTGAGTCATTTGCTGGGCTCTCTGCCCTGTCCTGTCCTTCTCCATCTCTCAGGAGATGACCTGATGGTGACGGCCACTCCACGCTGATTTCTGACAGTCTTTGAATCTCAGGTAGATCCCAGGGCATATAGGTCTGCAAGGAGGCCACTGAGCTGGGTGACAGAGGCTAAGGGACATCCTGAAGCCAGCCATTTCCTACAAAGCCACGCTGCCCCTCCCCATGCAGGCTGCTGGGCCTCTGCTCAAATAGCAGACGCAGGTGCAGGACAGTGGCTGCCTGATGCACGCCCTTTGGGGCGGAGGCTCTCCCGCCTCATCCTGCGGTCCCCTCTGGCTCTCCCAGGTCACCAAGCCTCGATTTCTGGGACGGGAGTGCCGAGGCAGGATGCGAACTTGCTCACACTCCCAGACCCACACCTGGGCCAGCACGGGCTCCTCGGCCGAGGCGGTCTTAACACTCCATCCCCATGACAGCTGATGGATTCCAGATTTTCTGTTTTACTTCTTCAGGAAAACGGAGCCCAGAGCTTTGGTTTGGTTCCCCCCATGGAAAATCCACCCTGCCGTTTGGCCCGCGTTGCTGCAGGCTGCCTGGGTACTCCTGGCCTCGGGAACCTCCCCTCCCGTACAGCAGAGCCTGGTCGGGGGAGGCCCGGCCGGTCAAGGCTTGGCAGGGCCGGGGTGTGAGGGGAAGCGGGCAGCGTGGCCGCCAGCTGCAGCCCAGGCCTGCCCCGCAGTGGAGGCCGGGCCCAGCTCCGCCCCGTGGGAAGGCGATTGCAGACTTTTCCAATCCACAGCGCAGGCTGAGCTCACTTCCGCTCCCTGTGGGAGGGGAGCAGGGGGCAGTGTGTCTCCTTATATGGAGCCCAGGGCCTGGTGCTGGGGCCCCAGGCCCTGGAACACCTGTCTTGGCCACACTCCCCCCTTCCCGGGCCCCCTGTCTTCTTCTGAAGGTGGGTCAGCTCTTCCTGCCTTGGCCCTCGGATGGGCCAGCAGCTCTGTGTGTGGGTCTCTCTTGCTGTCCTGACGCTGTGTGGGTCCCTTGTCCCAGTGTCCACACCGCAGCAGCCCCGAGCTCTCTAGGGGCATTTGGTGGCTCCAAACGACTTCCCCTACCTTGGCCTCAGTGTATCCCCCAACATCCCACACACACCCCAGAAGCCCCCGCGGCGGACAGAGCAGCCCCCTGACAGGTGGGGGGACTGAGGATAAGACTAAGCAAACTGACCCCCCAGCCGGCAGGTGTGCTCCAGAGACAGCTAATGCTCCTGGGAACTCACTTCAGAACCAGCCCCATCCGTCAAGCTCCATCCCCCAGGGCTTTGGGCTTTGCTTCAAGCAGGGTCCCTCTGAGTGGTGGTCTGGGTGAATCTGCAGGCACCACCCCCTGCCCAGGCCCAGGGGTGCTGCCCCCACCCAGTCCTAAGCCGCTAAGCTTGGACGGAGGAGGGTGGGCTCCATCACACCGGTGTCTGCGGGCCCCGCACGGCTGCCCGGTTGGCCTGCGCTGGGATAGGTCTGCAGCCGAGACAGAAAAAACAGAGGAAATCCATGACGTCTGGGCTCAGCTCAGGGGGCCCTGCCCCGCTTCCGCTGGGTCCCCAGGCCTGGGAAGGGGCACAGAGGCTGGTTGGGGTGCAGGGGCTCCGGAGGAAGTCACCTGGGCTGGAGGGGAGGGAGGCTGAGGCAGACCCCTGCTCCTGAGCTGCTGTCCAGGGACGAAGCCCTCCTGCTGAAGCTGCTGAGAGGGAGGGAGAAGGAAGGAGGGGGGAGGGGAGGCTGGAAGGAGAGAGGAGGAGGGAAGGGAGGAGGGAGAGGAGGAGAAAGGGGCTGGGAGGAAACCCCCGGAAGCAGCAGCGTTGTCTGAGCAGAGGCTGGCCAGTTCAGAAGCAGCGTGGCGCCTCTGACCTCTCCTCTCCCCCATGACAGCACCTCCTCTTTGGCCTTGGGCTCCCCCCTCCCTCTTTACCTGAGCCACATCACAAATGGAATCTCCGTCACCCCCAGCCAGACCCTCCGGCAGCTCCCCACGGTCCAACGGGCTAGTCCCAACTCCTGCCACCAGGGACCGGGGCCCAGCGTGGCGCGACCTCACCGGCCCTCCCTCCGGCTCCTTGCCAACCCTCCCCCACCCCGGCCACGCCGGACCCCTGACTGTCTGCGGGGACCCAGCAGAGCCCCAGGTGCTGGGGGGCTCCTGCTGTCTTCTCCTGCTGGAAGGTTTTCCCACTTAGTGCCCATCCCCTAACGACACGTCTCAGTGGCCAACTTGGGCTCCTGTCCATCCCCCTGGCTTGTCCACGGCAGCCCCCCTCTGCCTTGTCCAGGCCCTACCCTATACTGGGCTGGACTGTCACAAGTCGGCCTGCGCCCCAGACAGGGGCTTCCTGGGGCAGTGACAGCCCCAGTGACTTTTTTGGAGCTTCTCTGGGCCCAGCATAGGATACTGGTACGTGTTTGTTGAATAAATAAGTGACCTAGAAAGGGGGTAGCTTGCCCTTTCACACCCAGAGCAGAAATATTAACCCCCTTCAAGGGCCATTTTGCCCCAAATGCCACCAGCGCTGTCCTCCGGCACACCTCACCTCCCACTGCCCCCACCAAGTGTCCACCTTGAAGGCAGCCTCACTCCGGACAAAGTGGAACCCCAAAGTCAACAAGGGGCTCATCAGACCCTTGGCTCCTGGCACCTCCCCAGCCCACAGCTCCTCCCCAGGGCCAAGCTGCCCCAGCTCCCCTGCCCTGGGCTGGCCCAGGGCCACCTGAGCTAGACCTACCTGCGCTCCTGAGAGCGTGGCCTTCTCCAGCAATGGGCTCCGCGTCCCCCAGCCTCCCCGCGGTCGCCTTCCCTGACCCTTGGAAGCGAGCTGCTCTTCCTCGCCTCCCGGTAAGGAGCCCCCGTGTTCCCCTCGGCTGGTGTCCCTACGTCACAGGACATCGCTCCGAACTCTTCAGAGTGGTGTCCACTTTTCCATGAAATACATTATTCCTCTTTCCTGGGGTCCTCTCTCCTCACCTTTGTGGCGACGAGGGCTGCCTTTGTCGTAAAATAATTTAGGAAGCTTTCATCTTTCCCACATCCCGTTTGCCTTTCTCCTTGATGCAGGGTGTTCAAGTCTATTCCCTCCGACTGACTTTCATGTCGTAAAACTCCATTAAGCTTTTATCTGCCTGGGGGAGCTGTGCCTTCAGGAACCTGGGAAGGGAGGGAGTTTCTTGACAGTGAACAGAGTAAATATGTAAATGGGCACAGGACTCAGAGGCTGTCTCGTCGCCCCCAGTCCGCCCACCCCGCCTCCGAGAAGGAGCATCTCTGCCTCACTCTGCTCCCCGCGCTGGGAAGGCACTGTGGAGGCAAGCAGGGCAAAACCATTCATTTCGAAAGCCTTATCCGAATCTTTGGTTCATTCCAGAGGCAAAGAAACTCATTCACAGAAAACTGGGTGCCTTACAGGGAGCTGCTCTGGCAGGAAGAGCACTGGAGAAGGAGTCTGAGATGTGGGTTTGAGTCACTGCCAGGGCTACTCGGTCCCGGCAGGAGGACCTGGCGGTGTTGACATCTGTGACATTTGTCTGACTTTTTTGGGATTTCTCTTCTCCTTCTGAATATTCACCCCTGACCTGACTTTGAGGGACCCCGAAATTGTATACGTTGAGATGCCACCAAGACTGGACCCGCCTAGATCTGAGCTGTGATGTGTCCCCGCTGTGTGGCCTTGGGTCACGTGCCTCCGTTTCTCACCTGTTCCTCCTCCAGAGCATCCTGAGGTCTGAGTTACATCACAAAAACCATACTTCGCGTTCCAATGGACCGTTACTGTTTCTGAATGAGTTCAGCACCATGGATTTCAATTCCCGCAAGAACACGCTGAGGTTGGCGGTCTCCCATTTCACCACCCAACCATCAGGGGCATCGACAGCTTAACTGGGACGAGAGCTCAGTCTGCAGCTGGAGCTCCAAGACTCCAGTTGGGGAGGTCTCCCCCAAGACTCCAGTTGGGGACGGAAAAAGGCCCCGTCTTCTTTCACTGGCCCCAAACTGAGGAGAATTCATCCCTGAGCTGGCTGCTCACAGATACACTCACCTTTCATCCTCCCAGCAGCCCTCACAAAAGCCCCAGTTCATAGATGAGGAAACTGAGGCTCTGAAAGGTGAAGTAACTTTCCCAATGTCACACAGCAGGTAAGATCTGGTCTGTCTAGCAGCAAAGCTCTTTCTCAATGACACGGCACATGCCGCCATCTGTATGGCCTGTGGTCACCCTCCCCACCCCCCTTTGGCCTGCTCCGTCTCCCACTAAAGGCTGTATTGCTGCTGGACGCAGAGGGCTGGGGTGGGTGACCTAGATTCTGCTTCTGTCCTTCCATACTCTGCCCCCTGCCACCAGATGGGAGGAGGACCTTCCAGTAGATAGGGGTTCTGCACCTGTGAGGCAGGAAACTATCCGGGCAGGGTGAGGGGCCACCCTCTGGACTCCCAGAGGGCATGACCCGC
The DNA here is from genome assembly GCF_949752795.1 of Hyperoodon ampullatus. NCBI lineage: Eukaryota > Metazoa > Chordata > Mammalia > Artiodactyla > Ziphiidae > Hyperoodon > Hyperoodon ampullatus. The sequence continues at coordinate 175,534,382 of NC_136916.1, read as the reverse complement.
TGGCACAAGTTTCCACCATGGCTCTGTGCCCTATCTGCACCCTCAGTTGTGGTCCTTGACCAAAGCCAGGCTCCACACGGGTTCTTCTGAGGCTGCATCCCATCCCCCCCAATCCCGACCCATGCCCAGCAACCCGGCACCCAGGTGATCAGCTGGACGATGGGAAGTTTCCAGAAGTGCTGGGTGGGGGCAGATGCTCCTGCTCCCCAAAAGGTCACCATCCAGTGGATTCAATATTTCTCAGACAGGGAAGCATCCTATGTGTATTTCTTAAAAATAAAAGGAAGAACGTCCGAAGGCTTGTTTCCTGCCTGGAGCCAGTGGCAGCTCACGGCTCATTTCTCCCGTCTCCTCCGGCTATAATTAAGCTCACAATACGGAGCGTTTCTGCCTGCTCAGCCCCAGTCCCAGAACAATATTTCAGCCCACAGTTAAATGAGGTGGATAAATAAAGACGCCCAGGACTCCTGTGAGGATGACAATCCCCCCCGCCCCCGTCACCATGCTCTGAGGACCCCAGGAACACCCAGTTGCCTTGGACACTGTGACAGTGGCCTCGAGATGGACAGAGGCTGCAGGGCCTCCTCAGTGGGGAGGCCGCTGAAGTGCCCGACCTCTCTCAGGGCCTCAGTTTTTCCATCTGTAATATGGGGGAGCAGACAAGTCCCTCTGGGCTCAGCCCTGCCGGCTTGAGCCTCCACATCCTGACTCAGAGTCAGACTTACAGAGGCACACCTGGGAATCTGCATTCCCCCAGGGCCCCAGGTACCCTCTCCATGGGACCATTTGTAGGGGGCCGGCTGCCTAGAGACCTGGGGAGGAGGGCCAGTTTCAGGATGACCCTAGGGTCCCTCTCTCCGCCTGACCTGACCCCAAGCCCCGTGGTGGAAGGCCAGCCCCAGGCCAGCAAGTGCTGCAGTGCCCTCGGGCCACAAGGGGGCAGAGGCACCCAGGCACAGCACCTGCCTCTGCTCCAGCGAGCCGGGTCGGGGCACCACCGGGACGCGTCTGTCTGTCCTGGTCTGCAGAGGGGACCAGGCGCTGGGCAGGGGCCGACCTCTCCCCTGCAGCCTGGATGGCCGTCGGGTCTCTGCCCCAGCCTCTTCTGGAAAGCTCTTTAAAACTCAGCGAGATCCCCTGCGTCCGAATCCTGGCTGAGGGCGATGGGATTTCACACCAGGCCCCGCTCCCATTTCTCATGAGCACCAAGTTCAATGACCACCGATTCTGATCCAATCCTCAGTCACTCCATTTCACAAGTGGCGAAACTGAGGCCCAGAGAGGCAGGGGTTTGAGCGAAGACCCTCCCCAGCCAAGCAGCGCTCCCAGCACTGGGCGACTTTGCTTCTTGTTGTGCTGTGAAGCGCTGCTGAGAATTTCTTAATTCCCTTTCGCAAAAAGACAGGTTGTGCTTTGTGCAGAAATCATTATTCAAAAATTACAGACTCTGCTTGTTTCTATGGAAACATTTTTCACCTTATGCAAATGAGGCAAGAGGCATGAAAACAACGCCTTCCCTCTCTGCCCCCCTTCTTTCTTTTTGGAACCTTGAAAAGCAGTGGCTGAAAGTTTAATCCTGGGCAGAGCGGGTGCGAGGCGGCCCCTGACTCTTCCGGAGCCCTGGCTCCAGGATGCTCGGCCTTGGCGCCCCCAAGCTGGCAGGGCTCAGAGCCTTCCGGCCAGTTACTCCCACTCTGATCATTAGCGAGCAGAGGCTGGCAAAGTTCTCTTCAAAGTGTCCCCCAGCCCTTTGAGGGGGAGCCCGCTGCCCGCAGAGAACCCCACAGGAAGCCCACCCAAAACATAGCCTGGGGGTGGCACCCCACTTCCGGTCATCTTCCACTCTCACCTGCTTCGAGCACCTGTTGTTTGCCGGGCCCAGGCTGGCATTCCTTTGAGGGGCTTTTCCTCTGCACCCCTCCTGCACCCAGCTCTGCTGCCAGGAGGAGAACGGTTGGGGATCCCCGAGGCCGGGGTGGGGATGGCGGGTAAATCTCTCCTCCTGTGTTGATTCGAGCCCCAGCGCCAGTACCTCCCGACTGTGTGGCCTTGGGCCAGTGTCTTTGCCTCTCTGAGCCTCACTTCCTCCCCCGCTTAGAATGGGAGTGATTGCACCCATCTTGCAGGGTTGTGGTGAGGATGAAATGAAAGCACACAGTGGGGTCTCAATCCATAGGAGCCCCAAGTTGCTCCTTGGGAAGGGGGAGCCAGGATGAGCACAGACCTCTGGGGGCGGGGTGTACTGCGTGGGGCGTGCGCACCCCAGGAAGAATCCCCACCCCCGCCCCCGCCGTCATCCAGAGCCACTCCTGACAGAGGCGGCCACCAGGAGGCAGTGTCCCCCAGAGCAGGGGCACCAAGTTTGGAGCCCAGAGACCTGGGTTCAAGTTCCGACTCAGAGGTGTCCTCACCATGTGATCTGGAGATCACTGAGCCTCAGTTTCCCCATCCTCTCCCCAGCCACCCCAAGGACTGTGTGGGGACCAGATGACGGAAGTATGTGAGAGGTAGGCGGGTGAGGGTCAGTGAACGTGGCGGGTCCGAGGCCAAACATGACTGTCCGTCCTGAGTATCAGCCACTACTTCATGGCCATGACCCAACTGTACACTCTCTGGCTCTGGGGCCCCTGAGGACACTCTGCTCTTCTTCCTCTGCTGGCTTCTCCCCAACCCCCTCTCCTAACAAGGCAAGCCTGGTGCCACTCTGGAAGGTGCTAAACACTGTTCTGTGTGGTCCATGTATATCACTTATGTAAGTGAGCAGGTATGTAAGCCCAGTGTGTGGGTACTGTTATTGTCCCACTTTACAGGTGAGAAAACTGAGGCACAGACAAGCTAAGCAACTTGTTCAAGGTCATACAGCTAGGGAGTGGGAGACGGGATTAGAAACAGCAAATCCAACTGCAGAGGCCGAACAATTGACCACCATGCTATCCTGATTCCTTCTGCATTTGGGAGTTGCATCAGTTTCCTGGTGCTGTCATAACAAAATACCACCAACTGAGTGGCTGCAACAACGGAAATGTATTGTCTCAGTTCTGGCGGCCGGAAGTCCAAGATCAAGGTGTCGGCAGGGTTGGTTCCTTCTGAGGCCGAGGGAGGACTATCCTGGGGCTGTCCCCTCGGCTTGTAGACGGCCAGCTTTGTGTTCACGTGGCCATCTCCCTCTACGTGTGTCTCTGTGTCCAAATTTCCACTTTTATTTTTATTTTTATTTATTTTTGGGTACGCAGGCCTCTCACTGCTGTGACCTCTCCCGTTGCAGAGCACAGGCTCTGGACGCGCAGGCTCAGCGGCCATGGCTCACGGGCCCAGCCGCTCCGCGGCATGTGGGATCTTCCTGGACCGGGGCACGAACCCGTGTCCCCTGCATCGGCAGGCGGACTCTCAACCACTGCACCACCAGGGAAGCCCCCATGTGACTTTTTAATGTAGATATTCGGATATGACAGTGACAGCCATAGGGAGAGAGAATTTAACTTTTTTTTTTTTTTTGGCTGCACCATGTGGCTTGTGGGATTTTAGTTCCCCAACCAGGGATCGAACCTGGGCCATGGTAGTGAAAGCATAGAGTCCTAACTGCTGGACCACTAGGGAATTCCCAAATTTAACTTTTTTTTTTTTTTTTTTTGGCGGTACGTGGGCCTCTCACTGTTGGGGCCTCTCCCGTTGCGGAGCACAGGCTCTGGACGCGCAGGCTCAGCGGCCATGGCTCACGGGCCCAGCCGCTCCGCAGCATGTGGAATCCTCCCGGACCGGGGCACAAACCCGTGTCCCCTGCATCGGCAGGCGGACTCCCAACCACTGCGCCACCAGGGAAGCCCCACATTTCCACTTTTAAGGACACCAGTCATGCTAGATTAGGGGTCACCCTGACGCCTTCTCTTTAACGTAGCACCTCTGCAAAGACTCTGTCTCCAAACAAGATCACAGTCAGAGGCACCGGGGGTCAGGACGCCGACATATGAATTTGTGCGGGAACCCAGTTCAACCCAAACAGGAGTTAAGAGACCATCTTAGGTATGGGACCCAGGGGTTCAAGGACGGACAAGGATGGTGAATGGGGACTTTCCTCTCCTCTCAGAGTAAGACCTTAACCCCCAAAGTGCAGGCAATTAGCCCGAGGGCCCCCATTTTCTAACGAAGTCCCCCCGAAACAGCCCAGTGGGACTAGGACAGGGGGGTTGGGTGGGGGAGACACAGCCGCTCTCCTCACCCTTCGACGAGGCCTGCAAAGTCCGCGGGCAGAGAGCACAGCCGCTTCCTGTCTGTATCCCACTGAATTCAGCGGTCTGATACACCAGCTATTGGAACATAATTTAGAGGAATAGAAGAAAACCAATAGGAAAAACGAAAAATCATAATATAGTGAACAAAACTCAGGAATCAGGGCAAAGGGAGACATGAGCGGTGTCTCAGTTTTCTGAGGGGCCCTTGCTGGATTCTGCGTGGGCCGGTTATCCCCTTACTGCCTTTCAGCTCCAAAGCCACCTTGATGCCTCTCCTAGGGAAGGACGAGGAGCCCCTGAGACGTTCCGGGCTGCTGGTACAGCACTGAGCTTTGTCCCAGAAGGCTCTGGAGTCCGTGCGGGAGGAAGAGAGTTCATTCCTGGTTCTGGTTGGTGGCGGAGCAGGTCCTGTAGCGTGCCCGGCTTCCCCGCATCGGCCCCTACCAGGCAGTTTGGTCACGGACCACTTTTCCATGGACAGCTTTGCCCACACCCCAGAGGGCAGATTTCTAGCAAGTTCCCTGCGGTGGATTTCCAGCTTCTGCCAGCCTGGCACCACAGTGACCCCTTCGCCATTCAGTAAAATATAACTACTCCTCCCACAATAATATCTAGAGCTCAGTCCAGGGGTGGGCGGCGTCTTCTTTGGGTGCTGTCTCAGCCCTGCTGTGTCTTCTTTGGGAGACACAGCAGTAGCAGTGGCTGCTCCTTATATCTGCTATTCTTCAGAGTCCTCTTTACTTCTAACCAGCCAGTCTCTCATTATTACAATCCTGTTATAGGTAATAATCCCAGAGGATAGACTTTCCTTGTTCAAATTAATGTGTAGGGACTTCCCTGGTGGTCCAGTCGTTAAGAATCTGCCTTCCAATGCAGGTGACACGGGTTCGATCCCTGGTCGAGGAACTAAGATCCCATGTGCAAGGGGCAGCTAAGCCCCGAGTGCCGCAACTACTGAGCCCGCCCGCTCTGGAGCCCACGCGCCACACCTAGAGAGAAGCCCAGGCACCGCAATGAAAGATCCCGCGTGCCGCAACTAAGACCTGGCGCAGACAAATAAAATTAATTAATTAATTTAGAAAACAATAACAAATTAATGTGTAGTTTCTGTCTCCTGGACCCTGACTGATACAAAACTGGTAGCAGGAGTGGTCCCAGGTGGTGGATGAGGTGTGGGGATGGGATTGGTCATGCCTCTGGGCTTGCACACAGCGCTGAGCTTCCTACCTACAGGAAGCGGTGTGTCAGTAATCCATACATGCAGCAGCATCACTGTTAATCAAACCAACACCTGTTGTTGATTTCAGTGAAGGGGTTCAGGCCTGAGGAGCCCGAGTAGATGTTGAACTTGACCCTTACAGCAGTCATGGTGACTATGAGGGTTCGGGTGAGTTCTGGATTCTCTCGAGGGCACTTGAGAGCTTTCCAAGAGAAAATGACAGGTGGAGCCCCGTTAGCTCTCAGCTCAAGTCACAGACTGGGAACCAGCCAGCTTCCGTGACAGCTCTAAAGGAAGCTCAAATTTCTTTTAGCTGCAAGCCTGATATTGCTGGAAATCAAATACAAAATGTAATTGTGCAGGTTGCTGAAATACAACAATTGAATTCATGGTCTCAAAAAATTTCTCATGGGGCTTCCCTGGTGGCGCAGTGGTTGAGAATCTGCCTGCTAATGCAGGGGACACGGGTTCGAGCCCTGGTCTGGGAGGATCCCACATGCCGCGGAGCAACTAGGCCCATGGGCCACAACTACTGAGCCTGCGCATCTGGAGCCTGTGCTCCACAACAAGAGAGGCCACGATAGTGAGAGGCCCGCGCACCGCGATGAAGAGTGGCCTCCTCTTGCCACAACTAGAGAAAGCCCTCACACGGAAACGAAGACCCAGCGCAGCAAAAATAAATTAATTAATTAATAAACTCCTACCCCCAACATCTTCTAAAACAAAAAAAGTAATAGTCTCCTCAGCTGTAAACCAGGGACAATAGTGCCTACCTCATAAAGTCACACACACAAAAAAAATTTCTCCTGACACAGGTAGGGCATTGATTAGCAGAGGATAGGATCCTGAACCTTGGAATGGGGACATTGGATTGGATCCAAACGAAACTGTTGGCCTTGAACCCCCAAATCACGCTGAGCCACCCCTGCCAGGGGAAGTAGCTTTCCTTTTCGTGTCTGAAGAGACTAGCCTCCCTCTGCCTGGAAATTCTGTGAAAGCTCACCTGGGGCCCTGAAAAGGGATGCTTCCCCCTCTCCAGACCCATCACAGCTCCGGCCTGTTGCCACTAGACACATGACTAGGTCCATTTTCAATATACTCCAGGAGCACAGGTATACTCTTTGACCATCAAAAGCTTAACCAGCAGAAGAATTGTGAAGCTTTGCTAGTATATACTGGCAGAAACCTGGGAAACCAGTGTGGGAATGGATTCTAAGGGGACTGGACCAAAAAGGGAGGAATATAACATTAGATCAGGCCACACAAGATGGGCATAGCTGCACTTACTAGAGACTCTGAATTTAATGTGTTAGCTTATGTAACTATGTATTAATTATATAACCAATTACCACAAACTTAGAGACTCAAAACAATACATTTTTATTATCTCACAGTCTCCATGGGTCAGAAATCTGGACGTGGCTTAGCTGGGTCCTCTTCTTCAAGGCTTCTCCCAGAGCCATAGCCCAGGTGTCGGCCGGGACCGCAGTGTCTTGCCCTTTCGTCCGAAAGCTTGACTTGGGAAGGATCCGCTTCCAAGCTCACATGGTTGGTGACAGACTTCCGTTCCCTGCAGGCCTCAGTGACCAGCTGGCTGCTGTCCTCATGAACCGCTTCAGCGTGGTCCCTTTACCCAAGCCTGCGAGCTGGGAAGGCATAGACCGAAGTCCCAGTCTTGTGTAAGCTAGTCACAGAAGAGACAGCCTACTTTCATAGTCTATTGGTTTGAAGTTTGATACAGGCTCCCCCATCCTTAAGGGGAGGGAATCACACAGAAGCATGAATACCAAGAGGTGGGGGTCCCTGGAAGCCGTCTGAGAGTCTGCCCACCACCGGCCCGAAGTGGCTCTGACAGCTTATTTGGTTCGTTGACCAGAACTTGGCCTCGATGGTGGCCCACAGCTAATGAAGTTGAGATGCCAGGGCTTCCTCAGGATGATGTGGAGGAGGGAATGCAGGCTCAGGTGAGTGGGATGGTTGGACTGGATCTAGAATGTGAAACCTGCGGATTGAGAAGATTAAAGGGGTACAGCTGATCCTGCGCCTGGCCCTGGGAAGGTAGTCAGAGATGTTTAACCAAAGCAGCCACAATAAAACCCAGTAAGATAGGCAGGTCAGGAAGTTCTCCTAAATCCATTTAACAGAACAAGACCAAGGCTCAGAGAAGTGAAGCAACGTGCTCAGGGTCACACGTCACACGGGTGGTTCAGACTCCAGGTTGAGTGCCACACTTCCCCACCTCTCTGCACCTCCTGTCGGGGGGTAGAGGGGCCAAGGCAGAGCACACAGCACCCCTGCTAGTGCAGATGAGGCCTCAGACCCAGATCCCCCAGCAAGCGGGAGCACGTGCCTCTCATGCTCAGGTTGGTGTGACTGGGAATGCCCAAGTGCTGGGCTGGACTGCCAGGGAGGGGGCAGCCAAGCTCTTGCTGGCCAAGACGGATGCAGAACTAGAAAAATCATTACAGGTAGATGAATTATTCACAGCACCGTCGACCTCCTCAGGCCCCGGACAGCCAGGAGCTCACTGAATAACCCAGCGCATCTTATTACCCACGTGTAATGGCCTCTTTTTCTCTGTCTCAGAAGAAAGCGATTCAACGCCATCAAATATTAATGCAGGGCAGCTGATACAGTGGTCGCTCACACACTGGCTCTCCAGTGCTGCCCTAGAGGTCAGGGATGTCGCCAGCCTGGGATCCAGAGACTCGACCGGGAGGGCCCAGGTAGCTGTGCCCTCCCTCCAGAGCCTGAGAAAAGAGTCCTCACACACGGCGGCAGCCTCCACCCCGTCCATGATCTCAGGTGTGCCAGAAATGCCATGCTTTGCTTTCCTAAAACAGAGATTAATGTTAATTTTGCACATCATTCCCATTCTCAGTGAGTTTGAGGTCCCCCAGGGGGTTGTCTCTGCCCCAGAGCCCTCCTGGGACTAAGGATTCCGAGGCGCCTTGGGGTCTATATTACTGTCCTGTGGCCGCTGTAACAGATTGCCCCAAACGGGGAGGCTTAAAACAACAGACATTTATTCTCTCAAAGTTCTGGAGGCCAGAAGTCTGAGATCAAGGTGTCGGCAGGGTTGCACACCCTCTGAGGCTCCGGGAAAACACCCTTCTGGCCGCTTCAGCTTCTGGTGGCAGCCACAGCCCTCGGCTTTGCACACACATGGTTCCCATCTCTTCCTCCATCTTCTGCCATGGGTCTCTCTTCCTCATCTCATAGGACCCCAGACATTGGATTCGGGGCCCATTCTCCTCCAGGATGACCTCATCTTAACTGCAGCAACCCTATTTCCAAATGAGGGCACCTTCTGAGGTTCCAGATGGACATAACTTGGAGGACACTATTCAACCCATTATAGGGTCCATGCTGGCACTCGTGGCCACGGCTCACCTGGATCCTGACTTCTGGTCCATTCAAGTCACAGAAGTGTCCTGACCCCAGAGTTTCTCCAGGTTTCTCCTTCCTCTCTGGTCCACATCCCCACCTCTCCCGCTGTTTCTGCAGCCCCTTTGGGAATGGGGAAGCTCAGAGGGGTTGTCCAAGGCCCTCTGTCCAGGTGCCCCTCACCTCACCCCCATTGCTCAGAGGGACAGGGTCCCATCAGTCCCCCAGGCTCTGGCAGGGAGTGGGGCCCTGAGTTCTCAAGTCCGGGTGCAGCCAATGCAGTCGACGCGCTTCCCATGTCCCCTCAGCCCTCACTGTCCCCAGCACGCTGACCCAGCAGATTCCAACTCCACACTCCTGGGCCCTTCACCTGCAGCTCCTCCAGCCATCAGAGTCCACCCAGCTGCAGCGTGGGGCGGCCCAAGGGCCAGGATCACGCTCCTCCCACCAGATCAGCCCTCAGCCAGTGGCCCTAGCACCCTCACCCCTGGATGGGTCAGCTCTGCTGCATGTTCCACGCTGTACCCTGAAGACCCCTGGGGGCATGGGCTCCGCTTCCTGGAGTGACTTTGCAGCCACCTTGCCTCCCCATCACAGTGCTTCACTCATCACCTCCCGAGTAAGCTCCCATTCCTCCCCTCAGGGTCTGCTGCTGGGGAAACCTGCACTGAGACACGGGGTCTAACATCTTCCCTTACCAGCTCAGCCCAGGTCTCGTCTCGGGAGACCCTCCACATCCAAGCTTTTCTCTTCCTGCTCTGACCACATCTCCGGCCTCGCCAGGACGTGGCTTCATTCGTTTAGAAAATCAGAGTCTGAGATGAAGCTCACCAGCAGCCCCCAACCAGGCCGCCCCACGCCCTATCCCCGCGTCCTCCTCCCCTCGGCCACCCGCCCTGCGTCCGCCCAGGGCGATGCCAGCGTCATGCCACACCGGCTCCAGTTCAGTCTGGCCCCCGGTCTCCCCTACTCTCTTCCCTCTATGCTTTAGCTCAGGGGCACCCGCACGCTGCAGGCACCCCTGGGGACCCCTCTGCCTCGCTCGAGGCCAGCCCCGTCCCCCCTCCTGCAGGAAGCGTTCCCACACCCTCCAGCCAGGTGCAGGTCCCCTTCTACCTCCCAAGCTCTTTGCAGACATAGCCGATGGCCTCCACCCGTGCGTCTCACCCACCGGCTGGAGACCTGGGACTGAGCCACATCTGTGTCCCCAGCACCCTCACAAGACCAAGCCTGTAGTCGGCATCCATGGGTATGTGACAACGAGGATGGCCACCTCCCTATTCTTAGTGGAAGAAGGTACGGGCACACGGTCTGACCACAGTGAAATTCTCCCACAAACGACTGCAAGCGGCTCTCATGCTTTTCCAAGGCCCCGTGTGGCAGGGGACAAGCCCAGGCCCTCCTCCCACTCAGACCTACAGCAGCACGCACCTCTGAGCCTTCGCACATGCTGATTCCTGTGCCTGGAACCCCTACCTGTCATCCGGCTCCCACCAGACCCTTGGCCGGGGATGGAGATCCTCCGCTGGGCTCCCCCAGCCCCAAGGCCTTGCCCCCTCACTGTCCTCGGGCCTCTGGATTGGAACAGTCTGCTTATTTGCCTGTCCCCTCAGGGATCAGCTCCTTGGGGTGTGGGCTTCAGGAGTGAGATCAGTTATCAGGGTCAGCATCACCTCCCAGCCCCTGGGCCATCCTCACATTGTCCCCACGTCCCCCCACCTACAACTTGCCCGTCTACCCACAGTCCTTGCACCCCAGGCCTCCATCTTGCCCTAAGCCCGGGAGCATGGCCCGCTTCTGCCTCTATGCTTCCTGCCTTCTAAACAATAGTATCTGCCACACCGTCACCCCTTCCCCAGTACCCCTGGACCCCACCCCAGGCCTGGCCTGGGCAAGGGGACCCAGTGACCAGGACACAGCATGAGTCTGGAGCCGCTCCGGGACCAGTGACAGCAGCCGATGCAGCACAGCCTCAAGGCACTGGGCAGAGGGGTCAAGAGGGCCGTGGCCCCGAGGACCAGTGTGAGACAGTCAGAGAATGTCTCCAGGGGGGTGACCCAGGCACGAGGGGAGTGTCCGGGGGACCCAGGAGTGATGGCTGGAGACAGGATGACCGCCAATGGTCGGCTGTGTCTGGAGCATCAGGGCCAAGGAGGGAGGCTGCGGAGGGCGGCTCTGCCCTTACCTGGTGGTGATGGGAGACGCTGCAGTCTGGGCCACGGGGTGGCTTTCGGGGACCTGAGGTACTTTTGCCTTTGTGGGCCCCTTCCAATATTAAAAAAAAAATTTTTTAAATAAATTTGGCTGCGTTGGGTCTTCATTGCTGCGCGCAGGCTTTCTCTAGTTGCGGTGAGCAGGGGCTACTCTTCGTTGTGGTGGGCGGGCTTCTCATTGCGGTGGCTTCTCTTGTCCCGGAGCACAGGCTCCAGGCGTGCGGGGTCCAGTAGTTGTGGCACATGGGCTCAGTAGCTGTGGCTCATGGGCTCTAGGCGCGTGGGCTCAGGAGTTGTGGAGCATGCGCTTAGTTGCTCCGCGACATGTGAGATCTTCCAGGACCAGGGCTCGAACCCATGTCCCCTACATTGGCAGGCGGATTCCCAACGACTGCGCCACCAGGGAAGCCTTAAAAAAATTTTTAATTACATTTTACAACTGCACTGGTATAAAGACAAATAAAATCCAGGCTGGATTCATATTATTCCATTTATCTTTTTCCTCTTGATTCTACGAGAAATGAAAATGAACACATTTTTGCAGACCCCTAGAGGACTGTGAGTCCCAGGCCCTGTTCCTGCTGCATTTACTGTGGCCGCCGGCCTGGACTGCTGGGTCCGGCCGAACCAACCCACGCTGCCTGAAGGCTGAGACGCGGGGGGCACTGGAGGCGGGGGGCAGGGGGAGGAGACCCAAGTTCCCGCAAGTGGCAGTGGCCTTGAGGGGGGCTAAGCCGGACCTGAGGGTAGGGACTTGGAGGGAGGCGGGCGTTCAGCACCCCCATGGCTCATGGGGCTTTCGAGGCGGCTGCCCTGTCTCCCACCATCCTGGATGGGGCAGAACGGGGCGCTGGCTGTGAAGCTCAGCTGCCCAAACCTCCAGCCGTGGGACCCTGGGCAGATCACGTAATGCCTCGTGCCTCCATTTCCTCATCTATAGAATAGGGACATCCAGGTGGTCTGAGAAGCACTTGGTGCTCGGTGAGTCCTTGACAAGTGTCACCAACTTCCATTATTATCTGTTGTTAGTAATTACCTCCAGGGGTCCTCCCACAGCAACCTGGGAGGATGACCATCACTATCCCCTCTTTACAGGTGAGGAAACTGACCGGCAGAGGGAAGAGAGCTGCCTGGGGTTCCTGCAGCAGCTCCAATGAACGACAGAGTTGTCAGTCTCCACCAACCAGACTAGAAGCAGAGGTGCAGGGCAGCCCACGCACCCACCAGGCAGTGGCAGGGCCGGCACGTCCACCAAATCACCAGCTCCAGAACCCAAGCTCTTCACACCTGGCCCGCCAGGACTGGACGGGACCCCAGGCCTCCCACTGCATCCCGAAGCGGGAAGCTTCCACAGCAGGATCGTGGCTTGTTTTCTCTTTAAGTGGTGACTCATGTTCTGGAGAAACCATATTGCAAGAACAGTACATTATCTGGGGCCCACACTGGAAGAGCGTATTTATCAGGACAGCCCAGGATTGACGGAGCACCATGCCTGAGGGATGGGCATCTCCATAATTCCCACTTCGGGACCCTAAGAGCAGACAGCAGGGAGGCTCTTGGAGCTGCCGAAGCCACCACCTGCCCCTGGAGCAAGCGATGGGGCGTGAAAGCACAGCCCGGCCACCCGCGGACCGGCATCCCCTTCACCCCAGAGCATCAGTGTGGTGAACAGGACCTCACAGGGCGGGGAACAGTCTTCCACCTTGGGGTCTCCATCGGGTGATTTTAGCCACAGTCTGTCACGAGCCATTATCCACTTTACCCATTTGTTCAACATTCATTCCCTTATTTAACAAAGTTTGCTGAGTGCCTGTAGGGGGCAAGCATCCCTCCAGATGCAGGCAACACAGATGTGGACGAGACAGACCAGGTCTAGTGGGAGAGACAGAACCGAACAAATCAGCATACGATTCGCTAGTTAGTGACACTGCGATGAGGCACAAGAGCAGGGGAAGCCCGCCCAGGGCGCTCACCGGTGACGCCGAGAGCGCAGCCTCTGTGCACCGGTGCCAAGCCGAACCTCAGAGACAGGGCTTTGGGTGACGTAGAAAAGAATAGCTTTAGTGCTTTGCCAGGCAAAGGAGGAACACAGTGGGCTCCTGCCCTCGAAAACTATGTGTCCCAGCCCGGGAGGATTTCGTGAGGAGTTTAACAGCAATAGTTCAAGGGTGGGGTTGCTGACAAGATGAGGGGGTGCAGGGTCTCAGGCGGCCGGGTCTCCTAATCTTTTTTTTTTTAAGTAAATTTATTTGATCCATATTGTTGTTTTAATAACTGCACAGGAATTATATATGTACCCAAATCTAAGTTCCTACCTTTCAACTGAGAGGGTTTTTTTTGTTTTTTTTGTTTTTTTTGTTTTTGCGGTACGCGGGCCTCTCACCGCTGTGGCCTCTCCCGTTGCGGAGCACAGGCTCCAGACACGCAGGCTCAGCGGCCATGGCTCACGGGCCCAGCCGCTCCGCGGCATGTGGGATCTTCCCAAACCGGGGCACGAACCCGAGTCCCCTGCATCAGCAGGCGGACTCTCAACCACCGCTCCACCAGGGAAGCCCCGGGCCTCCTAGCCTTGATGAGCTTCTCGGGTCCCTGTAATCTCGCCTCCGGTGGTTTCCTGGCTGCTCCTTCCTTGATTAGCAGCTGTTCAAACCTGCCCTTTGGAACTCAGGGGAGGTCATGGAGGCTGGAGTCTTGCCTACAAGAAATGGGGGGACAAAAAGGCTTCCATGCCCAGCAGCCCCATGGGGTCCTCCTCGGTTTCACCTGGGAGGCCCCAGAAGGCTTCTTAGGGGCGGAAACCCCTAGAAAGAGGGCGACCAAGGAGAGGAGGAGATGCTGGGTGAGGGAGCAGCATAAGACGGGAAGGAGCCTTTCCATTTTCACTCCAGTATCAGTGAGGCCCTGACAGTGCCCTTCCTGGGTGTGTTTGCTCTAGGACTCTGCCCCCAGGCTCTGCCCAAGGCCCCGGGACACGCAGAGCAGAGGCTTTGCCGTAAGGGAAAGGCAGACATTTCTGGACCTTCTCCTGACGCACCGCCTTCTCCCTGCCTCTCTTACCCGCCCCTCCTGCCACACAGCTTGGCCGTGAGGATTCTCGCTTTAGGAGGGACGTGGGGACCACTGAGAACAAGGGCGTCCCTGGGACTGGTGGATGGAGCCTCTGACACACACAGCTTCCCGCCTGACTGGAAGTGGAAGCTGGAAGCCAGGGGGGTGGGGGGAGCAGTGAGGGTCTCCTGAAACCCCCAGGGAATTCCAGGACCGTGGCCAGAGCCCTGGAAGCTGCCCAAGGAGCCACTGGGTGAGTCTACAAACGGCAGAGGGAAATGTCTCAGGTAACCCTGCATATCACCCCTCCCCCAGACCCTGCAATATCCCCTTGCCACTCCGCCCACCCATCCTCCACCCTGAAGCCAGGGGAGCTGTTCCCAACCCAATCCCAGATTTCCAGTTTCTGGTCTAGCACAGAAGAAGCTTGGAAGCTGCCACTCGGTCCTAAAAACAAGTAAAAAAACTGAACAAGCTGAAAAATCAACAACTCTTGTTAGATTGGTGAAAGAAGCGAGGCCACAGGGCAAACTGCTGCCCCCGCATCAGAGGCACCGACAGGTGAGCGCAGAGAACCACGGCTCCAGGGGCAGAAAGCTGCCCAGGAGCCAGGGCTAGGGAAGGGAACCTGAACGGCTGGAGGCTCAGTGTAGATGAGGCTGAGAGTTGAAACTCCAGAGGGGGCCCAGTGCCAGAGGGGTCCTCACCTGTTTGTGAACTTTACCTCCAGGACCCCAATCTGCTCTCACAAGTGAATATTGGAGGGAAAATCCCCTTGTGCTTCCAGCAGGGGAAGAGGAAAGGAACCACTGTGAAATATCCTGTTCTTAACAAGGCCAGCCCTCCTAATCTATCAGATTTAATCTATTAGTTTAACCTAATCAGAGCCTAATCTCCCGGGGTTTTATCAGAGCCTAACAGACTGAGAAAGGGGAAACACCCAACTCCAAGCCACTCTAGCCATCCCTCCCCACCTATGGGGGTGGGAAGGGATGAGAAACATTCATGAAGTTCACAGTCCTGTAAGCACAGGTTCACTACAGGACTGAGACCTAGAACTCTTCCCCTCCCCCCACCTCACGACTGCATTACTAAAGGCCTATTTCCAGAACTTTCTTTTACCCAGTACCTCATGTCCGGCTATCAAGAAAAAGTTACAAGGCATACTAAAAGGCAACAAACATAGTTTGAAGAGACGGAGCAAGCATCAGAACCAGATTTTGATATGGCAGGAGGTTAGAAATATCAGACCAGGAACTTAAGACAGCCATGATTAACATGCTAGAGCTCTAATGGATAAAGTCAACAGCATGCAAGAATAGATGTGACGTGTAAGCAGAGAGATGGAAATCCTGAGAAAGAACCCAAAAGAAATGCTACAGATCAAACACACTCGAAAGGAAATGCAGAATGTCTTTGAGGGACTTATTAGTAGACTGGACACGGCTGAGGAACAAATCTCTGAGCTTGAGAATATCTCAACAGAAACCTCCAAAACTGAAAAGCCAAGAGAACAAAGACTTAAAAAAATAGAACAGAATATACGAGGGCTGCAGGACAGCTACAAAGGTGTAAATATGTGTAATTGGGAATTCCAGCAGAAGAGAGAAAGGAACAGAAGAAATATTTGAAACAATAATGGTGGAGAATTTCCCCAATTAATGTCAGATGCCAAATCAGAGATCCAGGAAGCTCAGAGAACACCAAACAAGATAAATGCCCCAAATAAACTATACCTAAGCATTTCATTCTCAAACTTCAGAGAAGCAAAGATAAAGAGAAAAAAAATCCTGAAAGTAGCCAGAGGGGAAAAAAGCACATTATCTATAGAAGAGCAAAGAAAAGAATTACTTCCAGCTCCTGGAGAGTGGAGTGAAATATTTAAAGTGCTGAGAGAAAACCCCCCCAAATTTAGAATTCTGTACCCTGTGAAATTACCATTCAAAAGTGAAGGGGAAATAAAGACTTTCTCAGACAAACAAAAATTGAGGGAATTTGTGGCTACTAGACCTGCCATTCAAGAAATGTTCAAAGCAGTTCTTTAGAGAGAAAGAAAATAATATGGGTCAGAAATATGGATTAACATAAACAAAGGAAGAGCATAGGGGAAGAAATAAAGAAAGGGAAGGTAAAATAAAACCTTTATTTTTTTTATTCTTAACCTTAACTAACAGATAATGATCTGTTCAAAATAATCATACCAACAATGTATTTGACTATATACATAATATATATGCTTATGAATGTTTATGTATAAGTGAAATGAATGACAGCAATGACACAAAGTATAGGAGGGAGGAATTAGGATTATTTTGTTATTATAAGGGATTTGTACGACCCATGAAATGATATAACACTTCATGAAAGTGGATCAGAGTACCTGTAAACGTATATTGCAAACTCCAGGGCAACCACTAAAAACAAGCAATATAACTGATAGGGTAAGAAAGGAGAGAAAAGGGAATTATATAAAATGCTCAGTTAAAACCACAAAAGGCAGATTTGCAACAACATGGATGAACCTTGAGAACAACATGCTGAGTGAAATAAGTCAGACAAAGACAAATACTGCATGATCTCACTTACATGTGGAATCTAAAATAGTTGAAATCATAGACACAGAGAGTAAAATGGTGGTTGCCAGGGGCTGGGGTGTGGAGGTGCTGGTCAAAGGATACAAGCTTTCAGGTATAAGGTGCATAAGTTCAGGGGTCTAATGTACAGCATGGTGACCATCATTAACAATACTGTATTATATATTGAAAGCTCTCACCACACACACACACACACACACACACACACAAAGGTAACTATGTGAGGTGATGGATGTGTTAACTACCTTTATTGTGGTGATCATTTCACAATATATATGTATATCAAATCATCATGTTTTACACCTTAAATTTATACAATTTCTTTCTGTCAATTATACCTCAATAAAGCTGGGGGAAAAGAGAAGAGTTACTCCAACACAAAAATCTCCAAATATCAAGGACCTGATAAATATTTATTTCTTACTCAGAAAAAAAAAACCCACAAAAAGGCAGAAAAAGTGAAAGAAAAAAGTAGTAACAAAGAACCATTGTAACAAATACAAAACAGTAACAAGTGTGGTAGATATTAAGCCAACTATATCACTAATCACTTTGAATGTCAATAGTCTAAGTGCACCAATTAAAAGAGATTGGTAGAGTGGATCAAAAAACAAGAGTCAACTATATGTTGCCTAAAAGAAACTCACTTTAAATATAAATACACATATAGATTAAAAGTAAATGGATGGAAAAAATAAACCCTGCTAACACTAATCAAAAGAAAGCAGGAATAGCTAATTAATTTCAGAGCAGACTTCAAAGCAAAGAGTTTTATCAGGGATAAAGAAGGGTATTACAAAGTGATAAATGTCCAATTTTCCAAAAGGACATAACCCTTAATGTGTGTGCATCTAACAACAGAGCATCACAATATATGAGGCAAAAACGGATAGAATTTCAAAGAGAAATAGATGAATCCACTATCATGGTTGGAGACTTCAACACCCCTCTATCAGAAATGGACAGGTCCAGCAGGTGGAAAATCAGTAAGGACATAGTTGAACTCAGCAACACCATCAATCAACTGGATAAAATTGACATCTATAGACTACTTCATCCAACAAGAGAAGATTATACACTCTTCCCAAGCTCACACAGAACATGCACCATGATAGACCACTTCTGGGCATAAAACATACCTTAACAAATTCTAAAGAATAGAAATCATAAAATGTCTGCTCTCAGACCACAGTGGAATTAAAGTAGAAATCAATAACAATAAGAATACTGGAGAATCCCAAAACACTTAGAGATTAAACAACATACTTCTAAATTACACATGGGTCAAAAGAGAAATTGCAAGAGAAATTTAAAAATACAGTTGACCATTGAACAACATGTGTTTGAACTGCACAAGTCCACTTAAATGTGGATTTTTTTCCAATAAATACATACTACAGTACTACACAATCTTTGGTTGGTTGAATCTGTGGATGTGGAACAGTGATATGGAGGGCCAACTGTAAAGTTACATGCAGATCTCTACCTGTGAGGGTATCAGTACCCCTAAGCCCTGCATTGTTCAAGGGTCAACTCTATCTTGAACTAAATGAGAATGAAAACATAACTTATCAAAATGTGTAGGATGCAGCAAAAGCAGTACTTAAAGGGATATTTATAGCACTGAGTGCATGTATTAGAAAAGAAGGAAGATCTAAAATCAATCATCTAATCTACCTCAAGAAACTGGAAAAAGATCAAATTAAAATGACCATAAGCAGAAGAAAAGAAATAATAAGAATTAGAGCAGAAATCCATAAAATTGAAAACAAGAACTCAGTAGAGAAAATCAACAAAACCCAAACCTGTTCTTAAAAGATCAATAAAATCAATAAGCCTCTAGCCAGGCTAACTAAGAAAGATGACTCAAATTACTAATATTAAAAATGAAAGGGGGAACACCACTACAGATCCCATGGACATTAAAATGAATACTATGAACTATGAATCAAGGAATTCTATGCCCACAAATATGATATCCTACATGAAATGGACCAATTCCTTAAAAGACACAATCTGCCAAAACTCACACAAAAAGAAATAGACAATCTTAAAAGGACTACATCTATTAAAGATTACTGAGTCAATAATTAATAACCTTCCAAAACAGAAAGCACCAGACCAAGATGGGTTCACTGGTGAATTCCACAAAACATTTAAGGAAGAAATTATACAAATTCTCTACAATCTCTTGCAGGGGAAATACTTCTTAACTCATTCTGTGAGGCTGACATTCCCCTAATACCAAAGCCAGACAAAGAGATTACAAGAAAAGAAAACTACAGACCAATATCTCTCATAAACATATATGCAAAAATCCTCAACAAAATATTAGCAAACCAAATCCAACAGTGCATAAAAAGAATTACAGACCACAACCAAGTGGAATTTATCCCAGGTAAGCACCGCTGTTTCAACATTTGAAAATCAATTAATGTAATCAATCACATCAACAAGCTAAAGAAAAATCACATGGTCAATTAACAGATGCAGAAAAATCACTTGATACAATCCAAAACCCATTTATCATAAAAAAATTAACAAACTAGGAATAGTTTACTGTTGAATGTTGCAACTCTTTTTCAACATTGTATTGGAAGTTCTAGCTAATGTAATAAGACAAGAAAATGAAATGAAAGGTACACTGAGGGCTTCCCTGATGGCGCAGTGGTTGAGAGACCACCTGCCGATGCAGGGGACACGGGTTCGTGCCCCGGTCCGGGAAGATCCCACATGCCACGGAGCAGCTGGGTCCGTGAGCCATGGCCGCTGAGCCTGCGCATCCGGAGCCTGTGCTCCACAACGGGAGAGGCCACAACAGTGAGAGGCCCGCGTACTACAAAAAAAAAAAAAAAAAAAAAAAAAAAAGGTACACTGATTGGGAAGGAAGAAATAAAACCACCTTTTTCAACATGATTGTCCATGAGAAAAATCCAGAAGAATTGACCAAAAACAAACAAACAAACAACAACAAAAAAAAAAACCCTCCTAGAACAAGTGATTATGTATATCAAGGTTGTAAGATACAGTACGAGATTAATATGGGCATTCTTTGGAGATATTGTGGGTTTGGTTGCAGACCACCAAAATAAAGCAAATATCATAATAAAGCAAGTCACACAATTTTTTTGTTTTCTCAATTAATATAAAAGTTATGTTTACACTGTACTGTAGTCTATTAAGTATGCAATAGCATTATGTCTAAAAAACAATGTACATATCTTACTTTAGAAATATTTTATTGCTAAAAAATGCTAAACAACATCTGAGCCTTCTGTGAGTCGTAGTAGTAACATCAAAAATCACTTATCACAGACCACCATAACAAATATAATAATAATGAAAAAGTTTGAACTATTTTGAGAATTACCAAAGTGTGACACAGAGACACTAAGTGAGCAAATGCTGTTGGGAAAATGGTGTCAACAGACTGATCGATGCAGGGTTGCCACAGACTTTCAATTTGAAAAAAATGCAGTGTCTGTGAAGCACTATAAAGAGAAGAACAATAAAATGAGGTGCGCCTGTGTGCAAAAATCACTTGGTTTCTTATATTCCAGCAATGAACAAGTGGAATTGGAAACAAAAAGCACAAAACCATTTATATTAGCACTCCCAAAAATGAAATATAAACCTAACAAAATATGCACAAGTCTTACATAAGGAAACTCTGATGCAAAATATTTTTTTTAATCTTAAATAAAAGGAGAGATATTTCATGTTCATGGGTAGAAAAACTCAAACATTGTCAAGATGTCAGTTCTTCGCAACTTGATATACAGACTCAATGCAATTCCACAAAGTCAAAACCCCAGCAAGTCATTTTGTGGACATCAACAAAGTGATTGTAAAGTTTATGGGAGCTCCCTGGTGGTCCAGTGGTTAGGACTTGGAGTTTTCACTGCCATAGACCTGGGTTCAATCCCTGGTTGGGGAACTAAAATCCTGTAAGCCGCGTGGCACAGCCAAAAAATAAATACATACATATATAAAGTTTACATAAGAGGGAAAAGACTCAGAATAGCCAACACAACACAGAAGAAGAACAAAGTTAGAGGACTTGCATTACTCAAATTCAAAAAATACATACTAAAAATCTACAATAATCAAGACAGTGTGTTATCAGTGAAAGAATAGGCAAACAGACCAATGAAACAGAATAGAGAGCCCAGAAATAGACCCTTTATATAAATATAGTCAATTGACCGTTGACAAAGGAGGAAAAGCAATACAATAAGGAAAAGATAGTCTCTTCAGGGCTTCCCTGGTGGCGCAGTGGTTGAGAGTCCGCCTGCCGATGCAGGGGACACGGGTTTGTGCCCAGGTCCGGGAGGATCCCACATGCCGTGGAGCGGCTGGGCCCGCGAGCCATGGATGCTGAGCCTGCGCGTCCAGAGCCTGTGCTCCGCAACGGGAGAGGCCACAACAGTGACAGGCCCACGTACTGCAAAAAAAAAAAAAAGATAGTCTCTTCAACAAATGGTGCTGGAACAACAGGACATCCACAAGCAAAAAAATGAATCTAGACAGAGACTTTACACCCTTCACAAAAATTAATTCCTAATGGATCACAGACCTAAATGTAAAATGCAAAGCTGTTAAGACTTCTAGATGATAACATAGGAGAGCATCTAGATGCCTTGGGTTTGGTGATGACTTTTTAGACATCAAAGGCATGATCCATGAAAGAAGAAACGGATAAACTGGACTTCATTAAAATTTAAAAGTTCTGCTCTGTGAAAGACACTGTCAAGAGAATGAAAAGACAAGCCACAGACCGGGAGAAAATATTTACAAAAGACATACCTGATAAAGGACTGTTATCCAAAATATAAAAAGAACTCTTAAAATTCAATAATAAGAAAGCAAACAATCCAATTAAAAAGTGGGCCTAGGGACTTCTCTGGTGGCACAGTGGTTAAGAATCCACCTGCCAATGCAGGGCACACGGGTTCGAGCCCTGGTCCGGGAAGATCCTACATGCCACAGAGCAACTAAGCCTGTGCGCCACAACTACGGAGCCTGTGCTCTGGAGCCCGTGAGCCACAACTACTGAGCCCACATGCCACAACTACTGAGGCCTGCGCGCCTAGAGCCCATGCTCTGCAACAAGAAAAGCCACCACAATGAGAAACCCGCACACTGCAACGAAGAATAGCCCCCGCTCGCCACAACTAGAGAAAGCCTGCGTGCAGCAACGAAGACCCAACGTAGCAAAAAATAAATATAAATTAATTAATTAATTTAAAAAAATGGGCCTAAGACCTTAATAGACACCTCACCAAAGAAGATATACACATGGCAAGTAAACATATCAAAAGATGCTCCACATCATATGTCATCAAGGAAATTCTAATTAAAACAGTGAGAGGGACTTCCCTGGTGGCACAGTGGTTAAGAGTCCACCTGCCAATGCAGGGGACATGGGTTCAAGCCCTGGTCCAGGAAGATCCCACATGCCACGGAGCAACTAAGCCCATGCACCACAACTACTGAGCCTGTGCTCTAGAGCCTGCGAGCCACAACTACTGAACCTACGTGCCACAACTACTGAAGCCTGCGCGCCTAGAGCCCGTGCTCTGCAACAAGAGAAGCCACCGCAATGAGAAGCCCGTGCACTGCAACGAAGAGTAGCCCCCGCTCGCCGCAACTAGAGAAAGCCCACGTGAAGCAACGAAGACCCAACACAGCCAAAAATAAATAAATAAATAAATTTATTTTTTTTTAAAACCCCAAAAACAGTGAGATACCACTACACACCTATTAGAATGGCCAAAACCTGGAACATCGAATGCTGGTGAGGATGTGGAACAACAGGAACTCTCATTCACTGCTGGTGAGACTGCAAAATGGTGCAGCCGCTTTGGAAGACAGTTTGTTAATTTCTTACAAAACTACAGGTACTCTTACCATATGATCTGGAGATCACCCTCCTTTGTACTTACCCAAATGAGTTGAAAACGTATGTCCACTCAAAAACCTGCACTTCAATGTTAATGGAAGCTTTATGCATAACTGGCAAAACTTGGAAGCAACCAAACTGTCCTTCAGTAGGTGAATGGGTAAATAAACTGTGATCCATCCAGACAATGGAATATTACTCAGCACAGAAAGAAGTGAGCTATCAAGCCATAAAAAAACATGGAGGAACCTTCCATGGATATTACTAAGTGAAAGAAGCCAGCCTGAAAAGGCCGTAGACTGCATGATTCCAACTATACGACACTCTGGAAAAGGTAATACTGTGGAGACAGTAAAAAGTTCGCTGGTTGCCAGGGGTTAGAAGGGAAGGAGGGAGCTTCCCTGGTGGCGCAGTGGTTGAGAGTCTGCCCGCCGATGCAGGGGACGCGAGTTCGAGCCCCGGTCCGGGAAGATCCCACATGCCACGGAGCGGCTGGGCCCGTGAGCCATGTCCGCTGAGCCTGCGTGTCCGGAGCCTGTACTCCGCAACAGGAGAGGCCACAGCAGTGAGAGGCCTGCGTACTGCAAAAAAAAAAAAAAAAAAGAAGGGAGGGAGGGAAGAAAAGGCAGAGAACAGTGGACTTTTAGGGCAGTGGAAATACTCTGTGTAATACCATAATGATAGATACACGTCATTACACATTTGTCCAAATCCGTAGAATGAACAACGTCAAGAGTGAACACCAATGTAAACTATGGACTTTGGAGGAAAATGTGACAGTTTTATACATGTCAACTTGACTGAGCTAAGGGATGCCCAGAGAACTGGTCAAACATTATTTCTGGTTGTTTCCAGAAGAGATTAGCATTTGAGTCAGGAGACAGAGTAAAGAGGACAGCCCTGAAACCGGAAAGGAAAGCAACCAGCCCGTCCTTCTGCTCTGCCGAGACGGGGAAAGTGAGAGTCGCAGCCTTGGCTGTTGGAGCCCAGGGAAATTGGGCTCAGGGGACTCTGGGCATCCCCGCCCAGGCTGCATCTGCCCAGCCCGAGGTACCAGGGGGCGGGGGCACAGGCTGTGAGCCCCAAGACCTGGGCGTGTCCCCTCAGCCCTCTGAGTCTCAGTGTCCTTCTCTCAGTGGACCCCCTGGACAGGGCCACCCTGTGGCCACCTGTCCCCACAGCTCCCTGCCTCTGTCTCACCCTTGGATAGGAGCACTGGATCAGCTGTCAGCAGGCCTGGCACATGGTGAATGAATGAATGCATGAATGAACGAATGAATAGCAGTGGGAATACTGACTCGTGGGGAGTCATAAGAACTACGTGAGAGGGGCTTCCCTGGGGGCACAGTGGCTGAGAGTCCGCCTGCCGATGCAGGGGACACGGGTTCGTGCCCCGGTCCGGGAGGATCCCACATGCCGCGGAGCAGCTGGGCCCGTGAGCCATGGCCGCTGAGCCTGCGCATCCGGAGCCTGTGCTCCGCAACGGGAGAGGCCACAACAGTGAGAGGCCCACGTACCGCAAAAAATAATAAAACTAAAAAAGAACTAAGTGAGAAAGCCCACGGACAGCCCCATATTGCACACAGCAGGTGCATAATTGATGTCAGCCCCTCCCTGTTCCTTTCTCCTCGCACCTCTCACATGTGTCCCAGAACTCTGAGCTCGGCATTCAAGGCCTGAGCCTCGTAGCCTCGGTCCACCACTCCTCCTGGCCACTCCCTATCCAGCCACCCCCAGGGCGACATTGTCGGGGAATCAGCCCCAGCCTCAGTTCCCAGATGCAGCTCTCCACACCCTACAGCAGCAGGAGAAAATGGAAATGGCTGGGTGCGGAAGTCAGGCACGGGAAGCTTAAGGCGCTTTATAAGAACCCTGTGGAAGCCCCCAACACCCTGGTCCAGACCCCGGCTCCTGCCACTGGCCACACCCCACACACCCCTCTTCTCGTCTGCCCAGGGGGCAGCTTGCCAGGCAGAGGACATGCTTTTCCTGCACTGTCTGGCAAGACTTCCCCCTAACATGGGGCCGCGGTCAGTCCCCTTTGGGCCCAGAGCCTGTGGAGACCCCGCGTGTGACACATGGACTCCCAGGCAAGGAAACTGAGGCTCCAAGGTGGAGTGACCCGCTCTGTCTCATTGCTGAACAGGGTGGCTGTGCAGGTGGGTTTCCCAGTTGCATGGACCTGGGTTTAAAGCTGACCCCCCCCCAGCCTCAGTTTTCTCACCTGTAACCTGGGAGTAAGGACACCTTCCTCTTGGGCGACAGTGAGCACTGACTGAGATCATCTGTCCTCCATTCGGTTGGCATTTATTGAGCATCTACTGTATGCCAGGTGCTGTTCCTGAAGCATGGGATACATCGATGAACAAAACAGAGGGCATAAACTTGCCCTCATGGAATTTACATTCTAGTCGGGGGAGGTAGAAAATAAACAAATCAAAAAACCTTACAATGCCAGGTGGTGGTAAATGCTTTGAAGAAAAATACAACGACTAGAAGGAGAAGGGGGGAACATTGCCAACCTATGTCCCTTACCCGTCGTCAGGAAAGGTTTCTTTGAGAAAGTGGGGTTTGATGAGGGGCTTGAAGGAGGAGAGGCCATGAGCCATGTAGCTACTAAGGAAAGAGTCTCAAGACAGAGGGAACAGCCAGTGCAAAGGTCCTGAGGCAGGAGCACGACTATGTGTATAAGAAGAGCAAGGAGGTGAGGGCAGTAGGACAGAGCAGGGGAGAGGGCGAGGTGTGCAGATCAGAGGAGCAGCAGGATAACAGGGGCCTGCAGGACACGTGAGGGCCTGGGGAGGTGGCCCCACGGCAGGGTTTTGAGCAGACGTATTGGACAAGAGACTGCAGGGGCAAAGGCAGGAGGGCAAAGGAGACTAGAAGGGGAGATGATGGCTGGGACACGGTGGGCGTCTAGGAGGCGGGAAAGGCGGTCAGATTCTGGATACTATCTAGAACCGTGCTGTCCGATATGGTAGCCACTCGCCCTAGGTGGCTATATAAGTTAATTAAAATTAAAGGAAAACGAAATCAGTTCCTTGGTCACACTGGCCACACATCAACTGGTCAGTAGCCAAGCAGCAGAGCACAGACAGTGTCCTTCCTCGTGGAAAGTTCTACTGGGCAGTGCTGCCCTAGGATACAGAGCGCCAAGAGAGCAACCTGCCTCCTGGACGCAGGGTGTGACGGATCGGAGGAGTCACGAACGGCCCCAGGGTTACACAGCGCCCAGCACACACAGCGAGCTTGCTGTTGTCACCCTTGTTACGATCATCATTCACTCATCCCTGCACATGTGCGGACAGGGAGGCCCTCAGTAGGACCCTTTTCCCTTCTCTCCAGCCTCGGGGTCCTAGAAGTCCCCCCGCAAATACTCAGGAGGTGAAGCCACCAGTTCCCTACCCCACTCCCATAGCCTCTTTGAAGGCAGCAGGCCGTCCTTGAGTTCACGACTCCCCGGCCCGGAGAACACGGGCTGGGCCGGGGAGCTGCCGCTGGGTCCCCTCTGGTCCAGGTTCGGGCAAGTCACCTCCCCTGTCCCGGCCTCGGTTTCCCCACTGTGGAATGATGGGCTTGTCACATTCCGGCCCTGCCAGGGACAGAGCCCCAGCTCGGGGGCTGCAGTGGGGGAGGGGGTCTTTGGGCGAGGAGGCGGGGGCAGAGATGATGAGGGGAGGAGTTAGCGCGAGGACGCTCACAGCCCCGGCGGAATCCCCTGCACCGTCAGAAGCCAAGAGGCCAGTTGCGGCCCTTCATAATCGTGATCTGCAGAGTATAGGCTCCGTCACTCAGGCGCCGGCACAACAAGGAACCCGCTCCTGAAACCAATGACTCTCCGGCGCCTCCTGACTCTTCCCCGAATAACCCAGCTCGCTCTGCTTCCTGACGAGCTACCGACAAAGGGGCCAGTGGAGGAGGACTCGCTACCACAGACGCCCCTATGCTGGGGCCAGGGTTTTTGTGTGCTTGGGCAGGGCCCACAACCCCAGAGCCTTCTGCTTTACAAAAGGGCAGCTGGGCTTCCCTGGTGGCGCAGTGGTTGAGGGTCCGCCTGCCGATGCAGGGGACGCGGGTTCGTATCCCGGTCCGGGAGGATCCCACGTGCCGCGGAGAGGCTGGGCCCGTGAGCCATGGCCGCTGAGCCTGGGCGTCCGGAGCCTGTGCTCCGCAACGGGAGAGGCCACGGCAGTGAGAGGCCCGCGTACCGCAAAAAAAAAAAAAAAGAAAAAAGAAAAAGGGCAGCTGATGGCAGCGTGACGGGCCCACACCAGGCTGAGGCTGGAGCATTCATCGCATTAGCGTCCAGGCTGCGGGGAAGAGCTGGCTGCTCTCGCTGCAAATGACATGAAAGCGTGTCTCTAACAGACCGCCCTGCCCATCCCAACTGCTTTGTCTGAGGGTTTGGTTTGGGGCCGGGAGTGGAACAGTCCCAACCCCTGCAGACACCCAGAGAGAACACCTGTGTGTTCTCGTGGCGGGCTCCTGGGCTGTCTGTCCTGTGGCCAGCTCACTGGTCCGCTGTGATCCTCGCCCCCCAGCGCTGGCTTCCCAATGCCTTTGCCAGGTTTACCTAACAACAGGCGTTGGAAGGTCAAGGTCACTGGCTCTGCCTTGCCCTTTTCTGCTTCTCCCCAGGGACATCTCTCCACTCCAACCTGGCCCTTGGTAAAGTCCTCACACCAAAAATTCAAAACAAGAGTCCAAAGGGACAGCATGCAAACAAGGAGAGAGGCATTCTTTGACACATCAGGATGGAAGTGCGTCATTTATAAACCAAAAAAGCGCCTTGTTTGGGAGGTGTCTCTGCCCCTTTTGGACCCTCAGTCAGCATGGAGGCAAGGACACACCCCAAATTTATAAAGCACGGTCCTGCCGAGCACTGGGGTTCAACCCGCCAGACCAGAGCACTTGACTGTGGGAATGGAAGAAGGGTGGTTTATTTCTTGATTCACAGGGAAAAGGTTAAGTTAGAGTTTTCTCAATATAACATCCCCCCACCCCATTAATTGTTCTCTGGCCTCCAACACCTGCTGCCCTGGGAAGGCGGACCTCGGAAGGCTCCCGGGAAGCAAAAGCCAGCCAGCCCCGCTTGTTAAAGAAGCCCGGGATGGCCTTTCCTCCTGGCTCTGGCAGATGGAGACCCAACCTCTCTCTGCAGGCTGGAGTGGGCAGTGGGATGGAAGGAAGTGTGTCAGTAGTTTATGGCGGGGCTGTCTGTCCTGTGGCCAGCTCACAGGTCCGCTGTGATCCTTGCCCCCCCGCGCTGGCTTCCCAATGCCTTTGCCAGGTTCAGAGCAGCAGCCCGGCCACTGAGACGCCAGCCCTGGGCAAGAGTCAGCCTGCCTGGGTGGGCTCTTCCAGCAAAGCTTTGACACCGCTGAGTCCAGCTGCAGGGGCTGTCTCACGAGGAGCCATCCTGGGCAGGTGGGCAGGATCAGGGCGCTGTCCCCAGAGGAAACGGGGTCAAGAGTACCACTCACCTGCTAAGCTTTCTAGTCTAAATTCCACACATCTTATGCCCTCGCTGCCTGAGAAGTAAGCTATCTGCAGCCTGTCAGACCTGTGGGAGGGGAGGCAAATGGACACGGAGGCCAGGAACACAGGCACTGGAGTCAGCACGTCCTGGGTTGGGATCTAGGCTCTACTGCTTCCTAGCTGGGAAGCCTTGAGTAAGCCAGTTACCCTCTCTGAGCCCTGTTTCCTCATCTGCGAAACAGGGATCACGACGCCCACCAGGGTCCTTGGGAGGGTTCAATCAAACAATAAGAAAAGACCCTCGCACCAAAGGCACATCAGAAAAGACACCAAAAAGCATATATAGGGCTTCCCTGGTGGCGCAGTAGTTGGGAGTCCGCCTGCCGATGCAGGGGACATGGGTTCGTGCCCCGGTCCGGGAAGATCCCACATGCCGCGGAGCAGCTGGGCCCGTGAGCCGTGGCCACTGGGCCTGCGTGTCCGGAGCCTGTGCTCTGCAGCGGGAGAGGCCACAGCAGTGAGAGGCCCGCGTACTGCAAAAAAAAAAACAAAAACAAAAACAAAAAAAGCATATATAATAACGTACTGAATTGTCAAGAGTAAAACAGACGCATGTGCTCATCACCAGATTCTGAGTCTAAACATTCTTGGGGGGACTCAGAATGGATATAAGGACCAGAGAGTGGAGGGTGCCGGGGGCTTGGGCCTCTGATGACTGGGGTCCATATTGGAGGTGGCCCTTTAGGTCAGTGGGGCCAATGAGAGGCAGAGTACGGGAAAGGGGGCCGGGTCCAGGGGCTTCTCTGCATCGTGCGGTCTGGAGCCCAGCCTCCGTCCAGGGGCTGGGTCCTCCTTGGCTGACTGTCGCTACGTTCCCTGTTTGGTGGTAACCTTTACCTTTCTCTTTCTTCCAGGTAGGAGGGTGTGGGCATTCCCTTCATGGCTCAGTAGAGCCTTGATTCTGAAGGGTCTGGGGATATTTCAAGCACATCCCCTCGGTCGGCAGGTACTGACAGCTGGCCACGCCCTCTCTTCTCCACAACTCCTCCCCCAAATCAGGAGCACAGTGAGTGGGCCACAGTGGAGAACCCCGACAGCATCCCAGGAGACAAGAGGCAGCAAGCCTCGGACTTTGCTTCTTTTCTCTCTGCGCACCTGCTGTGTGACTCTGGGCGGGTTGGCCGGCCTCTCTGAGCTTCCACTCCTCATTCCTACAATGGGGGTGACAATGCCTATTGCACAGTGACCCAGAGGCCAATTCAGCTTAAATTCAAAGTAAGATGGGGCTAAGCATTGGCTGTAGGGCTGCTATGGACTGAATGTTTGTGTGTCCCCAAAATTCGTTTGTTGAAGCCCTGATGCCCCACATGATGGTATTTGGAGGTAGGGGATCTCGGGGAGGTGACTAGGTTTACATAAGGTCGAGGTCGTGAGGATAGAGGTCCCAGGATGGGATTGGTGCCTTTCTAAGAAGACACCAGAGAATTCATTCTCTCTCCCTACCCCCAGCCCGAATCCCCATCCCCAGCACCATGTGAGGTACAGAAGGAAGGCAGACATCTGCAAGAGAGCCTCCACAAGGGACCAGATCAACGAGCACCTGGATCTTGGACTTCTCAGCCTCCATCACCGTGAGAAATAAATATTTGTTGTGTAAGCCACCCCGTCCGTGCTATTTTGTTATAGCAGCCCGAGCTGACCAGGACAGAAATTAGTGCTGAGAAGTCAGGTGCTGCTGTAATAGACACTGAAACATGCAGAAGCAGCTTTGGAACCAGGTAATGGGAAGAGGCTGGAAGAGTTTTGAGATACACGCTAGAAAAAGCTGATGTTGCGAGCAGACAGTGAAAGGTGATTCTGTTAAGACCTCAGAAAGAAAAGAGGAGGGCTGTAGAGAAAGCCTCCATCTCCTGGAAAACACACAGATAATCATCAACAGAACGTTGGTAGAACTGTGAAGGCTAAGGGGGGACTTAAGGATGGAAATGAGGAACGTGTTATTGAACAAGGGAGAAAAGCTGATCCTGTAACACAGTGGCAAAGAACTTGGCTGTATTATTTCCGTGTTCTAGTGCTTCGTGGAAGGCAGAACTTGCCGGGGATGAAACTGGCTATTGAACTGAGGAGATTTCTAAGCAGAGTGGTTCCTCCCGACTGCTTACTGTAAAATGAGAGGAGACAGAAGTGAATTGAAGAAGGAATTATTAAGCAAAAAGGAGCCAGAGCTTAAAGATCTAGAAAATTCTCCACCTCTTCCATATTGCACAAAACGAGAAAGTGTGTTGGGAAGAGTCCTGAGGGCGTGGCTGACTAGCCCTTAGTGCAGGTGTGAACCAGCCAGCCCAGTTTGAACCGAAGGGGATGGAGATGAGACAGAATGAAGGAAAGCCGTGGACTACTTAGATTCTATAGGACAGGACAGTAAAGCTGTTCAGCTGCACATGTGCACTGTTCTTCAAGAAAAGAGGAAGGGTAGGGCTTCCCTGGTGGCGCAGTGGTTGAGAGTCCGCCTGCCGATGCAGGGGACACGGGTTCGTGCCTCCGGGAGGATCCCACATGCCGCGGAGCGGCTGGGCCCGTGAGCCATGGCCACTGAGCCTGTGCATCCGGAGCCTGTGCTCCACAACGGGAGAGGCCACAACAGTGAGAGGCCCGCGTACAGCAAAAAAAAAAAAAAAAAAAAGAAAAGAGGAAGGGGAATTGGAAGAAGGTAGTCAAAAGGCACCAACTTCCTGTCGCAAGATACATAAGTACTAGGGATGTGATGTAGTACACGATGCCTATACTTAGCACGGCTGTATGATGTACAGGGACATTAAGAGAGTTGATCCTAAGAGTTCTCACTATGAGGAAAATAACTTTTTATTTTTATTGTATCTGTATCAGATGATGGATGTTAACTAAATCTAGTGTGGTAATCATTTCAAATATACATTAACCAAACCATTATGCTGGGACTTCCCTGGTAGCTCAGTGGTTAAGAATCTGCCTCCAATGCAGGGGACACGGGTTCAAGGCCTGGTCTGGGAAGATCCCACATGCTGCAGAACAACTAAGCCCATGCGCCACAACTACTGAAGCCTGCACACCTAGAGCCCATGCTCTGCAACAAGAGAAGCCACCACAAGGAGAAGCCTGCGAACCACAAGGAAGAGTAGCCCCCGCTCGCTGCAACTAGAAAAAGCCCGTGCACAGCAACAAAGACCCAACGCAGCTATAAATAAATAAATTAATTAATTTTAAAAAACCATCATGCTGTACACCTTAAACATATACAGTGATGTATATCAATTATTTCTCAATAAATAAAACTGGGGGGATAAAAGAAAAGAGGAGAATGGTCCCCAAGGTGATTCAGAGACCATCAAGGCCACCACCTAGGTTTCAACAGGCCAGGTGGCCTCCAACAAAAGTCATGGGTGCAGGGCTGTCAGGAGCTATGAGGGTACCACCCCCTCCCAGCAGAGCTGTTGTTTCAGCCACCCAGACTATGGTCATTGTTATAGCAGCTCAAGCAGACTAAAACAAGGGCCAAGCATTCAGGGTCCGAGAAAAAGGAATTCAGAATCAGCCAAGGTGGGGGCAGACGATGACCCATATGTAAGTCAAAGGTGCAGGTTCAGGGGCTTCCCTGGTGGCGCGGTGGTTGGGAGTCCGCCTGCCGATGCAGGGGACACGGGTTCGTGTCCCGGTCCGGGAGGATCCCACATGCTGTGGAGCGGCTGGGCCCGTGAGCCATGGCCGCTGAGCCTGCGCATCCAGAGCCTGTGCTCCGCAACGGGAGATGCCACAGCAGTGAGAGGCCCGTGTACCGCAAAAAAAAAAAAAAAAAAAAAAAAAAAAAGGTGCAGGTTCAGAAGCCAGACCTCCTGGACTTAACTCTCTTCTCCATCACTCACTCACTGCTGTGTGACCCTGGGCAAATTATCAACCCCTCTGTGCCTCAGTTACCATATTAGAAAAATGGAAATAATAATGGCACCCAGCCTGCTAGGGCTGCACGTCAGGGCCTTAGCAGGCACCTCGCCCATTACTTTATAAATGGCCAGCAGTATGCCTGTCACCACCACTACCATCCCAGCCTTGGAACGTCTATGGTTCATCATGATTGTGCCACTGGGGCCCCTGGGTGTGAAGTATCATAAACTTAGGGTGAGTGACAAGCTCTTTGTTCTGGGATCCCAGATCCTGACACCTCAGGTTGTGTCAAGAGGTGAAAGCTAAGAGATTCAGCTGGCAAGGAAACAACTTATTCCTTCCACAGACGGCAAAAGCGAGAGTAGCCAACGGCGTCAGCTCCGCTTGACCGTCATACAGGGGAACAGCAAAACAAATGGGGCAACGACCGCAACATGGATAGTGGACACCCTGCTAAGGATGAGCCTTTTTTTTTTTTTAAAGGAGTTGGCTTTCTTTTATTATTTATTATTATTATTATTTTGGCTGCATTGGGTCTTCGTTGCTGCGTTCGGGCTTTCTCTAGTTGTGGTGAGCAAGCTTCTCACTGTGGTGGCTTCTCTTGTTGTGGCTTGCGGGCTCTAGAGCTCAGGCTCAGTAGTTGTGGCACACGGGCTTAGTTGCTCCACAGCATGTGGGATCTTCCTGGACCAGGGATTGAACCCATGTCCCCTGCATTGGCAGGCAGGCTCGTAACCACTGCTCCACCAGGGAAGCCCTAAGGTCGACCCTTTTTATGGCCTGCAGCTGTACCCTTTGGGGGAGGGGTAAAAGCTTTTAGACCCCGTCAGAACCTGGGAGGGGATTAGACAGTTTCACGTCTCACGCCGGCCACCCTGATAGGTGGGGCGGGGAATGGGAAACAGCCTCGTGGCAGCTCCACACAAGCCCCCAAGCCTCCTGTTCCAGGACAACAGGACGTCCCGCCAGGCTTTAGATCAGCTGTGGTCCGGCCTTGTATACATGGCCTCTGTGGAGCTGTACGGAGTTGCCAGAGTGCCAGGGTGGAGCCATTCCCCTACAACTAGATGGAGGTCAGCCTTAAGGAGGAGATGGCCTAAGTAGGCCTTGAAAGATGGGTTAGATCAGAAGAGGCCAAGCCTCAGGAACAGCGTCCTGGGTGGCAGCTACAGGTGGAGTAAAGCCAAGGAGACCGGAAACGAGAGGGTTTCCTGGGAAGTTCGGGTGTTCAAGTTTGGCTGCTTCAACGGATTTGAACATTCGTAGTTTGGAGACAGGGGTATCTGGAAAGGAGGCATTGGGATGCGGTGCTGCATCAGGCTGCAGGGTTTCAAAGTCTAGTAGGGGAGGCTGTACCAGAAACGCAGGCAACAAGCGCCCAGGAAGCCAGTGCTCAGACAGAGACCAGCCCAGGGCATGGGGCAGAGGGCATGAAAGAAAATCAAGTGCCTTCATTTTCTATAATTCAGAAGCGTTTAGGGTTTCCATTTGAGGTCTCCCTTTTCCTGGGAGGGGTGGAGCGAGTTGCAGCTGGCCCCCAATGTTGTCTGATGCACCTGATGTGGAGGGTCAGGGGAAGAGATGACCTACAGGTGCAGCCTTAGCAAGAGCTGGGTTGGGCCGGATCAGGGAAGGCGGGGGCTGCCGACAGGCCCCATGAGCAAGGGCCAGGCCCCGGGTCCCCGGTCAGCCTTCTTGCTAATCAGGGTTGCCATCCCTGTCAACGCCACAGGTTAGACCGACCGCAAGACGCATCGACTGAGGATTCCTCTCATTTAAGTCATTCCTGAAATAAACCGCCCTGATCTCTGGCCCTCCCAGAAGGTCTCTGCTCCTGCGTTCTTGAAAAGGTTTGGCCAAAAGCAATACAAACCAACCTGAAATCGAACGTTTCCCCACCTGGGCGGCCGCCTCGCAGCCTCGCGGCACTCATGCCAACCTGCGGTCAATACAGACACACACCGCAGCATCTGTGAGGACCCCGCGCCCCCCACCCCCACCCCGCAGCAGCTAATCAGTTCCCCGGTCCCTCCTCGCCAGCTCTGGAAGGCAGGCAGTCATTTATTCCGTCAGCTGCACATCAGTCTTTCTGGTTTGTTTTTTCTTGATCAGCGTGAAGGCAAACTTCAAAATGCATGAGAATCCTTCAAACAGAAACCCCGGCCCTGCCCTCCATTGCAGTGCAGGCTGGAGGCAGGCGGGGCAGGGAAGGGGAGGGGCAGCAAGCTGCGGAGGCTTCAGAGGAAGCGCAGCCTTAGGAGGGGCTCGCAGCCTGGGATGGGCTCGCAGCCTGGGATGGGCTCGCAGCCTTAGGATGGGCTCGCAGCCTGGGATGGGCTCGCAGCCTTGGGATGGGCTCGCAGCCTTGGGATGGGCTCGCAGCCTGGGATGGGCTCGCAGCCTTAGGATGGGCTCGCAGCCTGGGATGGGCTCGCAGCCTTGGGATGGGCTCGCAGCCTTGGGATGGGCTCGCAGCCTTGGGATGGGCTCGCAGCCTGGGTTGGGCTCGCAGCCTTGGGATGGGCTCGCAGCCTGGGATGGGCTCGCAGCCTTAGGAGGGGCTCGCAGCCTTAGGATGGGCTCGCAGCCTGGGATGGGCTCGCAGCCTTGGGATGGGCTCGCGGCCTCGGGATGGGCTCGCGGCCTCGGGATGGGCTCGCGGCCTTAGGATGGGCTCGCAGCCTTAGGATGGATTCACAGCCCTGGGATGGGTTCGCAGCCTTAGTTTGGGTTTTTAAGAATCGGTTGTTCAGGAGCCCCTGCCTGCCCGCTCCTGCCATCCCACATGCCAGCTTCACTCCTCCGGGTGAGGGAGTCCTCATGATTCCCCACTAATGCACGTGGGCCTTAAAGTGAGGACAACAGCTCCTTCCTCACCTCGCTGTTACAAGGGTCCTGGCGCAGCTCTTTGAAGTGTGGGGTCAGAGCCTCTGGCCGCTGAAGAGACGCGGAACTGCATTCCGCTGCCACCATGGAGCAGAGACAATAGTGACCCACACCGGGGCTCATGGAGGGCTGGCTGCCTGCCACATCCAGCGGGGTCTGCAGGCTAGGAGGTGGGGACTGGTGGGGCAGCACTAGGATGTCTGGTGGCCCCAGGCTCCTTGCTGGATGTCAGGGTGTGACCTCTGTCCCTGAGGTCACCTCCTCATTCCTGCAGGACCCAGAACAGCCAAACACGCCGGCCAGGGCAGGAGTGGGCCAGCCTCCTCCTCTCCTCCCTTCGGCCTTGGTGTCTGGCTTCCCCGGCACCTCAGACCCTCTCTGTACACCGGCCCTCTGGGCAAGGTCTAAGCCAGGCCCCCTCTCTGCTTCTCCCCTCCAGGCCTGAGAACTGGAATCTGATTGGTCCTGCCCATCTTTGCATGCCCCGCCCTGCCATGAGGATTGGCTGCCCTCCAGGCAAGCGTCTGTCCTAGACCAATCAGCTGGGGCCGTGGGTGGGGCACGTGGCCTTCCTGGGGCCGCCCCCGTGGAGGCTGGGGCGTGGCCCACATAATCGGGCCTCAGCCCCAACTGGTGCTAGTGGGGTGTGTAGGAGCCCCTTGTTGAGTGGGCGCAAATGGTGGTCGGTGCTAATGTAGGCCCGCAGAGCAGGGCAGTGGTTGAGGAAGTGGGGAGTGATGCCAGGCAGCGTGGCCTGGGAAAGGTACTCCACCTTTTTGCCTGTCTCTTTTCTTCTCTGTAAAATGGGGTGATGATAGCTCCATCTCATCAGGTTTGAAGTACAGAATGAATGAGGAGATTCACATAATTGGGCCTGAGCATAGTGACAGCTCAGTAAATACCGGCTGCCTCTTCGGATCGTCACCATTATTACTGGGAAGACTGGCGTGGCATCTGACCCATCTTCAGTGGTCTCCCAGCACCCTCCTAGCTCTTAATCCCTGAGCCACTTTGCTCAGTCTCCTCTGCGCTTTGCCAAATGAAGGATCTGAGAGGAGCTGGGGCCAGGGTGCTGGGTGGGGGGGGAGGAGAGTGAAAAGCTGTGATTATCGCTTGCTCGCTGGCTCAGCAGAAGAGAAAGCGTATGCCCAGCCCACCTAGCAATTACCCACAATGATGATGGTGATGGAGCCAGATGCGGCACCGTGGGGGAGGGGGCTGGGAGGGGGAGGGATGAACTAATTCTCCTCCTCTGGAGAGGGTGCTGGAGGAGGGGGGGTCATTGGGGAAGATGCCTGGGCCTTTATTCCCTTGCCCGACCCCTGCAGAATCCCAGTGCTCTTAGAATGAAGTCAGAGAGAAGACCAAACACCCCAGCAGCCCTCCAAGGCCCCACCTAGACTGGTCCTTGCCCCCTCTGAGGCTCTGCCATACCCTCCACACTCCTGTGCTCTAGCCACCCTGGCTTTCTGCCAAGCTTATTTCTGACTCAGGGTGTTTGCAAGGGCTGTTCCCCTGCCTGGAATGCTGTTCCCTCTGCCCTTTTGCCTGGCTAACTGACTCCTACTTTGGGTTCCTGCTTAACCGTCACTATCTAAGTCACCATATACAGGCCCTCCCTGACCCCAATCCGAAGGAGGCCCCCACTGTAGGGTTTCTTAGTGCATAGCCTGGGGCCCCTGGAAGCCTGCTGTGATATTCCCCAAATCCCCCTTAGGTTCACGCTCAGGAACGCCCCCAGGTGGTGACTGGCTTTGGAACACCCTTTCTGGCAGGGAGGTGGTCTTGAGCTGGAGGGTTTTGGGACCTGCTGTGGCCTTCCCACCATCACTGCCAGCCCAGCCGCAGCTCCACGATCTGACTTCCAGCAGCCAACTGCCGCCAGCCAAAGGGCAAAATTTTACTAACGAGGATCCTTTTCATGCTGCGGAGCTCATGTCTGAGCTAATTAATTTCCAGGTTCAACACGAACGCAAGAGCTAAAAATTAGCACTTGCAGAAAGCCGCTCTCCTGAATTACAGGAGGGCCTGGAAGGCCAGAGTCACTGACGGCTCCTGGCACAGGTGCACCAGCAGAGGCTGCTTCCTCTTCATCCCCTCCCTGGCTGGCCTTTCCCCCTGGCTCCAGGCAGCAGGGAGGGTACAGCATGAGGCCACAGACACCCGGGTTCATGGAGCCCTTGGTCGGGCCCTGGAGGTGCCCCGCCTTACGCTGGCTCTGCCCCTGTGCCGGCTGCAGCTCGCCCTTGAAGTAGACTAGGGGCTCCCTGGGGGAAGGGGCCAGGCCACACCCATTCCTGGTCCCAGAGGCATCTAAAATAGTCTTGTTTAATGAGTTTCCCCTGCCTCCTGGACGTAGCGGAAACTTCTGCCAAACTCAGACGAAGCCCAGAGACTCGCTTCTCCTCCTGGCTGGGCCTCCTGTGAGCACTGTGACAGGAGTCCTGGGTCTCACTGTAAAATGGTGCCACTGTCCCCTGGGCCATGAGTAACTGTGACCGTGGTGACAGTGGTCACTTACTAATGTTTGATGGCATTCAATGAGCTGAACACAACCCTGTGACCTCCCAAAGCCCACACGGCCAGAGAAAGCTGGAGAAACCCTTTCCTTGGAGCAAACTGAGTCTGGACCTGGGGGCCAGACAGGATTTGGGTTCACAGGAGCCTTACAAAGTGCCCGGCTTTGGGGTCTCACAGGCCTGGGAGCAAATCCCAGCTTCCCTTTCTGACTCCAATATCTCACAGGCCCCTCTGTGAAACAAGAAGGGCCCAAATCCCTCATCTAGACCCTCAAGGCCACATGCCATTTAGGATTTAGAATTTCTTAGATTCAGAGAATCATCAAGTACACATACCAACTATTGTCTGACACCCCAGCAGGGCCTGGGGGAGCACCCCGGAATCAAAGTTCAAGATCTCCACACTGAAATGAGCGCATATTCCCCCCTCGTCCTCGATAAAGACCATGGGGCCTCTGGTCAGTTGGGGCCAGGCTATGCGGCCGAGCTTAGGAATACAGTTTCAGTTTTCAAGCTTGGTGGGTTCGGGAGTGGGGGGAGAGCTGCTGGGGGCCTTACAGACGATGACTGAGTGCTTGGCAGTAGGCCTGGCTCCAGAGCGACTCCTGCAATGGCCACCGGTCCTCTGGAAGCAATTACAAACTCGGTGGCATTTGCAGCTGCCGGTAAACTTGACCTTGCCGCCATCCCGCGGATGGAGGTGGCTTAAGCGGGACACAAGGTAGCAGAATTTTGGGAGGCTTTATTGGCACCCAGAGTTCAATCAGCCTTGGAAGACACCCTGCCCTTTCTGGACTCAGAGTCCCTTTCACAGGGGTGACATGAGCCAAACATCATAGCAGTCTCCTTCCAGGAAGGACAGAAGAGACACAACTTCCGCATTTGTTTTTCCTCGCCCCAGGGTGGAGACAGCCTCGTGGATCCCCAGCTCCGAGCCTGCAGTGCCCCAAAAGCTCCGGGCAGGCAGCCGCGCTCTGTAGTAATTGAGACCTCTCCCAGTGGCAGCTCCTGCTTCCCCCCAGACCCCAGGGTGCGTGACGGGGGCAGGAGGCGGTCTCCTGTTTTAGAAATACAGAAACACCAAGTGAAACCCGAGAGTCGTTAAAAAAGGAACAGTCCATTAAAAAGGATTATAGACAGGATCCACATGGCTGATCAGTGCCCCATTCATGGCCCCGGAGCCCGTTTCTGTGTCTGTACATCCCTCAGAAAAGCGAGGGGCGCGGCTCTGGCTTCTGAATGAAGGCCTCATTCATGTCACCACCCGCCCCCCTCCCCGGGAGCCTGGCCGCTGAGTCCAGCACGTGCTGAGCTGGCGGGGCACAAGCGGGCACATATGCTAAACTCCTCTCTGTTTGCACAACGGGGCTCTTGTCTTTCTTCTGAACAGTGTTATTTTAGGAAAGGTTCCCAAACAAATTAGGCTTTCTAAAAGCCCACCCTCCCTAAGGGCCTTGGTTTTTAGCTCAAATGCTGCTAATTCTGGTTCCACCTCAGGGACCCAAATCTTTAAGGCTCCACCCTCATTTAAAAAGGAGTGTTCCTGGGCTTCCCTGGTGGCGCAGTGGTTAAAATCCGCCTGTCAATGCAGGGGACACGGGTTTGAGCCCTGGTCCGGGAAGAGCCCACATGCCGTGGAGCAACTAAGCCCGTGCGCCACAACTACTGAGCCAGCGAGCCACAACTACTGAGCCCACGTGCCACAACTACTGAAGCCCGCGCGCCTAGAGCCCATGCTCTGCAACAAGAGAAGCCACCGCAATGAGAAGCCCGCGCACCGCAACGAAGAGTAGCCCCCGCTCGCCGCAACTAGAGAAAGCCCGCGTGCAACAATACAGACCCAATGCAGCCATAAGTAAATAAATAAATAATTTTTTTTAAAAGGGGGTGTTCCTTTAGGGAGCCCCAGCACCCCTCCCACTGCATACCTGCTCTTGGAAAGCTCTGCCCGCACCAGCCTGCCAGTTTCCCTGCAAAACTGCAGCTTCCCACCCTCCCTGGCTCCCTCCCTCACACACCTAGCGCAATCAGACTTCCCTTCTCCAGTTTGCCTAGAGCTTAGAGGTCTTCCCAGTTGCTTTGACCAATGGGCGACGGGAACCTGTGGACAGTGTTTTCTCCCTTCCATCCCCCAGACGTATGTTCAAGACAAGTGTTTTCAGGCGGCCTCTCTAAAGTCATCCCAGGAGAGAGAACAAAGGCTGGACTTCCTCCAAGTTGTACCAGCACAGCGATGCACCCCCCAACGTATGCACCCCCATTCTCGCACTCTGACATTCTGGGAATATGTTATATGTATTACCTATATATACTCCTATATATAATATAATATAGGCCCTGCCGATTCCCCAAAAGAAAAGAGCCCCGGAATAACTTGTTCTGAAGCAAAGCCAAGTTTCCTACCTCTTGCTACCTGCTACCTGCTACCTGGACAGTCCTTGTTGGGTCTCGGAAGGGGGAGGTGAGGGACTAATACCTATAGGGGTTGGGGGTCTGGGCTTGGGTGATTTTAAGACAACACTTTCAATGCAGGGGTTGGCAAAGGTTGTTTTGTTTTGTTTTCCCTCAGGATTTTTTTTAATCTATAAAACTACACATAACATGAAATTTACCATCTTAACCTTTTTTTTTTTTTTTTTTTTTTTTTTGCGGTACGCGGGCCTCTCACTGTTGTGGCCTCTCCCGTTGCGGAGCACAGGCTCCGGACGCACCGGCTCAGCGGCCATGGCTCACGGGCCCAGCCGCTCAGTGGCATAGTGGGATATTCCTGGACTGGGGCACGAACCCGCGTCCCCTGCATCGGCAGGCGGACTCTCAACCACTGCGCCACCAGGGAAGCCCCATCTTAACCATTTTTTTTTTTTTTTTTTTTTTTGCATTACGTGGGCTTCTCACTGCTGTGGCCTCTCCCGTTGCGGAGCACAGGCTCCGGACGCGCAGGCCCAGCAGCCATGGCTGACGGGCCCAGCCGCTCCGCGGTATGTGGGATCTTCCCAGACCGGGGCACGAACCCGTGTCCCCTGCATCGGCAGGCGGACTCTCAACCACTGCGCCACCAGGGAAGCCCAATCTTAACCATTTTTAAGTGGCATTAAGTACATTCGCATGGTTGGGCAGCCATCACCACCATCTGTCCCCAGAACTCATTTCTTTTTTTAAATATTTATTTTATTTTATTTATTTATCTGGCTGCACTGGGTCTTAGTTGTGGCACACGGGATCTTTGTTGCCGTGCGTGGGATCTCAGTTGTGGCATGCGGGATCTAGTTTCCTGACCAGTGATCGATCCCCAGCCCCCTGCATTGGGAGCACGGAGTCTTAACCACTGGACCGCCAGGGAAGTCCCCAGAACTCTCTTCATCTTCCTCAACTGAAACTGTGTCTTCATTAAACACTAACCCCCAGCCCCCTCCCCCAAGCCCCTGGCAACCACCATTCTGCTTTCTGTCTCTATGGATCTGACTCCTCTGAGGACCTCATCTAAGTGGAATCATACAGTTCTTGTCCTTTTGCACTGCCTTATTTCACTTAGAATAATGTCTTCAAGGTTCATGCATGTTGTAGCCTGTGTCCATTTTTCCTTCCTTTTTAGAGGCTGAATAATATTCCATCATATGAATGTACCACATCTTGTTTATACATATCCATCGATGGACACTTGGGCTGCTTCCACCTCTCGGCTATTGTGAATAATGCTGCTGTGAACAAGCGTGTACAAATATCTATTTGATTCCCTGCTTTCAATTCTTTTGCGTATACACCCAGAAATGGAATTACTGGATTTGGTAGTGCTATGTTTAATTTTTGGAGGAAACTTGCTCAAGGTTTTGCTATAACAGCTTAGGATGGGTGGACACAGTGAGGGGAGGGTCTGAAAGTGGGTCTTGATGAGTCAACAGTGGATCCATAAGCGAGCAGCCCTCCCCCCTTTGAGGGATCCACTGACCCGAGAAGGAAACGTGGGTCCATATGGGCATCCGCTGTCCTGTGAAGGGGGTGGGTTGAGCGACCCACTGTGTGGATAACTTGATATTCACACGTCATCCCGTGGTTGACAGACTCGCCGCTGATCCTGAGATCACACCTCCTGGTGTTCACGCCTCCGAGCGTGGGCGGGGCCCTGACTTGCTTATAAACAGAAGGCGGCAGCAAAGGGAGTGTGGAAAGCACACGAGGAAGTTATTCACTGGCTTCGTCTTATCTTCCTGGGCAAGAACGTCCTAGAGCAGCCCCTCCTGTG
Source organism: Hyperoodon ampullatus (assembly GCF_949752795.1). NCBI lineage: Eukaryota > Metazoa > Chordata > Mammalia > Artiodactyla > Ziphiidae > Hyperoodon > Hyperoodon ampullatus. The sequence continues at coordinate 175,492,749 of NC_136916.1, read as the reverse complement.
GACGTGGTGGTCTTAGGTCCCGGTCCCGATGGATGTGCTGCGTGGATGCTGGCAGGCGGGTTCTCATCCTCCACCCACCCCCATGCCAACGAGAGACGCTGTCCTGCCCCAAACCTACCCCGCCTCAGCCCGTATCAGGACCAAGGCTTCTGCATGGCCAGGAACCAGGGACCGAGCTGGCCTGGGGCCCCCCTGGGCGGCCGGGGCTCACTTCCGTCTCCTCCCCTACGGCCAAGAGCGGCAGATTCTTCTTCCCAAAACCGCCACAAGACCTTCCTGCTACCAGAGCACTCTCCCCACTCGGCCCTCACTTTTGGGGCATGGATGGTGGTGATGGTTGCCCAACCCTGTGAATTTAGTTAATCCCACTGAACTGAACACCTGAAGACGGTTAAGATGGTAAATTTTATGTTGCAGAGACGCTTCCCCTGACTGCAGTCTCCAGGTCCAAATAGAGGGCCAGGAGTGACCGCTCCCCCTACACCCGCCCACGACTGATTTGCTTGTTGACTTATGTCTGTCTTTCCTACTAACATGTGACGGCGGGGGTGCTTCTTCATGGCGATGTCCCCAGGCGCCACATCAGAGCCTGGCACACAGTAGGTGTACAGAGAACCGCTACTGAATGAATGAAGGGGGGCATGATGCACAGGCCCCACGGATGATGGCAGGGAATCATCCGGTGGGGGGCGGGGGGCAGAGCTGAGCCTGGGTCGGGGCGTCCCTTCCCGAGACAGGGTGAAGGGCTGGGTGGGGATGGACACAGTCTGCCTTGGTTTCCCCTGTCTCTCCGGCATGTTAGTAACAAGTGTCCCAGTTTGAACGTAAAGTACAGGGTTACTGACCTGGTGACCTCAGTCCACCTCAGACTCACCATGGAAAACCAGGGGGAGGGACGGGACCCAAGAGAAAGCTCGGTCTGGGTGCTGAGATCCCAGAAGAGATGAAGGAGCTCATCGAAGCCTTTCCCCGAGAGATCCTTCTAGAAACTTCTTCTCCTTGAGACAACCACCGTCGTGACTTGAAGGCAACCGAGGTGGGGGCTTCCCGGGCACGTGCCCTGCTCTCCACGGCACAGCCGGCTGCTGTGATGATGGTGACCGCGGTGAACAGGAGTGGGCACGGCCCGGGCATGGCCCTCAGCTCCGCATGGCCCCCTCCCGTGCCAGGCCGCCCGACAGTCAGCACAGAGGAGGGGGTCTCTTCCCGGAGCTCTGGCTGCCTCCTGCTTCGGGTGCGTTTCACCCGCAGACTCAGAACCTCCGGGGACATGCTCTCCCGTTCACGCCGCCAGAGCCTCTGAGGTGACGTAAGCTCAACCCTATTTTTCCGCAGCTGGAGCCGTGGAGATTCCCCACCGGAAAAATACCTGGGCCTCACCCAGAAGGCGGAACAGGTAGTTCAACTCCAGGAGGGGATGGTGGGTAGGCGGGGGGTCCACTCCCGGGCCTGATGGGACCCCTCACCTACAGTGTCAGGAGCCAGGGCTCACGGCCACTGAGGGACTCGCGAGCAGCCTGGGGTGCTCAGGAAGTCCACCTGGGACCGAGGATCGTGAAGAGGGGCCTCTGGGGCCTTGGCTGGGGCCTCCCATTCTCCTCAGTCACTGACGACCTCCCACATTTCTCTACCCTCCCTCCATCCAGGCACGTGTTCCCCGGGCCCTGCCCCAGGCTGGAAACCAACAGCACGGATGCAGGCTCTGGCCGAGCTCCAGGAAGCCCATTTCCACCCCACTGATTACCCCTGAGATGCCCGCCACCCAGGCCACGTGGCCCTGGCTGTCTGGTGACCCCACTCCCAGCTTCTGGGCCCTGGGTGACAGCGCTGAGAGCGCTGAGACAGCGCTGATGGAGGGAACCGTGGCCCAAGGGTCCAGCCTCCTGGGGGCACATAAGTCAAGCAAGAGTTATGATTAGGTGAAGAAAGTGTGACAGCGGCAGTGTGTTCTCTCCCCAGGTGGGGGGTGGGTGGAGGACACACATCCACCCAGGGTCTCGGCAGGATCAGAGGCCTTCTGGGTAACCCCATGTCACCCCTCCCCCAAGGCGGGTCTGGCCCCGGCTCCCTCCATCAGCCCTCAGGAAGGGAAGGCACTGAGGGTGGCACCCTAGCCATCTCCCGGCCGAAGGGGGAGGTGTCTGTGCTCAGTCTGGAATCAAGCGCGGTGGCCATGAGCCTGCCAGGCCCCAGGGGTGGGGTCTTGGGAGGCATGCACATTGGAGGTGAGAAAAGTCAGGCAGGAGGGGGCCTCTCCAAAGCCAGCAGGGCTAGGAGCCAAGGGGCCACAGCTCTGCAGCGGCAAAGTGGGCACTGGGGCCCTGGTCTGGCGGCTGAGGGCTGGTGGGTCCTCTCGTCCCTGCTGCCTGCTTCCGGACTCTGCTCACTCTCGTGTCCAGTGCCCCCTCCACATTGTGGCTCCAGGATGAGCTTTCTCAGCTGCAGGCCTGACCCAGCCCCCGACCGCATCCATAGCTGTCACTGGGCCCCCTTCCCCTGCAGCACACAGGGCAAGCTCCGTGCCTCCCGTTATCCTCTCCCAGTGCAGCCTCACCACCCCGCACATGCATCAGCCCCTGCCACTCTGTCACACCTCCACGCCTTTGCACGCAGTGTTCCTTCTGCCCAGCAGGCCCTCCTGCCACCCCAGCTGGCAAAATCCTCCTTTCAGTCCAGTTAAAAGCTGGGAGGCCGTTGGCATCTTCGACCCTCCAGCCTTCATCTGAAAGGCAGTGAGGGGGGGCTGCTCTCTGCCTGGATCACACACCCACTTCACGCTTGTTTCTGTGATCGTCCCCTCAACAGAGTGCAGGTGCCTTTAGGGCCCAGATATGGCCCCCACCGCTGCCCCCACCCCCGACCACAGGGGCTGGCACTGAGTAGCTGCTCAGTAAATATTAAATGAAGGAATTAATGAATGAGGCCCTAATGAAAAGCTAAAAATGGAATTCCCCTCCTGGCGCCTGACCCACTTTCGGAGACGTCACCAGCTGCCCGGCAAGGCAGCATCGATTCTTCTGATGTGCACTGCTGTCACCTCAATGCGCCTCTGATTGCGGCTGGCTCTGGCCCCTAGCACAGGGGAGCTCTGGGCAGGGCAGGCCGGGTGGGCCCAGGCCACTGGGCTCACTAGGACAGGAGGGAGGACCCGGCTGTCAGAGGTCCTGGGGCTTTGGGGTCATTTTGTCCGTCCCAGCTGCCAAGCCCCTCACGTTCTGCCATGTGTGGATTTGGGGTTCCCTGACCCTGTTGTGCCTCAGTTTCCTCAACTGGAAAATGGGGTGACATTGCTCACAGGCATGGGCTAGACAAGGGGCCGGCATGGTGTTTCTGTAAAGTGCCAGATAGTAAATATTCTAGGCTTTGTGGGCCAAACCGTCTCTGTCGCAAACACTTGTGCTGTGGTGGCAAGGAAGCAGCCACAGACAAGATGTAAATGAATTCGTTTGGCTATGCTCCAGTAGAGCTCTATTTAGGGACACTGGATTTTGAATTTCATATAATTTCACGTGTCATGAAATCTTCTTTCTATTTTTTTCCCCAACCATTTAAAAACATAAAGACCATTCTTAGCTCACAGGATGTATGAAAACAGACAATAGGCTGGATTCAGGCCACTGGCTGTCTCTGAACTAGATTACAGAAGTCTTCCCTAATGTCTTCGTTCCCGCCATTATTGTGCTTCTGGCTCTTTGCCTCCAAACGGAGGCACTGGGAGATTTGATATTAAAGTAACTGTTTTGTCAGTCATTTACCCAACACACAGTATTTGTGCTAAGAAATCACCATTGATAGATGGAGGAGGTTGCTGGAGTGGTAGTGAGCTCCCCATCCCCAGGGGTATGCAAACAGAGTGGATGACTAGGACAGGGAAGCCATACAGAGAATTTAGGCATCAGGTAGGGAGTGCAGGAGAGTGTCCACTGAGCCCCCTTTTGCCAGATTATGGACAATGTGCAGGCCTGTGACCTCAGCTGGACCTGGAGGGCTGGACCCCATCTTCTCCTGCTGCATGCCCCATGCCCAGGCCCCGTCCTCAGGCCCTGAGCCCAGGGGTTGGATAGAGGGTCGATGCCCAGTGTGCCTGGCAGCATGCACCCCTCGAGCTCCGGGAGGGACTCAGTCCCAGCTGCTGCCATCTCAGTTTGGGTCCCCAAAGCCAATCCTGAGACAAGGATTTGGGTGCAAGTTGTTTATCCGGGAGAAGATTCCAGGAAGCACATGGGGAAAGGAGTGGGGTGGGCAGCAGGTTTATAAAGGCTGTGTTAATGATCCGTTACCACTGTGGCTCAGCTTGCAGGGGACCCTCAGAGAGAAGGTGGGGAACACCCTCAGGCACAACCCACAGCCAGAAGAAGAAACTGGGTGCTTATCCACCACTCCCACCCCTAGCTCTGGAGTGGCACCTCACACCTGCCCAGCGCTCTGAGGCCAAGGAACCCTCTGCAGGATAATGCAGGTACTTGCGGTGGGATAGGGACAGCTTATCCAGACACTGCTCACAGGCTCAGGACCCCCCCAGGGTGGGCGGAGGGCATGGCCAGTGCTGCACTGAGGGCCTAACTGCTGCCAGCTCTGGCTCCTGCACAGGGCCCTGCTGTAAACAAAGAGCCAGACCTAGGCTCCCCTCCGTCCAGTTCCGTGCTTTTGGGTGTGTGGCCGTGGCTGCGTGGCTTTCCTCTCTGAGCCTTAGCTTCCTTGTTGTAATACACACACACCCCCAGGGTTGTCATGAGAACTAAATGAGATGATAACGTGTGAGCGCGGCAGACAGACCCTGTGCATCACAGACGCTCAATCAACGACGGTGCGTTGTCACTGTGTTCCCTTGGCTGCCCACGTCTCTGGCCAATTGAGCCTCAGTTTTCCACAATTGACCCCAACCTCACTCTAAAAAGTGACCAGGGTTGACTTAAGCCAATCAGCACCTTCACCCCGCCGGCTATTGTGATTGGTCAGGGATGGGCATGTAGCCTAATTCTAGCCAATAAGAGAAGAAAATTCAGGATGTGTTTGGTGTTACTGAAAATGACTCTCTCTCTGCCCCAGGATAGGGTGATGGGGAGATTTAAGCATGTGGGGCAGACATTTTGCTACCAAGAGGAGAGCAGCTGGTGCTGCTAGGGGTACCATTTGGAGCCCAAAGAGGAAAACAAGTGGAGAGACAGAATACAGTTGGGTTAGGGTGATAGTCTTTTGAGCTGCTGGATCAAGCCTGACCTGAAGCTTCTAAACTTTTCAGTTACATGAGACAATAAATTCCCTTTACGTTGAAGCCACGAGGAGTTGTTTTTTTGTCCTTTGCAACCTAAAGAGTCCTATAACAGATAGAGCATCCCTCCTGGTTGCCTGAGGCCCAAGGGCAGGGCCATAAAATACAGGGTTCACTGAATAGACACAAAAAGCAAGGCCTTCTCAGGCTGGGCCAGTGGGCCGGAGAGGAAGCTGGAAAGCTCAGCTGGGCTTCTGCTCGTCACTGCCGCAAAATCACTCAGTTCTGCTACTATGAATCTGAGAGGCTCTATGAATGACTGGCTTGGTGGCCGGCCAGGAGCCTCCGGGTGTAACTACTGTCCCAGAGACAAGGCGACGGCAACGAGGAAGGTGAGCACCACCCACATTCGCAGTCCCACGCCGCTAGCACGCCACTTGGCAAACACAACCCGCAGAGGACAGACAGGAGCTCTTTCCTTCCCTCTCCATAATTTCAGAAGGGGAGAAAACCTCCAGCGACACGGCCCACGTTGTCACTGTTATCTCTTTTCGAAGACTTGCAGACCTCAGGCACTGCTCCCAGCCGGGAAACAGAGGGTGGAGGGAGGGGAGGGGTGTGTGGGAGGAAGATGGAGACTGGGAGTCCTGCGGTTCACTTGCGCTTAGAAATCTCCAGCTTTGCTTTGCACGGTTAACACGTTTGTGCCTCCAGAGACGCTGGTGAGGAGGACGGGTGTGAGAATTGTGGGGTTTTTCTTTTTGCAACCATAATAGTGAAATAGCCACAAGGGCTCAGCGTTAACCCGTCCATGAGCCGGCTCACCGGCCAGGCCGGAGCTGCCTGTCCAGGACGGAGACAGCGCGCATGGGATGTCTCAGCCCAACTCCCAAGGTGTCCGCTGCTCCGTGTGCAGGTGACCCGGTGGCCACGAGACCCCAGAGAAGGCCAAAAAGAGAGCAGGTAAATGCTCCCAATAGGCAGAGGGCAGGGCCTCTTCAAGGTTTGGTGCTTGGAACCGGGTGGCCAGCCCGCCCACGGAAGGCGGGAAGGGGGTGGCAGTTATTGAAGGAGGCAGGCACCAGGGTGGACGTTTTTGGTTTTTCTTTTCTTTTTATTTTTTTGGCTTCACCCCGCAGCATGAGGAACTTCTCCGACCAGGGATCAAACCTGCGCCCCTGGCAGTGGAAGGGCGGAGTCTTAACCACTGCACCACCAGAGGAGTCCAGGGTGGACGTTTTACATACATTTTATTGACCCCTGAGTTGTCAATATTAGACCCATTTTACAAAGGAGTAAACCCAAGGCTGAGAGGCAGTATGGCTGGCCCAAGGTCACTCAGCCGCTCTGAACCAGACCGGGACTGAACCCTGTTCTGACTCACCCGGGCCCACCGGCCCCACTTTTCTCCCTCAAAGAGTCCAATCCTCCCCAAACCCATTCCCGTCATGCTCAGTTTGCGCCACCCCCTACCCCACTGCCATCAACCCCGCTCCTCCTCCAGGTCATCCTCTGCCAAACCCCCATGGACCCGGGCACCTGGCAGGGGCAGTGAGACATGCAGGAGGGACTGAGGGCACAGGACACTGATTGGAGCCAGGGGACCTCCTGGGGCTTCCTGCCACTGTGCAAGTGTTGGGATCTACGAGTTGCTCTTTGGGACCCCACTGAGGGCATCCTTTGACCCCCAAGCAGTAAAGCAGGACCCCCAGTGACACTAGGTTTCTTGACTGTGTCTCCTGCCCCCGACACATGCACACACAGCCGTGGTCTGAAAGCTGCTGGTTCGGGAGCAGCGGAGAGCGCCAACCCTCCCTCGCCCCCGGCTCCCGTCTCCCCCCACCCTCCCCGGCCCCCCGCAGGGACCTCCCGGCTCTCAGCCCACGGCAGGCCTCGCACAGCCTTGCCCAGGAGCTGCTGGAAGGCAGTGTGGCCCCAGCACAATGGCAGGGATCAGGGACGAGCTGGAGGGCGTCAGGGAGGCCCCTGGAGCGCCATCTGCTCCTGTGCCCCGAGCACGGTGGGCTGCAGAGAGGCATGTGAGCCGGCAGCTAGGACGCCGGCGAGGGCCGCTGGGCTGGCAGTGCCCCCACCATGCGAGCAGAGCAGGGGCCACTCCTGCCCCGCCAGTGGGCCTGCAGACCCGCACGGGGGAGGGAGGAAGGGCCGCTCCGCACCGCCTCTGATTTCTTTTCGGAAAAGTACACGAAACAAAGAGGGCACAGCTGTGCACACGCCGCGCAGACATGACAATCACTGGCATTTTGTTCCAATTGTTTCAACTCTTTCTCTCTTTCAACGCAGGATATAGAAACATTACAGATAATACTGAAGTCCTCTGTGTGCCCCCAGGTGGGCATCCAGGACCCAAGTGTTTCTTGCCATGGACACCGCCTCCTGTTCAAGGGAGGAAAGCAAGCATTCGGGGGTGCACACTGTGCCCAAGTTGGTTGGGGGTCCCCGGCTTGGGCCCTTTGCTCCTCATGACCACGTGGCAAATGGTGACTCTTGTCCCTGCTTCACAACCAGGGACACTGACCTGCAGGATGTGACTGCCTCAAGCCACAGGAAGGCGTGTCACCCAAGGAAGGGGACCGCACCTTGACGGTATCACCAGGACTCAGACCCCTCCCTCTGTCTGTTCTCCTAGCCGTGGCATGTCGACCTGGCTTCCACCTGCCCTAGGGCAGCCCTGGGTTCCCGATGTCACCTGCATCCCCAACACATCTTCAGGGGAAAGAGGTGCTGTCTTTGCTGTGAGTCTCTTTGATGGGTCCCCACAGACCCCTGCACACTCTCCTCTGGTCTCCTCAACCTGCCCCAGTGGCTTTCCCAGACCACTGCTGGGGAGGGCAATGGCACTGCTGTGATTGGCTTGGTGGCTGCGTGCAGGAAGCCAGATGACCAGAGCAAATAGATGTGCCCTTGGCGAGGAGGAAGGGCGGGCAAGGGAGTCAGTAGAAGGGTGTGGGTGGACAACTCCCATCAGCACTGGCCACCCTTGCCAGGGGACCGCAGTCAGCGTCAGCCGCCCTTGCCAGGGGACCGCAGTCAGCACCGGCCGCCCTTGCCAGGGGACCACAGTCAGCAGGAGGCCGAAGTGGAAGCGAAGTCAGACCATCTGCACCAAAGCCACACCCTTGCACTGCACCACCCACATCGCCTGCACCACCTCTGCTGCCTGCTTGTGCCACCAAACCACCAAACCCTCGCCCCCCATGCACGACTCTGCCACTGCACCACTCATCCCATTGGACCACCCTCCCCACTGCCACACAGCCACACCATCTGCACCTTTTTTTAAAAAATAAATTTATTCATTCATTTATTTATTTATTTTTGGCTGTGTTGGGTCTTCATTGCTGCACGCGGGCTTTCTCTAGTTGCAGCGGATGGGGGCTATTCTTCATTGTGGCGCGCGGGCTTCTCATTGCGGTGGCTTCTCTTGTTGGCGGAGCACGGGCTCTAAGGCGCGCGGGCTTCAGTAGGTGTGGCGCACGAGCTTAGTTGCTCCGTGGCATCTGGGATCTTCCCGGACCAGGGATCGAACCCGTGTCCCCTGCATTGGCAGGTGGATTCTTAACCACTGCGCCACCAGGGAAGTCCCCACCACTGCACCTTGTAAGGTGAGTGGGGCCCAGGAGTGCGGGACCATGGCTGGGGGTGGGATCCAAGGAGCACGAGCAGGGTCAGGAAGTAGAGCCCAGAGCAAAGGCCACCCATGGGCCAGCTATAGAGGGTGGGAGGGAAGGCCAGACCTGCCCAGACCCAAGCCAGATGGAATGACCGGTGGTCAGGGGCAATGCCAGCCTCGCCACTCCTCACTGTGTAGCCACATCCTTTGGGCACTCTTTGACTGGACATTTGAGAGGAAAATTGGGGTGGGATGGGATGAGGGGCTGTATCCATTAGAATCAGGTTTGGCTGCAAAGCAGAAAGCACAAAATAATGAGGATTAAACACACAAGGATTTATTTTCTCAAGGAAAAGAAATTGAGAAGTTGGCCGTGCAGAGCTGGCATGGCTGGGTCCTGGGCTCCTTCCATCCATCTCTCTCTTCCTACATCCTTAGAAGGTAGCTTCCATCCTGTAAGTCACCTCCTGATCTAAGAAAGCTCCTGGAGCTCCAGCCATCATGTCTTAATCCCAGATAACAGGAAAGAGGAAGGGGGAATGTAAAGGGAGACTTTTCCCAGCTGTCTCCCTTCACTGAAGTCATGCAAAGCACTTCCATTTCCAGCCAAAATTGAGTAACAGGGATAAGATTTACCCTCCAATCTTAATCTACACACACACACACACACACACACACACACACACACACACACTTATGAAACTGTGGTTTTTCAAAGAGTGGATAGAAGGCAGCCCAGGGGGCTTCCCTGGTGGCGCAGTGGTTGAGAGTCTGCCTGCTGGTGCAGGGGACACGGGTTCGAGCCCTGGTCTGGGAGGATCCCACATGCCGCGGAGCGGCTGGGCCCGTGAGCCATGACTGCTGGGCCTGCACATCTGGAGGCTGTGCTCCGCGGCAGGAGAGGCCGCGATAGTGAGAGGCCTGCGTGCCGCGATGAAGAGTGGCCCCCGCTTGCCGCAGCTGGAGAAAGCCCTCGCACAGAAACGAAGACCCAACACAGCAAAAATAAATAAATAAATAAATAAATAAATAAATAAGTAAAAGAAGGCAGCCCAGGATAGGGAGCTCTGAGAGAAGGTAAACACATGAGGTGAGCACTACGAATGTCCCCTAGACACAGTTTCCAGGCCACATCCAGAGAAGGGAAGCCTACTCAGAGCCCAACAGTGTCTCTGAGCTGGGACACAGAGATCAGAGCGTCCAAGACATCTATAATTCACAATCTAGAACACCAGAGAAGAGAGAGCTGCACAGAGATAAAGAGCTTCAGAGATCTGCAGAGGGTTGTCCTCCAGTCTTTAGCTAAGTACTGATCAGTGCATGAGTGTGAGGAAACTACCAAGGCCGAAGAAAGAATGGAAGATGGAGAACAATCCCCTGGACTTGTACAGGGATGAGAGTAGTTTATCTTCCCACCAGCCCAAGTGGAAAGACTTCATAACAACAGGGCATAAGTAGAGTCCTCAGAAGACTATTGCCCTCATGGTTGTGCCCAATTAGCCCTAGACTAAAGGCTGACCTGGATCTGCCTCAAAGCTTAAAAGTAAACCGTGAAAGAATCAAATTGTCTCCAAGTAACTACAGCTCAGAACAAAGCCAAAACTATTTAAAGAAATATGAAAAACTCTAGCACCTAACAAAGGAAAATGACAATGCCTGGCATCTAATAAAAAATTACCAGGAATGGGCTTCCCTGGTGGCGCAGTGGTTGAGAGTCCGCCTGCTGATGCAGGGGACATGGGTTCGTGCCCCGGTCCGGGAAGATCCCACATGCTGCGGAGCGGCTGGGCCCGTGAGCCAGGGCCACTGGGCCTGCACGTCCGGAGCCTGTGCTCCGCAACGGGAGAGGCCACAGCAGTGAGAGGCCCGTGTACCGCACAAAAAAAAAAAAAAAAAAAAAAAGTACCAGGAATGCAAAGAAGAGGAAAATAGGATCCATAAGAAGACAAATAAATCAATATAAATGAATCCATAAATGACCTGATGATAGAATGAGGAAAAAGGATGATAAAATAGGTATATGTACAAGAAGGTAGAAGAAATCATGAGCATGAAAATGAAAGAAATAGAATATATTTTAAAAGGCCCAAATTGAGCTTTTAGAGTTAAAATATACAATGTGCAACATGAAAAGATGCTCAACATCACTAATTATTAGAGAAATGCAAATCAAAACCACAATGAGGTACCACCTCATATTGGTCAGAATAGCTATCATCAAAAATGTCTACAGGGCTTCCCTGGTGGTGCAGTGGTTGAGAGTCCACCTGCCAATGCAGGGGACACGGGTTTGTGCCCCGATCCAGGAAGATCCCACATGCCACGGAGCGGCTGGGCCCGTGAGCCATGGCCGCTGAGCCTGCGCGTCCGGAGCCTGTGCGCCGAACGGGAGAGGCCACAACAGTGAGAGGCCCGCGTACCGCAAAAAAAAAAAAAAAAAAAAAAAAGGTCTACAAATAACAAGTGTTGGAGAGGGTGTGGAGAAAAAGGAACCCTCCTACACTGTTGGTGGGAATGTAAGTTGGTACAGCCATTATGGAAAACAGTACAGAGGTTCTCAGAAAACTAAAAATAGAATTACAATATGATCCAGCAATCCCACCCCTGGGAATATACCTGGACAAAACTATAATTCAAAAACATACATGAGGGCTTCCCTGGTGACGTAGTGGTTAAGAATCTGCCTGCCAATGCAAGGGACATGGGTTCGAGCCCTGGCCCAGGAAGATCCTACATGCCACGGAGCAACTAAGCCCATGCGCCACAACTACTGAGCCTGAGTTCTAGAGCCCGCAAGCCACAACTACTAAGCCCACGTGCCACAACTACTGAAGCCTGTGCGCCTAGAGCCCATGCTCAGCAACAAGAGAAGCCACGACAATGAGAAGCCCGCGTAACACAACGAAGAGTAGCCCCCGCTCACTGCAACTAGGGAAAGTCCGCACACAGCAATGAAGACCCAACTCAGTCAAAAAAAAAAAAAGATACATGCACCCTATGTTCATAGCAGCACTATTCACAATAGCCAAAACATGGAAACAACCTAAATGTCCATCAACAGGTGAATGGATAAAGAAGATGTGGTACATATATACAGCAGAATACTACTCAGCCATAAAAAAAGAACAAAATAATGCCATTTGCGGCAACATGGATGCAACTAGAGATTATCATACTAAGTGAAGTAAGTCAGAAAGAGAAAGACAAGTACCATATGATATCACTTATATGTGGAATCTAAATATGGCACAAATGAAACTATCTACAAAACAGAAACTCACTCATAGACGTAGAGAACAGACTTGTGGTTGCCAAGGGAGAGAGGCGAAGGGAGAGGGATGGACTGGGAGTTTGGGGTTGGTAGATGCAAACTATTACATATACAGTGGATAGACAACAAGGTCCTAATGTATAGCACAGGGAACTATATTCAATATCCTGTGATAAACTGTAATGGAAGAGAATTTTTTTTTTTAAAAAAAAGGTGTTCTCAAACCAAAAAAAAAAAAAAAATACAATGTGCAAGATGGAAAAATACACTAGGTGGGATTTAACAGCATATTAAACACTTCAAAATGAAAGATTGGTGAACTGGAAGCCACAGCAATAAAAACTACCCAAAATTAAACATAGAGAAGAAAATGACTGGGTTAAAAAATGAACAGAAGATCACTGACCTGTGGGACAACATCAACTGGCCCAACACACAAGTAACTGGGGTCACAGGGAGAAAAAAGGAGAGGGGACAGAAAAAATAATTGAAGATATAATGACCGAAATTTTTCTAAATTTGATGAAAAGTATAAATCTACAGATCCAAAAACCTCAGTGAACCCCAAGCAGGGAACAAAACAAAGCAAAGAATCTCACTGAACCTCAAGCAGGTAAAGAAAACTACACCAGGCCATATTATAATCAAATTGCTGAAAACCCATAAAAGTAGAATAGAAAGACAAATTATGTACAGCAAAAAAAAAGATAAGACTAGATTTCTTGTTGGAAATAATCCAAGCTAAAAGGAAATGGATCAACAGCTTTATTGTAAGAATAAAAGCTGACCACCTTAAACTTAATGCTCAGTGAAAATTCTTTTCAAACTTGGAGGTAAAATAAAGACTTTTTCAGACCATCATAATTGGAGGGAACCCATCACCAGCAGAACAGCTCAAAATGTTAAAGGGAGTCCTTCAAACAGAAGGAAAATGATAACAGAAGGAATCTGGATCTACAAAAAGGAATGAAGAGCACCAGAAATAGCTATTATGTAGGTAAAGATAAATGGCTTTTTTTTCTTATTTTTAAAAATCTCTTTACAAACTGATTTACTGTTTAAAGGGGGGGGGAAACAAACTGTGGAGCTTATAGTATATGCAGAAGTAAAATGTACAACAAAATAACCTGAAGTCTAGAATGGGGGGAAATGGAAGTGTATCATGTTAAGGTTCTTATATTAACCATGAAGTAATAATACAATGTTATTTGAAGGTAGAGTGTGATAAATTAAAGATGTAAGATCTAAACCACTAAACCACAACAACACATACACAACAAAAGAAGCACAGCTGTTAAGCTAAAAAAGGGTAAAATGGAATAATAAATATTACTCTATTAATCAAAAAAGAAGGCAGGAAAATAGGAAAAGGGAACTAAGAATAGATGGGCCAAATAGAAAATAAGTATTAAGATAATCAATTTAAACCTAACCATAATAATCATCATACTAAATACAAATTGTCTAAACTGACCAATTAAAAAGCATAGATTTTCAGATAAGATGAACAAGCAAGACTCAATTATACAGTATGTACAAGAAACCCACTCTAAGTATAAAGGCATAGATAGATTAACAGTAAAATATATATAGAAAAATATACTGTATTAACACTTGTCAAAAGAAAGCTGAAGTGGCTATCTTAGGAACATACAAAGTAGATTTAAGAGTAAAGAATATTAACAGGAATAAAGAGGGTAGTTTCATAGTGATAAAGACTTTAATTCCTCAAGAGTTCAGCTTGAGGACAATCTTAACAATCTTAATGTTTACGTACCTAGTAACAACACTTCAAGATGCATGATGCAAGAGCTGATAGCAAAGAAAAATACAAATCCACAATTACAACTGGAGATTTTGACACAATTCTCTCAATAATTGATAGAAGAGACAGAAAATCAATACGGATATAGAAGATTTGAACAATAATATCAATGAACTTGACATTTATAGACCACTACTCAACAAAAGCAGAATACACATTCTTCTTAAGTGTACACAAAACATTTACCAAGATAAAACATATTTTGGGCCATCAACAAATCTCAATGAAGTTTAAAGAATTGAAATCCTACAAAGTATCCTACAAAGTATGTTCGCCTATCACAATGGAATTAAATTAGAAATCAATAACAGAGAGATGCCTAGAAATCACCAAACATTTGGACACTAAACAACACACTCCTAAACAAGCCATGGGTCAAAGAAGAAATCACAATGGAAATTGGGAAATATTTTAAGCTGAATACAGTGAAAACACAGCATATAAAAATGTGTGGGATGAAGCTAAAGTGATGGTTGGAGGGAAAGTTATAGCACTAAATGCTTATATATAAAAGAAGAAAAGTCTCAAATTAGTGACATCAGTATTCACCTTAAGAAACTAGAGAAAAGAAGAGAAAAACCCAAAGTAAACAGAAGAAAGGAAATTATAAAGAGCAGAAATCAATGAAATAGAAAACGCTAAAACAATTTTAAAAATCAATGAAACCAAAAGCTAGGTCTTGAAGAAGTCAATAAACTTGACAAATCTCTGACCAGACCGATCAGAGAAAAAAGAAGAGAAAACATACATTACCAATCTCAGGAATAAGAAAGGGGACATCATTATGGATCCTACAGAACTTAAAGGATAACAGGTGAATATTTTGAACAACTTTATGCCAAAAAAGTTGACAACTTAAGTGAACTGAACAAATTCTTTGAAGGATCTGAACTACTGAAGCTCTCTCAAGAATAAATTGATATCTGAATAACCCCATATCTATTAAATAAATATTTGTAGTTAAAAATCTTCCACAAAGAAAATTCCAGACCCAGATGGCTTTTCTGGCAAATTCTACCAAACACTTAAGGAAGAGATAATACCCATTCTAAAGAAACTCTCCCAAAACGTAGAAGACGAGAAAACTTTCCAACTTATCTTTTGAGGCCAGCATTACCCTGATACCAAAACTAGACAACAACATTACAGGAAAAGAAATCTACAGACCGATATTCCTCGTGAACATAGACACAAAAGTTCTTAACAAAATATTTGCAAGTGGAATTCAACAAAGTATAAAAAAGAATGACATCATGTCAAAGTAGGGTTTATCCCAGCAATATAAGATTGGTTTAACATTTGAAAATCAATCATTGTGATTCAGCATATTGACAAACTAAAATATATATGCATATATATATGATCATATATATATATATGATCATCTCAACAGACGCAAAAATTTTTTTGACAAATTTCAACTTTCATTCCTAATAAAGATTCAGTAGGGCCTCCCTGGTGGCGCAATGGTTAAAAGCCCGCCTGCCAATGCAGGGGACACGGGTTCGAACCCTGGTCCGGGAAGATCCCACATGCCGCAGAGCAACTAAGCCCGTGCGCCACAACTACTGAGCTTGAGCTCTAGAGCCCACGAGCCACAACTACTGAGCCCACGTGCCACAACTACTGAAGCCTGTGTGCCTGGAGCCTGTGCTCCGCAACAAGAGAAGCCACGACAATGAGAAGCCCACACACTGCAACGAAGAGTGGCCCCCACTCGCCGCAACTAGAGAAAGCCCGCACATAGCAACAAAGACCCAACACTGCCAAAAAATAATTAATTAATTAATTAATTAAAATTAAAAAGACTCAGTAAACTAGGAACAGAAAGGAATTTTTTTTTTTTTTTTTTTTTTTTTTTTGCCACACTGTGTGATCTTAGTTCCCCAGCCAGAGATCAAATCCATGCCCCCTGCAGTGGAAGTGTGGAGTCTTAACCACTGGACCACCAGGGAAGTCCCAGAAAGGAACTTTCTTAACCTGAAAAAGGCATCTAAGAAAAACCTAACAGCTTAATACTAAGTTACACTCAATAGTGAAGAATTCAATGCTTGCCCCCAATACAAAGAGCAAGGTAAGGGTGTCCACTCTTACCACTTCTATCCAACACTGTAGTGGAGTTCCTAGCTCGTGCAATAAGGCAAGACAACAAAACAAAACACGAATCATACTGATGTAAAGAAAGAAGTAAAACTACACTTTACACACAGATGTCATGGTCACCTACGTAAAAATTTCTAAGGAGTTTACAAAAAATGCTATTAGAACTAATCTGTGAGATTAGCAAGATTGCCAGATACAAAGCCAATTGTATTTCTACATACTAGCAACAAACAATTGGCTAGGTAGGATTTCTTAACACAATAAATACAAATTATTTTTAAAAATTGATAATGTGGACTTTATCAAAACATTACTCTTCAAAAGACAGTTTTGGGACTTCCCTGGTGGCACAGTGGTTAAGAATCCCCCTGCCAATGCAGGGGACACGGGTTCAAGCCCTGGTCTGGGAAGATCCCACATGCCACGGAGCAACTAAGCCCGCAAGCCACAACTACTGAAGCCTGCGCGCCTAGATCCTGTGCTCCACAAGAAGAGAAGCCACTGCAATGAGAAGCCCACGCACCGCAAGGAAGAGTAGCCCCTGCTCGCTGCAACTAAGAAAGCCTGTGCACAGCAACGAAGACCCAACACAGCCAAAAATAAAAAAAAATAAAAAGTTTTAAGAAAGTTAAAAGGCAAGCAAAAGCCTGGTAAAGAGGGGCTTCCCTGGTGGTGCAGTGGTTGAGAGTCCGCCTGCCGAGGCAGGGGACACGGGTTCGTGCCCCGGTCCGGGAGGATCCCACATGCCGTGGAGTGTCTGGGCCCGTGAGCCATGGCTGCTGAGCCTGCACGTCCGGAGCCTGTGCTCCGCAACGGGAGAGGCCACAACAGTGAGAGGCCTGCGTACTGCAAAAAAAAAAAAAAAAAAAAAGCCAGGTAAAGAGTATTTGTTTGGTTTGGGTTTTTTTTAATTTACTTATTTATTTAATTTTGGCTGCCTTGGGTCTTCGTTGCTGCGCGCGGGCTTTCTCTAGTTGCTGCGAGCGGGGGCTACTCTTTGTTGCGGTGCGCGGGCTTCTCATTGTGGTGGCTTCTCTTGCTGCGGAGCACGGGCTCTAGGCACGCGGGCTTCAGTAGCTGTGGTGCACGGGCTTAGCTGCTCCGCAGCATGTGGGATCTTCCCAGACCAGGGCTCGAACCTGTGTCCCCTGCATTGGCAGGAGGATTCTTAACCACTGTGCCACCAGTGAAGCCCAAGAGTATTTGTAAAACAGGTCTCTGACAATGAACTCATGTCCAGAATATAGAGAGAGCAGTTATAACTGAATAATAATAACTCAAACAATCCAACTAAGAAATAAGCAAATGATTTGAACAGACACTTCACTAAAATTGATTCTTAACATCAGCAGTCATTCAAAAAATGAGAATTAAAAGCACAGTGAGGTATCAGCACACATCCGCTATGAATGGCTAAAATTTAAAAGACTCACCATATCCAATGTTGGCAGGGATGTGGAACAGCTGGATCTTTCATACTTGGCTGCTGGGAATGTAAAATGGTGCAGCCACTTTGAAAACAGTTTGGCAATTTTTTAACAAGTTAGAGATACACCTACTATATGATCAAGCCATTCCACTCTGAGGTATTTTCCCAAGAGAAACTAAAGCAATATGTCCACACACAAACTTGGACCCAAATGTTCACAGTAGCTTTGCTTATCATAGCCAAAGAGTGGAAAAACCCAAATGTCCATTAATAGGGAAATGGATAAACAAATGATAGCTTATTCATACAGTGGAATATGACTCAACAATAAAGAAGAATGAACTACTGATACACCCAATAGCATGGATGAATCTCAAAATCATTATGCTGAGTGGAAAGAGCCAGAACTCCCCCAGCCAAAAATAAAAAATAAAAAAAGGAGAGCGAATACACACTGTAGGATTTCACTTATATAGAACTCTAGAAAGTGCAAGCTAATCTGTAATGGTAGAAAGCAGATCAGGGGTTGCCTGGGGACGGGGGGAAGTGATGCACGCCTTGCAAAGAGGCAAGAGGAAATGTTTGCAGTTGATGGAAATGTTTGCCATCTTGATTGTGGTGATGGTTTCCTGACATACATGGCGAAACTTATCAACTTGTGCAGTTTACGTGTGAGCAGATTATTGTAAGTCAATTGTGCCTTAATAATGCTGTAAGAAAACAACAACAACAACAACTCCCTTATAACAAACTTCTTCCACACAATTCCCCACACGATTCACCTGGCCGTCCTGGCTGTGAGGATGGCTGGAAAATGTAGTCCTTCGGCTGGGCCTGGGCCTCCGCCCCCAGAGCAAGGTTCTCTTCAGGAGGGAGGGAGGGAGCCATGTGGGTGGGAGACACTGGCCACAAGTGCAGTCTCTGGGTTAACACCCCCTGGGGACTGTGGACAGGGCCCCCGGGGGCTGACTGGAGTCTGGGAGCCCCTATCCAGCCCCTGTCCTCCTGCTCAGCAATTCAAACTTGTTCCATTTGTTTCCAAGCTCCTTGCTCCCGGACCCAATGCCCAGGAGAAGTTACACTCCCTCGGTGTGCCAGGGCCTCCACAGACCTTATTTCAAGTCTTCCAGCTTCACAGCATCTTTGCAGAGAAAGGTCAGTATGCAATCTTGCAGATGCAGAAAAAAAGGCTCAAGCTGCAAATGGCCTCTCTCAGGGAAAGGATGAGGCCAAGCTGAGATCTGAATGAAGCCCTGACTGTGCTCCCTCTGCCTCCTGGGGTGCTCGTTTGGCCAGAGAGACGCTAGCAACGAAGGGATGGCTATCCAGATGGCCCAGAGGCCGGACCCAGCATCCGGGGGTGGCTGCCCTGAGGAGGAGCGGGATCCGAGACCGGGTCCCGGAGGGGCAGCTCCACCAGGAAAAGCCCCCAAGTCCCTCGGGACTGTGCTCAGCTCCTGGCAGACCCTTGGAACAGGCCGACCTGACCTCCCTCCCAGCCAGAAATGCTTCCAGAGGCAAAGCCCTCCCCCCTGCACTTGATTCCTTCTAGCCCTGCAGCTTCCACTACCTCCCAGTCTACCGTTTTGGACTTGAACCATTGCAAGTTCTTTATCTGCCTAGGGTGACCAACTGATCCTGGTTTGCCCAGGACTGTCCCATTTGAGAGCCGAAAGCCCCAGGTCCCGGGAACCCGCTCAGTCCTGTGCCAACTGGGTCAGTCACCCTAGCTGTGTCCTAGGCTGCCCCGGTCCCTGGCCACCCTGCCCCACGGCCCCAGAGCAGCACGCTGGGCTCCCGGACCCCAGCTGTGACCCCACCCCTGCCCCGCACCCTCAGACGGGAGGCTTTGGTTGTCCTCCCTGAGTCTGACCGCCCGGACGTGACCTCTCTGCCCTGGGCGCTTCGGTACAGGGACCGTCTCCATTGCTTTACCTGCTGCAGCTTCCCTCCGCCTGACTGGCCCCATCTGTGGACAAGCGAGGCCACTGGCTACGGGGAAGAGCTCGGATGTTGTGGCAGACAAATCGCAGCCTCTTCCGCTGGGAACTTTCACCTAATCCTCTGTGCCTCGGTTTCCCCTCTAAGGTGGGGCTGAGACTCTTCCTGGCAAGGCTGCTGTGGGATCAGCAATAATGGGCAGAGGACGCGCGGGGCGGTCCCACGCGCTTTTCTTTTGGACCCCTCGTTTTTGACCTCAGAAGCCCAGAGCGAATCCACCGCCCCGGCGGGGGCGCCGCCAGAGCAGAGCCCAGAGAAAGAGGAGCTGGAGATGTTCCAGGGCCCCGAAGAGCTCCGGCCACTGCGGGCAGGCTGCCTCGGCCTCCAATCGCGGCCGGAGCGGGTGTCCCTGATGCTGCGTGACTTTGAGGCTCGCTGCAGCCCCTGTTCCGACCAGCCTCTAGATCTCTCGCAGGCACGGAACTGGCGGGAACACAGAAGAATCCGAAGAAATAATTTTCCTGCCCAGTGGAGTGGGGAAAATTGGCGTCCGCCTCTGCAGCCCAGTTTCACCAAGCGCAGCCCGCGCAGTTCCAGCGGCCCCGGCCTGCACGCCCACCTCGCCGTCTGCGTGGCTCCACGCCTGGCACGGAGGGGTGCGTCCCAGAGACGGGGCGTCCGGGGTCTTTGACCCCCAGACAGAGGCTGCAAACTCCTCTGTCCCTGGGCTCACAGGCTTCGTTCCCATCCTCCAGGTGAAGAAACAGATCAGAGGGGAGAATGTCTTGCCGGGGAATCCCAGGCAGACAGGACCAGAACCGCGGTCTCCTGGGGCCCAGGCCAGAGGCCTAACCAGTGGCCGTTTGGACATCTAGGGGACTTACAGGTCACCCATACCTTGGCATCGTCCTGGGTGGGAGCCACAGAGAAGGGACCCCAGAAGGGGTCACCCTCTGGTTGGAGAAGAGGGTTTACAGCTATTGAAGAATGAAGTGGTGAAACGGTGTGTGCTGGGGGCCAGGAAGGGGGGACATCTGGACAGAGGTGGCACCATGCGGACCCCACCCCACACCCGGGGCCCACCCTCACCATTCCAGGGGCTCTGAAGCCCATGAGCTTTTATTTTATTTGAGTGTTGTCTCCTGTTCTGAGCTGGGACAAGAGGAAAAGTAGCTGAGTGGGCATTCCTGGGGGTGGAAGGGGGCAGAGGGCGGTCTGGAAGGGACATGAGGAATCAGAAGCGCTTCCACCTCTGTCAAGAGTTCAAGTCACACCGGAGACTCAGGGAAGCCCATGGAAGGCCTGGAGTGCCGGATGGGATGTGTCAGGCAGTGGGGAGCCATTGCAGGTTCTTGAACAATAGAGGGACAGGGTGAGAAAGGTACTGGGGACACTGTCCAGGGCCCAGAATAGACGTAAGGCAGGTTTCAGAGAGAGGGAGCAGTTGGGAACCTGGGGGGGCTCCCTGGAGATGGGAGCTTCTGGGCTGGGAATAGCAGGTGTGGCGACCTGCCCAGATCCAGGCATCCTCAGCGTCCACCCTGCTGGACCAGCAGACCCACTCAGCACTGCCTTGCCCCCCGCCATCAGCCATGCCATTCAGCACAGCGCCAGACAAGCACAGCAGGAGTTGGCGCTCAGCCTCCAGGCAGCCTGGCTTGTGGCCATTCCTGACCTCAGGCTCTGCCTCGTGGTCTCTTCCTGCCTCCTAAGCCTCTTAGAGGGCTGGTCTCCATTTCCTTGCCCCAGTGCCCAGGCCCCTACAGGGTCCCCCTCCTACGACCTGCTTGGTGACCCCCAGGCTACTGCTGTTTGGAAGCCACATACACCGATTGGGGTCACACCTTCTTCTGAGAGAAGACAACTTTGGGAGCTGAGATGAGGGGTTTTCCAGGAGGACACTCCATGGAAAGGCATCCCACGGTGAGAGGACACCAGGTGCAAAGGCCCAGAAACAGGAGGGCGTGGACATTGACAATGGGGCTGGAGCTGAGGCCAGCTGTGGAAGGGCCCTCAGCCTGGCAGGAGGGCAAGAGCCCACCCACCCCAGGAGCCAAGGCCTGGACCAGGACCAAGCAGGTAGGCTGCCGAAGAAGCCTGGGTCCCCAAGTGTGACCTTACTTAACACCTGCCCACTGGCGGCAGGTATACACTTAGTGGCAATTTCGTCCCAGTGAGGCCACCTTGGTGCCATCCCGTGCTCCGTGTTTCTCACCACGCCCAGGCCCAAGGATGGAGGGCCCAGAGAGAGGCTCCCTTGCCAGGCCTGTGCCTCTTCCCAGCAGGAATCTGGACGCTACCCTTCCCCAGGGGCTACAGGTGGTCCAGAGGAAGGGAGAACAAGGCACTGACCAGAGCTGTCCCCGGTGGGATGAAATGATCCATGTCCTGTGGTGCCTGGAAGCCCCCCCTTCCAGCAGAGCTGCCTCATTTCTTTTCTCTGCCTGACCTGGCTTGTCTATTTCTGCGTGATAAGTAAGTATATTCACATGTTTTGTTTTGATAAATATTTGGTAGAAATGTTTCCCCTCCTTATAGTTTCTGAGCCCAAGTCACAGCGCCCAGTCCATCCTCACCTGGTAGGACAGCCCAGCACGGGGCAGAGTCCTGGAGAGGCTGCTGCCGCTTCCCGCAGAGATGGCCCAGGGTGGGGACACAGCAGGGAGGATGACGAACCCAAAGACAGCCCTGGGCCAGAAGCTGGGCCCTGGGACCTGTGGGTGGGATGCAATCCCGTGAGGCGGGCCCGGGACCACGGGAGGCGGGAGAGGGCAGGACTCTTCTTGGAGCCTTTACTACATGGTGCTGACGCCCCTATTTTTTTTGACTGAATTGGGTACAATTTTGTTCTTTGGTTGCCCAGAAGTCTGGTTACCCCCAGGAGCAGACACTGAATCCTTGCCTTTTTTTTTGGCTGTACCATGCGGCATGCAGGATCTTGGTACCCCAACCAGCGATGGAACCCATGCCCCCTGCAGTGGAAGCACGGAGCCCTAACCACTGGACCACCAGGGAATTCCCTGAATCCTTGACTTTTAAGAAAGTGTTCCCAGGAGAAACGAGTGAGGGACCGTGAGGGCAACAGGATGGGGCAGCAGTGATTTGGGGGCGTTGGCCCTGCGGAGGGCAGCTCCACCTGACCCTGCAGGGCAGCCTGGAGGCTAAGTCACAGCAGCCGTAGGGGCATGGAGTGAACAAACCTCTCAGCTGCCGCAAGGTCCAGAGCTCACATTCCAAGAACCTTCTCCATCCCAGCCTGAAAGAGGCGGCAGGAAACACAGAAGGCTCGAATCTGGCCAGACTGGCCAACTCTGGAGCCCGAGGCAGGGACGGGCTGGACTCCTACACCCGGGTGTCTACGGGAACCTCACTCTCAATGACCCCTGATCTGCTGTCCTCCCTCGTCCACTCGGCCACCGCAACCAGAGGCCTCCTCCAAGCCTCCCTCCCTCTCCTCCCCTCCCTCCATCATTCCTCCACTCGTTTGTTCGTTCTCCTCCCCAGCTCCCCGCCTCTCATCTCAAAGCACACACTCCGGCTGAGGAGATCAAGTAAACACGCAGAAACAAGTAAACCAGGTAACAGCAGAGAGTAGCAAGAGACATGAAGAAAATAAAACCAGGGAACGGGATTGAGAGATAGAGGGCAGGACAGACGCCCAAATGAGGGCAGGAGGCCAGGGGACAGGGGACCTACCCGGCCCCAGGGCATGGTCTCCAAGCCCTGCCACTTTTATCTCTTCTTTCCACCTTCACCTGAAACCCCACCTCCTCCAGGAAGCCTGCCTGGATGCCACTGATGCTCCAGGCACCTGTTACACTGGCTTCAGAGGCCTTTCCAGACCAGTCCGTCTTGCAAGGATCTTCAGGTTGCATCATCTGGACCTTCTCCTCAGAGATGCCTAGAGGTGGGTCCTAAGGTGAGACTTGAATGGGGGTGAACATCTGACCAGAATGACCAGGGTACTAAATCCCAGCTTAGCCCTTATTTGCTGAGTGGCCTTAGGCAAGGGACTTTGTCTCTCTGAGCCTCAGTTTTCCCATCAGCCCAAGAGGGCTAGTGCCACCTCCCTCACAAGGTCACATGGGAGTTAACTGAGACCCCCCCACCCCAGCCAGTGCTGGCATTCTCTCCTCCTTCCCATCATCAGTGAGCTGGGGGAGGGGAGAAGAGAGGGCTTGCTGGGTGGAGATTAGGTGTGCAGCGTGGGGGAAGGGCTCTCCTGGGGCCTCCCCAAGCCGGCCCCAAGCTCAAGTGTGCAAGCTGCCAGAGCCGGGCATGGGCGCCCCCGCCCCTCCCCCGCCTCCCCAGCCATCTGCAGCGTTGGCAGCAGCAGAGCCAGGGCTGCTGGCGAATGTTCTGGCACCATCTGAGCAGGACCAGTGTCTGGGCAGGAAATGTGGGCAGAGCCCTGTGTGCACACTTCATCCACACTCCACCGTTACTGTTGTCCCCCTGGGACCTGGGAGGGCAGGGACATTAGGGCTGGCAGGTGGGGGATTGGGCTCCCACTGCCTCTTGTGGGCTACTGCCACCCCTGCCTGTGGCCTGAACGGTGTCAGAACCCTAAAGGGCAGGAGTGGAGGTCACAGAGCCTGCCCCGATTCATGATGGGGAACCCAGGTCCCACGTGAGCCTAAAACAGCCCTATAGGAGGGGTTTAAAGAGCCCACCCCCCAGCAGCCACCTCTCCTCTTGTCCTGATCTGTAGACCCTGTGTGCCCGCCTGGAGACAGAAGCTTGTTCTCTGATGCTCACCCCACCCTGCACCTCCCTCTCTCCATTTGTTACTCAACAACATCCCCAGGGCCTGAGGGGGAGGAGAGAGAGGACTTTGCCTCGACACTTATGGCTCCAGTCAGCTGCTGGCTCTTTTTTCCTGTCTCTTTTTATTGTTTTTCTCACTTCCCTTGCTATCAATGCCTTTTCACAGCACTGTCCTATGCCTGAATGTAGCAACCTACTCCCCTAATTAAATGAGTGAATAGAAACTGCAGAGTACACAACACATAAAATATAAGCTGGATGGCGGTGTGATGGTTGCACAACAAGGTGAATGTACTTAATGCCACTGAACTGTACACTTCAAAATGGTTAAGATGAATTCTGTGTTGTATATATTTTACCATGATGAAAAAAAGTCAAAAAAATATATAAAGTATTCATTGGCAGCATCTTGTAATCTGCCATGTGCTTGGGAGTTATATAAACACGTGTGAACGATGGGCCCATAGGTCCTGACGGAGGACAGGAGTCAAGTGCCTGTGCTTTGTGGCCTCTCTTCGCACCAGCCAGGATCTTTTCTGGCCCCCTTGTGTTTTTTTCCAGGGTTCGAATACTGGCTGCTGCTGGTCTGGGTGGGCTGGCAGACTTGTCCAGCTGCCCCCAGGGAGCCCTGATGCCCTCAGAACTGAGGCTGGTTCTTGAGGAGGCCCCAGCCTGGCTTGGACCAGCAAGGTCACCTTGCCCAATGCCTCAGGGAGGAAGGGCTGACGTTTACCTTGCACCCTTCCTCAGGGCTAGGAAGGGGCCAGCCTTGGGCTCCGCTGGGGGCAGGGATAGGGGTGCTCCAGCTAGAGGTTCCCGGAGTAACACTGACCCATCCAGAGACCACCTCCCCTGCCTGATTGCTGGCGGGGTGGGGGAGGGGAGTGCCCCTCCCCCATCACTTGGCTACCTTGGCAGACGTGTGCAGGGTCAGGCAGAGAGGGAAAGTGGGGCAGGCATCTGCGGTGGTGGAGTGGGCCACCGAGTGGGAAGTGGGGCAGAGCAAGGGACAGGGGGAACTCGGCGGGTCGCGCCCTTCTCCCTGAATTTTCTAAATCTGGGAAGCGTGAGCTCCAGGAGGGGGGGTATCCCCAGGGCCTAGAGCAGGGCTGGTATACAGGAGGTGTTCAATAAATGTTGAGGGGTGGAGTGAGTGTGTGAATGGGTTGGCCAGGTGAGTACTGAGGGTTCCCGCCTTCAAGGGCTCATTCACTCCTTCCCTCAAAGCTCGGCCTGTGCATTCATTCCTCATTCATTCGTTCCTCCCGCACGCTCCGCACTCATTCATTCACGCGCTCTGCCATTCATGCTCACGAGGGTTCATTCATTCCCTGTCCCGCCGCCATTCCCTCCCGGGTTCCCGTGCGCACGTGGCGCCCCGCGCCCCCAGTCCGGCCCCGCGCCCCCCGAGTGCGCCCCAGCAGGGCGCTGCGGGGGGAGCCGCTGAATCAGCCGCGGCTGCGCGGGGCCGGGGCTGGCGGGGAGCCGGGCTGGGGGCGGGGGGCGGGCGCTCCCTGCGGGAAGCCGGGCGGGGTGGGGGAGCCCCGGCCGCGCCGGCTCCGGGCGCGCTCGGCCTCGGCGGGGAGGGCGCGGGCCGGGGGCGGCGGCGGCGGCGGCGGCGGGACCCGAGCGCGGCGGCGGCGGCGGCGGCGGCGAGCAGCGCGGCTGCCCCGGGGCCATGTGGACGGGTGGCCGGCGGCCGGGCCGGCTCCGCCGGGCGGTGAGTACCTGCGAGCTAGGAGGGCAGGGCGCGGGCACGGGCGCGGAGGCGGGGCGGGCACCACCCACGCGGCAGGGCGGTCTCCGCGCGGCGCCCGAGGCGGCCCGCGTGCCCCCCTCCCGCTAGGGGGGCGACGGCCCAGCGTCATCTCCCCCGCCCGGGGCGCTCCCTCCGGTGCCGGTGCGCCGGGGCCCCAACAGGAACGCTTGCCTGGCCGCGGGGGGCACTCGCGGGGCGGGGCGGGGCGGGGACTCGGCCTCAGCGTGCTGCCCTGCCCCCCACGCAGCCGGCCTGAGCACCTGGGTCCGAGTTGCAGGGTCTTCGCCCCCAACACGTGCGTCCCTGCGGCGAAAGGGAGGGTGGGACGGGGGAGGGGGGCAGGGCGGGGCCTGAGTATCGGGGACCCGCCGCTGTGCCCGGCGGGTGGCCGGGGTGCAGGCAGGGCCCCTCCTGCCGGGGGTCAGGGCTCGGCGATGCCGCCCGCCTGGGAGAGGTCGTGGAGCCGGAAGGAGGCTGGACCAGGGGCTGGTTCACTGAGCGTTTGCAGCGCGTGGGCTTGCGCCGGCCCCAGACCCCCTCGGTGGTCTCATTCGGCACCTGCGGGGCAGGTGTTCCCCTTCTCCTCAGTAAGAAGCAAAGCCGCTGAGGCTCAGGGAGGGGAGGGCTCGCCCAGGGCCGCTCCACTGAAGCTTCCTCCCTCCCTGAACCCCAGCCCTGTTGGATGGGAATTGCTGCCCTAGCGTTTCCGCTTCCTGCCTGGTTTAGAGGTGTTTCCTTCCTTGTCTGGGCCCCACCCCATCCCCAGTGTGGTTCCTTTGGGGCAGGAACAGCGTGGGCGACATCCTGGAGTCTCCTGGACCAGCAGGGTGGGAGCAGAGTAGGCGCCCAGGAGTGAGCGGGGGTGGCAGAATGAGCTGTGCCTTCGAAGGAGGAGCCCTGGATGGCCAAGGTCAGCCACAGACCTGGGCTGTGCAGACCGAAAGCTGACCAGGGGTCAAGGCCTTGGGGCCCCGGGCCAGCAGGACAAGGTCTCCATGGGCCTGGCTCCTATGGAGGCCCCAGTGCCCTAGACCTTTGGGGCCGGGGACAGGTCCTTGCCCTTCACTGGGCCCCGGTTCCCCTGCCCACTGCCTGCCGCAGAGCCCTGTGCACTCCCAGGGCCAGGGAGGACCGTGGAAGAAAGCCCCTTATACACTGTGGTGTGCCGGCCCGGCCGCCTGGGGCAAGTGGCCCATGGAGGCGGCTCTGCCTGGCATCTGTGACGCACAGGGCGGGAAGGCAGCAGCCTGGGCCCTGGCAGCGTCCCCGAAAACCCTTAATTTCCCCAACTCTCACTATAATCAGGCCGGCACAGAAAAGCAGGCACAGTGGCAGATGCGGCTTCTTCCCGGCTGCTGAGCGCTGGCGCCGGGCGAGGGGCGGCTGCGCTGCTGCAGAAGGACCCTCCCGGGCGATCGTCTCATATTTATAGATTCCTGTGCCCCGTGTTCCTTTTATCCTCAGAACCTGGAGCTGTTCGCACCTGGGATGCTCAGTGGGCAGGGCTAGGGGTGCCTAGAGCCTCAGTGGTGGGGGTCTGGCTTTCCATGCGCCGGGCGTGGGGAGTGGGTCGTTTCCGGGTCAGGGAGCGGAAGTGAGTCAGAGCAGTCTGGAAGGTGATCGATCCCCCATCCTCTCTCACAGACCCTTGGGCACAGGGTCTGGCCCCAGATAGCTGTCACTTATTGAGCACCTACTACGTGCCAGGCCCGGTATAAGCATCTTCACGCATCGTCTCCCCGGCAACACTTTGAAGTAGCACCCCTACTCCTGTAGGCACTTAAGGATGGTTAAGAATGAATGGATGAGAGGAGAGGAGAGCAGTCCGTGGATCCAGGGCTTGGCTGGAGATGGTTCACAATTTCCCAGATCCCAGGAGGCTCGTGAAGCCCAGGAGTGAGTAGGAGTTGAACAGGGGAGGGTGGAGGAGCCTGAGGAGCACAGCCTGAGTCAAGGCCTGAGGGGTGGGAGGGGGGCGTGCAAGGATCAGAGGAGGATCAGTCCAGCTGGAGTGTGGAGGTCAAGGGCATGGCCATGGGTCGGCATGTGTGTGTGTGTGTGGCTGTGGGTGTCTCCTCCCCTCAGAGCAGGTAAAGATCTCTGGAGACACATCCAAGGGTGACCCCAGGCTCACTGTGCTGGCCTAGAATTACCCCCAGGGTCCCCTCCTGGTTCCCCCTCCTTCTGCAGAGCAGGTCACTAGCCTGGAGGAGAGGCCTGGATAGGAGTCTGCAGTCTTGGGTTCCAGTTCCTCCTCTGCTCTGTGACCTTGAGCAAGGCCCTGCCCTCTCTGGGGCTCAGTGTCTGAGGCACAACACCTCTCTCGGTCAGAGGACTGGCTTCCGTGGCCCGAGAGCAGGCCCTCGATGGTAGCCGGTGGCGGGAAAAGCTGACCGGAGCTGTCTCTGTTGGTTCAATATTACAGGAATGGATGGCTGAGTGAGCAAATAAATGAAGGAATTCTCCATCCCCCGAGCATACTCTCCCCATGTACCCTCTGCCCCTTTCATTGGGACCACTTAGGTGACTGATACAGACCTCACCTTTCATGATCTCACAGTCTACCGCCAGGAGACATGGACCTTGACTAGTGTGGCAGGTGTTAGGAGAGTGACGGGGGCCTTCACTGTCCCCCCGCCCCCAGCCAGGAAGGGGACGCAGCAGTGGCTCCAGCCCCAAAAGGCCATGTACCTGGAGGCCACCACTGCAGCAACATGTGGATGCCGGGTTGGATGGATGGGGACTTGAATAATGTCGATAAGGTGATGGATGTAGGAACGGATGGGTGGATGGATGGATACAGGAAGAGTGGATGGATAAGTGCTTGAGGGTATGTTGGTGATGCATGGAAGGGTGGATCAGTGCACAAATAGATACATGTCAATGGATGTATGCGTCCGTGGATGGACAGATGAATGTGTGGATACAAGATACAAATGACAAGGATGGATACATGGATGAATGGGAGGTGGATGGCAGGTACAGGCACGGAAGGATGCACTGAGGCGTGAATGGGTACATGCTAGCAGATGAATGGTTACAGGGATGGATGGGTGGAGCATCTTTTCATGTAATCCCCCGTCCCTCCCGTTCCGTGATCCCATAGCAGGGAGGCTGCAGGGCTGGGGAGAGGGCAGGGGGCCATGAGGCCTCTCCAGTTATGCTGGAAGACATGCTCAGGGAACGATGAAGCCGCAGTGTAGCCTTCTGTAAAGACAGGTGACCAGCGGGGACTCCTGCATGGAGCTCCTTGTCCCGGGAGACTTTCTGGAAGGTCTGGATGGCTCAAGCGCGCCCCCCTTCTGAGG
This sequence comes from Hyperoodon ampullatus, assembly GCF_949752795.1. NCBI lineage: Eukaryota > Metazoa > Chordata > Mammalia > Artiodactyla > Ziphiidae > Hyperoodon > Hyperoodon ampullatus. The sequence continues at coordinate 175,463,500 of NC_136916.1, read as the reverse complement.
AACAAAGGCTGGGGCCAAATTCAGAGTGCAGAAATGACGGCACAGAGCATGAATGCTGGGCCTGTGGCCGCCCTCGAGGGTTCTGAGGCCAGCACGGAAATAACCAGCAGCAGAGGCAGGGTGATGAAAAGTGTGAGAATCCTCAGACCCGGAACGTCCTCATCTATAAAAAGAGGGGGATGGTAATAGAAACTTCTGCACTGGCATGAGGGAGGCTCGGAAGGTGACTGCACTCTGTGGGTGTTGGCTACGGTCCCTGGCCTGTGGCAGGCCATGGCTGTTTACCAGTCAGCCCTCGGAGCCCGTGTCCTCCTCCATGAAATAGGGTGGCACGTCCCAGTTTGGGGGGTTGCCGTGAGAATAAGTGAGGTGATGTTTGGAGCTCTTAGCGAATGCTCAGCCTGCCCTCCCCACCCCCCAGCCCCCGCTGCAGGGTCCCACCAGCGCCCTGTGGCTGGGTTTTCCTGTTCCAGCCCCAGGAGCTGGGTCCCTCCTCCCTCGGAGCTCACAGACACCAGCTTCCCATCCTTGGGTTCCGGGTGGGTCTGGGTGGTAGAGGAGGGACTGAGGGGGTCCAGGAGTGAAACAGGGCATGAGTGCCTGACCTCTGGGGGTCCTATCCCGGGTCTGCCGCATCCAAGCCATGTGACCTCAGACAAGTCACTTGGCCCCCGTGAGAGGCTGCTCCTTTAAGCATAAGACAGTTCACGGCTGTCCCCCCTCACGGGACTGGGTGAGGATCTGGGCGATAATGTGGAGCTTGGCACACAGTAGGGGCTCAGGAAGAGGGGCTGGAGCAGATAAGTCAAAAGGCAGGGGAGCCGGAAGCCCTTTCAGGAGAGGCAGCCCATGCTGCTAAGAGGTGAGCAGGCCCAGGCTGCGAGCCGTGGCAGCCGACAGCATCCTCCGGGGCCTCGGGCCCAGGCGGCGGAGAGCCAGTGGGTTGTTATGACAACAGGAACTTGTCTGATACAGCCGGCAACTCTGGGAGAGGCTCAGAGGACCGACTGGCCAGGGCCCCCAGAACATTCCTGTGACCGCACGTAGTAGGGGAATGGCCAAATTAGAGCCCTGGGCTGATGGGTTCTGAGGTCCCACGAGATGCCAGGCTCTGTGCTGAAGACACCCAGTGCACTCTCTGCACTCCCACTACATCACTGCCCGGGGCTGGGTACTGCTGTGTCCCCACATGGCAACGAGGAGGGGACGTGACTTGCCCAGGATCAGTTGGGGTGTTGGAGGTAGATTTGACCTTGGCTCTGCTGGCCTCCAAGTTCTGTTCCCACTAGTAATGGAGCAGGACTGGACGACTGCCCCCGGGGACAGGGGTGCCCCCACGTAAAGGGGTGGCCTTCCGGGGACTGCAGCGGTGGCTGGGAACACTGTGGCCTTCCAAAGAGCCTGAGACCCCTGACTCCCCACGTTCTCCTGCCCGCCAGCCCAGAGGAGGTCCACACCAGGCTGGGGATGCCTGTGAAGAGAGAGTCGGACCTGGGGTGCCTTCACTTATTCATTCATTCGAGAACTACTTGTTTTTGTTTGTTTGTTTGTTTGTTTAATAAATTTATTTTATTATTTAATTTTATTTACTGTTTCTGGCTGTGCTGGGTCTTTTGCTGCACGCGGGCTTCTTCTAGTTGCGGCGAGCAGGGGCTACTACTCTTTGTTGCGGTGCGCGGGCTTCTCACTGCGTTGGCTTCTCTTGTTGCAGAGCACAGGCTCTAGGCGCATGGCCTTCAGTAGTTGTGGCACATGGGCTCATTAGTTGTGGCTCGTGGGCTCTAGAGCGTAGGCTCAGTAGTTGTGGCTCACGTGCTTAACTGCTCCACGGCATACGGGATCTTCCCGGACCAGGGATCGAACCCGTGTCCCCTGCATTGGCAGGCAGATTCTTAACCCCCTACGCCTCCAGGGAAGCCCGAGAACTACTTGTTGAGCGCCTCCTATGTGCCTGGCCCTGTGCAGGGAGCTGGGGTAGAATAGAGCTTACATTCTAAGGGGACACCGATAATAAACAAATAATTGCAATATCAATTACAGGTAGGGGTCATGTTAAGAAGAGCAGGGGGGGCTTCCCTGGTGGTGTAGTGGTTGAGAGTCCACCTGCCGTTGCAGGGGACATGGGTTCGTGCCCCGGTCCGGGAAGATCCCACGTGCCGCAGAGCAGCTGGGGCCGTGAGCCATGGCTGCTGAGCCTGCGCATCCAGAGCCTGTGCTCCGCAAAGGGAGAGGCCCCAACAGTGAGAGGCCCGCGTAGCACCAAAAAAAAAAAAAAAGAAGAGCAGGGGTTATAAGAGGCTGCTGCACGGGTACCTAATCTGATCTGGGGCTACAGTCCAGACCAGATCAGGCGTGAATGGGTACATGCTAGCATCATGTACTTTCAGGGCCCCAGTTCAATAGCCTGGGGACAGGCTATTGAACTGGGGCCCTGAAAGTTAGTTGGGAGTTAGATGATGAGAAGGAGGGGAAGGGAGAGAGAGGGAGAGTGCTCCTGGCAGAGGGAACAGCAAATGCAAAGGCCCTGAGACCAGAGAGAGCTTGGCACATTCAGGAACTGGATGGAAGTTCCTGGAGTGGTCTGTGGGGGAGGGTAGAGAAGACACTGGAGCCTTGCAGGGCGTATGAATGTGTGATGTTGTCTGGTTATCTGGTCTGTGACTTTAAAAGTTCACACTGGCTCGTTTGTGGGGTGAACCAAGCTGGGGTCAGGAACCCCAGGGAGGGGTGATTTTAGGTGTCCGGATGAAACATGGTGGCACCTGGGACCAGCAAGGTGATGCTGAGGATGGAGGGAGGTGGCCAGGTGTGAGAAAGGCTGAAGAGTCAGGGCCTGATGGTTAGGGGTGTGGTGGGGGAAAGGGGGAGAGGGAGAGGGAAGGTCCAGTCAGCTTCCATCCCTGTCTTGGGCAGGTGAGCTCATGAAGCTTTTCAGACATTTAGTCACAGGTGCTGTGAGGCATCTAGAGAGGTGTCCAGCTGAGCTCAGAAAAGAAGGCGTCCCCAGCACTTGATGTGAGGCATCTAGGCACTGCCAGGTGGGCAGAGGCCCCAGGTACACAGCCATGAGCAGGCAGTGCCAAAGAGAGCCTAGGCCATCCTCCAAGCAGCACCAGAAGCCGGGGCTGGGGATCATGGCCAAGAGCCTGGGGCTGCCACCCCCTAGCGAGCCTCCCTTTGACTCATGCAGCTGCATCCCAGGAGTTCTGCATGGACCCCTGGCTTCCTGAGATGCCAGGGACCTGTGTGTCTCCCTTCATGCAGAGGAGCAAGGGCTGTGGCCCTTCTCTGGGGTATTCGTCCCTACCCCATTCCCCATCTGACTGCACCCTGGGCCCCCATGTGCCAAAGGCTCTTGCCTCATAGCCTGGTCAACCATGGTTCCTAACCTTATCCCCTGTGTATCAGTGAGGAATTGCACACAGCTGCTAGTAACAGGGACCGGAAATAACCATGGCTTAAATAAGACAGGGGGTTGTTTCTGTCAAGTTAAAGAAGTGCCAGAGGCAGGTGGTCCAGAGCTAGTGTGATGACTCAGTGGTCATCAGGAACCCAGGTTCTTTTTTGTCTTTCTGTTCCTCCAGCCTTTATATATGGCTTCTGCCTCAAGTTTGCCTCACAGTGCGAAACAGCTGCAGTAGCTCCAACCATCACTTCCATGTTCTAGATAAGAAGCAGGAGGGTTTGGGAGTGGGAGCAAAAAGGGCACAGCCAAGCTTTCTGATCCCTTTTAAGGAGCAGTCACACCCAGTAATTTCTGTTTATATCTCATTGGCTACCCCTGGCTGCAGAGGAGCCTGGGAAATGCAGTCTTTTAGTTGGGTATCTTGCCTCCCAGAATAAAAGGAGGGTTCTTCACTAAGGAAGAGTGGGAGGACAGTGGGCAGCCAGCAGTCTCCACCGCACCCTCCCATTCTGCCAGATGGATGCGGTTCTAATTTCCCCTCCTTCAGGCCCCATGTTCACCCATGTCCCTGCACCCAACCCCACACCTGGCAGAGATGAGGAGACGTGGGGAGTGGAGGGCATGAGGCCCAGCCCAGGGCTCCCCCCACCCCCCAGCACACAGCAGGTGCTCATTCAGTGCAGGCTGCCTCCCCAGGCAGATGAAGAGCCCAGGACATGACCTTCCTTTCTCTAGCACTTTCTAAGCCCTGGAGTCCAGCTCCCATTTAGTGAGAATCAATTTAGGGGGTGGGAGGCCCCCTGCCACGTGCTCTCTGGATCGATGGGGACGGGCATTCAGCTGATCACTCTGGCCAGTGAGGGACGGGTGGCCCTGCCGCCACCCCCCCAGAGGGCAAAGGGGTCCCAGCCACGTGGGAGGAGAGAAGTAGGTGTCAGTGAGGTACTTGGAGAGGCTTGACCTTGGACTGACCAAGGAGGATGCTCTCAGGGGCTGGCTTCCAGGCACGGGGCTCTGACCCCGGCAGCCGCAGGCAGGATGGCCACGGCTCCCTCGTGGAGCCTAGGACCGAAGCCCCCAGGAAGGAGGTCTGCAGAGAGGACTTTCAAAGCTGCAAACTGAGCCCCAGCTCAGGTCAGAACCCCAAGGGCCCACCATCTCACCCCAGCTGGGTGAAACAGCCTGGCCAGGAGGAGACAAAGGCATCACCTGGCCTGCTGTCCATCCCGGAGCCCCTGGGCACTGGCAGCAGGGCTGCCACCGGCCCTCTCGCCTGGCTGAGCCGCCGACAGGAGGCCAGGCTGCCCTTCTCCAGATTCCTGGATGAGGTCGCTGTGCGGGTTCTGGACCCCGGGACCCTGGAGGCCTTCCGGGGGCCCAGAGGCCGCAGCCCGGAGCCCTCCCCAGGTGAGCAAGACCCAGGCCTGGCCCAGGAGCCCCTCGCAGGAGCTGCAGCCCCAGAGAAGACCCTGGCCCTGAGCCCCCAGCTGTCCTCGGAGGTGGCCCCGGAAGCTGCAAGCAGAGGGGCCACAGAGACCAGTGTGCCTCGCGTGGGCAGCAGCAAGCGTGGAGGCCCAGCTGCCTCCCCCCAGAGGCCTCCAAGCCCGGTGAGTCTCAGCCCCCGCCCATCCCCTAGGGGGCAGCTGGACAGAGGTCTGCTGGGACCCCTTCCCTTCTCCCTTGATGGGCCATTTCCCCACAAGTTCTGGCTGAGCCCCTCCGAGTTCCCTCATCACCCCCCTTTCATAATCACTGTAACGGGAAAGACCTTAAGCACCCAAAGAATGAAGCTCTAGGATGAAATTTCTGGCTTTGGGGCAGGCAGGCTATTTCTGGAGTACGCATGAGTAAACAACAATGATAACAATAATTTCACACCCCCGGTGGCAGAGACCTTGGTGTTTCACCACAGGATTTTATATGATGATTCTTTTGAAGTTTTGAACCTCAGACACGTCCACGTGAGGTCGGATGTCACAGTCCTGTCAGGCAGTCGGGTGGGTCCATGTCCTTCCTAGCTGCCCATTTTATGGAGTTGGAAAACTGAGGCTCTGAGTTGCCCCGGGGCCCCCTGGGGAGTCTGGGCTTGGACTGAGGTCTTCGAATCTAAATAGCACATCATCACCCCCTCCACACACACACACTTCGGCCTCAGACAGATGGGCAGAAGGATTCGGTGAGGCCTGCTCGGCCGTCCTGGGGGATCGGGTCGTGCAGGGTGTCAGGATGGCGGCACCCCACCTCGCCGCCAGCCTTCGTCTCCCAAACCACCTGTGTCCCCCGGGGCCAGGGCGGGTCCTTATGGGCTGTTGAGGACCTTGTCCTGGCCACAGGCTCGAGGTGGGGCTGCAGGGCCAGGTGGTGGAGATCTCGCCCCGGCCCCTCCCAGAATGGCCGCCCTGCACCGAGGGGTTCTTTTAAAAACAAAATCCTGGGCGGTAGGAGAGAGCTGATGCTTGCTGAGCGCTTACCAGAGTTGTTCTAACTCTCCATCCCTGTGCACCCCCAGCGGGTCGGTATCATCCTTGTGCTCTGGAACTACTGCGTGCTGGGAGGCAACAGGCGAGGGGAGGTCACGGGAGGAGCCGGGGCTGGACACAGGCCGTCTCACCTCCCCGTCTGCACCTACGCTCCTCCGCGTCACTTGCCTGCAATGACCTGACCTGCCTCTTTCTCCAGGGAGAGCTAGGGAGCAGCATGGCTGGAGGGGAGCTCTGGGTATTTGAAGACCTCCAGCCCTTCCTCTGGGGTCCGCTGGGCCAAGCGCAGCCGGGGAGTTCTCAGCTCAGGGGGACTCAGCTCAAGGACCTGGGCAGGTTGCCCCCCCACTCAGGGCCTCAGTTTCCCCGGCCGTGGAAAAGCAGTCATGGTCACGAGTTTTCTTTCGACTTGTCACGGGGAAAGCATCCAGCAGGCACCCAATAAAGATCGCGTCCCCGGCCTCCTCCACAAGGGCCTGGCGATTCGGGACCTCCCCACCCTCCGCTCTAGGCTCTGCACACCATGCAGACCTCAATCCAGGGACCACTGGGTCCGGGGGAGCCCCGTGATGCTCAGGCCTCTGGAAGATTCTTTCTGAAGGCAGCACAGGGCCTCGGGGACCTGTCGGGGTCCTGCAGCAGGTGCTGGGGGGCAGGGCTCTGTCCTGGGTCCCGGCCAGAATGTCCTTCCCAAGCATCTGGTGTTGGCTTCTTGAAGCGGGAGGTGGGCATCAGCCCCTAACCCAGCCCAGCCCAGCGTTATATGTGGTCAGCTCCAGCCTCGCATCGAATACTCCAAACAGGCCAATGAGGGAGATACTAGGATCTGGCCCATTTCACAGACCAGGAACTGAGGCTCAGCGAGCAGAGCCCGTCAGGGTCCTGGCTGGGCTGTGCCCTGGCTCAGTGAACCCGGACAAGCCACATCCCCCAGTGTCTTCGTGTGTGTGGCAAGTGGAGGTGCCTGGCACACAACAGGAATCCCGTCTCTGGGACGATGGTAGCCATGAAGGTGATGATGACGGCCCCTCTACCTAGCCTGGACAGGCTTGTGTCCTCGGAACAGTTCCCCGGGTGAAGGTGGAGCTTCGGGAAGGTAGGGAGACCCCGGGCTTCCAGGCAGCAGTCTGAAAGCCCTTTCTGGAGGACAGTGCCTGGAGTCGCACCGTCAGCCACTCCAGGGAGGAAGCGGCAAAGCAGGCAAGGGTGGGGGAAGGCCTCTGCCCCGTCTGGCTGCGTGGTCGTGGGGGACTCTGGTCTGACCCCTCACTGTCGAGCAAACAAGGAGCCACTAGAGAGCCATGCTGCTCCCTAGCTCTCCCTGGAGAAAGACGCAGGTCAGATCATTGCAGGCAAGTGGAAGGTCTCCGGGACCTCCAGCCGTCACTGTCACAGACCTGGTACCAAGGCTCACTCGTACTACAGTGTGAATGACTCAAGCCAGTTGTTTCCTGAGAACAAAACGGGCAGAAGAGAGCAGGAAGCACAGGCCGGGGTCAAGGAAGGAGAGGTGGGCTGGGGGCTCTGAAGTGGCCTTAGTGACGTTGTGACGAGACCCCAGATGCCAGGCCTGGAACTCCCCAGGGCTGCGTTTGGATCCTGCCCGAGGGGCTTTCCCACCGTGAGCCCTCACGAGCAAGCCCCCTCCACCCTCTGGGCCTCAGGCTCCCCGTCTGTAGGGCCAGCTTAAGGTGTGATAGCACCTCTCCCCAGCGGGGGACCCCCAAGGTGCCTCTGGAGGGGGCAGCTGCTTCCCTGCTCCCCAACTGTTGCCATGTGGGAATGTGGGCCGGAGTTGCCAGATCTTCCAAAATTTCAGTAGAAGCCAAAAATACGGATTTTAAAATGTAAACTCTCCCAATTTTTAAATGTTGGCTCAAACGTTTAAAAAAAAAAAATTAAAACCCTCTCGCAGGCCAAATACAACATGCCGGCGGGCCAGATTTAGCTCAGGAGGCCAGTTTGCTGCCGCGGGACTAGTCCATCTGTACCGGCGCACGGCTGGGAACCCGAGGCCCTGCCCAGGCCGTGCAGAGAAGCGCAGGGCTTGGCTGGGGGGATGGGACGGGGCACCTCTCAGCCCGCAGCGAGGGCCTCCAGAATCCCCAGGGGAAGGACATTCTTGGCCCCATCTGGGGACAGCCCCAAGCCAAGGTACGGGTTCAAGTCCCCAACTTGCTGAGTGACCTTGGGCCAGCGCTCGCCCCTTTCCCGTCCATCTGTGCTCACCTTGGTATTCCGACTAAGGTATCAGGGGATGACCCACTGTGTGCCCAGCGCAGCGAGCTCTGCGGGGGCTGCTGAGGGACCCGAGGCCGGCTTCTCACCCATGACACAGTCTGTGACACCGCCTCTCCCCCCCACCTCCCCGCCTGCCCCTTCTGAGTCCCCTGGGCTGGCCCCGCCCCCTCTCTGAACCCTCGCCTGGCAGAGCCCCTCCTCTTCACCATCTACGCTCACTCCCTTGTCGACCTCATCCAGTTTCGGAGCCTAAGTGCTGTCTCCATGCTGGCCCCTCCCAGATTCACATCTCCTGGACCCTCCTCTGAACTCCAAACCCAAGTCCCCACCCTCTTGTCCGTATCCCAGCTGGGATGTCTGGACCTGAATCCGGATCTTCTCCCCAGCCCCCTTCAAGCTGCTCTGGCCAAAACCCATGGCCTCATCCTTGGCGATTCTTCCTTCCACCCCCTTCTCTAGTCTGTCAGGGCATCTGAGCGCCTCTCCCGCCTCCACCCTGGTCCCCACTGGATTTGTATAGGTGCCTGCGGCTGGACTCCTCGGGCCCTGCCCTCACCCCTCAGTGCGTCCTCCGCACAGCAGCCTGAGGGGCCCGCACTCTGTTCAGCTCTGTCGGGGCTTCCAACCCACTCAAGATAGAAGCCAAAGCCCTGACGATGGCCCACGAGGCCCCCAACTCAACCTCTGCTCCCCACTGGTGACCGGACGCTCCCTGAACTCAGGGCAGGAGGGGCACTGCACTGATGCCCCGGCTAACCTGCCTCCCCGCTGTGGGAATATCAGCACCGTGAGAGCAGAGAAGGTCCTCTAGTTTAGTCCGTTCACTGCTGAGTCCCCTAGAGCAGGGCACACAGTGAATGTTTGTTGAATGAATGCAAGAAGGCAAGGAGTGATGTAAAACCTCTTAGAAGAGGGTCCACCCTCAGTGGTGACGTCAGAAGTCCGGCTCAGGAGTGGCTGCAGCCCTTCACCAGCCCTGTCCCCAAGACAGGCCCATACACATACTTGGCCACCGTGTCACTCACAGCGTCCTTTGAAGATCTTCCATCCTCCCTAGATGAGGGATTGAGCTCAGAGAGGTTGAGGGTTTTGCCCAGGTTCACATAGCTGCGTAGGAAGCCCAAGTCTCCATCAGTGGGAGGTGGGTGGCCGCTGCCTGGGCCACATCTGGGATTTGGTTCCCCCCCATCTCTGCCCTCTGTACTCTTCGCCTCATTTCCTCCCCTTGAGAAGAGGGTGAGGGAACCGGATCAGGAAGAAACCAAGGAAGCTGGAGCTCAGAGTAGATCCAAGGAGGGCCCCGAGGACTCACCACAGGCCCTGAGGGAGGGCAGGGACTCGCCCAGGGTCACAGGGTGAGTCGGAGGCAGAGGGGAGGCCTCAGCGCCCAGCAGACCCCTCCCCGACCTGGACCCGCTTTCCTTCTCGCGACAGTTTCCGGGAACCACAAGATTTGGGTGGGAAAGGGCAGCAATACACCCGGGCCAGATGGTCCAGTAGAGGATTCACACATCTGCTCGTGGGGGCCAGTGCGGGACTGACCCCCATCAGCAGAGGGGTTCCCTCTGTTCCCTCTGCAGGGCTCTGTGCAGGTGTGTGTGTGCCGGGTACCAAGCGGACTCAGGTGCCCCCCAACGTGGGGGTGGGCTTGGGGGAGGGGGACGACGGGTGAGTGACAGGGACCATGAGAGCAGACCAGAGGCTGCTCGAGGTGGAGAGCAGATGCCACTGGCTGGGGATTAAGAGCAATTGCATTCATTCAGGCGTCACCAACTGCTCATCAGAGGCCTCTGCGACAGGCCCTAGGGATGGAGACACCGTGGCTGAAGCAGAGATGCCCTGCTGTCAGGGGTGTCTCTTGTAGTGCAGGTGCAGGGGCGGGGGCAGGCAAATGGACAAAGAGGATGAGTCCAAAGGGACAGGGCGTGATGAGAAATCATTTGGTGGGAGAGAGGAGCTACTTTAGGTGGGTAGTCAGAGAAGGAAAGATCCAGGCAGAGGGAGGAAGTGCAAAGGCCCTGAGGCAGGAGTGAGCTGGGTGAGCTTGGGACCAGCAAAGTGGCCAGTGTGGCCAATGTGTGCCAAGTGAAGGGCAGGTGGTGGGGGTGTGGTCAGAGGGTTAGGCCAGGCCCAGTTGGTATTTACCAACCCCTCGTTGAGGCTTGACTTGTGACGCAGAGTTGCCTCCCTCCACTGCCCCTTGGGAGCACCTACTATGTGCATCAGTCACGTGCCCAGGTGCCACTGGGAGGATGGCAGCTTGGGAGGCTGGCCCCAACCCTCCACGCTTCTGCACCCAACCTGCAGGGGTTTGCCTCTTGGAGCCTCTGTTTTTGCATCTGTAAAATGGGGGTTGTAAGACCCACCTCGCAAGTCACCATGGGGATTAAATAGGATTGATTTCCTTAACAGGGCCAAAGTCTGCGCTGGCTATACAGCAGGCAACTAAAGGGTGGAGGGGCCTGTCTCTGGCCCTCTGGAAGCTCAGAGTCTCTCAGGGAATAGGGAAAGGAGGGAGGTGGTGGGGCTGTGGTGGTCGGCAGGGAGCTCAGAATATGGCTCGGGGTGAAGGAGGGTGAGCATTCGGGGTGGCAGGGACCAGCACCAGCAAAGACACGGAAGGAAGAGGTGGCAGGTGGGCTGAGGCAGGGATGCATGGTGTGGTCCAGTTTAGCCAACAACTGGGGCTTGTGTGATGCTTGTGTGAAATAAAGATGGCCGCTGGGCTGGACCATCCGGAGGGGCTGGAGCACCTAGAAGAGACAAGAGGAGAGTTTAGGGCAGACAGTGACAATGTCACAGGTGTGTCGCAGGAATAGGCATGGGGCTGTGAGTATGGGGTGAACCAGAGGGACGGCGGCCAGGGCAGGGATGGACTCTCCCTCTGAGGGCACCCAGAGTGCCAGCCTGTGTTCCTACCTGTATCAGGAGAGCACTGAGACCCCACTTGCCTGTGGGTCCCTGGAGGGGCCAGATGGGGCCTTGAGGCTATTTCCTGCTCCATCATTTCACACTGGGGACCCTAGACATCTCAAGGTCCCTCATAGTCATGGTCCCCACCAGCCCCTGCCCCCCTCCTATAATGGAGGCACTACCTCTGGCCTGAGACCCAGGCAGTGCCCCCATTCTCCTCCACCCAGCCCAACAGGCAGGCCTCAGCTAACCTCAGGTGACTCAGGGCAAGCCACTTCATGCTCTGGCCCAGGTTTCCTCATCCAAAAGAGGGGCATCTCAGGAATATCCCCAAGTCTTGTGATTATGAATTGCAGAGTCAAGACTCAAACGTGGTTCTCTGGCCCCAACACCAAGACCATTGCCAAAGGCATAGCCCCTCCGCATGGGGCCAGCCACACACAGCTGTGACTGCTCTTTGCACATACACCCAGAGCTTCACGCACAACTCCCACCCCCTGGGTGAGGTGCTGGGCTAGCCCCGGACACAGCTGGGAAAGACACAGGCCCTGCCCCAGGGAGTACAGAACTGGTGTGGAGGCCAAACCCAACTACTCCGCTGGGCCTCCACCATGGAGGGCTGACCGGAGGAAGTGGCCTTTAAGGGTGAGGGCAGTGGTGACCACACAGGCACTGGGTCTGGGGAGACTGCATGGTAGGATCAGAGCCAGGCTTCAGGGTCTAGATTAGCAGAGTGAAGGGAGGGGCTGCTGAGGGGCTTGGGCTGGACCCCCTCCCACCCCACCCCCTGCCACCAGGGCGACTCAGCAGCCTCTCCTAGAGTCCCTTCTTGGGGGGGAAATTCCCGGACAAGGCTTTTAGAAGAGCTGAAACATTCAATCTAAATAATAAATGTGAGATTTTTATAATTAAATTTTAATACATTCTTATTAATCTTAGACAAACTCCCTGGCAGGTCATTCACTGTGAGTGACTGAGGCAACTGGAGACATCTGAGGGGCGTCCCCAGCCTTTGGGTGGGAAAGGTCTCTGAGGAATGGAGTCCAGGCCCAGCTGGGCTCTGTCTCTGAGCTTCACTCTCCTCATCTGTAAAATGGGAGTGACTGCGTCCCTGAGGAAGAGCCAGACAGTGTGGTGAACGCAGGGCTGCTGGGCGGCGGTGTCCTTATGATCTCTGCCATTGTGCTGTGAGTGGACACTCCCGGGAGGCGAGCCGCAGTTTCATTTCTCCACCATTAGCCCCTGAGGGCAGGGCTCACCTCATTTGCTGCCGCCTCCGAACCCCAAGAACCAAGCCCAGAGCTAATGAATGAGCGAGGCACCGTGGGTGGATGATGGAACACTTGGACTTTGGGGCTTGGGGCTGACCCTCGCAACGCGGGGCTCCTCCCACCCTGCGTTGGCGGGGTGGAGGCCAGGCCTGCTGGGTGCTGAGGGTGCCCTGGTGAAGGGACAGGGCTCCTGCCTGGAGCTCACAGCCAGAAGGGAAGAGGCAGGAAAAGACACGCCAGAGAGGTGTAGGATTCAAGCATGCCTTGTCCGTGTTTATTGAGCGCCTGCTGTATGCTGGGATCTAGTGTGCTGAGCGCGGTGATGGGAACCTGGGAAAGGTGGGCCTGGGTACATAGGGGGCGTCGGGGAGATGCTGGCCAATCGGCCAGCTCTTTGTCTTGGGGGAGGAGGGTATATAGAGGGGTCTGGGCTCGTGGTCTCCGACAACTTTTAGAGCGTCGGGGATTGCGTCTGGCCGCCAGTCCAGACGCCTCGGGGATCCTTTCCTCTGGAATTCCTTCCCGCACCCCAGCCCCTCCGCAGTCCGCGATGCAAAAGGGCAGCAGAGCGCCTTGTCTTGCTCCCCCTGCCCCCAAGCCCAGCGCGCAGGTGAGGAAACTGAGGCCAGGGGAGTCGCGGGAGGGCCTGACCAGCACCCGGGGAATTGGTGGCCGAGCCTGGCGGAGGGCCCCCGGTCGGGCCTTCCAGCTCGGCGCTGGCGGCCGGGCTGCGCCCTCGCCCGGCGGGGCGGTGGGGAGGCGGCGTGGGGCCCCGACCGGAGCGGAGCGCGCTCCCGGCGGACGCGGCGGCGGCGCCCGGCGCGAGGGGCCGGGATGGGCAGCCATCAGTCTTCCCAGGTGTGTCGCGTGGTCCCTGGGCTCAGCTCCCCCGTCCCCCTTTAATGCCGGCCGTGGTACGGAAGGACGGGGAAAAGCCCCCGGGAGCGGCCTCTCCGGGCGATGGAGAGCCCTCCCCGCGCCCCCCGCTTCGCGCAGGAAGTGCGATCCCGCCCGGGCCGCTAGCGGTCTGGGTCGTTCGCCGGCGCCCGCTGGGTTAACGGCAGCCGGTGGGCCCCCTGTCCGGCCCTCGGAGGGGCTGCCCGGCTGCGCGGGGCTGGGCGGGGAGGGTCTCCAAGCCGCGCGCGGGCGGGTCTGCGCAAGCCCGGCGGGGAGCCCCGCTGGCGAACAGGGCGCGCAAGGGTTAATCCCTTGGGCCCGGGAGGGGCGAGCCAGGCCCGGACCCCAGAAGCTGAGGGCAGCAGGGTCCCTGATTGAGGAGTCTGAGGTCCCGACTGCTAGCACCCTCGGATCGTGTGCGTGTCAGGTTCTGCACTCCCATACGGCCCCCAATTGCCCGATTTGAACATTCTCCGACTCGGAGATTCAGCAATTCAGGGCTTGGCTTCCTCCGGGAGGGAGCGCGGGGCTGGAGGGGTTAACGGGCGGGGTGGGGCGTGGTGGGGGGTGCAGCGGGGACCGCGGCCGCCCGAGAGTTAACGCAGCCAGGCCGGGTCCCCTCTTTTTCAGGCAGGCGAGACTGGGATCGCCCCGGTCAGAGCGGTCCCGAGTCCCCGGGCCAGCCCCTTCCTCTCCCCGGGGGGCGTAACTCGGTGCGCGGCGGCCCGGGCGGGCTCACCTGTTACTCGGCTGAGGCCCCGCGCACCCACTGAGTCCCAGGGACGGCGGCCAGTGAGTGTGGGCTGGGGGCGCGCGGGCCGGACTTTCCAACAACCGAGCCGCGCGGGGGTGACCCGCCGCCGCGCCCGCCTGTGCCCGCGGTGCCCAGCTCCGCCCGGCGCGGCCGCGGAGCGCTCGCCTCCTGCCTGCTGACCCTCTCGTTTGGTTTCTCGCAGGCCTCTGCCGCAGACATGGAGAAACTCAGGTGAGTGGAGCGTCTTCCGTGCCGCGGCTCCCGGGGCCGGGGTCGGGGATGGGGCGCTAGGGAGGGCGAGGGGAGAGGGCTGTGCCCGAGCGCATCTACGGCCCGCGGCCGCCCGGCGAGGCTGGCCGGGGCCGGTATGCGTGTGTGTGGTGCGTGTGCGTGTGCGCGCGCGCGCGCGGCTAGACCAAGGGGAGCCCCGCGCTGGGGGTCCTCGGCCGGGCCGGGGCCGATGCGGCTGGGGGTGGGAGTGTGCCACTCAGGGCCGGGTCGGCGCGCGCGCGGGTTTACGCGATACCCCGCGCCCTGACCTGGACTCTGGATTGTCCCCCGGGACCCTGCTCCTGCTGTTACGCATCAGTCCCCCGCGCCGGCCGGTCCCCCATCCCCCAGCTGACAGTTGCCAGTTCTGAGTCTTTAAGTTTCCACCTTTTGGGGGCAGGGGCGGGGGATGGAGTCCTCCCGGCGGGCCAGGCAGTCGCGTCTTGGAGCCATTTTAGGGGAATCCCGCGACGGCGTCTGGGGAGAGTCTCCCACGGCCTCCCTCCAGGTGCTAAACTTTGAGCCTTAAGGACTCCACTGGGCGCCCTTCTCGGCTGGCCCGGGATCAGTCGATTTGAATATTCACAACTTCCCTTGGGCGCCCTGACCCCCAGTTTGGGAACACCCTCCTGTGTCTTCGTTCCGGAAGCTGAACCGAGGCCCAGCTCTGGCTGCTGGGTTTCAGGAAGATCCGCGGGGCCTGGAGGGTCTCTTGGCCCCCTCCTTCCCCGTCTTCCCCCCTCCCAAGGTCAGGATCAGCATCCCTGGGGAGGCAGCTCGGTAGCAGGTGCCCCCATTCCCCAAGGGGCAGGGACCCAGCAGAGCCCAGCTTGTTCCAGTGCAGGTCCCACGGTCTAGGGGAGAGGGCCCTGGGGCCTTCCCAAGTGACCCTCAGTGCTGTGGATGAGTCACTCGGGAATGCCCAGGGGGACCCTGGGGACAGGTGGGCCCACACGGAGACCCCAGACTGCACATGAGAGCAGGGCCATCTTCTGGCCACTGAGCTGGAGTGCTGCCCTCCCTTGTGGGTCCCACAGGACCAGAACCCATTTGTCTTGGGCTGGGAGGAGAAGTCCAGTCTCTTAGGTCGTAGGAGCTCAGACACAAAACCAAACGTCCATCAGCCAGGCCCACCTTGTCATGGTCAAGGTCCAGGTGGGGCTGATGAGGCCCAGACAGCGGCAGCTCTGCCTCTGGCCACATAGATGAGCTCAGGCCTCTGACCTCAGGTCAGGACCCTCCTCTATACCCCCACCGGCTATCATCTCACCAGTACCCCCACTGGATGGGGCTCTCTGTGGAGGAGGCATCACTACTTAGCTGGGACTTGAAAAAAAGATAGCATTCATGGGGCACCTTGAGGCCAACCTGGTGGGGGGCCCCTCTCTGGTCCTCTTTCCCTCTCTCTCCATGCCCAGCCAAGGCTCTTGAGCACCTATCCCTGTGCTCTGGGCAGTAGGGACAGAGACACGGCCCAGCCTGGCTGGAACACAGGTGGACAAGTGAGCCGGGTGCGCAGATCCACTATCTCAGCTGCTGAGGGCACCGAGCATCTCTTTGTTGGGTGGGCTGAGGGCTTCCCTGAGCGGAATCCTGAAGGCTGGTCGCAGTGGCCAGGGCCCAGGCTTCTTGGCTGCACTGAGGCATCGGAAGCAGAGCTCAGAAGCTGGTGGGATTGGGGTCCCGTGTGGCCAGGACACAGCATGGCCTCCCAGAATTGGGGAGCATCCTGCTCTCCTCTCCCTCTCACCCTATTAGTAGTTTCAGAGCGACCTCGAGGGCCTTTCCAGACTATTTCTTCCCAGCCAGTACTGGGGCTGCCCCTGTAGGGTTCTGCCCTGCATTTAGTGTCAGGGGTCCAGGACCGAGAGGCCCCAAGGGATGTAGGGGAAGTTGGTCAGCATGGCCTCCCATGGTGTAGGTCACAGGGTCCTCTGGCAAAGTCCTGACGCTCTCGGGCTCAGTTTCCTCATCTGTAAAGTGGGTACCCTGAGCACCCCCACCTTGGAGGGCTGTTGGGAGGATGACCTGAGATACTGGGGGTGACAGGCCTCACCTGGGACCTGGCCCACAGCAGGGGTCCAGGTAGAGGTTCACCGTGGGGCATCCGAACTGCAAAACTATGGGTTCCCAGGCAGGAGAAGATTCATTTGTGGTCCAAGTGAAGGGGTCTTGGCTGTCCAGCAGGATGGCCCTGTGCCAGGGTCCCTCCTCCTGTCCCGGGGCCCGCATCGCAGGCTGGGCCTAGGAATCTGAATTGAGCTCCGAGAGAGCAGGCCCTTTGCCCCATCCAACACTTGTCACACAACACACACACACACCCGCAGTGCCCGGAACCACAAGGACTATGTCCTTGTGACCCTCAGTGGCTCCCTTTGTGAGCAGGTACCCAGCTGGGGCTCCCTCTGCCTGAGTCCCTCCCTTCACCACCCACCCCATACTGCAGCCCCACTTCTGAGTCCCGAACTAGCTGTCACCTTCATGCCTGTCTGCCTTTCATGCCTCTCATGCTGTTGCCTCTGCTCAGAATGCCCTTCCACCCACCTTCTTGTCCACATGACAGCCTAGTTATCCTCCTTGTCATCTTTTCTCTGTGGCTTTTGTGACTCTCTTATCCCTCACCCCCAGATGGGCTCATTCCCCCTCTGTGTACCAGGTCCTGCGCTGGCGCTGAGACAGGTCAGCCTTCCAGAACAGGGACCCAGGCCCAAAACACAGGCTCCCAGGGATCCCAGGTTGGAGACACTAGCCTGGGGAGTCAGAGAGGGCTTCCTGGAAGCAGGGACACTTGAGCCAAGGCTTAAAGAATGAATAGGAGTTTGCAAGGAGGACAGATAGGACGAGGCTTCCTAGAGGTGCAGAGTCCTGGGGGCCTGAGGAAGCAAGGCTGTGTTCAGGGAGGGGTGGGGAGTGGAGGTCGGTGGGGTGTCCTCTCCGCCCCGTAAGGAAGCCCCTGCGAGCAGAGCATGGGGTCCATTTCTCCAGCCCCAGATCTGGCCGCCTCTGCTCTGGCCCGACGCATGCCCCCTGCCCCTCGCTCCCTCAGCTCTCCTGCCTCTGACTGCTTGAAAAACTCTTCCTGTGACACTCAAATATTTGCAGATATTAGCGAGTCCCAGCTGGCTGTCAGCATGCGGAGCCGCTGCACCGCTAATCCCCAAGTTAATCCCCTCCTCTGCCTTCGTCTGCCCTGGGTCCGCCTGCCTTCAGTCCCGCCGTGGGCACTTTGCTGCATGCCTTTCGGCAAGCCATTTCCTCTGTGGGAGCCTCAGTTCTCTCCTCTTGTCATAGAGCAAAGTGGGTCAGTCGCCTCACATGGCACCTGGGACACAGAAGGTGCCCAGGAGACCCAGAGCTATTCCTGTTCCAAGTCCACCCCTCCCCCCACAGTATAATTGTTCAAAGTTGTGAACTGTGATAGGCATCTAGAAAAAGTAATAAACATCTGTGCCGGTTAGAGGTTAACTTTAGGACGACCGCCACCCAGGTCAAGAAGTTGAATGCTGCCAACCTCCCAGGGACCAGCCCCCACCGAGACCCTTCCCCAGTCACAGCCCCCTCCTCCTCCCCCAGAAGTCTTCAGGATCCTGGCTTTTGTGATAAAGTGGTTGCTTGTTTTCTTCCCGATTTGGCCGCCCGGGAGCATCCCTAACTGACATAGTTTTGTTTTGCCCGGTCTGGAACTTCGCATACACGGTGTCTTTTAGCCTGTGCTTTCCAGGTTGGCTCTTTTTTTTTTCACCATAACATCATGTTTTCGAGAGGTGTCCTTAGAGTGCGTGGAGCTGCCCATTGCTGGCTGTCTTGGGGAATGGCGTTTGTGAGTGAAGTTATCTCTTTGTTCACTGATGGCCGTCCGGACGGGCGGCTTCCAGCCTGGACCATTGTGAATGAAACTGCTGTGACCATGCCTGTCCAGGTGCTGGGGAACACGTGCAGCCTTCCTGGGGTACCCCGGGGCGGCACTGCTGGGGCACAGGGCACGCCCACGGCCAGCTTTAGGAGATGAGGCCACACCCTCCCCGTGGCCCTGGGACTTCCTGTGTCTCCGCAGCCTCCCCGCACTGGGCTCTGTCAGGCCACACGCGGGGAGCTGCTCCTCCGGGTAGCGTTAATTGCATGGCCCTGGATTACTGCCCATTTGGGCTTCCTGTGTTTGTGACTTCTGTATGTTTTTCCATCAGTTGTCCTATTGATTTGGAGCTCTTCAGCGAGCCCTTGTCAGTCACACGTGTGGCAAATGCACCTCCCGCTGGTTGCTTGCTTCTCACTCTTTCAATGGTCCTCTGATGAACAGAAGTTCTTAATTTTAATTCCGTTGAATTTCTCTTGAATCTTTTAGGCTTTTACTTTTTGATGAAAGCTTTTTGTGTCTTGTTTAAGAAACCCTTCTGACGTCATGAAGCTATTGAAAGTGATTTTCGTGTATGGTTTTGAGGTTAGGTTCCTTTTGGTCGTTGTGCTTTGTGGGTTTTTGTTGCTGTTGTTTGGTTGGTTGGTTTGGTTTTGGTTTTTGGTTTTGTGTATATGTTTTTTTTTGCTTTTTTGTGGTTTTTTGGGTTTTGTGGTTTTTTATTTGGGGTTTTTTAAATTGGTTTTGGGGATTTTTTTGTTTTTTGGGTTAAAAATTTTTTTGGTGTTTTGGCTTTTTTGTTTTCTGGGTTTTGTGGTTTTCTGGGTTTTGTGTTTCTAAATTTTTTCTGGTTTTGGGTTTTTTGTGTGTGTTTTGGGTTTTGGGTTTTTTAATTTTTTGAGAGGCTTTGAGTTTTGTATTTTGTGGAGTTTTGTTTTTTTTAATTTTGGGGGTTTTTGGTTTTTTAATTTTTTTGTTTTTTTCTGGCTTTGCGGGTTTTTGGTTTTGTGTTTTTTTAATTTTTTCGTTTTTTTGTTTGGGTTTTTTGTTGTGTTTTTTGGGGTTTGTGTTTTTTGGGGTTTTGTGGGAGTTTGGGTTTTTTTTTGTTTTTTGGCTTTTTTTTGTTTGGGGGTTTGTTTTGTGTTTATTTGGTTTTGTTTTTTAAATTTTTTTTGCTTTTGTAAAAAATTTTTTTCGGTTTTTCTTGTTTTGGGTGTTTTTTTTGCTTTTTGGGTTTTGTGGGGTTTTTAATTTGGGCCTTTTTGTTTGTTTGTTTAGTTTTTTGTTTTGTGTTTTTTTGGCTTTCGTGGGGGTTTGGGGTTTTTTGATTTTTGGCTTTTTTTTGTTGTTTGAGTTTTGTGGGTTTTCTGTGTGCTTTTTTTCACGCAGACGCCAAACGCTCAGGCCCATACTCTTGATTCATTCGTGTCACCCACGCGTGTTGCAGTGCTGCCTATACCAGATACCACTCGCTGTGCCGAGACACTATGCCAAGTGCCAGGCTGATGCCCTGGAGGTCGCCCCAGAGATGCCAAATCGCACTGACCTCATTTCCAGAGGCTCTCCCTGCCCACCCCCTCTAGCCACCAGGCTTCATGCTGCTCCTCAAGTCCATCAGACAGGCTCCTGCCCCAGGGCCTTTGCAGGCGCATTTCCTTCTGCCTGGAATGTTCTTCCCCAGATATCCACGTGACTCCCTGCCTCCCCTCCTTTCACATCTTTCTCAAATGTCATCCCTGGTCAGGGTGGGGTTCCTGACCACTCATTCCATGTACAATTATAGCCCCTCCCCCATCCTCCTCCTCCTCCCTGCCTTGATTTTCCATCTCCCTCATCCCCCCCGACTCTCAATTTGTCTTATTTATTTATCTTATTTACATCCATCTCCCTGCCAAGAACAGCAACTGACTGCTGATCCCCAGCACTTAGAGCTGTCACGTAGTAGGTGCTCAGTAAATGCTCTGCAATGAGACCAAAGTGTGGTGCACAGTGAGGAAGGGGGATGGGGAGCAGCTATTCCCCACGCTTCATGATGCCCAAGAGGGGGGCCCTCCACTCTTCCCCCCAGGAAGGGGAGCGTTGGGGACACTTTTGCCCCCCACCCCCTCAGGGAGTAGTGGTTTTTAAAAAAAATCACCCCGTGAGAGGCCCTCAGAGGTGTGAGAGCCTCCACTGAAGGGATCTGGCCTCAGCAGCATGTAGGGGAGCCTTCCTGAGAGGGAGATGCTTGGATGGAGATGAGGAGGAGTGGGGGGAGGGCCTTCCCGGCAGGGGGTCTGACGTGGGCAAAGGCCCGCAGGCAGGGGGGATGCTCTTCCTCACCTGGCACCTGAGCTCTGCCCTTCTCGGGCTCTTGGCCTCCTGCCCCCGCCAGCCAGGAGGGATCACAGAGCCGAAGGGGTTTGGGGAAACAGACGCCAGAGGCAGAAAGGGGCTTGTCTAGGTCTCTGGGGTCAGGACAGCCACAGCCTCCCGGAGCAGCTGGACACTGCCCAGTGGGAGGAGGCCTCTCTGTGTTCGGGCCAAAATTTGCAGCCCACTCGCCCCTTCCAGTGTTCCCTCCTGAGGGCCACACCAGCACCCTTCCTGAAGTCCAGAGTGAGGATGCACCTCCGAGGCCTCCGGGCCCCCACTGACCCTTCAGAAAAGCCAAAGCCCCTGTGTGGCACCCAGCGCCCCTCTGTGTGGCCACCTGAGCCCTGGACCCAGCTGCTCCTCCCGGCTCCGCCTCACTTCTAAACATGACTCAAGCGGAGGAAGTCTTAGGGGCTAATTCTCACTAAGCTGTGAATGACTGCCTCACTTTGATTTCTCCCTTTGGGAGTCAGGGCATTATAAAGGGACCTTCCACATGGACTGTTCTCTCTTACCTTCTGCCCTGCCCTTCGAAGTCTCCTGTCCTCACAGCCCATCTGAGTCCCACTCCTCTGCAAAGGCTCCCTGATGAAGTATGTGGTTAAGAAGGTGGACTTACCTGGATTTGAATCCCAGACCTGCCACTTACTGGCTGTATGGACCTGGGCAAGTTTCTAAACCTCTCTGATTCTCAGTTTCTGCATCTCTAAAATGCAGATCATAATAATAGCACCTAACTTAGAAGGTTGTTTTGAGAATGAACTCGTGAACGTGGAGCTGGGCACGTGGCAGGCGCTGTGTGGGCCGCTGTTAACCTCCTGGCCCCCTCTCACATGGCCTCATTTGTTCCCAGACCCTGTTTCCCCAACCATTGGGCAGATGGCATTATTCCCATCGTGAAGGAGGGGACCACCTGGCGAGGGGGGTTGTCGGGCTGTGACCTGCAGACCTAGACTGAGTTAGGACTGCGAGAGCATTTCAGAGTCGGGGGCAGCAGGCCGGCTCTGCTGTGCCCCCAGACTGCATTTTTCCCAGAGAGGGCACATCACCAGTCCTGGTGGTGGCTGAGTATTTCAGAGCAAGGATGTGCCGTGTACCTGTTTCTCAGCGTGCTGCCTCACCCCCATTAACCACGGGCAGAAAGCCAGCCCTGACTGTTTGAGATCTCTGGCCCCCTCCTGCATGCTCTCACGCTACGTAGGCTTCATGACAGCCTGAGAGCTGCCGCATCGCCTGCATCC
Organism: Hyperoodon ampullatus; assembly: GCF_949752795.1. NCBI lineage: Eukaryota > Metazoa > Chordata > Mammalia > Artiodactyla > Ziphiidae > Hyperoodon > Hyperoodon ampullatus. The sequence goes on along the minus strand of NC_136916.1, from coordinate 175,441,819 downwards.
CTCGACAGGCCCACTGAGGCTCTGGAGGCGTTGCCCATCAGGGCGCCAGTGTCAGGGACAAAGCCTGGGTGTCTCTCTTGAGCAATGGAGCTGGCACTACCTGACATGGGAAGGATGGAGATGCGGCAGGTGGGGATGCATGAGGTGTCTGTGGGATGGGTGCTCGGGAGCAGGTATCCTGGGATCCTCAGCCCTCGTGGCAGACAGCATGGCGGTGCCCTGCCAGGGCAGGGGGTTGCGTCTCTGTGTCCTGTGTCCTGGCCGGAGGGGCTGCCCTGGGGAGGGTTCTATCCTGGCTCCTATGCTCACTAGCCAGGTGCCCTTGAGAAAGGCCCTGGCCCTCCAGGCCACAATTCCTTCATCTGTACAATGGGTAGTATCCCCCTCCCTTCCAGGCCTTGGGTGAGGATTCAATGAGGGGACTGTCAAGGGCACGCAGCAGGTCTCACTGGGTGATTGAATGATTGAATGGGGGTGATCTCGGGGGAAGCTTCCAGAGGAGGTGATGGTCACCGGTGTCCTTTGGGCTTTGGTTACTGATGGGGAAACTGAAGCCCAGAAAAGCAGCCTCCTTCCTCGGCCCCAGTGCCTTGCAACCACCTGCTGCTGCTAAAATCGGTCATCATAACGCCAGTTCTTTTCTTCCAGACTCAGTTTGGCCCCCAGGACTGTCTCCTGTGGGTGTGGAGAGGTGCGGGGTAGGTGGGGCGGTGAGGGCAGAGGGACCAGGGACCGAGGGCATCCCGGAGGGGCCCAGGGGCACGTAGAGAGCGCTGGGATGGGGCAGGCCACCCTATGCCCCGCGCTCCAGGGTCATCAACAAGCCTCCCACAGCCCTGATTACCTATGTGATCCCCGGAATTCCGGAAAACAGGCCCCACCGCCGATCCAATTAATGTGTGCCCGTGTCCGTGGCGGGGTGGTCAAATTAGTGAAGCCAGCGTGGGTTCCGTGGTGGGCAGCAATGAACCTGACCATCAGAGTGTTGGACGGCAGCCTCTTCTCACCTGGGCTCCAGGGCGCGTGGCGGGCGCTGGGAGCTTCATCTGGGAGCCCCTCACCAGCGGTAGGACCACACCACCCACCCGTCCTCCCTGCGGACGCCCCTGAGCACGGATTCTGGGCAGAGAGTAGGTGTGGCCTCGGGGCAGGGGAGGGGTCCGTGGCCAAAGTATGCACAGTCCCGCCCTCCAGGCCCCGCCAGTCTAGAAGGGGAGGAAAGAGAGTAGGTAAGCAGCAGTGCTGGGCTGGGTGCTGGGAAAGACGAGGCCAGGCGGGAGCGCCCAAGGAGCCCCAACACAGCCAGAAAGGGGGCCTTGGGGGCTGCCTGGGGCCCGCTGTGTGGCTGGCCCTACCTCTCCTGAGGCAGCCTCCTTAGGACTCCCTGTCCCGACTCACCCGCCAGAGGGACAGCCCCAGGCCGGAGCCTGTCACCAGTCCTCTCCGCTGTGGAGCTCCCCTGGGGCTCCCGGCACCCCGAACAAGGGGACCGGACACTTGGCCCACACTCAGGGCCCGGTGCTCTCGGCCTCCTGCCAGCCGACCCAGGCCTGGGCTCTGGCCACACTCATCTCCCGGCCTTTGCCCAAGCTGTGTTTCCCGCGTAGATAGCCGGCCTTCTTCATGACGGGCACGGGATGACCTCTCCTGCCGGTGCTGGAGGCCCTCCTCCATGGGGTCACCTCTGTCTATGTACTCGGGCTGCCAGATAAAGTACAGAATGGCCAGTGAAATTTAAACGAATTTAAATAAATTTCACTGGGCATCCTCTACTTTATCGGGCTCCCCGATTTCAATAAACAGCTGGATGCTTATTTAGTGTAAGTACTTCCATGCCGTGTTTTGCATATACTTACACTGAACACTCATTATTGACCTGAAATTCAAATTTCACCCTCTCATGATCATTTCAGGGGGCTCAGCCCTTATGGAAATCAGAGAGCAACTTCTTCTGGCAGAGCCAGACAAACAGAACGAACCCCCTAAAGCCCCTGACCTCAGAGGCAAGGAAAAGCCCAAAGCACTGGAAGCTGCGGAGGGGAATTCGGGTTGATCGTCAGGAGGCCTGCAGCCTGTTGACCTGGGGTGGCCGCTTTCTCCCTCTGAGCCTCAGTTTGCTCATCTGTAAAATGCATTCACTCTGTGTTTTTCATTCATTCAGCGAATGTTTATTGGGCCCTCCTGGTTGCCAGCCTCTGCTGCAGGGTCTGAGGACCTAGCAGGGAACGAGGCAGACAGAAATCCCTGTCCTGGGGAGCTGCCACTCCAGGGGGTGAGGCCAAGGACACACAGGCCCCGCAGGGAAACGGGGAGAGAGGATGCCTGCAGAGTGTAGGAAAGGCCTCGCCAAGAAAGTTGCATTCGAATGTTGAGTGGAGGAGGAGAGGGGCAGCCGTGGGGTATCTGGGAGACAGATCTGGGCAGAAGAACAGCACGTGCAAAGGCCCTGAGGCAAGGCCGTGCTGAATGTGGCTGGAAGGTGAGGTCCAGGGGGCAATGGGAAGGCCACCTGCCATCAGGTGATCAGCGTGAACACATTGGGCTTGACCCTAGCGATGTAGGAGCTGTGGAGATGGGGGGGTGGATTGGACTTAGCCTTCAACAGGACCCGTCTGGCGGAGAGCAGGTGAGGGCAGGAGCCAGTTAGGAGGCTGTGCAGCAATCCCGCACAAGAGAAGTTGGACTCAGCATGGCGGGCGGCGCCGGAAAGAGAAAAAGAGTCAAGGGTGCCTCCAGGCTCGGGGAGGAGAGCTGGCCCTGCTGGGTCAGGGCAGGGATTGGAGAGGGAAGGCTGTGGATTTGGGGAGGGTGAGCGGAGTGGGATACAGTGGGCCCCGCAGGTCTGTGCCGCCTGCGAGGTATCCAAGCAGAGACAGAGGCAGCAAAGGGTATGCACGCCTGGAGTCAGGGAGACACAAATTTGGGGGCCCTCAGTGGAGCGATGGTATTTGTGGCTGGGGCCACCATGGGGTGAGTGTACCCAGGGAAGGAGAGAGACTGGAGGCACTATTCCTGGGTCCTGCTGGTTAGGAGGTCAGGGAGAGGAGGACCACCCGCAGAGGAGGCTGAGAAGGACTACGGCCAAGTGAGGATGGTGTTTGCAGGAGGAGGGAGGGGTCGACCATGCCAGTGGCCGCTGAGGGCTCAGGTCACATGAGCACTGAGCTGAGGGACGGGCGAGAGCTGGTTCAGTCGCGTGGAAGGGACGCGAGCCAGGTTGGGTATTGGTCCTGGCAGGCTGGGTGCAAGGACAGGTCCTGGAGTGTCCGCAGAGCGTTGTTCTCAATATGGCAAGCGTACCTGACATGTTCTTGTGCCGGAGACAACGATCCAGAAAAGGGGGAAATTGGTGGTCTGGGAGTGAGGAGGGAGTAGCTGGAGCCGCGCCTGGAGTGGGCGGAGGGGCTGCCTGGCGGGCTGTCTACAGTAACAGGCGGGCAGACGCTGGCAGGTGGGGAGACCCGGTGGTGGCATCTGTGAAAGTTCCCTAGGGGTGGCTTCTTTTTTCCCGTGGAAAAGGAAGCAAGGTCATCAGCTGTGAGTGGCGGTGCGGGAGGAGGCGTTGGGAGGTTGAGCAGAGAGGAGAAAGTGAAGGAATGGGACAGGGGATGTGGTAAGGTTCCCGGGTCAGTCTGCCAGATGAGCAGAAAGGGAGGCCTGTCAACTCGGCCGTGTGACTTCCTGCCATCTGTACAGGTGCAGGTGCTGAGTCTATGGAGAGCTGGCCCTAACCAGAGTGGGGTTTGGGAGGTCAGGGAGGGCTTCTTGGAGGAGGTAAACAGAATGAACTAAAGAACAGGGGAGGGGATGTTCTGAGCAGGAGGGGCAGCATGTGCAAAGGCCCAGCGGTGACTCTGCAGCTGCTCCGCCCACTTGCCCAGGTTGCTCTGCTTTGTCCTGGCCCTGAGCACCCCTGGGTCCACCCACCCACTGAGGGCTCACGGGCTGCAGTGCTGCCAGCTCCCAGCACGTGGTTCTGCCTTGATGGGTGTGGGGGGAGGGGGTGGTGGGAGCAGGGCTGTATCAGGCGGAGGCGAGATGACATGCTCCCTGCGGCGTCTCCCGTCTCCTGTCTCTGGGCAGGACATCAGTGGAGCGTCCATGTCACCGGGCCGCGAGGAGGGAAGAGGGACTGGTTCCACTGGACGACCTCGGTCAGCAAACCAGGAGAGAGCAGGGCCTGAGCAGGCGTAGAGTTTGAGGTCACCCCCTGTCTGGCTTGAGTGGGTGACCCCTCCTGGCTGTGGGCCCCCAGGCCAGCCCTGTGACAGTCCCATCCCCCAGTACACACGCACACCCATGCACGCACCTGCACGCTGTTGCACAATGGCCTGGCGTGTCCAGAGTCCCCTTCTCCATGCACGTGGTGTTGCTGGTGAAACTGCTGCAGAGTCAGCCGAGGGGCTGCCCAGGGGCTGGGCAGGCGTGTCTGAGCCACAGACCAGTGCCAGCCAGATGCCCAGAACTGTTTTCCTCCAAGGAGAAGCTCACGGCCCACCAGGAAGCGGGATGAGCTGTCCTGTGGGACTCCAGGCCCCTGCCCTTGACCCTAGCAGGTGGCTCACCTCTTAGGCTCCAGCCTCTGGCTCCGTCAAGCTGGCCGTGGTCGACCCTCACAGGGAGACCATGGCTGTGCCTCGTCGTGATTATGTGCGGGAGATGGTTCAAGGAAGAGTAAAGGGCTGCGATGTGCACTAAAATCTGGCATCTCAACGTGAGGGGAAGAACAGCTGGCCCAGTGTTGAACCCCAGGAGGGCTGTGTGACGTCATCGCCATGAACCTCAGTTTACTCATCTGTCATATGGGTGTGGTGCACGCCTCCCTCACAGGGTGGCCTGAGACTAGATGAGTAGGTATGTGTGGGCACCTGGGGCAGGGCGGGCCCTTGGCAGGTGCTGGGGGTGTTGGTTAACCATTCATGCCCACCTGCCCCTCGAGAAAGGTCCTGAGTAGGTTCCCACTGGGGACACAGGATGGAATCAGTGCGGCAGTGATCAAGTTCAAGGGGAATAGAGAAAGACTGTTTGTTCTGAGACACAGAAAAGTGGTGGCCACCAAGCATGGGGGCACAGGCCAGGGCACGGGAGGCCTCGGCAGGGACGAGGGGGCTCTGAGACCCTGCAGGGGTTGTCTCTGGCTCCTTTTGTGGAAGGATGGTGGCACCAGACCTTCTACAGGGAGACTCATAGAGATGATGCCAGCATGGGACAGGGACAGAGGCTATTCTGCAGGGACCCGCCCCCGGGCCCACGCAGGGCATCCCAAGAGTCTGATGTGGTGGTCCCAAGGTGCCCACTGGAGGCCCAGCTGGGAGAGGACCAGCTGGGTCCGAGCAGCTCTGGGGGCAAAGACCTTCTCCCAGGGCTGGGCTCACCTTGGCCAAGGGGGCCCGTCAGTGGTAGCTCTGAGGCTGGTTCCGTGGTGTCTGCCTCTGCCGGGCATTGCCCTTGACACTGGGAGCTGGCACGAGTCCCTGTGCCATGAGTTCCAGGGTGTCGGCCCCTGCGGGAGGGGGAGAGGCTGGTGGGGGAGGGGCAGGGTGCCCTGCTCACCAGCACCTCAGGGGAGCGAGGAGGACGCGGGGGGGCTTACCCCCCCTTTATCCAACCCCAGAGTAGGCCCCGGGGGTATGAAAATGCACCAGGCCTTGCAGCCCCGGAGACAGGATCGGCTCCCCCCTCCTGCAGGTGTTTCTGCAGCCGTTCACGCGGCACATGTTGCTGGTCTCTGGCTCCACGTGGACACAGCACGGGGCCCTGGGACGGGTAGGTGAAGGAGGGAGGTGGTCCCAGGGGAGGGCAGGCAGGCAGGCAGGTCCCCAGCTCGTTGTCCCCGCAGCAATGAGAGAGGGAACACTGTCCCTCTCAGGCGGCAGGGGCCTGAGAGGGGAGGTACCTGGCCGAGAATACGGCGAGGACAAAGGCCCTGAGGTGGAGAGGAAGGGGCTCAGGGTAACTCAGGCGCAGCCTGGGGCCAGCATGCGGGAAGGGGGCCAGCGCGGGGCGAGGTGGGGGCCGTGGGGGGTCTGCGGGGACAGGGGCTTGGGGGAGGAATCTTGGGGAATTTTGCCCAGAGGCGGGAGTGGTCTGGCTGGGTTTCGTGACCTGCCGACTGGCGGAGGGCGGAGACCGGACTGGGGGCCGGCGTGGGACAGGAGACCGGGCCCCGGGCACTCGGAGATGAGCGGGACAGGGGCTCAGCCCCAGTGACACTCCCTGGCGGGCAGGCTGGGGCGGGATGGGTGTCAGGGTCCCACCAGCAAGCCCCGGGTGGGGAGGAGTTAACCTGAGCGGGAAGGAGTGAGTGCCATCCTGGCAGAGGGGACACAGGGACAAAGTCACCCAGATGAGAAGCTGCCTGCAGCATGTGAAGAATGACAAGCAATTTGGTGGCACTGGAGCATGACTGGGGGCCGGAGCCTGAGCGCGGAGAGTGGGTGCGGAGACGGGCAGTGCCATGGGGGTACCGCAGGGACTGGCTCCTGGTACCTGGGAGCCGGAGGGCGGACACGCCTTCAGCCCCACCCCGCCCCATCACCACAGCCCACCAGGGAGCACCTCTGCCCCCGGGACCCTTGTTCACACCGCGGAGCAGGGAAGGCTGGCCCCCGGACCCCACAGCTCACATGTCCTTCCTCCCCGTGCCCAGCACAGCATCACAGGCATCGGGGGATTTCAGCCGCATCCCAGACCTGCTGTGTGATCTTGCTTAACCTCTCTGGGCCCCAGTTTTCTCATCTCTAGGAAGAGGCGCTCCCCATGCCACAGGCTGGAAATGAGAATTTGCGTCAGAATGAGAGTGGTTGTCAGGGATAAATGCCTTGTGTGTGACCAGCGGCGGAGTCTGGGTCAAGTCACAGCCATGCCCCCCATTCTCTGTGCTTCCAGGCAAGCCCCGCCCCTTCCCTGGGCCTCAGTTTCCCAGGGTCCCAGCCTCCCTTCTACTCTGCTGAGAACTCACCTGCCAGGAGTCCCCAGCGGAAGGGCCTTCTGGGGTGAGGACTGGCTGGCGAGGGCTGGGACGGGGACTCCCCCAGGGATTGCTGGCCTCAGCCAAGCCACCAAGGGGGGACTGGGTCTCTGGCTGTTCCCACGGGAACGGGCCAGTCCTGTCCCTCCTCTCCGTTTACTCAGCAGCATTGGGGTCATTGGCCAAGAGTGAACCCTGGGCCTGGAATTCCAAAGTCCCGTTCAAATGGAGATCAAGCCGCTGCCTCTCCCCCCACCCCTCCCCCAGCCCGGCCTGCAGAAGATCAGCCCAGGAGACCAGGGCTGAGGGCAGCCCATTTCACAGATGAGCAGATGGGGGCTTAGGAAGCGGTGACCGATGTGCAGCTCACGGCCCAGGGCTGAGAGCTTCCCTACCCGCCCCCCTCCCCAGACTATCAAATCAACACTTTCAACCTTTTCTGGGGGGAGGGGCAAAATTTGATCCTTAGTAAATTTTTTTTTTCTGTTTTTTTTGTTTTGTTTTGTTTTTTGCTGCACCCCACAGCATGTGGGATCCTAGGTCCCTGACTGGGGATCAAACCCGCGCCCCCTGCAGTGGAATCCCGGAGTCTTAACCACTGGACCGCCAGGGAGGATTTTTCATCCTCACTGTAGGAAATATGACAAATCCAGAAAAGTATAAAAGAACATTTTTTAATTGCCCAGAATCCCACCACCCACCCAAAACAGCATTAACATTCCTTCCCTTCGGTTATCTTGTGTGGCCGTCTGTACGCAGTTATTTTGTAGATGGGATTGTGCTGCCCTTTCTCTTAACACATACCCTTGCCCATGTCTCTAAGCCTTGTCTGGACGCCTGATGTCCGGGGCAGCGTCCTCCCGTCAGATTTCTGCTCTGGCTCCGGGGCCAGCCAGGCCACCGGGAGCCCTCCCTGGAGAGACCACAGGAAGGGGGCGACCAAGCCGACTCGCGCCTAAAGCTCTGATATACATCCCGTTGCCCCCAAGCAGGGTGGCACCATGGGGCTGGGGTGGGTCATCCACCCCCCTCTGTCCCACCCCCTGCCCAGCCCAGACAGGCCACAGGCAGGGTGAGTGAGAAGGGGTCCCAGGAGGGGTGAAGTGGGTCCTGTCCTGGACCCCTGACATCCACTAGGTCCCACAACCTCCAGAACACCCCACTGGTGTCCGTCAGCAGAGGTCGGGGGTCACACGCCCTCCATCTTCCTTGCCTCCCAGGCTCTCTGACCAATGGGTCCTGCAAGGAAGGAGCAGGAGCCGGACAGAAACCTGGAGCTGGGGGAGTCTGCCCCCCATGACTCCCCTCTGAGGCTGAGATGGGGATGCAGGCCTGGGGTGGGACTCGGTGCCAGCAATGCACTCAGGCAGCCAGGGCTGGCAGGTGCCTCCCCCCCGGCTCCTCCGCTCCTACCCTGCCACCCTGCTGATGACAGGGAGCTCTCCTGCCGGTGGGGGCCGATCCCCCACCTCTCTGTGACCGCGTGCCCTCGGCGGGCCCCGCGTGGCCCCCGGGCCCCGTTCTGAGCAGATCCCTCACCTCTCTGTGACCGCGTGCCCTCGGCGGGCCCCGCGTGGCCCCCGGCCCCCGTTCTGAGCAGCTGTGTCCTCTTCACCCACAGGCTGCGCAGCCCCTGGGTGCCCTCGTGCCTCGGGCAACCCCGCGTCCTGCAGGGCCGACTGGCCAGGTCCTCGCCCTCGCTCTGGGACAGGTAACACACCTGTTGTCTCCCCGGCTCCTCGGTGTCTCTGCGTCTGTCCCCAGACGTCCGTCCCGCATCTGCATCAACTCCCCCAAGAAGGCCCAGAGACGGGGAGGGTGTCGGCTGCCAGCACACCCCCGCCATTGCTTCCCGGCCATCCGGTCTTGGAGGCGAGGCCCCGGTGTCCCCACAGACCAGCCTCGGGCTCGATCCTCGGGCTCAGGCCTCCGCTGAGCGGCCAGAGGGGCTCCTGGTGGGAGGCAGGCGGGGTCCCACTCTGTGCTGAGGGAGCTTATCTTTCTCCCCCGCGAGGTGGGGAAGACTTCCAGGGGCTTCCCGCGGGCAAGGAGGGAACCACAAAGCACGCACCCCCCAGCACACACCCTGCCGGGTTAGGCCAGATACTGATCAATTCACCAGGACCCAGGTCAAAGCGAGGTGACCCCCCCCCCGGGAAGCAGTCTGAGCAGGGCTTCCCGAGCCCCCCGGCCGGGAGGGTGGCCCTGATCTGGAGGGTGGGGCATGAGGGATTTCCAGGCCCTCCCTGTGCATCTGTTGAGGGGCCCCCTGAGCCAACTCCACACCAGGGGGGAGGCAGAGGCACTGAGCATTCCCCCCGTGGTGCCTGCCCCCGGCATCATCTCTTGGCGGTTCTGGTGCCCCGGGGAGTGCAGGGACCACAGTGACAGCCCTGCTCCCTGAGGGTGGGTGCTCCAGTGTGTGGGTGCACACATCCCCGTTTTACAGATGTGGAGACTGAGGCTGAGGTCAGGCAGGGCTCGGGCAAATGCCCTGGGAGGGAAAGGCAGGAAAGGAGGATGGTACCACACAGGTGACCGAAGACCTCAGGGTGCCCAGCCCAGGGTCCTCCCTGGACCAGGCAGGGGAGGGGACATGTCCAAAGCTCTGGAGTAGTTGATGGCCAGGACTTGGTGACGGGCTGCGAAGGGTGGCCACAGGCAAGAGGGGTCACCGCGGCCTCTCGGTCTGACTGGGGACGGATGGTAGCTGTGACCTTCCCGGGGGTGGGGAGCACAGGGGGCAGAGTCCGCACTGGGTGCACTGGGTGTGAGGTGACTGTAGGCCTTCTGGGAGGAGAGGCCGGTGGGCAGCTGGACATGGAGGGCAGCAGAGCCCTAGAGAGAGGTCGGGGCTGCAGGTGGAGGCCCGGGAGGGGCTCGTGTGTGGCTGGGCACAGAGGACCTTAGGCCTGAGATGTGCGGGGAGTGGGGAGGGGTAAACCAGGGCCCTGAGGATCAGCCTGGGCGACGGAGCTGGAGTGGCAGAGGTGGGGAAGGCGTGGTGGGGCACCGGGGTTGGCGCTGCTGTGACCGAGGGACCAGGGGGGCGTGTCCAGGGCCGGGGCCCAGGTGCCCCCAGCAAGCGGGCAGGGGGACGAGGAGGCGGCACGGGCTGGGGGCTGTGCCAGCCCAGGGCTGGACCGGCTGCGGCTGGGGGGGGGGTGGGTGTGTGTGGGGGGCTCAGGAGGTGAGAGCAGTACTTGAGGGGTGGTGGGACAGAGCCGCCCAGTATGTCTGGAAGGCCATCCGGAGGCCAAGGGTAAACTGAGGCTTGGGTGGGCCGGCTCGATGAAGCTGGCTGCCTCGCGAGGGGCGGTCCCGGCTCTGCTCGGAGCCCTCCCCACAGCCCTGTCATATTTTCCTCCTACACGTGCCTGTTGGTGAACCTGCTCCCTTGTTCATTGTCTCCCCTCGAGACTATAAGCTCCGTGGGGCGGGGACCACATTTGTCTCATTCGCGCTGTGAGGCGCAGGGAACAGGGCGGGACAGGGCAGGAAAGGAAGGAAGGAGGGTGACGGGTGGATGCATCGTAGGGGGATACGGCTGGGTCACGTCAGGGGTGGACAGTCTTGACGGCAGGGTCCGAGCTGTGGCTGCAGGCAGGTGACCAAGGTGGGGGAGGGCGGGGGCTCAAGTGGCCCCACGGGTGCTCTCCCCTCTTCCCGAGGGTGCGGACCCCGCCTGTACCCTGTGACCGAGGGCTGTGGGTGACCTGCAGCCCCTGCAGGATGACTGACTTCAGGGGCCGCTGCCCCACTCCCACGCCTGATCCTGTGTGTGCAGGGGGCCCTGGGTGACATGAGAGAGCCCCCAGGAAGCTCGTCAGCCCCCTGGGGAGAAAGGCCTGGGCCGGGGGCAGTCTGGGACCTGTAGCTGCAGGGGGCTTGGGGTGAGTCGGTCAGGCGTGCTGCCTGGAGGAAGCAGCAGGGCCTGCTTGGCAGCCATGGGTGGGCACTCTGCCACTGGTCTCCCTCCTTGCTTGTCACTCTGCATCTTCCTTGGGGACCAACTCTTGGGAGGACCCGCCCCGCCCTTCTCTGAGGTTCTCAAAATGTAGGCAACTCTTTATTTATTTTTAAGAATGTAGACCTTGGCAGGAATCCAGGAAGGCTTAATCGGGGTTCGCTGGGTGTGCACCTATGGTAACGTGTGTGGTTTACAGACAGGGCCCGAGACTGAAGCTCACTCTACCCTGGGCTCTGGAGGAAGCCTCCTGCTCGCCCACAGCAAACCCACCAGAAGTTACCATCGAAAAGGTCTTAGCTCCAAATGGTCCCCTGAGGAGGGTTGGGCTTCCTCCAGCAAACAGTTGGCCCAGTTGGGCCCCTACTCCAACCTGGACACCTCTCTGAAGCCAGGGCTTTGTGTCCCCAGGGCATGATGAGGACAGTCGCAGGTGGATGGGGGGTGCATGGCGGGGGCCAGCAGCCAGGTCTGTGTGATGGCAGGGCCCCTGCCCACCCCGTGACACCATGGAGTTCACCTTCAGGCTGCACCATTCTGGGCTTCGTTGTGACTGTAGTGTAGGGGGTGACGACGGGGGCAAAGTGCAGGGGGTGACAGAGCAAAGCGCACAGCCAGGGCGCTGAACGGCAGCTCAAACCTTAGCCTCACTCGTGGCTAACAGCCAGCAGAACTCCCCTGGTGCCCCTCACGCACCGGGCCGCTGTCCGTTCCCTGCAGAAATCAGCCCTCCCGGCTATTAAAGGTGAGTCCTTCCCCCTTGGCCCCTTCTGCGTGCTCAGCCAGTCAAGGGAAAGGTGCCTCAGGTCAGCACATGGTTAGGTGCTCTCTGGGAGCTGGGTGGCTGCCGACAGGAGGGTGTGGCCCCTGCCCTGGTGGAGTTCGCAGCCAGTCCCCTGGGTGTGGCCACCACACCTGTCCCTCCTGCCTTGTGCCCACCGGTAGCTGATGTGAATTGATGGCATATGGCTCAGAGGGTGAATCATGCCGTTTCTGTTTCCTGAGCATGGGAACTCAGCGGCCCGGGGTCCCAGAGGAGCCTCAGCCTGTGGGGAAAATAGAGCCTCAAGAGCCGGCTTCCTGGAGGAAGGGAGACATGAGCAGGCCAGTGGTTTTCCGAGTGTCTGATGCTCTGTGCAGCTAGCTGGCCACTGTGGCGGATGCTGCCTGGGCGTGGGGCATCCAGGCTCATCCTCTCCCTGGCCGAGGTCACACAGCCTGCTGGGACCACACAGTCGATTTGGGGAAGACAGTCCTGGTCTAGGGTGTGGCACTAGTGCCTCTGGGCCTCAGAGTCCCCAGCCAGCGCTGTGGAGGAGCAAAAGTGGGGGACCCTGTCAGCGGTGCCATCTGGAGGTCGGATCCCAGACCGAGAGACTGGGTGCCGATGGGCGCTCTTTAAAGCAGGGTCCCTTAAGCCGCCCCAAGCACTTGCCCCCCCCCCCAGTGCCAGACTGGCTCAGGGTCAGAGACCCTGACCCCCGGCGCGGGGGCGGGGCGGTGTGCGTGCGTGCGGGGCGTGTGCGCGTGCGTTGGTGCGGCCGGGCGCACCCGGTGCGCACCCACCGGCGCCTCGAGCTCAGCGCCGCGGCCCGGCCCGCCGCCGCGTGTCGTTGCAGCGCGCTGCAGGAGCAGAAGGGCGAGCTGCGCAAGCGGCTGTCCTACACCACGCACAAGCTCGAGAAGCTCGAGACCGAGTTCGACTCCACCCGCCACTACCTGGAAATCGAGCTGCGCCGAGCGCAGGAGGAGCTGGAGAAGGTCACGGAGAAGCTGCGCAGGTCAGGGGGCGGGGCCAGGGGGCGGGGCCAGGGAGGGGCGGGGCCTGGGCGGCGAGGGGCGCGGGGCGCGGGGCGCGGGGCCGGCGACCTGCTGCTAGCAGAGCTGTGCCTCCCACCCGAGCTGGTGACCCCGCTCGTACACGGGGAGTCCAGGGCTCGGCGAGGGCAGGCGGCCCTGACAAGAGTCGCGCTTTGTGCCAAGAGCTGCCAAACCAGGATCTGAACTGGCGCTGGCTACTGCCGGGTACAGGCTCTTCCCAGGCACCTCTGCGTCCCCTGCTTATTCCTTCTCTTGTATTTATGTGGTGGGGCAGCAGCATGATACAGAAGCAGCCATCTCCAGACCCAGACCCCAGCCACTGTCGCCTGGGGTTTTGACCGGAAAACGATGTCCAGCCTTGGAGGTGAACCAGCATTTAGAGACGGTTCCCTTGAGCAGCACAGCAGCCAGTGACGGCAGGCTAGGTGTGCGGGACCCTGAGCACTGACTCCTTTAAAAACAAAACTTCTGTAAACATCGTGCTGCACGTGTAAGATGGATATTCTTCTAAAAAATATTACACGCTTTCCAGGCTTCTTTTAGGAAGAATGTAAAGAAACCACAAACTTTGCTGTTGGCTTGGTTTGTTTTAAATGTTTATAGAGCATTGGATTTGCAATGAGGCTGTTTGTCCCTTACTACTTAAGCACCTCCAGCCTCAGTTTCCCCACTCGCAAGACAGGGGCAATAACACTACACATAGGTTGTCGAGAGGATGGCCACTGCCCCTTCCACCGTCACACCGCATGGCGGCAATGGCTTCCCACCCAACACTTGCCTCCATCTCGGCCTCTTCCAGGGGGAACCGTATCCTATTCACTGTGTGTCCCCAGCACTCACCCCAGGGCACATCACACAGTCTTAAGGTTAGACCCCTGCTAACCTGCTATTGAACTGTAAACCCTTTCGCCAGCCTTGTAAGGACTGTGTGTAAACTGTGAGTTAACCGGCTCTGAGTGAGGACCTGGCAGAGTCCCTTGTGAATAACAGGCTTTCCCTTCTCATCTGCAGGGGTCCTCGGCCCTGGCCCAGGAAATGTTGCAACGAGTTAGCTTCAATCAGATGCTTTCTAGCACAGGAGCAGTTAGAGCAGGGTGGGGCCTGTGTTCAGCCCTCAGGGGGCTGTATGGCTACAGGGGCCGTGGGAGGGTCAGGCCTGGCACAGCAGTGACCTCAAGGCCTCCGTTCCAGGATTCAGAGCAACTACATGGCGCTGCAAAGGATCAACCAGGAGCTGGAGGACAAGCTGTACCGCATGGTGAGGGCACGCCACACCCCCCCCACCCCAGCACTCCCAGCCCTGGGCCCCCAGCTCTGGAACCATGGTGAGGACCTTGGGCCTGGCGGTCATGCCCTTGCCCATGAGGAGCTGGGCCAAAGGCCTCGTTTCCACCCTGCCCACTCCCTGCTTCCCGGGGTTGGGCCAGTCCCACCTGTCTCTGCCCAGCACTCACCTGTCACTGTCCCCACGGTGCAGAGGAGAGACTGAGGCTCAGAGAGGCAGTGACTTGCCCAAGGCCGTGTGGCTCCTCCCTGGCAGAGCGGGACTGGAACACGGGCTGCTCTGTGCTCTGACTCTTGCGTGCCTTGGCCTCCAAACACCTCCTCACTATCGGCTGCGAGAGGGGACCCAGGAGGCCCCAGGCCTTGGCTGACTGCTGAGCACCTCCCTCTTCTGCCCGTCCCCCACCTCCAGGGCCAGCACTATGAGGAAGAGAAACGAGCGCTTAGCCACGAGATTGTCGCCCTCAACAGCCACCTGCTGGAGGCCAAGGTGACCATCGACAAGCTATCGGAGGACAACGTGAGTGCCTGGCCATTCTGACCCTGAGGGGCTGGCACAGGGCCGGATGGACAGACGGGATGGTCCGGACCTCACGGAGTACCTGGGCAGTTGGGGAAGCACGGGGGCTGCCTCACAAACTGCATCCCACCAGACCCTCCACTGGAAGGAGATGGGACTTGAAATAGGGAGCATGGGGCCACGGTGTCCCAGTCAAGGCAGGGCTTCCTGACCCCAGGGTTGGGGCGTGGCCACTCAGGACTCCTGCCTTCGGCCACTCGCAGTGGACCTCAGAGTCCTGTGGCTATCTGTGGGTCCTGATTTCCAGGGTCCCGCGAGAAGGGCCCCGCTGCCCTCCACAGACCCGTCAGCTGAGCACACACTCACTGATTCACATCTGCTTCTCGCCGGGCCAGACCCTCCGAGGCTCTGAGAATATGTGTGAACAACACAGGCAAGCAAGCGCCCTGCCCACGTGGAGTTTACATCTGAGCAGGGGAGTGGGGAGGGCGGACAGCAAACAGGATAGATTTGTCAACTGTGTAGCGACTCAGAAGTGCGAAATGCTGCAGAGAAAAATAACGCAGGGGATGGTGCTGCGAGTTGCCAGTTGCAGGGTTAGGGAATCTCAGTCGGGTGCTTCTGGAAGAGGCTGCTGGAGCTGAGACCTGAAAGCGATGAGGGAGCCATGGGACAGCAGGGAAGGGCGCTTCTTCCAGGCAGAAAGAGCCACAGCGGCAAAGGTGGGTCTGAGTAACTTGAAGACCAGCAGAGAGACCAGAAGGGGCTCTTGTGGGGAGGAGAGGCCGAGGGTCTGTGGTCAGAAGGGTAACAGGAGGCCGCGTTGTATAGGCTCCTATAGGAATCGGCGGGGGGTGGGGGGGTTTGAGTGAAGTAGGGAGCCACGGAAGGTTCTTGAACAGAGGGGTAGCCTGACTGAACCTACTCTTACTGGGCTCCGGTGGCTGCTCTGCTGAGGACAGACCTTAGAGGACAAAGCCATGAGTGGGAAGGTCAAGGAGACAGCAATCTGGGAGAAAGACGATGGTGGCTTGGCCAGGATGGCGGCCAGGGAGGTGGGAAACGGGGCGGCTTGGATTCTGGTTATATTTTGAAGCTGGAACCAAAGTGATGGACCGATTTGGGATGTGGGTTATGAGAAGAAAAAATGGGTCCAGCCCGACTGCAGGGGGCAGAGTCTGCGGGAAGGGAGCCACCTGCCGTCTCCTGGGCTGGGACCTTCTGGGGGAGACATGGGAGGGGGCGGCAGGCGCGGGGCTGGAGCCGGGCCCTGGACAGCCAGGGGGAGATGCCACAGGTAGGAGATGGCGGAAGAGTGCACAGAGATGAGGGGCGGCGCTCAGAAGACTGTTAACAACTTGGCGGCAGGTCTGGGCTGGCCAGACAGTGCCTGCAGCCCTCTGATGCCAGCGGCAGCCAGTCTGGGGCCTCACGGGAGCCCAGTTCTCAGCTCTCAACCAACTATACCCTTTCAGGGATGCCTTGAAGGAGCGGGGGACCCGGCTTCCCTCCCCTGTGCAGGCCAAGCCGGGGCACCAGCCTCAGTACAGAAGGTGGAGGGTCAGGGGACGGCAGGGGCGCCCACGCCTTCAGCAGCTCACCTGAGCTGCAGGACGCCTGGGCCTGGTTGACTTGAGACTGGGAGCAGGTGGACCTCAGGGCCCATCGGTGGACCCCAGACCCCCCGCCCCCGCCAGAGCCCTGGCTGCAGAGGGTCCCTGGGCGGCAGTGGGAACCAAGGTCCAGCGGCAGGCACATGCAACAGAGATTTTCCAAAGATGAAACCAAATCCCCTCGATTCCTACTGTTTGCATCTGTTTTCAGCTCAGGAGGCTGAGCTGGTCCCCGCCCGGACCTGGGGTCACACAGGCCCTCTGACCCCAACTTGCCCTGACCCTTGCCCGGCCCTGCAGCCACGCCCGTGTCCAGGCCTCACTCTGAGACGTGGGAGCAGCAGGCCCGTTCCTTGTCCCTCGCCGGTGCCGGCGCTGTCCACTGCGTTCCCTTGCGAGGGACTCAGAGGCCGCGAGCAGGGAGACCGGGCCTGGTGTCCATGCCTGGGGCCTCCGGGACTTTAGGGCACGTTGCGGGCCCTTCTTCTCCCACTGCCCCCCGCCCTGGGGGAGCTTCCCACCTGGGTCAGTGATGGGACTGCCTGGGAGGGCGCCCTCCATGCACCAGCGGCTTCAGGCCAGAGCAGGGGCCCCCGTTCTGCAGGCGAGAGCGTGAGGCCCAGAGAGGGTCCGCGTCCTGCCCACTGCACAGCCGGCTCTGCCCGCCGGTTTCCGCGTTGGCCACTGGGCACCGGTCAGGGTGGCAGCGACTTTGGCGAGGGGCGAGCCTGTGCAAAACAGCTTCTCTTGTCTTTTAGGAGCTCTATAGGAAGGACTGCAATCTAGCGGCCCAGCTGCTGCAGTGCAGCCAGACGTACGGCAGGGGCCATAAGGTGTCCGAGGTAACGTGAGCCCCGCCCCCACCAGGCCCACCGCTGCCCCTGCCACCACTCGGGGCCCCTTCCTCGCAGGTCCCACCCTTGAGGGCGAAGGGGCTGGCGGCGCCCGAGGCCCCCTGGCCCTGCTCCATCCTGCCGTGCCCTGGCCTCTCTCTACGTGGTGGACGGACCGCCGCATACACACCTCCCTGCCAGCCCGGACAGCCAGCGCGCCCCCCACCCCCGTTTCCTCCGGGCACTGCCCCCAATTCCCCACCCGCTGTGTGAGCCTCCCCGAAACCCTGTGGTTTGGTTTGGGTACAATTCCTGACAGGGCTCATTTCAGAGATAAGAAACTGGCTTCACCTGGGAGTCACTGGGCCAAGGCCACAGGGCCCAGCCCCGGACCCAGGGCTCCCGCCCCGGACCCAGGGCTCCCGCCCCGGACCCAGGCCTTTCCACCTTCCGTCTCCCCAGCCTGGGCCACGCCTAAGACGCTCACAAAATAGATCAAACAGTAGCGGGACGCCCCCCAAAGGGCACCAGGAGCTCCTGCGGAAACCGCTGGGCGCCTGGCCCTCAATCTTTGTTGCATCTGTTTCTGAGTCTGTCTGGTTTGGGAGCACCCAGGCCACGTGAGTGGGCCGGGGGTGCCCTCCCAGAGACCCTGAGGCTGGGAGAGCAAGTCAGCCCCTCAGGGGAAGGCCCGAGAGAGGCCTGAGTCAGAGCCGGGTTCCAGCCTCCAGGCTCTGCGGTGCCCCACGGGAGTGGGCCGGGGTGGGTGGCGGTGACCAGGGGTTCGCAGGCACATCCCGGGAGCTTGTGAAATAGAGCATCCCGGGCGTCGGCTCCAGCTGGTGGGATTAGAGAGGCCCTGGGCGGGTCCCCGGTCGGTCAGCCTCGGCTGCCAGTCCGGGGCTGACCATGATCCCCGTCCCCTCCTCCTCGTGGCGTCCCATTCTAGCTGCCCTCAGAGTTCCAGGAGCACGTGAGCCTGCACATGGAGAAGCAAGGCTGCAGCCTGCCCTCCCCGCTCTGCCGCCCGGCCTACGCTGACAGTGTCCCCCCCTGCGTCCTCGCCAAGGTGCTGGAGAAGCCAGACCCCGGCAGCCTGTCCTCCCATCTGTCGGATGCCTCAGCCCGTGACCTGGCCTTCCGTGACAGGCTGGAAAAGCCAGGCCCCCGGCCCCCGTACAAGGGGGACATCTACTGCAGCGACACGGCCCTCTACTGCCCCGAGGAGCGGCGCCGTGACCGGCGGCCCAGTGCGGACGGGCCCGTGACCGACGTGGGCTTCCTGCGGGCCCAGAATTCCACTGACAGCGCGGCCGAGGAGGAGGAGGAGCCCGAGGCGGCGGCCTACCCCGCGGGCTACCGGCACGAGGCCTTCGGGGGCTACGCGGCCTCGCTGCCCACGTCCAGCTCCTACTCGAGCTTCAGCGCCACGTCGGAGGAGAAGGAGCACGCCCAGGCCAGCACGCTCACCGCCTCGCAGCAGGCTATCTACCTGAACAGCCGCGACGAGCTCTTCGGCCGCACGCCGCCTGCGGCCTACGGGAGCAGCCCACGCTACGCCTCGGCCGCGGCTGCGGTGGCCGCCCCGCTCGAGGCCGAGGCGGCCCCGGGATTCCCGAGGACTGTGTCGCCGTACCCCGCCGAGCCCTACCGCTTCCCGGTCTCCCCCGGCCCCCAGCCCGCCCTGATGCCCCCCAACCTGTGGAACCTGCGGGCCAAGCCGGGGTCGGCCCGGCTGGCCGCAGAGGACGTACGCGGCCAGTGGCGGCCGCTGAGCGTGGAGGACATCGGCGCCTACCCCTTCCCGGCCGCCGCCGCCGCCGCCGCCGCCGCCGCCGCCCCCGGCCGCGCCTCGCCCGGCGGCTTCAACGACCGCTACTTTGGGGCCGGAGGCGGCCCGGGCGAGAAGGCCGAGGGGCGCGCCAGCCCCCTCTATGCCAGCTACAAGGCTGACAGCTTCTCGGAGGGCGATGACCTCTCCCAGGGCCACCTGGCCGAGCCCCGCTACCTCCGGGCGGCCGGTGACCTGAGCCTCAGCCCAAGCCGCTCGGCTGAGCCCCTGCCCAGCTACGCAGCCAGCGAGGGGGAGCGGGAGAGGCTCGGGGTGCAGCTCTGCGGGGCGGGCGGCAGCCCCGAGCCCCAGCACAGCCCCCGGAGCTCCAGGGATTCCCTGGAGCCCAGCTCCATGGAGGCCTCCCCGGAGATGCACCCCAGCGCCCGCCTCAGCCCCCAGCCCGCCTTCCCTCGGACTGGCGGCTCGGGGCTCAGCCGCAAGGACAGTCTCACAAAAGCCCAGCTCTACGGAACCCTGCTCAACTGAGCACCCACGTGCAGGCCTCGGCCGTGGCCACCCCACACACCGGGTCCCGAGGGGTGCTGCCTCGCCTCCCCGATACCCATCCTCCCGGCCCCGCAAACGAGGACCCCCCGTCGAGCCTGGGGTGGGGGCGGGGGCCCAGGTGGGGGCCCACGCACGTGTCTCGTCCGCCCCCGCACCGCCAGGGTGGACCGTTTCTCACACAGCAACCTCCTTCCCCACCGGAGATGAGCATCCCCCTTTTATAACGTGCAACTATTTTTATAGAGCAAGAGGGTCTTTCTTAACGCACTCAGCCTCCAGCTCCCTGGATGGCGGCCTAGGCGTTTTGGACGCAACGCTCCTTGATTTTCGGGTGGGGGCGAGTGGGGCCTGCCCCTCGGAGGGAAGGACGGTGTCCTGCGGAGACCCCCCCCCCGCGCCGCCAGCCAGTGACAAGGGAACCCTGACGCTCTGTCCACAAAGAGGGGGACTGGAACGGGTGGAGGGATGTGTAACGTTTTCAGCTGTTCTCGCCGTGTGGCCGACGACCACCCCCCAGCTCCCCCGTGGTCCGTAGTCCCGAGTGGGGCCGGTGCTCGTCCCCCCAGTGTCCCGCTCCCCGGCACCACCTCGCTCTACCTCAGATGTAATGAGGCCCTCCGACCCCGGTTTCTGTAGCTTGCTTTCCTGTTGTCTGTGATGCATGCCCCGTCTCAGTACTGTATTTTGCATTCCTTAATAAAAGACGTCGGTGGAAAGAAGTTGGGTTTGGGTAGTCTCTTCTCCCCCCTGCCTTTTGATCTCGGGACGTGTGGCCCTGGGTGTCTCCCCCCCGTCCTCCCCTCTCTGAGGCCAGGGCAGCCTGATAATAAGACTCCTCCCCCGCCCTGGCACCGTGCCATCCAGTGTTTGAATTCCTCCATTGTCTAACCTGCTAAATGTTATTATTGCCATTTCATACAATGTTCCTTATAGACTTTGCTTCTGCCTCAAGATTCCTCAGGATTTCCTTTAGTTCGGCTCTGCTGGTGACAAACTCTCCTGGGTTTTTTTTTTTTTTTTTTTTTGCTCTGAAGATGTCTTTGCCCCATTTCTGAAGGATATTCTCACTGGGGAGAATGTCAGCGGGGGGGGTCTCTTTCCCTCAGTGCACAGAGATGTCCCCTGGCTTCCTGCTGGGGTGGGACTCGCCATCAGTCCCCCCTTCCCAGGAGCTGTTCCTTTGGCGCTAATCTGTCTTTTGGCGCTAATCTGTCTTTTTCTCTCCAGCTGCAGATCTTCCCTTTGGTTTTCTGCAATTTCCCTGAGGTGTGTCTCGCTGTGGATTTCTCCTTGTTGGGAATTCACAGGGAGTCTTGTATCTGTGGATTGGTGTATTTCATTGGTGTATCTGTGGATTGGTGTATTTCAGTAGTTGAGGAAAATCCTCAGCTACTTCTTAAACTATTCCTCCACCCTTCCCTCCTCCTGGGACTGCCATCAGAACCTCTGTGGCCTCTACCTCTGTGTCCCTGCCTCCTTAAGACCCACACCTTGGTGTCACCGTGCTCAACCTGCATTCTTCCAGGTCACTAATTCTCTTCTGCTGCGTCCACTCAGCTGCCAAACACAGCCACCAAGTTTTTAGTTTTAGTTATTAATGTTTTCCATTTCTAGAAGTTCTGTCTGGTTATTCTACAAACCCACTATGCCACTTTCTAATAGTTTCCTATTCCCTGGAGATATTTCCAAGCTTGCCTTTTGTTTCCTTAAACAGAGCGGGCACAGCTGGCTGGCTCACTGTCTGGGTCTGACACGTCCATCAGGTGGGATCTGTGTAGGCCTGTTTATCTTGGTTCCTGCCCATGTCACCTGGTTTCTTTGTGTGCCTGGTTATCTTTGAGCATGCTCATTGATGCCCTTGAGAAAGTACTTGTGAACGTTCTGCAAGGCCTAGGATGGAGGGCCCCTCCTCCAGGGGGCTTTATGTCTGCTTCTTCCAGGGGCTGGGCACTTCCCATTGGGAGGGGACCACCTCGGCCCAGGTGCACGCCTGAAGTTCTCAGGCCCACCCAGCTTCGTGTAGCTCCAGGGTGCCTGCACCTGACCTGCCACTGCAGGCCCGGCTGCCCACCCCCAGGAGCAGATGCGCCCCCAGGAAGCAGCCTCCTGGCGGGGGAGGGGCTGTGGAGAGGCTCAGGAGTCAGCTCCCCTGTCTGGGGCCCAGTTTCCCTGTGGGCAGGTGGGGAAGCAACCCTTACCGAACTGGGGGGCAAATGGGAGAGTGGAGGGGAAAACACATGGCCCCTGGCACCCAGCAGGCTCTCACTCAGAGACGCTCCCAGAGGGGCCCTGAGCCTTGTCAGCACCACGTGGGTTGTGAGACTGGACAGCAGGGCTGGGAACCCCAAGGACTTTGCAGTCTGGGCCCAGAAGGCCAGGCCCCTACACGGTCACTTCAGAGTCTGAGTGCTGTTCCCCGCAGATGGCCAACAGGCCTCACAGAGCTGTCCTGCCATGGCCTCTGAAGCCAGCCACAGCCGGGATGGGCTTCCCTCCTTCACCGAGCACCCCCTTTGCTCCACTCCGGTCCTGCCTCACTCCCAACAGGACCCTGGCTGTGCACCCACCGTCCACCGACCCTTCTGTCCATGTTTCTTCTCAACCCACAGCAGGCAGTGCAGGGCTGTGTGACCTTGGGCAAGTCCTGGGCCCTCTGGGCCAGTTTCCCCTTCTGGAGCCTGAGGACACTGACTCGTGAGATTCCCAGGGGCCCTCGAGACTGGTGGCTGTCCCACTGCATGGAGAGCCCCAGGCTGGGCCAGAGATGGGTCCCGAGGGAGGGGAGCCCACCTCACGGGGGCTGCGAGCATCAGCCTCACTCAGCAAAGTCACGGCCACGCTCAGCAGCAGACACAGCCACGCTGGCATCTCCGTATGAAACCGTTCTTCTCCCACGACGGCTTCAGATCTGTATTTCAGATTTATGGGTGAGGCGAAGGTAGGCACTCAGCCCCAGGAAGGTGGGTGGAGGGGACAGCCCACACTCCTTTTTCACTCCTGCTCCATACTTTCTAAATTTAGCTCTCTTGTTTTAAAATTGCAAATGGTGAACTCCTAGACACCCTGCAGAGGATCAGGAGTCTTGAATGCTCTTTGGAAGACAGCACTTGGAAAAAGAAACAGATGAGGGTACGGAGAGCACCTGCCATTCTTCCCAGTAAAATAACCTAAGAAGGGGGTAGGGCTTGCAGGGCACGTAGTTAAGAAATCAAATCCACAGGGGAGGGGTGCTAAGAAACAGCCGCAGTGGTGTCTGGGGATACCTGGATATCCCTGTCCCGGGAGGGTCAGAGCTTCGGCTGGTTCAAGGTGACCAGTGTGGTAAAGAAACGGCCTCCAAGGACAGAGATTTGGCTGGTGTTTGCCCCAAGAGAAGTCGAAAGGGTACCAGCCCACAAAGGCCCCATGCAAGCAGGTGATGGGTCTGGGACCCATGGTGTCCTGGCCCCAAATCCCACAGGGCTGCAGGTAGCCGGGGTGTGGACTCAGCACAGGGGAGGGGCCGGGCAGCTCGGTGGACAGGGAGGTCGTCCCCTGGCCACACCCCAGCACCCACGCCAAAGCCAGTTGAGTACAGTCCGTAACTGATGCTCATTAAACAAATGAGTGGTCGTATTAACATATCACAGTGGGGAGAGCAGTCAGCAAACCACGAGATGAAATTCTCACTCAGAAGACACTCCGCATCAGGGAAGGCAGAAAAACGCCCGCTTCGGGCTGGGCCAGGAAGCAGGATGTCTGGGCCCCAGGATCTGGGGCTGGATGCAAGGTGGGGGCAAGAGAGGCGGGCGAGAGGCACCTGGGAAGGCCAGGCCCCCCTACGCCCCAGAGGAGCACAGCCTCCCCTCCCGGCCTGTGTCTGGGTTCATTCACACGTGGTCAATCCATCCGACAAATGCCTGCCAAGGGGCTGTTCAGGCTGGACCTGGGGGGGACACACCCTCATGACAATACTGTGGGGGTCCCGTCACTCTCCCCTCCAGCTGCATAGTGGCAGCTATGCCTGGCCAGGGACCCCTGGTCTGGGGCGGGCATGTGACACAAGCCAGCCAGTCAGAGGCCTTCCCTGAGACTTGTCAGCTGGGAGTAGCTCACTGGGGGCTTCTGCCGTGAGGGTGGGCCAGAGCTGGCCGGAGAGGGTCTCGCCAGACCAGGTCTGAGGAGGAACCCAACTGCGCCCTCTGGCCTGAACTGGCTCAACTCCTGCGCCAGGGGCTGGGCTGACACCTATGCTAATATTATCGCTAATACCGATACCCCCACTGCTGGCTCCCGAGCGCCTGCTGCATACACGGCCTGCCGAGAGCCATCGCACCCAACCTCATGAATCCCCACAAGCTGCGTACTGTGAGTTCTCATCTACAGCAGGGGACACTGAGGCACAGGGCAGCTCAGCACTGGCTGTGACCGCGCAATAGCGAAAGGGGGTGATGGGGCTGAAGTCCACGGCCGTCTGATCCCAAAGCCCACATCCTGTGGGCAGGTCTTACCTGCAGTTATTCACAGAATGCCTCCCGCACGCGAGGGCCAGGGATGCAGCCGGGAGCAGGGCCCTGCGAGCCCGGGAAGTTTGCACTGCGCTGAGCATGCACGCTGGGAGGCAGCATCAGCAGGGGACAGGGCTCAGGGCGCCTGTTACGCTCGGAGCCCTGAAGGAGCGGGGTGAGGGGTGCGGGGGGAAGAGGGGCCCAGCCCAGGGGGCAGTGGGAGGCAGCTGTAACCTGGGAAGGCTTCACAGAGGAAGTGACCCCAGGGCGGCCTTCACAGGTCACAGAGCTCCCCACTCAGAGCAGGTGAAGCCACCTGGGGGCGTGAGGGGTGAGGCAGGAGCGTCCACTGCCTGCCCGGGCTCTGAGTGGATGCACGCCCAGCCTCCCCTCTGCTCAGGCTGGGCAGCCCCCCGTGCGGGCCTCCACTTCTGCCAGGGCTGAGCGTGGGGTGCGGTTATCTTTCCCTCCACACCAGAGAAGTCATTCTTGAGCCTTCTTGAGCCTTGAGCCATTCTGGAGCCATTCTTCACCTCCCTGGTGTGAGGGACACCCGGGATCCTGTGCTCGCCACCCACCCACGCGCTTGGCTCTGGCCTCTCCAGCCCAGCTCGGGGACGCAGCATCCGCTCGACACCCACTGCAGGCCAGGCTTCGTGCTGACTGCAGGGGACGAGGACGAAGGACAGAAAAGGGGTCGGCCCCCAGGATGAGTCCCGCCTCAGGGCCTTTGCACTGCCCTTCCCTCTGCTTGTGGACCCCAAGATTCCCAAGGGCCCGGGGGTGAGTCAGACACACTGAAATCAATGTTTACCACCAGCCCCAGCAAGCCCCAGAGCCCCTCCCAATCTGCCCAGTCCCCCTCCCCAGACTGGAGCTCCCAGTGTGCTGACACCCACCACACACTTGACCTTCTTGGACCCTCACAGCAAGCCTGCAGGCTGGGGAGTCTGACACCACTTTACAGAGGGGGGAACTGAGGCTCCGAGAGGAAATATGACTTGGTCTCAGCTACACTGACAGCAGAGCCGGGCCTGGAGCCCAGGTTCTGGAGAGGCCAGGCCGGGCACCACCTGCTCCTGTGGCCTCCTCCTGAGGTCCCCTGTGTTTTCTCGCTGGCCCCCTGCCGGGGACACCCTCCTCACAGGCTCATGGTCTGCTCCCTCCAGGGAGACTTCCACGGCTCCAGGGACGCCCCTGTCCTCAGACGTGCACCTTCGGTCCCCACCCTCACCCATCGGTGGATCTGTGGGCTCCCGGGGCTTAGGGTTCCTTGAGGCTCCTCAAGGGCCCTTTGCTTCTCCACATTGCTCCCTCCCCCGGGGCAGATGCACTCCCGTGGGCAGCACGCACACCCGACAGGCAGTGGGCAAGGAGAAGTGCAGATGGCCCAGGGCTCGGGCAAACCCGGGGGCCCCGCTGGCCACGCTTTGGGGGAGGGAGAGGGCGGCCCGCGCCTGAGCAGGCCCTGGGAGACCGGGGGGCGGGCAGACCTGGACCCAGAGCCCCCGGGGGCTACCCCCCATCCAGCTCCCACCCCAGTTTTTGTCTCCAAGCTCCAGCAGGCCTGCGAGTGGGGAGCCGATACATATTTGTCGCTGAAATAACAAGAAATAGCAAAACACTCACGTTTATTGATCACCACCAGCACCGTGCCAGGTGCTTTTGCTAATGTAGTCCTCAGAACCCCGAGACGCACGGATTTTTGTCCCCATTTTACAGATGAGGACACTGAGGCTCAGAGGGTGGAGAAGGCAGCGCCCACCCGAGCCTGACCCCGAAGCCAACCTCAGATCCTCCTCATCACACACACCCACCCACCCCGGCCGGTGTCTGGAAGGTTCCGCGCTGGGAGGCTCAGTGCCAGATCTTAACGTCGCCCTCCCAGGAGCAGGTGGCGAGGACGGAGGGCAGCACGGGGTGGAAGGTGGTGCCCACACAGGCCTGCGTGTGCCCGTGCAGCGTGCGGGCGCGGCTGGCGGTGCGGAAGCTGTACACCAGGACCCGGCCGTCGGCGCTGCCCGTCAGCAGCAGGTCACCGTCTGGAGAGCACTCGCAGCCCACCGAGTAGCCTTCCACCTGCAGAGGGTGACGCGGGGTGAGCAGGCCACGCGGCACAGGGCGCACGGCCTCGCCTGCGCCTCCCACAGGGGAGCGGGCCGGGGCCCAGAGCCGGCCAGGAGCAGGGCTGGGCCTCACACCCAGCGGCCGAGCTCCTGCCCTGAGGCCCGGGCCCCGGCATCGGCCTGTGTCACAAGGCTGGTTTAGTGTAATCCAGACAGCCCAGCTCTAGCACAGCTGGTGGCGTCTGGCCTCAGCGCCAGGCGCTGGGTCCCCACTGGCTCTGTCCCATGAGGCAGCCCTCAGCAGGGAAAGGGGGAGATGGAGAAACAGCCCCACACCCGTCCCGTCCTGAGCCCCTCCCCAAGCCCCGTGACCTGTCCACGTGAGCCGACAGATCAATGAAACTGTCCCTGCCCAGATGTGGCCCGGGGCCTAGAGTGGACACCAGGCCACGTGGCATGGGGTCACCTGGGAAACAGAAAACACAAATTGCCTGGACAGAGGGTCCATGCCCTCAGGGGCCGCAAGCCCCTTGCTGGCGTTGTCAGCGGGACAACTTTCCACCTTGGGGACGGGGACGAGGTACCTTGTGCCCTTCGTAGCGCCGCCTTCTGCTCATCCGGTAGGGCCACACGGCAGAGAAGAGGGCCAGGTAGTTGCCGTTGGTCTGTGCCAGGAACACAGGCTCCCTCGGGTGCAGGGTGAGGCTGGGGCAGGTGTACCTCTCCTGAGAACAGCAGGGCCACAGAGAGGCTGGAGGAGGTTCCCACCTGGGCTCCTGCCTCTGACGGACTCACCCCCCAAACTCTGCCTGTGGGGCCTCGGGCCCTCTGCCCAGACCTTGGCTTAGGGGTCTGTGTGAATTTCCTGCTGCTGCTGTAACAAAATGCCTCCAATTTCGTGGCTTAAAGCAACACACATTTATTATCTTACAGTTCTGGAGATCAGAAGTCCGAAACGGTCTCTCTGGGCTAACTAAACTCAAGATGCCAGCAGGGCTTTTTTCCTTCTGGAGTCTTTAGGAGGGAATCTGTTCCCTTGTCTTTTCCGGCTTCTAGGGGCCCCCTGCACTCCTTGGCTCATGGCCTTTGGAGTAGACTGAAAAATGCCCCACCAGATACTTCCATGTCCTAATTCCTGGGACCTGTGAATGTCACCTTATATGCCCCCCGCCAAAAAAAGGTGGTGGGAGCTTGCAGATATAATTAACTAAGGATCTTGAGATGAGGAGATTATCGTGTATTACTGCCCTAAATGCAATCACACGCACACTTATAAAGGGGAAGCAGAGGAGATGAGACACACAGAGCAGGCGACGTGCAGACGGAGCAGAGAGAGACCTGAAGATGCTGCCATGGAGACTGGAGTGATGCAGCCACAAGCCGAGTATCACCAGAAGCTGGAAGAAGCAAGGGACAGATGCTCCCCCGAGCCTCCAAGGGGAGCGGGTCCTGACAACATCTAGATTTCAGCCCCGTGATACTTTTTACAAACTTCTGGCCTCCGTCACTGAAAGAATACGTTTCTATTGATTTAAGCCACCAGGTTGATGGTAATTTGTAATTTGTTACACAGCGATAGAAAATGAATCCACACGCCCATCTCCCCACCTCCACAGTGAGCCGTCAAGGGTCCCCGGCCCAGCCCAGGGTCCCGCGCAGCCAGAACACATCGTAAGTGAGAAGGTGACTGGCCAAGCGGGGAGGTAAACGCCTGCACAAGGGATTCCAAACAGGAGGGGAAATCTCACTGTTTAACAGGCTCGGTCACACAGAAACACCCCTAAAAGCTCCCTTCTCCATCGTACACCTGTTCCGTGTTCTAAGTGATGTCCTGAAGCCACAGCCTCTAAATGAGCCCAAATTCAGAGGGTGACGTCAGGAGCAGTTGGGACCATGGCTGCTGACTAATGTGCTGTCAGAGGCACACGGTAACCTGATAATGAGCTCCTGGTGTGATGCTACCAGGCAGAGTGCCTGCTTGCCTGCACAGAAGGTGAGGAGGTGTGACCCTAGGAGGGCTGGTGGCTCAGGCACACAGCACTTTCTCTACCTCACTTGCTTCCCTGGCCTCTGCAGGGCCGTCAGAGGCAGGATGCCCCGATGGCTAGACATGCCCCTCCAGGCCCTCCCAGGGCTTATCTTTCTCAGTGGGTTGCACTAGAACCCTGAAGTGAAGGTCTACAGGCAGGTTGGCTCAGGGTCACTTAGAATCCTCTAAGAACAAGGGAAAAAGCAGGAGAGGAAGATGGTGTATATATACCTGACATATATTGTTAAATTCAGGGTGGCAGCACCAAAGAGATTAGCCATAGCTAATTTGAAATCTTAAAAGACGATGGTGGGTGGTGATAGTGATGTCGGTGATGGCAGTGATGATGATGATGGTGGTGAGGGTGTTGGAGATGGTAATAGAGGTGCTGGTGATGAGAGGTGGTGCATTTTATGGAGAACTCCCTGTGCCTGGCACTGTGCTAGATTCTTTATAAGTATTTATGTCTTTTAGTTCTCAAAACCACTCTATGAGGCAAGAAACATTCTCACCCTCAGTTTATGAAGAGAAAAATGAGAATCAAAGAGGGTAAATAATGGGCCCAGGCCCTCTGCTTGTAAGTGGTGAATGCAGGATTTTAATGCAGGTGGTCTACCTTTGGGGTCCCTGCTTGAACCCTTGAGTCACAGCCCCTGCCAAAACCACTGAGCCAGGGCAAGGTGGAACCCTGCAGGCTGGCTGGGGTGGTGGAGGGAGGGTAGGGGTGTCTCGGGGGTGCATCTGCATTCCGGTGGATCTGGACCGGGCCGCCCCTCCACACGCTTACCGCGGGGCCAGGCTGTGCTGGGCGGAGGACGAGTGTGAGGACCGTTAGGCAGTCACTCCGATCTGGGAGCCAGTGGAAGGTTCTCTGGGCGGCCTGGACCTGCACTTTGCCTTCCCCGACCCTACAGGTTTCAAGCAGCCCATCTGTCTCCAAGGGTCCTGTCTGCTGAACCATCTCCGCAGAAGTGACCTGGGGCCCCAGACAGCCTGGGACTACACGGATGCACCCTGAAACTGAAAGCAATGCCAAACAGGGTTTCTCACGTGGAAAATCTGGTTGGAGATCTTGGCGGAGCTCCGGAAATCCCAGGCAATAATGGTGCGGTCGGCAGAGTCCCGGCTCGAAGCATCGGTGCTGCTCAGAAACTCGGAGCCTTCCCGGAGGAAGAGGATGTCCAGGGTCTGCTGGATGGTGGCCTTGTAGCTTCTCACCACCTGCAAGAGCGGGCACCTGTCATGCCGGTGGGCCCCAGGGCAGGTGCCCACAGACAGGGACAAGGAGGGCCACCGAGTACCCTGAGGGCTGGAGAGTTTGGAGAGGCTGGTGCTGGAAAACACGCCCCCAGGCTGAGGAGCCCAAGCGTGGAGGTGGGGCTGCTGCGGGGTGACCTCAGGACCTGCCCCGTGATACCTCCACAGCGGACAGTCCTCCGCGTCCCACGGCCTCCCCACACCCACTGGCGCGTGGGCCCAGGGAGGCATGAAGATCTCCCCAGTCAGACTGGCCCCCTGGAGAGCAGCGGGGGCCCAACGAAGGAGAGCTTAGGGAAGGGCCCACGCCTAGCCAAGGGCACCTAAAGACACCAGTGATGCCCATCAATACCAGGGCCATACTCTGTGCGAGCGTCTTGCTTCTGAAGAGGTCACGTAATTCACAGCTTTCAAAGCCTCAGCCTAACGTCCCTGGAGTGGTAAGCGCCTCACGGGAGCCAGTGTTCTCGAGTCCACGGAGCCGGAACCGCAGCACGTACGGTAGCTTTAAAGACACTCTTACTTTCTTACATCATCACCAACATTCCACAGCCTCCTGTCTCTAAACTAACACAATCAAGCGTCAAGCTGTTGTTCCGCTTCCTTCAGGGCGTTTTCTCACATGAACCTTCCAGCCTACAGCAACTGGGCTGGGCAGGGTCAGGGTGGAGGTCCCAGCACCCGGACTAACACGTACCTCCATGCAGTAAACTCCTGGGTGACACTTTAAATTGCAATAGTGAGCAACCGGGCCGCGGGCACAGTGCCTCAGGCCCGCCTGCAGGGCCTGGCGGCCTGTTTACCAGCTCCCAGGGCGCCACCATGTGGCCACAGCATAAACACAGCTCTCCGGCACCTCAGCAGCCGGCCGTGAAACGAGCGGTCTTCACACTTACTTAAAAACTGGAGTTTAGGAACTTCCCTTGTGGCGCAGTGGTTAAGAATCCACCTACCAAGGCAGGGGACGTAGGTTCGAGCCCTGGTCCCTGAAGATCCCACATGCCGCAGAGCAACTAAGCCCATGCGCCACAGCTACTGAAACCTGCGGCGCCTAGAGCCCGTGCTCTGCAGCAAGAGAAGCCACCGCAGTGAGAAGCCCATGCACCTCAGGGAAGAGTAGCCCCTGCTCATCTCAACTAGAGAAAGCCCACGCGCAGCAACGAAAACCCAAAGCAGCCAAAAATAAGTTAATTAATTAATATAATTTAAAATAGTAAATAAATAAAATAAAAACTGGAGTTTACAAACTTACAAATGTTTCAGACCTAGATTTTCTATCGTCCTCTTTCAAATATATATAAGTCAAATTCACATTAAATGCAGCACTCCATAAATCCAATTTAGACAGAGGGGTATCTTGAGACCCATTCTCCAGATGAGGAACACTGAGGCTCAGAGAGATGCAGGGATTTGCTCCAGGGCGCAGGGCCAGGGTGTGGTGCTTCTCTGGGGCCCACATCCCCATCTCCTGCTGGCCAAGTCCTGCCTCAGTAAACGCTGGAACAAATTCCTGGGGGAGGGTGGGGAACAAACGATTACCTTCTCTGAGGCTCTCCAGATGCAGCCCTCAGCTAGGGCGATTTCAGGGTGGGCCCCCTGGGGCCTGAGGGGTAGTCCAGGGGAAGGAAAGTGAGGGCAGCCCTGCAGGCCTCTGAACACTGGCCAGCCTGCACAGCTGCTCCCCAGGCAGCGTGGAACTGGCCACCTCCCTCCCTCCCTTCCTCTCCCACTCTGTGCGCCAGGATCCCACATGCCCGCTCTGCCCTCCCAGGTAGCCATGAGTCCCCTGGAGTGTGGACTGGAAGGAAAGCTCCAGACCCCCGGCCAGGAGGGGCACAGGAGCTGTGCTGCTGGCAGATGCTCTGGCCTGCCGAGTCTGGAGCTGGGGCCGCGGTCTAGGGCCTGGGAGGGGACGTGGACCCCCAGAGTCCCCAGCATGTGCTCTGATAAGTGCACAACATCCTGACTCAAAGGACAGCGCCATCCCAGGGCAGGGTCTGGAATCTGCTCTGGTGGGAAGAGAAGGGAGGGGAGGGAGCAAGGCCCGGCATCGTGGCTCCAGATCCATCCCCTCCTCCCGTCCTCAGCGCCACGGTCACCTCTGACTCACACCACCCTCTCCAGCAGCAGCCCCAGGCCTCCATCTGCCAAGGCCACGTGGGGCCTGAAGGCCTTCCTGCCGCCTTTCCCGACGCCCTCCCCATCACCACAGTCCAGGCGAGGAGCAGGGAATCAAGGATGGCAGGGGCAGCAAGTGCCGGGAGAGGAATAAGTCCGGCCCAACTCACGTCCCTAGATGTGGCCTGTGCACTGAGGCGCGTCTCCTCCCGGGCGGCGGGGACACAGCCCCAAGAGCCCATAGGGAATGGCTGCCGATGGGCAGGACCGTGACATCCGTGGGCACCTGAGCCCTCTCCAGCGGCGGCACCTGGATCCCCACACGCACTCGGGAAACACACTGACCCAGGAAAGCCTGGAGGAAGAGGAGGGCCCGTTGAGTTCCAGCCACAGGCCGGGGGTTTCACAGAAATCATCTCCTGATGGCAGCAGGAGGAAGCTGCTCCCAGAGGGCAGTGCAAAGGCCCAGAGAAGCGATGTGCCAGGGGTCCTCGGCCTGTCCCCGGCAGAACTACCCACGTGCCCACCAACACCCCACCTGCCTTTTCCAGGAGAACGAAAACCCTTGTTCTGTACACTTCCTGAGAATGGATGGAAATGGCCCAATTCATTAGGGCGTCGTAAAATCGAATGGCCGGGAAACAAGCCGTGTTACGGGAGATCCCTGCCAATAGCGCGGCTGTAAGTGGAAGGCTGACCTTTGAAGTGATTGCCGCTGAACATGATTTACTGGCCTTCACAACTGCTGCTGCCCCGGGAAAGAGCACAGGAGCCATTTGTGTGTCTAGCTGGTGGGTTTTATGGCAACCTTAATTACACCGACAGCTGGTACGTCCCATCCCAGGGGCGTGGGATGGCGCTACACGGGCCTAACTAGCTGGATCCAGAGGGAACCTCACTCAGACTCTCTGGCAACCAGGGCCTCTGTCGGCAGACAGTTGTAGACACTTGGCCAAAAGTCTACAGCTTTGGGAAAAATGGAAGACGTGATCAAGACACATTCAGGTGTGATGAAAATCACCTAATATCCTTAAAATCTTGTCTGCTTGGCCCACCAAACAGACCTGGGTAACTCTGGGCTGCTCTGGATTCATCCGAAGGCTCACCTTTCCCTTCCCCGGGCCGTGCCACTTCCCAGGTGCGCGGGGTTAGGGGGCAGCCTCCGGTTCTGGCCCGCTGCTGACTCACTGTGTGCCTGGGGCGTCCCCACCCGCTCCGCGGCTGGTTTTGAGTCATCACCACCAGGAGCCTGAACTGGACAACAAGCCAGCCTCTCACGTCTATGCGCTGCTGGACCCCAGAAAGAGGGAGGGCTGGGGGCCCAGCTCCCCCTCCCCTCCATCCCGGCCAGTCCTCTGCACCCAAGCCTGGAGGGAAAGTGAGGGAGACACTGCTCTGGGCCCCCCAGGATGGCCAAGGCCACCTGCCTGCCCTACAGGACTGTGAGTTCCTGGGGACAGACGCCTGTCACATTTCTGGGGCACCCTGGGCCAGGACTGGGTCTGCACACTGCAGGCATTAGTAAGTTGTGCTGAATTAAGGGCTGGATAAGTGAATGAGCAGATAAACAAACGGACGGACGAACGAAAGGACAACTTGAAAGGTCTCTGGCTGCCAGTAACAGGCGGGCCCTTGGGGCTGAGGAAATGCACGTGGACCTGCTGCCACCGGCTCCAGCAGGCGCCCTGGGAGATGATGTTCATTCACAGGGCCCTCCATGGCCCTCGGCGTGGAGACAAGGACACCTCATCCGCCAAGGACCTCCAAGACCGTGGAGGGGGGAGGGGAGGGAAGGGAAGGGCTCAGTGCATGCATGCCACCACCAGACGTCGGAGGCTGGAGGGCCAAGCTCTCAGGCAGACACCCGGGTATCTGAGCCTGATGGCCTATCACTGGCTGCGCGCCGCTGGGCAGGCAGCTCACCTCGCAGCGCTTCAGTCTCCACACCTATAAGGTGGGGCTAATAGCAGGACCTACAGCTTGGGCGTGAAGGACGGTGACAGGCCTGGCCAAGCGGCCAACACACAGCAGATGCTCATAAACCTCTTCCCAGGCTGGCCAGAGCTAGTTTCTGGGAGTCCTTGGGCAAGTCCCTTCTCCCCAAATTTCAATTCCTTCACCTTGAATATACTGGTCTCTTCAAATTCTAAGATGCAAGGAGTCTCTGCACAATGGCATACTGGAGAGGTGAGTAAAGAGCCCCTTTCTACGGTTTACAATCACAAAAGTAGGGCTTCCCTGGTGGCGCAGTGGTTGAGAGACCGCCTGCCAATGCAGGGGACACGGGTTCGTGCCCCGGTCTGGGAAGATCCCACATGCTGCGGAGCGGCTGGGCCCATGAGTCGTGGCCGCTAAGCCTGCGCGTCCGGAACCTGTGCTCCGCAACGGGAGAGGCCACAACAGTGAGAGGACCGCGTACGGGAAAAAAAAAAAAAAAAAAAAAAAATCACACAAGTAAAAGTAGCCAATCATGTGGGATAGTGTACACCAAAAGTGCTCTGTGGATAATTTTGTGTTAAAAAACCAGAAATTTATATTTTAAAAAAAGGAAACTATACAAACATGAAAAGAGAGTATGACTGGATTTTTCCACAATCTGAGAGTAGGGGAAACTTCCCTGGTTATCACTCCAAGGCCAGAGCAATAAGAGGAAAGATGCATAAATCTGGCTACATGAAAATAATAGTAGTAGCAATAATAATAATAAACATTATTGCACGGCATAAAAAACAGGTAAATAATTAAGAAAAATAAAAAAGACAAATGGGAGAGATATTTGCAACTTATACTAGAGGCAAAGGTCACTGTCCTTAATATACAGACAGGGTCTAAAAATCGATGAAAAAGACCAAGAGCTCTACAGAAAAATGGGCAAGAGAAGTGAATAGAGAGTTCATATGAGGGGGAATGTAACTGGCCCTTCAATCTTGCTCATAAGAAACGAAATTTTAAATTATGTGGAGATATCATTTCTTACTTGTCAGATTAGAAAAGCCACAAGTTTGACAACACACTCCGTTAGGTGGCTGTTGGGCGTTACTTACTTTGCACACTGCTGACAGAAACGCAAAATGGAACAGTCCCTATGGAGAGAATTTGGGTGACACCAAGCAAACCAGCATGTGCCTTGTTACTCGGCAATATACATAACCCAGCAACCCAACTTGTAGGAACTGATCCCAAAGTTACAGCAGCAAACACCAGAAAACATAAGCACGAGGCCACTGAAAGCAGCACTACTTGTAAAATTAAAAAAGCAGAAATAACCCAAATGTACAAGAAGGGACCAGTTAAACAGACATCAGTCCAGACACACTCTGGAATACCATGTGGGCTGCTGTAAAAAAGAGGGAGGCCCATCTCCCCGCCTGCTGTGGGCTGGCTTCCAGGAGGTATTTCTCAGTGCAAAGGCAAGTGGAGAGGAAAAGGGCGTACAGTAAATACGAGAGGTTTGTGTTTGCTTCCATAAAAACAGTAGAAAGATAAACCAGAAACTAAATAAATAAATCAGTCAGACTGCCTCTAGAGGGAAGAGGGCAGAATGGGGGAGACAGGCTAGAGGCAGGAAGTAGAGGATGTCTATAGAGGGGCAGACAGTAAATACGTTAGGGTTTGGAACCTACATTTAGTCACTGTTGCATTCTCTTCTGTGTGTGTGTGTGTGTGTGTGTGTGTGTGTGTGTGTGTGTGTGTGTGTGACAGCCATTTAAAAATGTAAACATCATTCTTAACTCAAGGACCATACAAAAACAGGCCGTAGGCCAGATTGGGCCTACGGGCTGTAGTTTTCCAATCCCTTCTCCAGAACCATGTACGTATTTTATAAAATTATACAACAAAATTAACTTAAAAAGCAGGCTCTAAAATGTGAAAGCAAAATTAAGCAAATGAAACTAAACATGTATTGAGTTGGTAGCTTAATCACACAAATGGGATTTATTTTAAGAGACATTAAAGCATAGTAGTTTAAGGCAGATCCTCAGTTGAATATACATTATGAACAGAAAACCAGTAATCTGATGGTAAACCCTAATTGGATATACCTTGTGGACAAAAAGAACTGTGAGAAATCTTCAGTTGTTTTCAGTCATTACATTGCTAGTGTCCACATACACCCAAAAAATTGTGGTCAGGAAGACAGAAATAAAATTTTTCAGTTTAAAAGAGATCAAAAACATATAAAAACAAAGAAGCGAAAGAAAAATTCTGTAATGCTAAATTTGAATTGGACAAGTCAGCATAAACAATGATATATTTTTTTCTTAACAAGAAAAACATTTCTTAGCTCTGTGCACAGAAGAAGTCTAGAAACAATGACCAACCACAACACTCAGATTCTGGTCTCCAAACCCAACTAAACCCACAAGTGACACAGATGACAGAGCAAGGCATTACAATGGTCATTACAACTATACATAACATATGTTTAAGAAGGTAGAAGGAAGACTGACCAAGGGTAGTAGAGACATGGAGGATGTATGAGCCCCTCATAGAATTTCTAGAGATGAAATGCACAATGTTTGAGGAAAAGGTATATTAGATGGGATTAACATCAGATGAGACACTGCAAAAGAGAACATTACTGAACTAGAGGACATAGCAATTGAAAATTTCAAAACATACTGGAGAGAAAAAAGACTAAATTTTTTAAATGAACAAAATCTAGTTTTAAACCAAAATGCAGCAAACCCATTATGGTCTCTCACTCTCTTTCATAAATTACAACTAAAAACTCTGGACGAAATTCAAGAAACAACTACCTGAAGATTCTGAAAAGTAAATAACAGCTGATAGGTTGAAGAGGGAAGTCAAAATTTGAAGAAAGACCCATATGACAGGTAAGGTTCTAGTTTTTTGTTTTAATTCTTACTTTGGGGGTTTGGGGGAGTTTTTTTGTCTTTTAATTCCTGATGTTGACCCACAGACAGACTGAATCAAGGAATTACATAGTAGACATGGACAGCAAAAATTCTGAAATAAATCCATCATCCTGGCCAGAGGAACAAGAAAATGGGTCCTTGCAAGCCAGAGAGTATCGGGTGAAATTTTTTAAATATCTCTTTGCTCTCCTAGCCCTGCCCTGATGCCAATCCCAACAGCTCTGGCAGTGCAGCACAAATACCTAAGAACCAGAAGGGAAAAAAACCTAAATAGAAGAACTGGGAAAAGGGAGGGAAATTCATGTTATTTTTTCCTCTATTTTCTCTGGCCAATTTGCTTTGAAAGGGATCCCGGTTATGGACACTGTGTGACAAGGGAGAAGGCTAACATTCTGAAAGAACTCCATTGCTCTGGGCAGAAGAACCAGGAAAGGAGGCCCAGGGAGCCAGGCAGCGTGGGAGAAATTCCAAAGAGGAGATAGCTGAGAAGGGAATCCTCTACTTCTGTATATAAACTGACACACATCCCAGGACAGTCCCTAAGCTACATGTGCATAGAACATGGCCAAAGGGGCACAGCTAAAGCTTTGAGAAGTGGAGTACCATATAACTGCTGCCCCAGTCTGAAACTAACCCTTTAGTGGCTCCGCATAACAAAGGTTTTGAATACAGAACTGAAAATGGAGCCCCTGACCACAGGAGAGAAGGAACTTGCAATATGAATCTAACAGGCTTGGTTGCCTGTTAAGACAAACAAATCACTACTCTCTACAGGATTTTAATAGGACCCAGGATCTTACAACATAATGTTCAAAATATGCAGGATATATTCTGAAATTACTTGACACACAAAACCCAGGAAAATGTAAACAGTACCCTTGAGAAAAGAGAAACCATAGATGCCAACCCTGAAGTGACCCAGATGTTTGACCCATATTATCAGACACATTTAAACAGCTATTAAATAATAATCCTCAATGAGATAAACACCCTTGAAATAAATGGAGAGATGATTTCAACAGAGAAACAGAAATTATATATATACTTTTAAGTAGAAATTTTAGAACTGAAGAAAATTTTTTTAATCATGGGGTAAGCACAATAACAAAATGGAAGTGACAAAAGAAAGACTTAGTGAACTTGAAAAAGGATCAATAGAAATAATTCAATCTAAAGAAAAAATAAGCAAAGACTTAGGAACCTGTGAGATAATATCAGAAGCTTAAATATTTTTGTCAATGGAGTTCCTGAAGGAGAGGGAAAAGAGAGCAGTGCAGAAAAGAAATACTGACTGAACATGTCCAAATTTGGTGAAAGGCATAAATTTAGAGTCAAGAGATTCAGCAAGCCACAAAGAGGGTAAAAATCAAAGAAATCCAAGCCCTGACACACCACAATCCAACTGCTGAAAACCTCAAAGAAAAAAATCTTGAAAGCACCTGGGGAAAAAAATGAAACTTTATATGAACAATTTAAATGCTGTGGATTTCTCATCAGAAACTATGGAGGTTAAAAGGCAGTGGGACATACTGAAAATGGTGAAAGAAAGGAGTGTCAACCCAGAATTTTATAGACAGTAAAAATATCCTTCAGGAATGAAGGTGAAATAAAGACCTTGACAGATGAAGAAAAACTAAGAGAATTTGTCATCAGCAGACCTGCTCTATTTAAAACAAGCACTAAAGGAAGTTCTTCAAGTTGAAGAGAAATAATAGCAGAGGAAAACTTGGAACTTTGGGAATGAAGGAAGAACAACAGAAATGGCATACGATTGGGCAAATATAAAAGGTCATTTTTCTCCAGTTAAATTCTTTAAAATATGCATGACTGTTGAAAACAAAAATTCTAAGTCCTTAAGACAGAAAGAAAACTATACCAGGCTTGAATCTACACAAGAGGATGAAAAGCAGCAAAAAATAGTAAATACAAAGGGAAATAAAAAATACTTTTCTATTATTAAAATACTTTTAAAATAATTTGCTGTTTCTAGCAAAAATAATAACAATGTATTGTAGGGGACTGTAATATACGTACAAGTAAAATTTATGCCAAAAATAGCACAAAGACCCTGAGGGGTAAAATTGAAAATCTGTATATTGTTCTAAGGTTCTCATACAATACAAAAAGAGTTAAGACTTGAAGGTAGACTGATGAGATAAAAATGTATATTATAAACTCTAAAGCAACCACTAAAAATAAACCACAACACAAATCCACAGATAATAAAGCAACAAAAGAGATAAGAAAAAAATCACAAAATAAAAGCTAAATTAATCTATAAGAAAAACATAAAAACAAAAAAAAGGAGGAAAATAGATGGAACAAACAAAAAACAA
Source organism: Hyperoodon ampullatus (assembly GCF_949752795.1). Taxonomy (NCBI): domain Eukaryota; kingdom Metazoa; phylum Chordata; class Mammalia; order Artiodactyla; family Ziphiidae; genus Hyperoodon; species Hyperoodon ampullatus. Next base: position 175,403,297 of record NC_136916.1, on the reverse strand, counting down.
TAGCAAGATGCTAGATTTAAACCCAGCCATATCAAAAATTACATTAAATTAAAACAGGGTAAATACACAAGTCAAAGGAAAAGATTGTTACATAGAATTGAAATGAAAGAGCAATACCGAACTAAATGCTGTCTATAAGAAACATGTTTTAAAAATAAAGACACAAATAGGTTAAAGTAAAAAGATGAAAAAGATATACCATGCTAACAGTAATCAAAATAAACCAAGAATGCCTGTTAGTAACAGACAAAGTAGATTTCACAGTAAAAAATATTTTCAGGGATGAAAAGGGTCTTTCACAATGATAAAAGAATCAATTCATCAGGATAACATAACAATCCTAAATGTTTATGCACCTGATAACAGGGCTTCAAAATAAATGAAGAGAAACTAACAGAACTTAAAAAGTAAATATGACAAATTTACGCTTATAGTCACAAATTTCAACTAGCTGCTCATAACTAACAGAACAAATAGAAATAACAGAAAGGATACAGAATACTTGAATAACACTATTAACCAACTTGAAATAATTGACATTTATAGAACATTGCACACAACACAGTAGAATACACATTGTTTCCAAATGCACACAGAACATTTACCAAAATAGACCATGTTATAGGACATCAAACAAAATTTCAATAAATTTAAAAGGATTCAAACATACAATGTATGTTTTGTGACCACAATGGAGTTAAATTAGAAATCACTAACAGGTATGTAGAAATTTCCCAAGTATTTGTAATCTAAACACTCCTAAATAATCCATGGATCAAGAAGAAATACAAAACGTAATTAGAAAGTATTTTTAACTGAATGAAAATGAAGAACAATATATCAACTGTTGTGTAATGCAGCTGCAAAACCTAGAGGAAAATTAAAAGCACTGAACGTCTATAATAGAAAAGAATAAAAATCCCAAAATAATGACCTCAACTTCCACTTTATGATGGAAAAAAAGAGATAAACCTAAGTTTTAAGCAGAAAAAAAAATGTTTAAAAGCAAAATTGATTACTTTTTAAAATAAAAGAAATAGAGAAAAATCAGGGCATCCTTGGTGGCCCAGTGGTTAAGAATACGCCTGCTAATGCAGAGGACATGGGTTCAATCCCTGGTCTGGGAAGATCCCATATGCCGCAGAGCAACAAAGCCCATGGGCCACAACTACTGAGCCTGTGCTCTAGAGCCCACGAGCCACAACTACTGAAGCCTGTGCACCTAGAGCCCGTGCTCCACAACAAGAGAAGCCACCGCAATGAGAAGCCCGTACACCACAATGAAGCGTAGCCCCTGCTCACTGCAACTAGAGAAAGCCCACATGCAGCAATGAAGACCCAACACAGCCAAAAATAAATAAATAAATTTATTTTTTAAAAAAAGAAATAGAGAAAAATCAATGATACAAAAATATATACTTAAAAAAGATCCAAAAAATTGATAAATCTCTATCCAGACTGATCAGAGGAAAAAGAGAAAAGACTCAAATTGCCAATATCAGGAATGAGGGAAATGAGGTGACATCACTACAGATTATACAGATATTTTTAAAATAATTAAAAGAGTATGAAAAACTTTATGTCAAAGAGATAACTTTGATGAAATAGATAAATTTCTTGAAGGATACAAACTACTAAAGGTCACATAAAGAGAAACAGAGAATTGGAATAACCTTATATTTACTACATAAATTTTATTTGAGGTTTCAAATCTTCCCGCAAAGAAAATTTCAGGCCAAGCCAGTCTCATCACTAGTCAATTCTAGCAAATATTTATGGAATAAATAATATCAATTATACACAAACTCTTCCAGAAAACTGAAGAGAAAGGAACACTTCCTAAATTACTTATGAGGCCAGAATTACTCTGATACCAAAACCAGACAAAGATATTATAAGAAAAATATAGATCAATACCCCTGATGAACATACTTTAAAAATTCTTAACACATTTTACCTAATAGAATCCCATAAAGATATAAAGAAGATAATGTATCATAATAAAGTGAGATTTATCCCAGTAATACAACATTGTTTTAATATTTGAAAATCTATCAAGAAATTCCACCATATTAACAAAATAAAAGAGAAAAACTACACTATCCCTTCAATAGATGTGAGAAAGGCATTTGACAAAATCCAATGTTTATTCATGATAAAAACTCTCAACAAACTAGGAATAAAAGGGGATGTCCTCAAACTGGTAGGGGCATCTACCAAAAAAACCCTACAGTTAACATCATATGTAACTATGAAAAAGAATGAAATTTTTTTTTCTAAGATTGGAAAGGCAAGCATGTCCATTCTCACCACTTCTAAGTCAACACTGTTCTAGAGGTTTGAGCCAGCGCAATAAGGTAACAGGAGGAAGGAGGAAAGAAGACATTACATCCAAGTTAGAAAAGAAGAATTAAAGCTGCCTTTATTCACAGACGACATGATCATCTTTGCAGAAATAGAACCTACAAAGCAGCAGCTAGAACTAATAAATGAGCTTACCACAGTTGCAGAATTCAAGGTAAATATACAAATATCCACTATATTTCTACATTCTAACATTGTATAACCAGAAATTGAAATTGAAAAATACTATTTACAATAGCATAAAAATATATAAATACTTTGGGATAAATCTAAACAAAAAAATGTGATGGAGTTGTACAATAAAAACTACAAAACATTGGTGAGAAAAAATAAAGGTTTAAATATATGGAGAAATATACTATGATTATGGATTGGAAGACTTGAAGTTAAGAATTCAGTGCTGACATTCACAGAAAGATAGACAAGATGAAAAGGCAGAGGGCTATGTACCAGATGAAGGAACAAGATAAAACCCCAGAAAAACAACTAAATGAAGTGGAGATAGGCAACCTTCCAGAAAAAGAATTCAGAATAATCATAGTGAAGATGATCCAGGACCTCGTAAAAAGAATGGAGGCAAAGATCGAGAAAATGCAAGAAATGTTTAACAAAGACCTAGAAGAATTAAAGAACAAACAAACAGAGATGAACAATACAATAACTGAAATGAAAAACTACACTAGAAGGGATCAATAGCAGAATAACTGAGGCAGAAGAACGGATAAGTGACCTGGAAGACAGAATGGTGGAATTCACTGCTGCAGAACAGAATAAAGAAAAAAGAATGAAAAGAAATGAAGACAGCCTAAGAGACCTCTGGGACAACATTAAACGCAACAACATTCACATTATAGGGGTCCCAGAAGGAGAAGAGACAGAGAAAGGACCAGAGAAAATATTTGAAGAGATTATAGTCGAAAACTTCCCTAACATGGGAAAGGAAATAGCCACCCAAGTCCAGGAAGCGCAGAGAGTCCCATACAGGATAAACCCAAGGAGAAACACGCCGAGACACATAAAAATCAAACTGGCAAAAATTAAAGACAAAGAAAAATTATTGAAAGCAGCAAGGGAAAAATGACAAATAACATACAAGGGAACTCCCATAAGGTTAACAGCTGATTTCTCAGCAGAAACTCTACAAGCCAGAAGGGAGTGGCATGATATACTTAAAGTGATGAAAGGGAAGAACCTACAGCCAAGATTACCCGGCAAGGATCTCATTCAGGTTCGATGGAGAAATCAAAAGCTTTACAGACAAGCAAAAGCTAAGAGAACTCAGCACCACCAAACCAGCTCTACAACAAATGCTAAAGGAACTTCTCTAAGTGGAAAACACAAGAGAAGAAAAGGAACTACAAAAACAAACCCAAAACAATTAAGAAAATGGTCATAGGAACATATATATCAATAATTACCTTAAACGCGAATGGATTAAATGCTCCAACCAAAAGACACAGGCTTGCTGAATGGATACAAAAGCAAGACCCATATATATGCTGTCTACAAGAAACCCACTTCTGACCTAGGGACACATACAGACTGAAAGTGAGGGGATGGAAAAAGATATTCCATGCAAATGGAAATCAAAAGAAAGCTGGAGTAGCAATACTCATATCAGATAAAATAGACTTTAAAATAAAGAATGTTACAAGAGACAAGGAAGGACACTACCTAATGATCAAGGGATCAATCCAAGAAGAAGATATAACAATTATAAATATATATGCACCCAACATAGGAGCACCTCAATACATAAGGTAACTGCTCACAGCTATAAAAGAGGAAATCGACAGTAACACAATAATAGTGGGGTACTTTAACACCTCACTTTCACCAATGGACAGATCATCCAAAATGAAAATAAATAAGGAAACAGAAGCTTTAAATGACACAATAGATCAGATAGATTTAATTGATATTTATAGGACATTCCATCCAATAACAGCAGATTACACTTTCTTCTCAAGTGTGCATGGAACATTCTCCAGGATAGATCACATCTTGGGTCACAAATCAAGCTTCAGTAAATTTTAAAAAACTGAAATCATATCAAGCACCTTTTCTGACCACAATGCTATGAGATTAGAAATGAATTACAAGGAAAAAAACCTAAAAAACACAAACACATGGAGGCTAAACAATACGTTACTAAATAACCAAGAGATCACTGAAGAAATCAAAAAATACCTAGAGACAAATGACAATGAAAACACAACGATCCAAAACGTATGGGATGCAGCAAAAGCAGTTCTAAGAGGGACGTTTATAGCTATACAAGCCTACCTCAAGAAACAAGAAAAATCTCAAATAAACAATCTAACCTTACACCAAAAGGAACTAGAGAAAGAAGAACACACAAAACCCAAAGTTAGCAGAAGGAAAGAAATCATAATGATCAGAGCAGAAATAAATGAAATAGAAACAAAGAAAACAATAGCAAAGATCAGTAACACTAAAAGCTGGTTCTTTGAGAAGATAAACAAAATTGATAACCCATTAGCCAGACTCATCAAGAAAAAGAGGGAGAGGATTCAAATCAATAAAATTAGAAATGAAAAAGTAGAAGTTACAACAGACACCACAGAAATACAAAGCATCCTAAGAGACTACTACAAGCAACTCTGTCAATAAAATGGACAACCTGGGGCTTCCCTGGTGGCGCAGTGGTTGAGAGCCCGCCTGCCGATGCAGGGGACGCGGGTTCATGCCCCGGTCTGGGAAGATCCCACATGCCGCGGAGTGGCTAGGCCCGTGAGCCATGGCCGCTGAGCTGCACGTCCGGAGCCTGTGCTCGGCAACGGGAGAGGCCACAACAGTGAGAGGCCCGCGTACCGCAAAAAAAAAATAAAATAAAATAAAATGGACAACCTGGAAGAAATGGACAAATTCTTGGAAAGGTATAACCTTCCAAGACTGAACCAGGAAGAAATAGAAAATATGAACAGACCAATCACAAGTAATGAAATTGAAACTGTGATTAAAAATCTTCCAACAGGGGCTTCCCTGGTGGCGCAGTGGTTGGGAATCCGCCTGCCAGTGCAGGGGATGCGGGTTTGATCCCTGATCTGGGAGGATCCCACATGCCATGGAGGGGCTAAGCCCATGCGCCACACCTACTGAAGCCCACGCGCCATGCTCCGCAATAGGAGAGGCCACTGGAAAGAGAAGCCCGCGCACTGCAATGAGGACTCAACGCAGCAAAAAAAAAAAAATCTTCCAACAAACAAAAGTCCAGGACCAGATGGCTTCACAGTTGAATTCTATCAAACATTTAGAGAAGAGCTAACACCCATCCTTCTCAAACTCTTCCAAAAATTGCAGAGGAAGGAACACTCCCAAACTCATTCTATGAGGCCACCATCACCCTGATACCAAAACCAGACAAAGGTACTACAAAAAAAGAAAATTACAGACCAATATCACTGATGAATATAGATGCAAAAATCCTCAACAAAATACTAGCAAACAGGATCCAACAACACATTAAAAGGATCATACACCATGATCAAGTGGGATTTATCCCAGGGATGCAAGGATTCTTCAATATATGCAAATCGATCAATGTGATAAACCATACTAACAAATTGAAGAATAAAAACCATACGATCATCTCAATAGATGCACAAAAAATTCTGACAAAATTCAACACCCATTTATAATAAAAACTCTCCAGAAAGTGGGCATAGAGGGAACCTACCTCAACATAATAAAGGCCATATACGACAAACCCACAGCAAACATCATTCTCAATGGTGAAAAACTGAAAGCATTTCCTCTAAGATCAGGAACAAGACAAGGATGTCCACTCTCACCACTATTATTCAATATAGTTTTGGAAGTCCTAGCCATGGCAATCAGAAAAGAAAAAGAAATAAAAGGAATACAAATTGGAAAAGAAGAAGTAAAACTGTCACTGTTTGCAGATGACATGATACTATACATAGAGAATCCTAAAAATGCCACCAGAAAACTATAGAGCTAATCAATGAATTTGGTAAAGTTGCAGGATACAAAATTAATGCACAGAAATCTCTTGCATTCCTATACACTAATGATGAAAAATCTGAAAGAGAAATTAAGGAAACACTCCCATTTACCATTGCAACAAAAACAATAAAATACCTAGGAATAAACCTACCTAGGGAGACAAAAGACCTGTATGCAGAAAACTATAAGACACTGATGAAAGAAATTAAAGATGACACCAACAGATGGAGAGATATACCATGTTCTTGGATTGGAAGAATCAATATTGTGAAAATGACTATACTACCCAAAGCAATCTACAGATTCAATGCAATCCCTATCAAATTACCAATGGCAGTTTTTACGGAACTAGAACAAAATGTCTTAAAATTTGTATGGAGACACAAAAGACCCCAAATAGCCAAAGCAGTCTTGAGGGAAAAAAATGGAGCTGGAGGAATCAGACTCCCTGACTTCAGACTATACTACAAAGCTACAGTAATCAAGACAATATGGTACTGGCACAAAAACAGAAACATAGATCAATGGAACAAGATAGAAAGCCCAGAGGTAAACCCGTGCACCTACGGTCAACTAATCTATGACGAAGGAGGCAAGGATATATAATGGAGAAGACAGTCTCTTCAGTAAGTGGTGCTGGGAAAACCGGACAGCTACATGTAAAAGAATGAAATTAGAACACTCCCTAACACCATACACAAAAGTAAACTCAAAATGGATTCGAGACCTAAATGTAAGACCTGACACTATAAAACTCTTAGACGATAACATAGGAAGAACATTCTTTGACATAAATCACAGCAAGATCTTTTTTGATCCACCTCCTAGAGTAATGGAAATAAAAACAAAAATAAACAAATGGGACCTAATGAAACTTCAAAGCTTTGCACAGCAAAGGAAACCATAAACAAGATGAAAAGACAACCCTCAGAATGGGAGAAAATATTTGCAAATGAATCAGTGGACAAAGGATTAATCTCCAAAATATATAAACAACTCATGCAGCTCAATATTAAAGAAACAAACAACCCAATCCAAAAATGGGCAGAAGACCTAAACAAACATTTCTCCAAAGAAGACATATAGATGGCCAAGAAGCACATGAAAAGCTGCTCAACATCACTAATTATTAGAGAAATGCAAATCAAAACTACAATGAGGTATCACTTCACACCAGTTAGAATGGGCGTCATCAGAAAATCTACAAACAACAAATGCTGGAGAGGGTGTGGAGAAAAGGGAACCTTCTTGCACTGTTGGTGGGAATGTAAATTGATACAGCCACTATGGAGAACTGTATGGAGGTTCCTTAAAAAACTAAAAATAGAATTACCATATGATCCAGCAATCCCACTACTGGGCATATACCCAGCGAAAACCATAATTCAAAAAGACACATGCACCCCAATGTTCATTGCAGCACTATTTACAATAGCCAGGTCATGGAAGCAACCTAAATGCCCATCGACAGATGAATGGATAAAGAAGATGTGGTACCTATATACAATGGAATATTACTCAGCCATAAAGAGGAACGAAACTGGGTCATTTGTTGAGATGTGGATGGATCTAGAGACTGTCATACAGAGTGAAGTAAGTCAGAAAGAGAAAAACAAATATCATATATTAACACATGTATGTGGAACCTAGAAAAATGGTACAGATGAACTGGTGTGCAGGGCAGAAGTTGAGACACAGATGTAGAGAACAAACGTATGGACACCAAGCGGGGGAAAGCCACAGTGGGGTGGGGATGGTGGTGTGATGAATTGGGCGATTGGGATTGACATGTATACACTGATGTGTATAAAATTGATGACTAATAAGAACCTGCTGTATAAAAAAATAAATAAAATAAAATTCAAAAATTAAAAAGAAATATATTATATATATATATATATATATATATATATATATATATATATATATGTATAATGTCCCTTTAGATAGCAATAAGAAGTGCTGGTTGGTTGGTTTTTGGAGGAATGGTAATTAAGGTATAAATAAAACTAGGGTAGAGTCCTCCCTCATAAAGCTCACATAAGCTCACATAAGAACACTGAAACGAAACTGTAAGTCAATATAAAAAAAAGAAAAAAAAAAGAATTCAGTCCTCCTCCAAATTGATCTGTAGATTAAATGCAGTATCATTCAATGTTCAAGCAGGCTTTTCTTGTAAAAACTGACAAAGTGATTGTAAAATTGAAATGTAAATGCGAAGAACCTAGAATAGTCAAAACAATTTTGAAAGAAAAAAATTGGAAGACTTACACTACCTGAATACAAGACCCATTATAAGATTACAATAATGGAAACAGTGGGGTATTGGTGTAAAGATAGACAAAGAAAACAATGGAATTGAAGAGAGAGTACAAAAAAGACCTACACATATTTAGTCATCTGATTTTCTACAGAGGCATAAAGGCATAGATATTGTTTTCAACAAATGTTACAGGAATATTGAATATCTACATGCAAAACCATTAACTTCCATCCATACCTTGCACCAAAAATAAAAATTAATACAAAATGGACCACAGACTAATATAAAGCCCAGAACTATACAACTTCTGGAAGTAAACAGGAGCAAATATTTGTGGCCTTAGGTTAGGCAAAGTTTACTTAGATTGTACACCAATAAGATATGTTGATAAATCGGACTTAACCAAAAATTTTTAAATTTGCTCTTTAAAGAAAAAACTGTTATGAGAATGAAAATACAACCTATAGCCTGTGAGGAAGTATCTGCATATCACATATGTGATAAACATCTTATATTCTAAATATCAAGAACGCTCAAAACTCAGTATTACAAAAACAAACAATCCGATTTTTAAAATGAGCAAAAAATCTGAACAAACACTTCATAACAAAAATCAACAGATGGCAAATAAGTTCATGAAAACATCCTCAACATTGTTAGTCATTAGGGAAATGCAAATCAAAACCTCAGTGAGATACCACACTATATATCAATACATTTTAGAATGTCTAAAATGAGAAAGATTGACCGTACCAAATGTTGGCTAAGACAGAGAGCAATGGAATCCTCACAAAATGCTGGCAGGAATGTAAAATAGTGCAATCATTTGGAAAACTGGCAGTTTCTCTAAAAGTTACACGTACACAAGCATATGACCCAGACATTCCAATCCTAGGTATTTATCCAATGTCTCAGTCAGCTCAGGCTGCCATAACAAAGTTCCATAGACTTGGTGGCTTAACACAACAGACATTTATTTTCCCACGGTTCTGGAGGCTGGAAGTCTTAAGATCGAGGTGCCAACGGGGCTGGTTTCTGGTGAGGCCTCTCTCTTTGGCTTGAAGATGGTGCCTTCTTGCTGTGTTCCCACATGGCCTTTTCTCTATGCAGTGCACAGAGGAAGCTCTGGTGATTCTTCCTCTTCTTATAAGAACACCAGTGCTATTGGTTTAGGGCCTCACTCTTATGACCTCATTTAACCTTAATTATGTCTTTAAAGTCCTGCTTTCAAAATATAGTTACATTAGGGGTTAGGTCTTCAACATACCAGTTTAGTTTGGGGGAAGGGGGCTGGTGGGTGGGGACACAATTCAGTCCATAACACCTAAAGAAATGAAAACATGTGTCCACACAAAGGCATGTCCATGAATGGTCACTGTAACTTTGTTTGTAATAACTAAACACTGGAAACAACCCAATGTCCATCAATATGTAAAAAGATACACTGTGGTATATCCTTACAATGGAATACTACTGAATACTTAGCAATATGAAGGAATGAACTATTACTGATACATAACATGGATCAATCTCAAAATAATTATGCTGAATGGGAAAAAAAAATCACGCAAAATCAAAAATCAAAATCAAAAATCACCTGCCAGGGGCTTCCCTGGTGGCGCAGTGGTTGAGAGTCCGCCTGCCGATGCAGGGGACATGGGTTCGTGCCCTGGTCCGGGAGGATCCCACATGCCGCAGAGCGGCTGGACCTGTGAGCCATGGCCGCTGAGCATGGGCGTCTGGAGCCTGTGTTCCGCAACGGGAGAGGCCACAGCAGTGAGAGGCCCGCGTACCGCAAAAAAAAAAAAAAAAAAAAAAAAAAATCACCTGCCATGTGACCATATTTACACAAAAATTCTAGAAAATGGACACTAACTTACAATGACAGGGAACAAATCAGTGGAGGGTAAGGAGGAAAGCATTATGAAGGGGCACAGAAATAGCTGAAGGTTGTTATGGATGTATCAATACTTAACCTTGGTTGAGGTGATGGTTTCATGGACGTATGTGCACATCCACACTTATCAAACTGTATACTTCAAATATGTGCTGTTTATTATATGTCATTTATACTTCTATAAAGGTATTTTTTAAAGGGCTGACATGGAAAAAATGAAGGCAAAATAAAGACTTTTTTGATAAACAAAAACTGAGAGAATTCACAACCCGCAAACCTGTACTACAAGAAACATTAAAGGAAGTTCTTCAGGCTGAAGGGTAATGACAGCAGATTGGTACTCAGATCAACAGGAAGAAATGAAGACCTTACAGCCAATTAAAAAATAAATTGAAAGAAATAATGATAAGAGCAATTTTAGGCCAACAAATCTGACAACTTAGATGAAATGGACAAATTCCTTGAAAGAAAAAAGTTACAAAAATGAGGAAGAAATAGAATACCTGAATAGCCCTATATATATATATATTTTTTTTTTACTTTTTTTTTTTTTTTTTTGCGGTACACAGGCCTTTCACTGTCGTGGCCTCTCTGGTTGCGGAGCACAGGCTCTGGACGTGCAGGCTCAGCGGCCATGGCTTACGGGCCCAGCTGCTCCGCGGCATGTGGGATCTTCCCGGACCGGGGCACGAACCCGTGTCCCCTGCATCGGCAGGCGGACTCTCAACCACTGCAGCACCAGGGAAGCCCTACTTTTTATATTATATTGGGGTATGGTTGATTTACAATGTTGTGTTAGTTTCAGGTGTACAGCAAAGTGATTCAGTTATCCATATACACATATCCATTCTTTTTCAGATTCTTTATTTTTAAGAAAAATTTTTTAATTAATTAATTTATTCATTTATTTTTGGCTGAGTTGGGTCTTTGCTGTTGTGCATGATCTTTCCCTAGTTGCAGCGAGAGGGGGCTACTCTTTGTTGCGGTGCACGGGCATCTCAATGTGGTGGCTTCTCTTGTTGCCGAGCATGGGCTCTAGGCACATGGGCTTCAGTAGTTGTGGCACGCAGGCTCAGTAGTTGTGGTTCATGGGCTTAGTTGCTCCGCGGCATGTGGGATCTTCCTGGACCAGGGCTCGAACCCGTGTCCCCTGCGTTGGCAGGTGGGTTCCTAACCACTGCGCCACCAGGGAAGCCCCCCACCCCCACCTTTCCCCTTTGGTAACCATAAGTTTGTTTTTGAAGTCTGTGAGTCTGTTTTGTAAATTAGTTCATTTGTATCATTTTTTTTTAGATTCCACATATAAGTGATATCATATGATATTTGTCTTTCTCTGTCTGACTTACTTCACTTAGTATGATAATCTCTAGTCTATCCATATTGCTGCAAATGGCACTGTTTCATTCTTTTTTACAGCTGAGTAATATTCCATTGTATATAGGTACCACATCTTCTTTATCCATTCATCTGTTGATGGACATTTAGGTTGCTTCCATGTCTTGGCTATTGTAAATAGTGTTGCAATGAACACCGGGGTGCATGTATCTTTTTGAATTATGGTTTTCTCTGGATATATGGCCAAGAGTGGGATTGCTGGATTATATGGTACTTCTACTTTTAGTTTTTTAAGGAACCTCCATACTGTTTGTTCCCCATAGTAGTTGTACCAATTTACATTCCCACCAACAGTGTAGGAGGGTTCCCTTTTCTTTACACCCTCTCCGCATTTTTTTCTGTAGACTTTTTGATGATGACCATTCTGACCAGTGTGAGGTAATTCCTCACTGTAGTTTAGATTTGCATTTCTCTAATAATTCGCAATGTTGAGCATTTTTCCATGTGCCTATTCCATCCGTATGTCTTCTTTACAGAAATGTCTATTTAGATCTTCAGCCCATTTTTTGATTGGGTGTTTGTTTTTTTGATATTGAGCTGCATGAGCTGTTTGTATATTTTGGAGATAATCCCTCATCAGTGGCTTCATTTGCAAATATTTTCTCCCATTCTGTGGGCTGTCTTTTCATTTTGTTTATGGTTTCCTTATTTATTCTTTAAAAAAAAATTCTTTTGTAAGTAAAAGCCTTCCAACAAAGAAAACCCTGGGTTCAGGTATCTTCATTGGTGAATTCTATCAAACATTAAGAAAGAAATAACACCAATCCTACACAAACATTCAAAAAGTATACGAGGAGAGAACCTTTCTCAGTTCATTTTTGTGAGGAAAATATTAACCTCACATCAAAACCAGACAAAGACAACATAAAAAAAAAGTATAAGCCAATAATCATCATGAACATAAATATAAAATCCTTAACAGGGCTTCCCTGGTGGCACAGTGGTTGAGAGTCCGCCTGCCGATGCAGGGGACACAGGCTTGTGCCCTGGTCCGGGAAGATCCCACATGCCGCGGAGCGGCTGGGCCCGTGAGCCATGGCCGCTGAGCCTGCGCGTCCGGAGCCTGTGCTCCGCAATGGGAGAGGCCACAACAGTGAGAGGCCCGCATACCGCAAAAAAACCCCCAAAAAACAAAAAACATTACCTCATATCATACACAAAAATTAACTCAAAATGGATCATAGACTTAAAAATACAAGGAACAACTACTGAGCCAGCGCTCGAGAGCCTGCAAGCCACACTACTGAGCCCACCGCAACTACTGAGCCCACACGCCGCAACTACTGAAGCCCGCGAGCCTAGAGCCCGTGTTCTGCAACAAGAGAAGCCACCGCAGTGAGAAGCCCGCGCACCGCAACGAAGAGGAGCCCCGCTCGCCGCAACTAGAGAAAGCCCGTGCGCAGCAGCGAAGACCCAATGCAGCCAAAAAAAACAAAACAAAAAAAACCAAGGAAAAACTATAAAACTTGTATAAGAAAACATAGGAGAAAATCTTTGCAACCTTACAGTGGACAAAGATTTCTTAGCTAGGACACAAAAAGCCATGGAATGGGAGGAGAAAATATGCAAAGAATTTGTAGAACTTCATCATCATCATCATTATCATCATCTTAAATAGGCAAAAGATTTGAACAGACCTTCACAGAAGATATTCAAATGGTTGGTTTACAAACCCATGAAAAGGTGAGCAGCATCATTAGTCATCAGGAAAATGAAATGAAAGCCACAATCAGATACCACTACGCACCCACTACAATGGCTAAAATGGAAAAGATTGACAACGCAAAGTGTTGGTCAGAGTGTGGGGGGAACTGAAACTCTCCTGCGCTGTTGATGGGAATGCAAAATGGTGCAACCACTTAGGAAACAGCTAAGCAGTTTATTATAAATTTAAACTTACACATACTATACCACTTAACACCTACACTCTCAGTTACATACCCCAGAGAAATGAAAATATCAATACATATCCACATAGGGGCTTCCCTGGTGGCACAGTGGTTGAGAGTCCGCCTGCCGATGCAGGGGACACGGGTTCATGCCCTGGTCCGGGAAGATCCCACGGAGCAGCCGGGGAGCAGCTGGGCCCGTGAGCCATGGCCTCTGGGCCTGTGCATCCGGAGCCTGTGCTCCGCGCCGGGAGAGGCCACAACGGTGAGAGGTCCGTGTACCGCAAAAAAAAAAAAAAAAAAAAAACATATCCACACAAAGACCTGTTCATGAACAGTCACAGCAGCTTCATGTATAATAGCCAAAAACTGGAGACAACCCAAAATGTCCATCAGCAGGTAAATGGATAAACAATGTGTGATATATTCATACAATGGAATACTACTCAGCAATAAAAAGGAATACTGACACAAACAACCATATGGATGAACCCCAAAAAAATTATGCTAAAAGAAGCCAGATACAACAGATTACCTACTGTATGATTCCATTTATAGAAAAGTCCAGAAAAATGCAAACTGCTCTTTAGTGACAGAAAGTAGATCAGTAGCTGCCAAGGGGCTGAAGTAGAGGAATGGGTTTATCACAAAGGGGCAAGAGGGAATTTTGGGGTGATGGAAATGTTCTGTATCTTGATTGTAGCGGTGGCTCCACAAATGTATACATCTGTCAAAACTCACTGATTTGTGTACTCTAATGGGTGGCAGTTAACTGTATTAAGTTATACTTTGGTAAAGCTGAGTTTAAAAAAAAGATTCAGAAGCCTATTGAAAGAGGCTCACTCAACAAATACAGGGCAATTTGACCACTGGAGTAATAAGGGCCACAACTGATTGAGACATATCAAATATTTTATAAAGCCAAAAGTTCATAATGATACTAAAAAAAAAAAACACCCATGAAAACCCAATTAGGTACCTTTGGAGATGCTAGGGAAGCAACCCATTATTCTGAAAACTTGTAAATAAAGGAAAAGACTCAGGCCTTTCTCTTGCCTTTCCTGTCCTCAGGGTAGCTAAGTTTGAAAGCAAAGCTTTCTCTATAGAAGTAGTCCAGTATTTTGTAACTTCTAATGAATTCATAGACCTAGACAATGATCATTAGTAACTACTGAGACCATTAGGTGCAAAGCTGATGAGGATTTTATAAATGAGGTACCAGGCAGACAACCCCTGAACTCCCTGATCAATCACATCATCATCAAAAATGGTTCAACCAGACATTAGGTGCCTCCTGATGGAAGTACGTACCACTACCTATGACCTCTTCTTCAAAAAACTGAGTCTGAATCTGATCAAATATTCTTGAAAAAAAGAAAAGAGGGCTTCCCTGGTGGCACAGTGGTTAAGAATCCGCCTGCCAATGCAGGGGACACGGGTTCGAGCCCTGGTCCGGGAAGATCCCACATGCCACAGAGCAACTAAGCCCGTGTGCCACAACTACTGAGCCTGTGCTCTAGAGCCCATGAGCCACAGCTACTGAGCCCGCACGCCACAACTACTGAAGCCCATGCGCCTACAGCCTGTGCTCTGCAACAAGAGAAGCCACCGCTATGAGAAGCCCGCGCACCGCAACGAAGAGTAGTCCCCGCTCGCCGCCACAAGAGAAAGCCCGCGTGCAGCATCGAAGACCCAACGCAGCCAAAGATAAAATAAATAAATAAATAAATAAATTTATAATAAAAACTTTTTTTAAAAAAGGAAAGAGAAAAGAAGTTCCTGAATCTTATCAAGCCTCTATCGTAGGTATTACCTGGGAGCTTATTAGAAATGTATCTTCTCTGGACCCACTCCAGACCCGCAGAGTCAATTAGAATTGGAGTAACAAGCTCCCCAGGTGATCTGCGTGCACACCACAGCGTGAGAAGCCCTGTCTAGCCTTAACTGCCGGTTTATAAGACATACAGTGAACAGAGGAATGTGTTAAATCACACCACCGGGGATGCAGTGAGGAAAATGAAGGACAACCAACCAATTTATTCTCCAGTAAATAAGTTACAAGGAAAACAAAGAAGGAGAGAAACCCAGATATTAAACAAGGCTTAAGAGATTTATCAACCAAATGTTCAGATTCCCATTTGAACAAGGCAACTGTTTTAAAATGTTTAAAATTATGAGGCAATCAGGGAAACTTAAATACGTACTGAATATCTGATGATATTAAGGAATTATTGCTAAATTGTTAGAAGGGACAACAGTATTATAATCATCTTTTTCAGTCCTTATCTTTTAAAGAAACAAGAGTGTGTACAAATGAAATACTAGCATGTTTCTGGGATTTGCTTCAAAATAATTCAGCAGCGGGGGCAAGGAGGGAGAGACTGTTGGGAAAATGGGTAGGATTATAGCTAAAAGAAGCTTGGCCATATGTTTATAATTGTTTAAACAGGGTGCTGGAGGTTCATCAAACAGTTTCTCTACTTTGGTATATATTTAACTGCTTCAGTAATAAAAAGTTTCTTTAAAGTGCTCTGTGGGGAGGAATGAGCTCCACAAATGTTAATTCTTCTTATTGTCAGTGGGCCTGAAATATAAGCAGGGTGGAGACCAGCCGAAATCAAGCAGCAGGTATAGAAGAGACATAATTATAGCAAAATTACAGCTGCGGCAACATACATCTGTCCCGTTTTGTCCAGAACCCAGTCCCAACCTGCCAGCAGGACTCCAGTGGTCTTCAGAGGCTGGGGCCGAGTCGCTGAGGTTGCAGGCAACGCTGTGTTGCGTAAATGAGACTCCGGAGCTCGGCAGTTCTCCTACCTAGGTGCCAGTGGTTTCTATAGAAACCACCAGGGAATGATATTTCAGAGAGCACAGAGCATCTCCACTGGCCTCCACCGGCTTTGTTCACACTTACCCATCAGCATCCGAGATCCAGCCTATCAAAGGGGGCCTCGTGGCTCACTTTTAAAATAGGTACAGCTCATTATAAAGCACCTGCTCTCAAATGTTTCCTAGGAAACAGAGGCCCCAAGACGCCCTTCTCTAAATTCATTAGCATTTAACACTCCTTAATGAGGTTTAAAGATGGCGCGCCTTAATAACCATGTGCTGGGGGAGGACACCTTTCCCTTTCACATTTAGGTGTAACTGATGAGCTGGCTCGGGCTCCCAGAGGACCAGCCTCTGCTCTGAGCCCTCCTTAAAGGCAATGTCGTGAGCACGGGGGGTGTCTGCGTGCCTGTCTGAGGGCTCCCTGTCTCTAAAGCCTCCCTCGAGGTGTTCAGCCCTGGGCCACAATCTAAACATGGCTGGGGTGGAGGCCCTGCACTGACAGCCACCTTGATTCCTAACCCTCCTGTACACACACACACAAACAGACCCACACCGACTTACACACACACCCTGTGTGCACTCCAGCCACACAGACCCTCACCATTTCCTCACCTGTCAAGCCCTTTCACGCCTCTGTGCCTTTGTGCATCCCTTACGCCTAGAATTCCTTACCCAGACTTGATGCCTAGAACACTCCTATGCATCCTTTAAAACCCTCTGCCAACCAAGCCTCCCAAAGTGCCAGGCAGACTCATCAGTTCCTTCCTCTGTGGGCCTCTCGTCATCCCCTGCACGGCAGCTACCATCACACTACACTCTGCCTGATTCTCTCTTCCCCTTGACTGTGAGCCCAGGGCTCGGAGCAGGGATGAGCCTCATTTCCCTCCATCCCGTGGCCACGTGCCACCCGGCAGGTATTCGGTGAGTGTCTGAAGGAGCCCCTGATGAATGGATCTAGACCAAGCACTCCAGGACCCTGGGGAGTCAGCAGGTGGGGAGCAGCCCCGTCTGGGCCTCCAGTTCCCCTGACCGCGGGACAGGAGGCTGACTCCTTGCAGCACGAAGCCTCGGCTGAGCCCTTCCCAGATACACACGGTGCGGAGGGGGCTCTGCCTGGTGCAGACCCCATCACAGAGTCCAGCCCCTTCCTGACAAACGGGAGGACTACGGCCCAGAGGACGGGCACCGAATGTGGGGCTCACAAGGGCCACTCGGGCCTCTTCCCCAAGGGGGGGTAGGAGGAGCAGCGGGGAAGATTGTCCCTCAGACCACGTGGAGAAGGAAGCCACCACCTGTCTGGAGCTGGGTGGGAGGCCCAGGGCACCGCACCTCCCGAAACTGCCTCGGGCTCCTCCACCACGGCCAAGCAGAAGCAGGATATGCCCCCCAAGGACCGCCTTCCTAGGCGTGACCCTCCACAATGTAGCCCGAGGAGCTGGCCGGGGAGTAGCAGGGAAGGTCGTGGGCCTGGGGCCTGGGGGAGGGGGACATGAGGGGACACCTGGAGAGAAGCAGCCAACTGCATCTCACTCTCCAGGAGCCGCAGGGAATCCAGGAAACCCACACCCACACCGTCACCCCTGGATAGGGCCTGAGTTGCCACCTTCCTCTGTCTCTTTTTTTTTTTTTTTTTTTTTGCGGTGCGCGGGCCTCTCACCGCTGTGGCCTCTCCCACTGCGGAGCACAGGCTCCGGACGCGCAGGCTCAGCGGCCATGGCTCACGGGCCCAGCCGCTCCGCGGCATGTGGGATCTTCCCGGACTGGGGCACGAACCCGTGTCCCCTGCATCGGCAGGCGGACCCTCAACCACTGTGCCCCCAGGGAAGCCCCCCTTCCTCTGTCTCTGAGTGTGCTCACTGGCCAGTTTTCTGGGACTCACCGGACCTGGGACAAGTCCTGGGCTCCTGGGGCTATAGGTTCCCGACGACGCATCTCCTAAGGTCCCGCTGTCTGCTCTTCCCCTATATTCTGAGCATCCATACTCACCAGGCAATAATTAATTCATTTCTCTCTTTTAAAAATTAATCAAAGACACAGGGGAATGTATATCTGAGCCTCTGATCAGCTTGAGAGGACCCATGTTATCACACCGGGTTAGAACATCTTCAGCCGAAAGCAGGCACTTGACATTTCGGTCAGGCGCACTGCCTGGCTGGGGGAAAAGTATGATCTCCATTCAGCTTTTAGCAAAATGGAAGGCAGCTCCTGACGGCCAGTCATCACAAGCTTGTGGAAAGTACGACCCTGTGGTCACCATCGGAGACGGCGGGGTGCATTAACTGAACACCTACTGTGTGCCATGCACCTTGCTAGGGGCGTCACGTGTGACCTCACTTAATCCTCATGACCACCTTGCGGGGTGGAGATGACCAGCCCCACCGTGCAGAGGAGGACACCCAGGCTCAGAAACGGGAAGGGCCTGCCGGTGATCCCACGGCTGAGTAGAGGCAGAGCCGGCGTGACATGCGATCTGCGGCCGACACCGGAGCCCGTCCCCACCCCCCCACTGCACCCCACAGGCTGCCCAGCCAGAGGCAGAGAGTAGCTGCTCAATTAGTGCCTGCTGAACCTGAGGTGGAGCTGAACATGCCCACAGAGAAGCCGTCACGTTGGAGGCCGTGAAATTTTCAATTACGGCTACAGAACACGAGAGGAAGGAAGAAAAGCAGAAAGAGACAATTACACATGTATCCACGCTGCTGAACCTCTCAAGTGAAAAATTGGTTTTCCTCACTTTACAATGGAGGCATGAATTAAAATAGGGCTCGAACAATGCGGCCACCCCCAAGGGCAGAGCAGCTCGGCAGAGTCTGGGCCCCTGCGCCGTGCACGGTATGCATCCATCTCTTCCAGGCGTCTCGGACCCTCAAGAAGCAACATGGGGCAACGCACAGAGGCTCAGGCCTGCTCTGGACAGGACAGATGGAGACGGTGGGGCTGTCCTGCCTGGGCCGGAGAGAGGGAAACCAGAGCACAAGGGACTCTGCACCCTGAGACCTAGTCCATGGCCGAGACAGGGGCCCTGGAAGGAAGCAGGTCCCCCTGGCCTGGCTGCCCTGGGCCCGCGCCCCACTTCCTTCCACCTCCGGTCGCCCCACCCACCCCAACCTTCAGCCCCTCTCCCTGAACCAGCTCTTCCCCGGATGGTGGTGAGCCTGCATATGCCTCGCCTATGCCCCAAACAAGCAAGCCAACCCACCAACCCCGTTCCCAGGGTGACCTGGTAATCCCTTCTGGAAGGAAGTGGCCAGTGGAATCCAGAACCTAAAACCACACATACCCTTTGATCAAGTCTGCATCTGGGAATTTACACACAGAGATGTTCCCCTTAGTGTTGTAATAAAGGAAACACTGGGAATATGATAAATACTCAATAATAGAGGGCTGGTTAAATACATGATAGTATATTGGGTAACTATTAAAAATTACACCATCCAAAAACTTTTCAACAATACAGAAACACTAAGGATATATTCAGTTGGGGGGAAATTACTTAAAAATGTAAATATATGCATTGAAAAACTGGAAGGAAGGACCCCAACTGTCAATGGTGGTTCTGGCTGTGTTGAAATTGAATGCGTTATCTTCCTCATTACAGTTTTCCATTTTCCAAGTAGCCTGCAAAAAGCACAGATTACTTCTGTAATCTGAATGTCTGGAGAACAGCCTCCCTTTCTGCTCTCATGTCACGGGCACACCACGTCTCCAGGTCCCTGACATCCTTTTATACCTCGACCTCTGCATGCTGTTGGCACCCCGAGTCCACGGCCCCGCCCCCAGTCCCCCCATCAGCTCACAGCCCTGGACCCAGCTCTCCTCCCAGGTCTCTGGCTGCTCCTTTGCAAGCTCCCCTTCCTCTATCTTCTTTGGAAAATAATGTATCTACTCTTTTATTCTGAAGAGTAAACCCCACTCGTGGCAGACAAGTCAAACAGTCTGGAAAGGTGTGAAGCCCCCCAGTCCTGCGAGGTGGTGGCTTGGGGCAGGCCGGGCAGTCAGAGCCAAGTCTGGTGAGGGAGGCTGGGCTGGGCGGTGCAGAGCTGTCCTCACCAGGAAGGAAGGTCTGGACCTGCTCTCACGGGCACTGCAGGGTGCTGGGCCGGGAAGAGCCCTGAGCCCAAGGGCGATGTGTTCGGATTTGCGTTTCCAAATGATGGTACTTGCCGTGGTGTGGAAGACGTAAGGCGGTGGGCAGTGGGCAGCGCTGGCATCCCGGGGGGGGTGAGGGGCAGACGTGGTGAGGCTGCGGGGATGGAGAGGGAGTGGACGGAGCAGACAGAGGGGAAGGGATGGGGCCACGGCTGGCCCACCTGGCCCCTTGGTGCATATCGGGAAAAGACCCTCCTTCAGGTGGAGATCACCCCATGCTAGGGGCATCACTTGGCCAGCGGAGCATAGGCTGGATTCCAGCACCCAGCTACCCCCTTGGCCAGGTGCCTGTGTGCAGTGGACAGCCTGCATGACCCCAGAAGATGGAAGCACAGGGTATGGGGTGGTGAGGGGAGGGCAATCCTAAAGCTGCCAGGGAGGTTTCCCTCATGGTCTAGCAACTTGGTGCTAGCAATAACGGTGCCAACAGCAGGCATGAGATGTTTCCTGTAGCTTTTTTGAGTCTTGCAAACTAGGAAGATGTCCTACACGTGGCAGGTGCTCGGCAAATGTTCAATGAATGAGGCAAACCAGGTAACCAGATCTTTTAAAAAAAATTTTTAAGTGAAATACTAGAATTAAAAACTGAGAAATTCACTTGATATAAAAAGGGCATGCAGGGGGTGAGGAGAGATGTCCACCCTTCATCTCCTCTCTGAATCCAGCGTGATGAGTGGACCGCTTGGCACAGCCTAATTACAGGATGCACCACGAGGTTTCCTCTCACACATCCCGTCATCCTTCTCAGCTTGTGCACTACATCTGTGAAAGGCACCAGGCAGTCTTCCCTCAGGGTAGGTAGGAAAGGCTGTGGCCACCGGGAGAGTCTGCCCACTGGCGGGGTACACAGAACATCCATGCGCTGGAAACAGCACAGCTGTCAACACTGCCCTATAACTGGGGAGCTCTTGGTTGGGGCACGAATTTGGATTGCACAAACTTTCCTAAAGTCATAGAATCTTTGCAGAGTTAGGCTGCAGATTCACGGAGGTTGCTGTGACCATTTATTCAAGAAACACTGATTGAGCCGCTGACCCCATGCCAGCCATACAGAGTCTGGGGACACAATGCCAGGTTGACAAGATCTTCGTGTCCCCCAGCCATCATGCGGCTCACATTCCAGTGCAGGGGTGACATTTGCCAAGCAGCTACAACTCAGACTGAGAGAAGGAGGGGGGCACCTGACCCAGGGGGGCTTGGGAAAAGCCTCTGGAGAGGAGACAGCAGTGGAGGCCCACTGGCAGGTGGCATCCAGCCAACAGAAGAGGGGAAACTCAAGGCCAGGAAAAAAATATGTTCAAAGTCCACCTGGGGCCACGTGGGATCCAGTAAGCCCACCAGAGCCTCTCTGACCACTGATGACAACAGGCTCTGGACAAAATGCAAAAAGCAGCTCCCTGAGAACGCTGAAAGTAAACACAAGCAGACAGACCCTGGAGAGAGGGCAAAACCTGGAGAAGTGAGCAGCATGAAGACGAGCTGCTATTTTCTTTCCTTGTTTTTTTTTTTTTTTTTTTCCTTCTTCTTCTTATTTTGTCTAACAGCTTTGACCAGCAAGCAGGCCCGCAGTGGAGCTGTGGTGGCAGCTTCAAAATACATAAGGGAGAAAAGACAGAACTGAAGAGAGAAATACACAAATGCACAATTATAGTTGGCGACCTCAACACTCCTCTCTCAATAATTGAAAGAACAAGTAGACAAAAAATGAGCGAGGATCTAGAAGAACTAACTGAACAATACCATCATCTAACTTGACCAAACTGTCATTTATAGAACACTCCACCCAACAACAGTGAAATACACATTCTTGCCAAGAGCACATGGAACATTCAATGAAACAGACCATATTCTGGGCCATAAAAGTATTTGAATCATATAAAGTATGTTTTCTGAGCATTACAAAATTAATAACAAGGAAATTAATGACAGAAAGATATCAGGAAAATCCCTACAAATTTGGAAGCTGAGTAATAAGTTCTAAATATCCCACAGGTCAAAGAGGAGGTAAAAATAAAATTAGAAAATATGTTTTAATTGAATGAAAATGTAAATACTGCATATCAAGATTTGCATTCTTAGAGGGAAATGTATAGCATTAAAATGCTTATATTAAAAAGGATTTCGAATCAATGATCTAAATTGCTGCCTTAAGAAATGAGAAAAAGAAGAGCTAATTAAACCCAAAGCAAGTAGAAGAAAATAAGTCTCTAGCCACACTGACTAAGGAAAAAAAAGAAGACATAAATGTCAATATCAGGAATGAAGGAGAAGATAGAACCTAAAGACATCAAAAAGGATAATAAAGGAATATTATGAACAAGTTTATGTACACAAATTTGATAACTTAGATGTAATGAACAAATTCTTTGAGAGACACAAACTACCAAAGCTCATTCATGAAGAAATATACAGTCTGCACAGTCCTATATCAAACCTTAAGAAGACCACAATGAGACACCACCTCACACCCACTGGGATGGGGAAAAGCAAAAAGACCGATAACAAGTGAGGTGAGGACAGGGGAAAATCGGACCCCTCATACATTGCAAAGTGGTGCAACCACTCTGGAAGACAGTCTGGCAGTTTCTCAAAAGGTTACCCATAGAGTGACCATGACTCAGCAATTTCACTCCTAGGTGGAGTCCGAGAGGAATGAAAACACATGTCCACACAAAAACTTGTAAATGAATATTTATAACAGTATTATTCATAAGAGCCAAAAACTGAAAAGAACACAAATGCCTATCAACTGATGAATAAACAAAATGCAGTCTATCCACACAATGGAATATTATTTGTCCGTAAAAAGGAATGAAGTACTGACACACGTTACAACACAGGTGAACCTTGAAAACATTATGCTAAGTGACATACTGTATGATTCTGTTTATATAAAATGTACAGAATAGGCGACTCTATAGAGACAGAAGGTAGATCAGTGGTTGCCAGGGGCTGGGGGTAGGGGATAGAGGCAGGGGAGTTGGGGTGACTGCTAAAGGGTAAAGGGTTTCTTTCTGAGGTGATGCAAATGTTCTAAACTGACAGTGATGATGGTTGTATAACTCTGTAAATATATTAAAAACGAACGAATTGTATACTTTAAAGGAGTGCATTGTATGGTATATGAATTACATCTCAACAAAGCTGCTACTGGGACTTCCCTGGTGGTCCAGTGGTTAAAACTCCGCGCTCCCAGTGCAGGGGGCCCGGGTTCGATCCCTGGTCAGAGAACTTGATCCCGCATGCCACAACTAAAAGAGCCTGCATGCCACAACTAAAGATCCCACATGCCGCAACCAAGATCTCGCATGCCACAACTAAGACCTGGAGCAGCCAAATAAATTAATTAAAAGAAAAAAAAGCTGCTACCAAAAAAATTTAATAAGTATTTAAAGTATATTAAGAAAAAAAATAACTAGGACATCAAACCCATGATTTTTTTTTGGATACTATTAGTTATGGCAAACTAAAATAAGTTTTTAGGTAAAACAAAAACTACGAATCTATTTCATAAAGACATTAAATTTTTAAAAATCTCAAGGAGAAAAAAGAATCTCAACGAGAGATGTTCAGTGTATGTAACACAGCTTATTTTAGTGGCAAAACAAATTACAAAGGTCATATACATTAGCATTACATAAATATTTTATTTATATAATCATTACGGGTCCAGAGTCTGCTTTATATTTTCTGATACATCCTACTGCATCTTTAAGAGCCCAAGTGATCACACGGGGACGTGGCCTTCCTGAGTGCCACGCTCTCCCGTC
The DNA here is from genome assembly GCF_949752795.1 of Hyperoodon ampullatus. Taxonomy (NCBI): domain Eukaryota; kingdom Metazoa; phylum Chordata; class Mammalia; order Artiodactyla; family Ziphiidae; genus Hyperoodon; species Hyperoodon ampullatus. The sequence continues at coordinate 175,378,748 of NC_136916.1, read as the reverse complement.
GTCACACACTGAGCTCCAGGTGGCAGCTCACATCTCAGGTTTTTAACTGGAGTCTGCTTGACACCCCAAGAAAAGTGCTGCCGAGTGAAGGTGAAGAGAAGGACTGGGCTGGGGGCAGGAGTCTGAGGTTCTGGATTCCAGGGACCCCTTCCCCAGCTTTGCCCAAGATTTTGGATGACCCAGGAGACACATGGGGACCCCCTGGCCGCTTGTGAAGGCAGCCAGTGAGGCCCACAGATCAGGTCCAAGCCCCACAGTGGCTGTCCACCTCTGCGCTGAAAGCTGAGCCGTTCAGGACTGGTTTCCACATCTACCTGTGGAGGCAGAAGGGCCGCCCTCACAGAGGTGCCGGGGCTATGACTTCAGGCCTGAGGCCGCAGGGTCCACCACTGTCAAGTTCACAGTGGGGTCCCTGACACCGGGCATCGAGCTGCAAGCAGTGGGACCGAGCAGGCTTCTGAACTCAAGGGCTGCCCCATGCAGGCTTCTCCAAGAAGAAAGCACACGGCCCTCACTGCCAAAGCTTTATTTACACCCAAGACCAACGCTTCCTTCGCCCTGTGAACAGGAGGGCCTGAAAGGGTGTGGGAATCAAGGCACCGGGTCAAGGTCTTACCCCCCTTACCAGCCAGCCGTGTGCTGGCTGCTGGAAGCTTTCTGAACCTTGGGCACCCTGCCAGAGGGATGAGGTGACAGCGGCGCCTGGTACACCTCCCAGGACTGCTGTGTCGCGGTAGATGACGCACAGGGAGGGTCCAGTACAGACCCAGTCCATGCCACCCGAGAGCACCCCGCCGCCACTTGACAGGTGGGGCAACAGGAGCCCGGAAGAGACAAGGACCCACGGCGAGCCACACGGAGCGGTGACCATGCTTCCCTCAGCACCAGGCTGTCCCCGCCCTCCCCCGTCTCCACCTCCCTTAGGCTCCCGCTCTCATCTCATAAAAAGTTTGGCTGAAGGCAAAACTTAGCCAGAACTGCAGAAGTACGAAGAGTCCAAACAAAAGGCGTTTTAGTATAAAGCTGATGAAAGAGACAAATGGAGAGTAATCAGAACCTCATTAGAGCAAATAAGCAACCTGCCTACAACGCCACGAAGACTGATGGTGCCCGGGAACCAGGAGGTGAAGGTGCTGAGTCTTCCAGACAGCTGCCACTGCGGGAACGGACACTTCAGGACACCCTCATCTACACCAGCAGAGACCCTGCAAAACACCAATCGGGACTCTCACTGATGCTCCCAAACCCTGGCCCCCAGGGCTGTGGTTCGCCACTCGGGCTCTTCGTTAGAATCACCTGGAGAGTTTTCACAACGCTGGAGGCCGAGACCATCTGCAGGCACGGGTGGGTATCCTCTAAGTCTCTGGGTGCTCAGACCACTGCACCAGGGCAGCCAGTCCAGACCAGCAACCACTGGCTGCATGAGCAGCCGGTTCATTCCCCCTCGGGGCAGGACACCCACGGTCGGTGCCGGAGAAGAGCGTGTTAACAGATGCTGACTCAGCTTCCACTTCACCTGGGTGGGCTTATCACTTGGGATTTTTTTTTAATTGGCCTGGATTAAGGCCGTTAGTCATTCCTGCAACAGTCCCATCCCATCCACCCAGCACTTTGCTAGGCTCAGGGAAAACAGCAGGAATGGAGCAAATCCCTGCCCTCAGGGAGCTTACATTCTGTGGGGAAACTGCAGCAGAGTGAGGGGCTGTGACAACAGGCAGAGAGAGATGAGAACCCAAGGAGGTGGGAAGGACGAGCCAGAGGCCTCGCCCACTGTCACCTGCATGATAGGACACACATCTGCAGTGGGTTTGGGACAAAGCTCCAAAAGGAGGTCAAGGAATGAACTCAAGATCTGGAAGTCAAGACGGCCCTTTACAAACTTAAAAAGAAAGAAAGATGTAGAACAAGCATGGACTATTGATGATTCTGGTCAAACCAACACTAGAGCAAAAAAAGTGAGCTGGTCTGTCAGAGTAGATCTCATCCTGAGAACTACCCGAGCGGGTGGGGGTCGGTGTTTTCAAGGCCCAGTGGGGACCTGAGGGCACCTGGGACTCTCCTTCTCGGGAGCAGAGTTGACCTATGCATCGGAAGTCGCGCTCGGCCCCAGCCTGCCCAGTGTCGGCCCTGCCCACGGAAGGGAAGAGAACTGGAGCAGAGGCCAGGTTCCCAGTGTCGGGAGCCACATGTCCCAGATTTTCCAGGGCTGCTCCAATTGGCAGTGCTCGATCCTGCTTGGCTGAGAGGTAATTTGCTGAGGTTGGGGCTCCAGAATTCAGTCTCGCAAAAAGGGTGATTCACTCAATATGCAATATGATTTTTAAGTCTCTGTAGGAGTTCTTCTACAACTTTCATTCATGATACAAGGGAGAAATTTTATTACCTATCCTAACTTTTGGCTCAAACTACATAGTTATCTTAAAGCAAACCTAAAAGTAACTACCTTGGAGCCTTTCCCACAGTGCTGGTGGGCCCTGCAGATCCAGAACTCTCCAGCTCCCATTCCCTGCCGGGCAAAGAGCCAGGGCCCTGCGAGGCTGGAAACTCCGCCATCTATGAGACACTGGGGCACATGAGAGCTCAGACTTGGCTGAGAGCTGCAGTGTTAGAACCACGGCACCAGCCCTCATCTGGCCCAGGATCTCCCAAGTCCTCGGCCTCTGTCTACACTTCTGGAATGACCAGTTACAGCTGAATTGCAGCTAGCCTTTATTTCCCATTTGTTGGAGGGCCCACTCCCTCTGCAGAAATCCCAGGGAGGCCACTGCCCCCCGAAATGTGGGCAGGTGGGTGCTCCTGCAGGGCTCCATCATGATGGGAGGGGCAGCTGACCCCAGCAGCTCACTCCAAGTTACCCCCTGAGCACCTGCTCTGGTTCCAGGTCCTGTGGGAGATGCCGGGGCGCAGACATGACTGGACTGAGCCCCCCTCACAGGCAGGTGTAAATGAACAGCTGTCGGGTGAAGGTGCTCACAGCCTATTTATCACTGAGATAGGTCACAGGTGGTGCAGGTCAATCCAGGACGAAGACCAAGGGTGCTCACGTGTGAGAAGCATGGGACCTCTGTGTTCAGAGGCCCTTTGAGACCTGGCTTCTCAAAGTGTGGTCCATGGGCCGTCTGTCTCTGCATCTCCTGGGAGCTTGCTGAAACGCAGGATCCCACCTGCAAAGGACTGAATGCTTGTGTCCCCCCCCAAAATCTATATTTTGAAGCCCTAATCCCCAATGTGATGATATCTGGAGATGGGGCCTTTGTGAGGTAATTAGGTTTGGATAAGATCATGAGGGTGGAAGTCCCATGATGGGAATGGTCACCTTAAAAAGGGATGAAGAGCCCAGAGCTTGCTCGCTCTCCATCCTGTGAGGACACAGCAAGAGGCAGCTATCTACAAACCAGGAGGAGCCCCCTCACCAGAGCCCGACCACCCTGGCACCCTGATCTCGGACTTCCAGGCTCCAGAACAATGAGAAATAAATGTCTGCTGTTTAAGCCCCCCAGGCTGTGGTATTTGATTACAGCAGTCTGAGCTATGACATCATCTTCCTGAAACAGAGTCTGCATCCTAACAAGAGTCCCAGGTGCTCTCCCACAGCACAGGAGAGTTCAGAGGCCCTGCTTTAAAGATGATCTCATCCTGCCCCTTTACTATACCACGGGGGAAACCCTTGACTGAGAGAGGCTTTTTTTTTTTTTTTTTTTTTTTGCGGTACGCGGGCCTCTCACTGCTGTGGCCTCTCCCATTGCGGAGCACAGGCTCTGGACGCGCAGGCTCAGCGGCCATGGCTCACGGGCCCAGCCGCTCTTCGGCATGTGGGATCCTCCCGGACCGGGGCATGAACCCGTGTCCCCTGCATCGGCAGGCGGACTCTCAACCACTGCGCCACCAGGGAAGCCCTGAGAGAGGCTTTAGTTTAGAGATTTGCCTAAAATCAGCCAGCTAAGCAAGTAGGAGAGGGAGGATGGGAACCCAGGTCTGCTGGATCTCAGGCCAATAAGCACTGGCGGCCCGGAGGGGCTCAGACCTCCGTGGTAACATGAAGGTCAGACCACAGACATCCTGGGTTCCAGACCAGACCCATGTTCGAGCAGACCATCAGGAGACAGAAGAGTCAGAAGACCCTGTACTGGCAGCACGGGGCCAGCACGAGTACGCAGGCTCGGAGGGTTCGTGCGGAACACGTCCTGCCGACCTTCTGGAAATGAAGCCAGGCGCTCTGCGGTGACGAGGGATGTGATCCATTCATCAAACCAGAGCAGAGAGAGATGGGCCAAGAAAAGACAGGGGAACCAAATAGCCCATTTGCTGTAATGCACTGGGCTGGACCAGGGGAGTCCAGAATCCCAACATTCATCATGTGGCTAAGCTTAAGGAATAACAGTCTACGACTGGAAAGTAGCTTTGAAGTTATCTGTTCCCACTGCTCCTCAGACCCGGTGGGAGGCTGTCTGGCCACACCGTCCTGCTCCATGGTGGGCTCAGCTCCATCGTCGGACACCTACCCCCTACCTTCAGAATGCTGACTCACTTTAACCCAGCAATTTGAGTTCCGGGGCACAAGTTGCAGGAAATAAACTGCCAATGTGGAAAACACTAGATGCACAAATGTGTGTCACAGTGGAACGTATAACAAAGTAGACTGCGATGGTTTGTCTGGAGATTGTAACAAGAGAGGGAAACGACCCACATACCCCTGACTGAAGCACGGTTCTCTGAAAAGACATTCTCTGAGCACACGGTTTCCACAGGGTGCCCATAATAGGGTGAGGCACAGGGGCACCCACCCTGTCAGCCAGGTCAGGAGGATCAGTCACAGCGTGACACACACCATAGCCAGATACGTCTTAGCAGGGATCAGCCAGATCATAAATATTTTTGGCTTTGCGGGCCATGTGGTCTCCGGTGCAATTACTCAGCTCTACCACTGTGGTGTGAAAGCAGCTGTAGCCCATACACAAATGAATGACAGGAACTGCATTCCGATAAAACTTTATTTACAAAAACAGGCAGCAAGTCAGATTTAGCCCCAAGCTGCAGCTTGCCGATCCCTGATCTCCACCTTCACATCTATTAACTTTAAATGGCAAACCAAACCAAACAAAAGGAAATGTCCTAAAATCCAACCTCAGGAAATGGTTTAAGAAGCTAAACCATTTGAAATTGACTCATTCGATCCATATTTATCGAGTGCCTGCTGTGTCGGACACGGCTCTGAGCGCTGAGGATAAGGCATGGAGCAAATTAGCCAAGCATACTGCATCAGGGGAATGTACTAAAAATCTACAGGAAGTCATTTCACTGTAAGGAAAACCTTTACAATGCTGTGTGAAAAGCAAAATACAAAACAGTATAAACATGAGACCAAACAATGTTTTAAAAAACACACAGTGGAAAAGAACAATGAAATAAAAATATTTAAATGTGAGGCTTCCCTGGTGGCACAGTTGTTGAGAGTCCGCCTGCCGATGCAGGGGACACGGGTTCGTGCCCCAGTCCGGGAAGATCCCACATGCCGTGGAGCGGCTGGGCCCGTGAGCCATGGCCGCTGAGCCTGCGCGTCCGGAGCCTGTGCTCCGCAACGGGAGAGGCCACAGCAGTGAGAGGCCTGCGTACTGCAAAAAAAAAAAAAAAAAAAAAAACACATAAAAATATTTATTTAAATGTTACTAATGTTTACCTTTGGCTGGCTCAACTACCCCTTCTCTCTGTTTCTATTTCTGGTTTTTTCATATAATCACATATTACTTTTATAATAATAACAGTCCTTCCGTTGTTTTTAAAAGAGGAAACCCGTCTTGATTTTAAGCTACGGTCTGTGTCCCTGCTGCAGTTTCCACGGCTGCCCCTGAATGTAGTCAGAAAAAGACAAGCCGCTCAGCCCTAGGTGTTCCTACACTCACCAGGCAGGGCTGCAAAGTTCAGCACCTGGGACAGAGCCCCAGGCCCCACGGGAGCCCAGCAGGAGGGTAGAGCCCTCCCAGGTGGCCGTCCACACCTTTCCTCTCTGGCCCTCCTGCTGGGTCCACACAAGGCACTTGGGCCACACCTATCAGAGGAAACAGAACTGAAGCAGGAAAGAGACTGGTCCCCTGAGTTTGGCTGATGCAAATGGAAATAGTCCTTGTGACCCAGCAAGGGAGGACAGGCAGTCAGATTGTTGGTAAAAAGGAAGTAAAAACAAATATTGCACGGATCCCTTTACCCACATTATTAGCTGGGGAGAGACTGGCAAACATGCCAATACCAGTCACAGCAACATCTGCTCCTAATTGCTTCTCCCCCAGCATTCTCAGAACGCGTCAGCTGGCGTCTGCCCTAGGAGAAAATCCGATATTTTTAACAAAGTCTTAAATCAGATGGCGTCCTTGATGAGTAATTTCTTACGTGTTTGGTCTTTGAGGCTAAAAACAGCACACCTCTAAGGGACGTGGCCGTCACCGGGGCTGGTTGATCAGGAGGCCCCACTTCAAACAGCATGACTAAGAGTTTCCAATTCCAGCAGCACTTTCCAACGTCTTCTTTCATTTATCATGTATTTATATCCCATATACAAGTGTTCTAGTGCTTTTAAAAGTCCACACATCCACTTCTTTATGGGTAACTTTTCTCTCTTTTCCAACTATTCTTGTTTTAAAAAACAGTCTCTTGTAAAAGAAAAATGTGTGTTTTTTTAAAAAAGAGTACATCGCTCTATGCTCTAATTCTCCCACTTGTGAAGTACTTTAGGCAAAATACCTATGGATAAAACATCCTGTTCTCTTTAAGGAAACTGTCTCTGGTTTTAGGTTCTCCTGCAAACACCAGCAGCCCCTTCCACAGCCTGGGGGGAAAGTGCCTTCCTGCAGCAGCCTGTCTGACACACCAACTCGCTTTTCGAATCCAGCACTGGAGGTCTTGTCCCACGTCCTTCCATCCTGGCCACGCAGATCGGCCTCTTCTCAGTGAAGACCTGCTGGGGGGCTGCACCTGCCCAGGATGGGGTAGGAGGCGGCCCTGGAGGGGGATGCCTTTAGGTAGAGGCTTTGGCGTTGCAGATGCAGCAGGCTAGAGCCCTTCGGCGTGGGACCACTGACTCCCCTGAATCCCTAATGGAGGAGGACACTCTCTGATGTTCCACACCCTCTTCTTTCAAGGTCAAGAGCAATGCAGGTATCATCATGAACTACCCTGTAGCATTCTAGTGGCTGTGTGCCTCCTTCAGACCAGGGCGGTGCTTCTCAGAGCTTGAAACAGCCATCCTGAAATCACTGAGCCCCCCAGAGGCAGGAGGCAGTCAGGCTCCTCCCCACTGCCCCTCCCTGAGCCCCTCTGCACCCCTGATCCCAGTCCCCCTGCTCACAAACCTCCCATGGCTCCCCGCTGCTGATCCAAACCCAGACTCACGGCATTAAAAGCCTCTCTGCCCGGCCTGTCCCACTGCCTGGGGCCCATGCCTGGTCAAGTTGAGCAGGCCACTGGCCATGTACATACCTTGTATCCCCCAAGTCGAGCAGGCCACTGGCCCTGTACACACCTTGTATCCCCCAAGTCAAGCAGGCCACTGGCCCTGTACACACCTTGTATCCCCCAAGTCAAACAGGCCACTGGCCCTGTACACACCTTGTATCCCCCAAGTCAGGCAGGCCACTGGCCCTGTACACACCTTGTATCCCCCAAGTCAAGCAGGCCACTGGCCCTGTACACACCTTGTATCCCCCAAGTCAGGCAGGCCACTGGCCCTGTACACACCTTGTATCCCCCAAGTCAAACAGGCCACTGGCCCTGTACACACCTTATATCCCCCAAGTCGAGCAGGCCACTGGCCCTGTACACACCTTGTATCCGCCAAGTCGAGCAGGTCACTGGCCCTGCACACACCTTGTATCCCCCAAGTCGAGCAGGCCACTGGCCCTGCACACACCTTGTATCCCCCAAGTCAGGCAGGTCACTGGCCCTGCACACACCTTGTATCCCCCAAGTCAGGCAGGTCACTGGCCCTGAACACACCTTATATCCCCCAAGTCGAGCAGGTCACTGGCCCTGCACACACCTTGTATCCCCCAAGTCGAGCAGGTCACTGGCCCTGCACACACCTTGTATCCCCCAAGTCGAGCAGGTCACTGGCCCTGCACACACCTTGTATCCCCCAAGTCGAGCAGGTCACTGGCCCTGCACACACCTTGTATCCCCCAAGTCGAGCAGGCCACTGGCCCTGCACACACCTTGTATCCCCCATCCTGTGTGACTGCCCTCTGCCTCCATCCACTCATTCAGTCACCCACGGTCTCCTGAGTGCCTACTATGTGCCAGGCACTGTTCTAGGAGCTAGAAGTCAGCAGCAAACAAAACAGACAAAAATCCCTGCCCTGGAAGAGCTTACATTCGAGGGGATGGAGACAAGGCAAATAGACAAGTAAAATCCATAGTGTGCCGGGTGATCATAAATGCTATGGAGAGAAAAGAGGTGGCAGGGGGACTAGTGAATGCCAGGGGTGGTTGGCACGGTGGTCCGGGAAGGCCTCACTGCAGAGGTGGCATTTGAGCAGAACCCTGTAGGAGGGAGGGAGCCTCTCCGTAGAAAACTGGGAGGAGGGCATTCCAGGCAGAAAGTGCAAAGTGCAAAGGCCCTGAGGCAGGACTGTGCTGGTGTGTTCTAGGAAAGGCAAGGAAGCGGGTGGGGCTGAGGCTGAGCGGAGACCATGAGGCCTTGTGGGCTGCCCTAGGGACACAGCTTCTCCTGTGAGTGAGACCTGAGCCTGGAGGGTTCTGACCAGAAGAGTGACACATCTGACTTCCACTGTCACAGGCCACTCTGGCTACTGTGTTGAGGACAAACCGTAAGGGGTCGGGGGAGGGGGGGTGTGGTGGGGGAAGACAGATACCAGAGAGGACACTACTGCAATTATCAGGGCAGCTTAAACCCAAGTTATGACTGGATTTGCTGATGGTTTGGGTGTTGGGGGGATGACAGGAAGAGGGGAGAGAGGGATGGTTCTGATGGTTTGGGCCTGAACAACCAGAAAGATGGAGTTGCCACTTTTTTTTTTTTTTTTTTTGGCCACACTGTGTGGCATGCGGGATCTTAGTTCCCTGGCCAGGGATCGAACCCATGCCCCCTGCATTGAGAATGTGGAGACTTAACCACTGGACCGCCAGGGAAGTCCTGGAGTTGCCATTTCCTAAGTTAGGGAAGCAACAGGAGGGGCAGGCTGTGGTGAAGGACGGGAGTGGACATCACTTCTCTATGGGACTGACGGTGACCAACCTTTAAGCCCCAACGGTCTCCTCTGAGAAGCCTTCCTTACACTGAGCTGAGCTGAAAGCTCACCCGCTCTGAATGCCGGCCCCTCCCTCCCCACCACCCCTCCTCTCATTCACGTATACACACACACACACACACACACAGAGCACTTCTCCACCCCACTTATTTGTATCCACATATTATTCCCCTGAGTAATCTGAGGCTGATTCATTTTATAACATCTGGAAGCATTTGCACACAGTAGGTACTCAACAAATATTTTTAGTAATATGCTGTATAGAATTGCACCTATGGGGCTTCCCTGCTGGCGCAGCGGTTGAGAGTCTGCCTGCCAATGCAGGGGACACGGGTTCGTGCCCCGGTCCGGGAAGATCCCACATGCCGCGGAGCAGCTGGGCCCGTGGGCCATGGCCGCTGAGCCTGCGCGTCCGGAGCCTGTGCTCCACAATGGGAGAGGCCACAACAGTGAGAGGCCCGCGTACCGCAAAAAAAAAAAAAAAAAGAAAAAAAAAGAATTGCACCTATGATGCTTTAATAATCTAACAACTCAAGAATGTTCTTTCAAAACATCTAAAAATTATGCTTCCCACTGATTAAATATTAAGTGGTAATTATTCCATCTCAAGGGTCCTATATATAGATGCTGACCCACTCCCAATCATTCAAAATGCCCAGGCAAGCTCTCTGGAAAGGCCATGTGAGGAAGAGGTGTGTTACCTTGCTGGTCCTTATGTCCCAAGCTTTCATTTCAGAGCTGAAGCCGCCACATACGAAAACGTTGTGGTCTCTTGGATGAAATTTCAAGGTGGTGATTCTAAAGTCACTTTGACCACTGAATAGCTGGGTTCCTGCAACACGAAAAGAGAAGAGAGGGTTAGAAAATACTCAGATCACAAACTAAATACCTTAACACTAAGATGCCATCTGATATGGAGCCACGGGAGAGCACAGCCCACCTGGGCCTGAGGCGACCAATGGAGACTTTCTGGAAACACAACAGCAGCGGCATGTGCCCTCACTCTCTGGCCACCCGGTCCTCAGTTAGCTGAATCCCCCCACCCCCAGGGATAAACAAGATGCCTGAATCCACCTTTTCGGTGCTCTGTAAACATTATGCACATCAACTCACTTCAAGCACATAATCCAGTTTGCAGTTGAAAAAAGCAAGGCCCAGGGAGACTGAATAACATTTCCAGAGCTACACAATTAATTTTGTTAGGTTATTTACTGGGAGTCTAAAAGCCAAAAGCAGGATGCTCCAACATGATTCTTTTTAGGATCAGCATCTTACAGTCACACCCTCACGATAACCCATCAATGGTTTGCCATAGAGAGTGGCGCGTGGGGTGGCATCAGCCTCTGGGCGATGAATGAGAGCGTGACGTCACAGCGGCTCAGGTCACAGGTTGGAGGGGGTGCGTGGACCACCTTTTCTATCTGCCATGAAACTGCCGTCAAGTGCTCCTGGACGCTGTGCAAACGACTGCGTGCACACACATACCTCTGCTGTGGAAACTGTTCCTATCACTGAGCTCTCTTAGAGGTAAGCCATAAAAACACCAGAAATGTCGATCATTTAGAACAGCTCAGACTCGGGGAACAGACCTTTTGTGCTGAGCCCAGGTCTCGAAAGCCAGCATGCCTTCCTCTACACGGTGCCACAGCCCGGGAGGGACAACCTTGAAACGCTTCCCCTGGATTGAGGCAGTGGGCAGTTAGGGACATAAGAAGCTGGATACCAATGCAACGCCAAGATCTCAAGCATCGGGCTTCCCTGGTGGCGCAGTGGTTGGGAGTCTGCCTGCCGATGCAGGGGACGCGGGTTCGTGCCCTGGTCCGGGAGGATCCCACATGCCGCGGAGCGGCTGGGCCCGTGAGCCAGGGCTGCTGAGCCTGCGCGTCCAGAGCCTGTGCTCCGCGGCGGGAGAGGCTGCAGCGGTGGGAGGCTCGCGTACCGCAATAAATAAATAAATAAATAAATAAGATCTCAAGCATCATCTCCCTTACGGGAACCCAGGAAGGACACTTGTTCCTTCAATTCAGAGAGCGCCTCCGGAAGGCTGCCCTGCTCTGTGTTTAGGACCACACTTTAGTTAAGTGCTCCACCAGCTCACCAGGTAAGGAAATGAAAGTTGTCAGTTGGTCCTCTTGAGAATTACAGCAGAAGCCTTGACAAATCCAACTTGCCTAGATCCTTGGTCTCCAAACTTGCCTGACAGTACATCCCAGCCATGAGAACCCCTTAGGCACATACCTCCAACACAAGTATATTTATTTATAAGTTACACAGTGTGCTACTGTACCAATATATTAAGAATATAAAAGCAATTACCAAAAAAAGAACATTTTGGAGGATGAGACAAGGGTAAAATAAACAATATTTTAAACTATATTTTAATAGCCGTTTACTGAGAGTGTCAGCAAACCTCTTGGAAATTATTAAATCACGTGAGTTATAATAATTTTAGTAAGAGCAACAGGACTGAATATGCTTCCACTTTTTAAAAATGTAGGGACCTTTTTGTGACTCAGTGATTTGACAGTAGCCTGGTTACAGCTTGAGTTGACACACTGATGTCCGTCAGAGCCCCAAAGCCTCCTTCCAGAGATGTGAGGACCCAGAATGGAAGACGTTTACCACTAGCAACAGGGGAGACATTTTCCACTTCCATCTACCACTGATGCAAAGGATTTTGTGAACAGTTTGCTAATAAAGCTCCATTTCCCCTAATGTCAAGTAATGGCTCCTGCAAATAATCAGCGGCTGTTACTGTATTCTCATATTTTTAACAACCTAATTCAAAATCTACTGAAATTTTCATTTACAGGATTTTAAAGCAGGATTAGAAAAACACTGTTCCCAGGTTAAGAGTGCTGACACTGAAGTTTTTAATAGGTGACACGTTCACATCGTTTTTGGCAACAAAAATTACAGAATGATATAAACAATGAAAAACATCTGTTTTCAAAGTGTTCTCTCCATAGTACAGATTTCTTGGAAAGAAGCTACTCTCTTGTTCTTTGTTCAAGCATCACCTTTACCTTGATGGATGATTAAGTGTGTTGATTTTTTTCTGATATCTTCTAAGGGCCTACAATTGGCAGTCAGTTGTCATCAGAGAAAACTCTGGAAACACTTGACTTTTTGTAAATGAAGACTCTATACCTCTTTTCTTTTTTTTTTTTTTTTTTTTTTTTTTGCGGTACGCGGGCCTCTCACTGTTGTGGCCTCTCCCATTGCGGAGCACAGGCTCCGGATGTGCAGGCTTAGCAGCCATGGCTCACGGGCCCAGCCGCTCCACGGCACGTGGGATCCTCCCGGACCGGGGCACGAACCCGTGTCCCCCGCATCGGCAGGCGGACTCTCAACCACTGTGCCACCAGGGAAGCCCGACTCTATACCTCTTTAAGCTCAACAAGCCCCTTAACTATTTTGCTACAAAATGCAACTCACAAAGATTTCCACGGTCATCCTATGTCATCACAATGCTGTCAAGAGCTGGCCAGTTTGGGTCATTGCACTGATGACGCTGAAGGGGCTATAGAAAGCAGCCTAGCTGTCCAAGCTGAGGGAGCAGTTAAGGCAAATGTGGTTCTCTGCCTGGTGCAATGCTGAAAAGCCATTTACAACTGGGATTATAAATAGCACTCTGTGGCAAGAGGGACAAAGCTTGATACCCGTTCTTAAATTACAGGAGTATTAAAGGACTGACGTGAACAAAGACAGGGAAGACATGATTCACCAACAGGAAATGAGTTGTTCTGGGGGTGGTAAGATAACTTCTTAAATCATACTAATATTGCTGTCATAATACTGTTTTTCTAATAAGTAAAGAACTCTTCTATAAAAGCACGAGGAAGATGAGCAGACTTGTAGTATTCTGTGTGCTGTGTCCCTCTCATTAGGTCAAGAGACAAGCAACACTCTCAAGTAGACCCCAAAAAATCACTTCCTGAGGAATTAGTCTAATTGGAAACCTGGTATTCCTAGTTCTTAATCTTCTTTTCCTTTCCTGAAACTTGTCTGGGACCCAAACTCTTCCTCGCCTTTTCTGCTACACTTTGGGGTCAGAAAGCAAGCGTGACATGCCCGGTTAGCAAGCCCCCCTCCCAGGGAGGATGGAGCAGGGGGCCGCCCGCCCGTGCGGTACTGTGTGTCCTGGGGATGGGCTTCGCGCCTGCAGCGCTGGCTTCGGGAGCTTCGCTCCAGCCAAGGGGCTGGGCCCGCTGTCACCACATCCCCTCGATGGAAAAGGAGCACAGACGTCGCTGCGACCCTCACACGGGCGCAAGAAGGCCCCTGTAGTCCAGAAGTCTTCTCTCCAGACAGATAGAGCTGTGCCTAATGCCGACTTCTTGCTCATTTGAAACTCACTGCCAACCCCCTTAAGTCCAAAAGGAAAAACAAACTCTATATGCCTGGAGAAAAAATTCTCCCTGTTTCTTGGACCATAGCATATACCATATGCTTATTTCAGGAAAAGCAGTGAATTAGGCATGTTTTTTTCAAAAAGTGCCGTGACAGTCTTGCCAATAATGGGGGAAAAAGATGAGAGGAAAAGTGAAAGTCGAGTTGCTAAAAGATAATGACTGAACTATTTTGCTGAAAAAATGTATTTCTGACTACGTTATTCATCCTCAATCCCCCAAAGAGATTGAGACAGAATCTATGTCTTTTAAGTACTAAAATTTTCCAGTTAGAAGACAAGCTGCAATTTATATTTTTTCCTACTTTTACTTGTAATAACTAGGCCTTTACTGTACTTCTTTGTTAAAAGGGACCAAAATGAAATTTTTCCATTTTTGAATAATAATTACAGATACTTATTGGGAAACACGAGGTAAGGAGGTCTGGGGCAAGACCGTGGCTCAGAAATCAGGACCCCAGCCATTGTCACCCAGCAGCCTGTTCAAAGTGGGAGGTGATACAGCAGAGGGGTGGAGAGTCACACACACCCGGGTCCCCCACCAGCTCTGTCACTTCCAGTGGAGCGACCTTGGGCAGGGTCCTTCACTGCTGGGTCACACACCCTGATAAACACACGTCTGTCGGGAGGGCTGTACGGAAAGCATTCTAGAGGGCCTGGCAGACAGCAAACAACAAAGGGGTTCAGAACTCTTACAGTTTGAAAAAAACTAAACCTCAAATTATTGAATTCACCCTTAGTTAAACTGAAAGCTAAAAACAAGGGATATGAGTTTTTAACAGCAGGGAACTTGAGAGATTATTGACGTTGAGTTTTTGTTCTGAGGCTATGAGAATACAATGCCCTGGGCTGGCCTTTACATTTAGTTAAAGAGATACAAATAAAGGCTGGCAAATATTTATCAGAAACTGTCTTGAAGGTGATAGCCACACTGGAGGTGAAAGTCCTTTGCTGTCAGATGTGTTCCTACTCTACAACTTTTCATAAATGGAGTAGCTTTTTTAGTTTTTTTTTTTAATTTTCTTTATTTATTTTCTTTTTTTTTTTTTAATATTTATTTATTTATTTATTTATTTATTTATTTATTTATTGGCTGTGTTGGGTCTTCATTTCTGTGTGAGGGCTTTCTCCAGTTGCGGCGAGCGGGGCCCACTCTTCATCGCGGTGCGTGGGCCTCTCACTGTCGCGGCCTCTCCTGTTGCGGAGCACAGGCTCCAGATGCGCAGGCTCAGTAGTTGTGGCTCACGGGCTTAGTTGCTCCACGGCATGTGGGATCTTCCCAGACCAGGGCTCGAACCCGTGTCCCCTGCATTGGCAGGCAGATTCTTAACCACTGCGCCACCAGGGAAGCCAGGAGTAGCTTGTTTATCGCATCCCCTCCTGGGCAATGCTACTTTGAGCACAATGGTTAGTTGTATATAACCTTTAACCGTGAGACTTATCTGGCTTGTTTACATGTTTGTTATGGAAAATTCCATTTATTCACTGCATGCTGCTTATAAGAAGCCGAGTTTTAAAATATTTTGTCTACTAACACTGACTTTATCTTGTTCTAACGAACTCAACCAGTATAAAAGAACTGTTCAGACTCTCTTGGAGTTAGGAAAAATCATTTCTTTTCCTCCTTGAATCCATAATGATACAAATAAACTATAAATCGCCATTAAAACAAAAACATGTTTAAGACAGAATGCAGAAGCTCACTGGTTCTCTTGACACTACTTGTGCTGCCAATGCACCATCACCGATATTGCTATGATAAGGCAGCTGGTAACGCTGGCCGGGCTCCTCCTCGGGGCGCCCCCCCACCCTTTCTCAGGTGGAGACACTGAGCTTCCCAAGGTGACCACCTGCGTGGCCAGGCAACACTGCCTGTCAACCCTAACGCCTACCCTGTGGGACCCTATGGTCACGAGGGCTCCAGGGCCCTGAGGGGCCTCCTCTGCCCCTCAGCACACCTGGCCCCCGGCCCAGTTCCTGGCACGTAAGAAGCACTTGACACAGGTCAGGTGAAACCCAAGTACGGGTCCCCAAGAAAGAGCAGGGAAGCTCATGCCCTCCTCTCCAGAGAGACGGTGCCTATCGCCTCCAGGCCTGCCTGGGGCTTGCACGTGTCATGCCACAGCCCTGCGTGGGACGTGTAATTACCCCATTTCTCAGCGTTGGGGGAGTGGGGGATGGAAGCCCAGAGAGGTGAGGCCTCATCCAGGGCCTTGCGAGTCGGCCACACTGGGACAGAGGCTGGACCCGTGTGACCCCGGAGCCCGCCCGCGAGCGATTCGTGACCTTTCCTTCTGCTGAGCTCTGCGTGCACATCGCAGGCTCGGGAGCCGGTAGGGGAGATGCTGACAAGGGACTGGCTGGCGCTGTCGGCTGGTGGTGATTGAGCTCGTGTTCCCAGGCAGGCGGTGTATGACTCATTCCGCGAAAATCAATATCCTTACACTCATCCTCTGGGAAGTATTCAGCCAGCTGTAAATTTAACCCTCCTGGCTCAAAGTGAACGAAGAAAGGAGCTTACTAACTTTCCAATCAAACTCTGTGAATCAGAAACAAGGGCCATCTTGGCACGCCAGGCAGAGTCCCGGGGAGGGTCCAGGCCAGAGTCAGATGGCCCGTGTCTGCACGTTCCCTGTAGATAAGCTAGCAGCCCCGGGATCAGCCGGCAAGCCTCTCAGATCCGTGGGCTCCTAATACGTGAAATCAGGAGAATAAATCTTACCTTCAGGGCTTGTTGTGAGAATTAGAAATAATGCATGTAAGACAGCAAGCCCCAGACAAATGACAGGCCCGACAGACAGTAGCTGCAGCAGCAGTGGTAGTCACAGAAGAAACAGCAGTAGCTGTTGTAGAAATTTCTTTCATATCAAGTTTGGCCACTGCATTTAATTAACTGGACAAGACTGAATTTTCCAAAATTAAAAAAAAAAAAAAAAGTTCTCAACTTGCAAACAGGTCCCAAAGGTAGAACTTAAGTTGGTTTTCTGGGACTCAGAGGTCACCACCAGAACAACAAACAAGCCGTGACTGTGTTTAGCCTCCGGGGTCAGTCAACAGAGGTTGTCCCACCTACAAAGGGAGCCAAACTGCAGTGCAATCACAATTAAACACACACAGAGATAAAAACATCACCTCTGTGCAGTAACGGTAATGAATGAAATAGTGCCGTTGATTAAAACCCACCTTTGATTTATCCAGAGGGCTGGCACGAGCTTAACTAGAGGCAGATGACTAGTCAGAGGTTTGTGGAGGCGTGGAAGGCCCTCGAGGGGAGGTTCTAAAGTGTGAGATACGGGGCTGGCAGGGGCTTTACTCAAGCATGGTAACATCTGATTTAATATCCACAACTAGGTCGGCTTCTTACCCCAAAGCTGTATGGAAAGAGGGGGAGAAATCGAGGGTGGGACTGGAGAGAAATACTCCTCCGAGTGGAGGAGAAGAGTGTAGGTGGGAATGGGGACGGGTGCCCGGGATCGAGAGGGCACAGCCTTGAGAACAGACTAGTTTAAAGGAGGGCTGGGAAAGGGATGCCGGTGAAGGATCGAGCTTAGGAGAAAGTGGGACTCCATCGTGTAGAGGAGTCTGCGGGGTCCCGCCTGTATCTGTGGGACGGAGGACAGGAGGGCAGGCAGCTGCTCCCAGGGCAAGAGGGCACTGGAGGGGCAGCAGCCAGGGACCACCGTCAGCTCAGACCTCACTGGGACACAGAGCTCTGCACAGCCTCCATGTCTGGATCTAGTAGTAAAACCCCGAGGACCGAAGGAGCAATGACACGAGACGTGCCCACACCCTCGGGAGCTCCATATCCATGCCCGCTGGCAGGAGACCTTCCTGCTGTCCGCGGGCGTGTGAACCCTAACCGGATTCCTCTGAGATGTTCCAGAAAACAGTCATGGTGCTCGAAAGCCTAAAGGCTGGAAAAGCCCAGGCCTCTCTCACCAGCGCCTCCCAGGAGACCCGGGGTCGTGGGGCAACACCGCTCTGAAGGCTTTAGCCCAACAAGAAGCGCCCCTGCAGCCACTTCTCCAAAGCCGAGTGAGCCCCTGACACTCTTCTCCGGGCTTTTTTTTTTTTTTTTTTTTGCGGTACGCGGGCCTCTCACTGCTGTGGCCTCTCCCGTTGCGGAGCACAGGCTCCGGACGCGCAGGCTCAGCGGCCATGGCTCACGGGCCCAGCCGCTCCGCGGCATGTGGGATGTTCCCGGACTGGGGCACAAACCCGTGTCCCCTGCATCGGCAGGCAGATTCCCAACCACTGCGCCACCAGGGAAGCCCTCTCCGGGCTTTTAATATGGACGCTTCTCACCCTTCCTCAGACAAGTGTTTTAAAATCGTCAGGGCAAACATTTCTCCTGCCGGAACGGCAGCTGTCGATAGCCGGAGAAGCACCCTTCAGCCAGTTACTTCATCAGAGGGATCAGTCAAGATCAGTCTGGGCGCGCTTTCTTCCCAGAGGCCCCGAGTTATCCTCGGCAGGTGGTAAGCCAGCTGCCCGGGTGAGAGCCAAGTGGGCTCCCCCGGAGTCGGCTTAAGCAAACTGTTTGGTCACAGCCCAGAAACACACGTGGTTGAGGGCACCCGCTCTTGTCCTTCAACAGCCAAAGCCTCTGCCAGTCACACGGGCCGGAGCTGAACCCCAGCTCTGTCACTGAAAGTCATCAAACGCTCCAAGCCTCAGTTTCTGAGCCCATGAAATGGGGATAAAAACACTTCCCCCATAGGTTAGCATGAAGACTAAATATGTAATAAGCAGAGGGCCTAACATCCACGTATTCATTTTGGCTTGATACAGGCCAGGCAGGGTGCCAGGAACCAGGGCTACACGGCTCACAGCCTGGCCCACAGTGAGCACCCAGCCAATTTGTCATTCCCCTTTTCCTTGGAGCATTCCTGTGATGGAGGCCCCAGTCGTGATGCAGAAACAAGGGAGACACCAGAAGACACTTCTTGGAAAAGAAAAGTCATGATCATGTATGGGTCCAGTCCCAGTCGGCCACTCACGCCCAGGCACCATGACCCCCACGGAAAGACACAGGGAGACCCCCAGAGCAGAAGGAACCAAGCAGGGGCGGGGGCGGCAGGGCACAGGAAGCGGAGTCTGAGTGAAGAGGATGCCCACTCAAGTGAAAGGCACGTGCCGACCCATCACGAGGAGGAAGTTGCTACCCGGCTCAGGCCATTTTGTCATGGAGCAGCGAAAGACGTAGGAGAGGCTGGGAGACCCTGAAAGGTGGTCTTCCTGCCGCTCTGCTCCCAGACCCACACGTGGAATCAAGAGCCCCACTAGTAGGCTGGCTCGGGAGGATCTCTGGGGGTTTTGGAACTGAGCCACCAAAGCTGGCCCATGTGGGGAAATGGTCCAGCCACTGGGGCTCTCTGGATGCTCAGAGGAACAAGGCCATGATTTCCTACCTTCTGAAGGGCCTTGTGGGGCAGGCGCGGGGAAGGGAAGGACAGCCTCTGCTGAGTGCTTGCCGTGCAGGAGGCACTCTGGATACGTTATCTCAGCTGTTCCCCTCCACGACCCCAGCCGCTGGGCATTGCTACCCGTCTCACGGATGCGGAAACAGAAGTAAAGGAAGCTTCCCCAAGGATGCCCGGCTTGGGGAGGTGCAAGAGCCGTGTCTGCACCCCATCCAAGTTCCTCCTACCACACTGGGCTGCCTCCAGCATCCGGGAGCTGGGACCGGGTGGCACGGCCTGGATGCCCCGGATGGGCTGGACACACGTCAGGAGAGCTGACTGGGCACAGGAAGGAGGACAGGGTGCCCTGCCCATCCAGGGCCCTGGGGGCTCCAGGGAAAGGACCATCTCCTTTGCAGACAACAAATGCAAAGTTCGAGGCCTCGCATGCCTCCGAGGCCTTAACAGCCAGGCTGGGGGCGATGGTCTAAGGGGTGGAATCTGCAAGAACCAGTACCACTTAGAACTGAACGAGCTGAAGCTCTTCGGGGGCTTTTGAGGAGACTGGCTGATTCGGTATGCCGGACAGCTGACTCATAAAGCAGGCGACGCTCGGGACCTGGTGGAGTCGAAGACCAGCGCTCCCCGAGGCCGTCTCAGCCTAATGCACCAGAGACGTTTCGTTAGGAAGATTACAGACTGAAATGATAGCACCAAAAATAATTAACCTGTGAGCAGATTTTATTTAAGTGTTGATTCATGGTTGTTCTATAAGCCAACAGCCCGTCAGAACTATAAATTAACGAGATAAAATGTGACTGGCCCTCCATATTTCAGGCCGGGTATTGACGTTTTAGAATCCACAGATTTTTAACTGTATTGACGGAGGACACCAGGATAAATGGCCTTGGCGCCAAATTCCCATTAACGACAATGGGCACCGAGTGACTAATTCCCAGAGCGCTGCGGTGAGAACGCGCTGCGTTGCTTTCTCCTGGCAGGGAGTTCTAATTAGATTGAAATGAAACAGCCAAATCACCAAGGGCGGAAAGAGGCAAAGCAAGTGAAAAGGAAGATCAGACTCAGTGACGAGAAAGGACAGAAGTCAAACGAGGCCAAGAGCCACGGGGGCCGTACACAGAGAGCCCCCGCACACCCCGGGCCAGGGCGGGTGCCGGAACGCAGCGTGGGCGTGCACGCAGACCCCACTCTGGCGGCCCCTGATGAACCCACCCCCGCCTGGCGAGGGCCTCCTCAGCTCCGCCTCATGGGCACGCACGCAGAGCAGCTGCTCCGAGCCAGGCCTGGCCAGGCGACAGAGACACAAAGACCACCTGGATGGGCCCCATCCTCAAGGAGCTCCCACACTAGCCATGGGGATGGACACAGAAACCAACAACCCCTCAGTGGGAGAGGCCCCACGCAGGGGCTGGAGGGCTTCCCCAAGGGCAAGGCCAGACCCCTGGACCCTACCCACCAAGCAGCACACTGACCACGGTAGCCCCAGCCCAGGTCCTGTACAAGTAGCTGCTGAATGAATGAAAGTGGTCCTTCCATAGGCAAACCAGGTGGTGAGCCCATTCCCAGCAGAGGGGTGGAGGGTAAAAGTGCCCCCTCACCTCCCCAGGGGGATGGCAAAGCCCTGAGGGCAGGGCCATGCTTTCCCCGTCCCACCCAACACACCACAGCTGGAGGAGCAGCTGGGCCCGGGCCAGACAATGTTCCCTCCAGCGAGTTCTACCACCAGCTGGGCAGGGCTGCCACATCCCCTCCTGCAGCTCCCCACCCAGCCTCGGGTCACCCCCGACCCACTACAGCCACCAGGGAGACCTGCCCAGGGCGCACACGGAGCCATGGTTCTCTCGTGCTCCAAACTCAGCAGTGGCCCCTACTGCCACCTGCTGTGGCAGCATCTAACTGGCCAGGTGAGGGGACTCTCTCTGAACGTCTGAAAATGTCAGAGCCCCCCCCACTCACACACACACACACACAATGGCGATGTCTGCTTAACATCTGTTGATGGAGAAGATAGATCATGACAAAGGGCCGCTAGAAATCCATTAATGTTATCAAATGAACTTGTGTTTGATTAACACGACAGCATCACCAGCATGTGAGAAGCATCCCTTCTCCACTCTTGGGCAGGCAGCGCAGGTACCCAGGGGTGCTCAGTGACACTGGACTGGGGAGCGACATCTGGGGAATGCGCACCCACAGGCCAGGAAGCGCATGGAGCCCGAGCTCCCATTCCTGCACCCCCAGACTCACCTCCCCAGCTCCCTGCACCCCACACTTCCACACACACCACGTGGTTCATGTTCCTGAACTCCGTCCTCATTCCATCTGCTGAGAGCCCGCTTCCCTCCCCCTCCCCAGCCCCCCTCCATCCTGATTCTCTGTCCCCCAGTTCCTGCCTCAGCTTGGGTCCCACTTCCTCCAGGAAGCCTTCCTTGATCTCCCAGGCTAGAGGTCCTTGCGGTTCCTATATCTCTCTCCATCACTGTACCCTGGGACTCTCTGCAATTCTGTCTCCCCCAGCGGATATGAGCTTCTCCAGGGTGGATCCTGGGACTTATTCACCTCTGTGTCTCCAATACCGAGCACGGCTTATTGGACACACAGGTAACAAAGTATAACGGTCAGGCAGCCGGCTTCGGAGCCTGGCAGACCTGTGTGCATCCTGGCTCAGCCGCTTCCTGGTTGTGCCCCGGGCCTGTGTGTCACGAGGGGATTCCGGTGGTGCCAGTCTCAAGGGGTGAATGGGGCCTCACCCCATATATTAAGTTGCAGAGGAGGGCCTTGCACACAGTCGGTGCTCAGTGACAGTACCTGCTGCTGTCATCAGTGACCCAACTGTCACCGTCACCCAGTGGCACCAAACCCCCTGAGCCTTGGCTCCCTCTCGGAGGGGCTCATAGGAAGATCACGGTCTTTGTTGCCAAAAAGAACACCGTACACCCAGCACTGTGGAAAGGGCACGGGGTTTGCAGCTGCACGGACGTGGCTCCAAATCCTCGCCTGCCTTGCACCACTGGGAGGCCCTGAGCCAGTCACTCGCCCCTTGGAGCCTCAGTCTCGTCACCTGTGAAGTAGGGAAAACAATGGCTGGCAGGATTGAAATGTGCACAAAGCCTGTGACACAGTACCAGCCGCCGACACAGCCAACAGCCTGGTCAACACCCCTACTGGCAGCACACGGGGCCCAGTCAAAGGAGCTGCATGGCCTCAACAGGGCCGTCCCTCGGTGACCCAGCAAGAGAGGAGGACACTCCAGGTGAGCAACAAACCCGCTGCATCCAAGCTGTGGGGCGGAGCTGGGTGGCTGGACCCCGGAGTGATCATCCCGTTTGCCAGGCTCTGGGAGAGGCACAGACCCCAGTGACACCACAGCTGGGCCAGGCAGGCAGGGGCTGCCTGAGGGCTCAAGGGACGCCCCGGGCACTGGTGTGAACCCAGGCCTCCCCTCCTGGTGCTGGCAGTGATGCCCAGCAGAAAAGCGACCCAGGAGGAACCCAGGGAGGAAAAGGCAACGTGGGCGCCGAGGGCAGCCGGCCTGGGGGTCAGGGGCAAGGCTGGAACCCAGGTTTGCGCTCACTGGCTCTGTGCTCACCCGAAGCACAGACAGGCCCCCGCTCCGGGGCTGTGGCCGGATTCACGCTCAGCGGGCCGGCTGCGTCGGGACGCTGGGGAATGGAACGTTCCTTCCACTGACTCCTCTCTCCTTCTCGCCCTGCTTGTCAAGGGCCCCCTTAGGATTTAGCCAGCATGAATCCATCTCACCCAAATGCCTTTTCAGTGTGGGCATGAAAGCAGAACTCGTTTTCAGCCTTTCCGTATGAGCTGGAATCATTCCTTACAGCCTTTCAGCGATAATGAATTGACAGGAATTCTGAACTGATTCCAACCAAAGGACGCTGTGATGAAGCTAAATCTATCTTAGTACAAATTGCATGTCAGAAGTTGATTAAAAAGCCACCTCTATCCAGCTCCACAGCCTGGGGCTGGGACAACCTTGGGGCTCTGTCCTCTGGGCAGGTGGGCAGAGGTCCACTGTGAACCCTACGGGACAGTCTCGGTTTCAGGCAAACAGCCTGGAAACACGCTTGCCGAGCGTGATTCTCCCCTCGTCCCGTCTGCCCCTGCCCTGAAACCATCTGCAGCTTGTGGCTGCAGAATCCCCCTCCCAGAAACCTCCCCAGTGAGAAAGCTGACTCGGCTGCCAGCTCAGAGGAGGGGGCGCCTCGGGGTAATGAAACAGAGAAACACACCTGTTTCGAGGTCTGTTAGGTGCAGGGCGAAGTCGAAGCCACCACTGAGGATGCGCTGGCCACAGGGGGACCACCGGGCGGCCCGCACTGCCTCACTGTGCAGGGAGTAGGTCTGCAAGCAACTTCCCGAGTCCACGGCGTTCCACACCTACGAGGCAAACACAGCGCCAGATGTCATGAGCGGGGGCCTGATCCTGGGGGCTCAGCTCAGCCCCTGTGCACGGGGAAAAGGCTCTCACAGTGGAACCAGATTCCCAATATTTTACCATCAAAACAATATCTAGATGTTAAACTTCTCTTTGTGGAAATGTAATAAGGCCTTTCACAGAATTTTTTCTGGGGGTTAAGGGAGCTCACAAGGAAACAGCATGTCCTGCGTTCTGCCACTCACCTGCCCGGCCCTTCACACCTGCGTCACATCTGCTCACCACCAAAAAGTTCCAGCCCAGCCTCGCCTGCACTTCTGACACGTGTCCTCCAAGACAGGACTTTCTGAGACCTGTAGTGGATGCCGCACCAGGCCAGGCTACCTGCATGGGTCCTGCTTTAAGACTAAGATCCAAAATAGAGTCTGCCACACCTGTGTTTGCAACCAGGCAAAGAGCAGATCTCTGCCCGAGGGGAAAGCTGTCCTTTTTTTCTGGGAGAGAAAGTACTGCCCCTCACTCCCCCTTGCTTTCCCTGGGGAGCGAGGCTTGTGGCAGAAAGCCCTATGTACACTTAATGACCTCTGAAATGTGTTTTTAGGCTCTCAAGTATAGAACTGTACATTCCAAGGGCCAGGACCACTTGTGCGTGCAAGAGCTGCGTTCGGCTTCCCACCAGCTCTCCCAGGAAACTCCGCCGACCACCACACACCCCAAGGAAAGGCAGGCAAGAGAGGAGCCCAACCAGGCTGGCCCAGGGCCTGGCACGCGGAGGTGCGCAGCGATGCTAGTGTCCGCCCTGGGTGTCACTGCAGGAAGAAAGGGATGCTCTCACCTACCGTCCAAGGTGGGTCAGAGGATTGAACACAAGAAGCAGGAAGGCACCTACAGGGCCTCCTGTGTGATGCTGCTGCTTGCCAGCCTTGTGACTTGGCTGAGCAGCTTGGCCTCTTCAGGCCTCAGTCTCCTCCTCCATATAATGGGGATAAGAAGAGCCCCGTCCCAAGGGCAGTGGTGAGGAATGAGTGAGGGCTGGGCACACCGCACTGTGGCTGGCACACAGCAGGAGCCACGGGGCCAGAGGCTGTGCCTCTTGAGGCATGTAGTGCATGCGGTTCTTAACAGCAGGATTCCCTGACCCTCTCTTATTTCCTTAATAAGAGTAAACCCGAAGCGTGCCCATGCAGATCCACAAACTGGAGGTGAGAGATAACCTCCCCTTTCAAAATGAGAAAATTCACCCTGCCACATCCTGAAGGTTCTCAAAATGCATAGGATCAGAGTTCTGAAAGTGTATTTCCCGGGCATATGGAAATGTCTAAGATTAAGAAAACAAGAGGTCAAGAGTAGCCTTGAAAGAATGGTAAGAGAGCTCAGTTCCTTTCTTACTTATTAGGGGTCAACAGCTGGGGTTTCAGACTGAAAAGCAAAAAATAGCAACATTTACATTTAGAGATATGAACATAAATAACAGAGGAAACAGCCAGAAGACTTCAAAGTGAAGTGGGAATTCATGGTAGAAAGGCAGAGCACAGGGAACTGCTGTTTTTTCAAAACTATGTACAAGTATGACTTAAAAGGAAAAAATAAAGTAAAATTAATGAACTAGATCTACAGGGTTAACTTGGCTAAACAGTGAAAAGATAATACTGAATACATAAGACAAGCTGCATATATGCAGTATGATGCCATCTAAGTTTTAAAAACACATGGAACACCACCTCACACCCAGTAGAATGGCTTCTATCAAAAAAAGAAAAAGAAGAAGAAGATATATGTTGGCGAGGAGGTGGAGAAATCAGAACCTTTGTACATTGTTAGTGGGAAGGCAAAATGGTCCAGCCACTAGAGAAAACAGCACAGCAGAACCTCAAAACATTAAGCATAGACTTACAGTATGATCCAGCAATTCCACTTGTGTGTATATGCTCAAAAAATTAAAACCAGGATCTCAAAGAGATATTTGTATCCCAATGTTCACAGCTGCATTAGTCACAACAGCGAAAATGTGGAAGCAACCCAAGTGTCCACTGATGGATAGATGGATAAACAAAATGTGATATATACATACATATATATATATATATATATATATATATATATATATATATATATACACAATGGAATATTACTGTCTTAAGAAGAAATGAAATTCTGACACAACCCACCACATGGATAAACCTTGAAGACAACATGCTAGGGCTTCCCTGGTGGCGCAGTGGTTGAGAGTCCGCCTGCCGATGCAGGGGACACGGGTTCATGCCCCGGTCCAGGAAGATCCCACATGCCGCGGAGCGGCTGGGCCCGTGAGCCATGGCCGCTGAGCCTGCACGTCCGGAGCCTGTGCTCCGCAACGGGAGAGGCCACAACAGTGAGAGGCCCGCGCACCGCAAAAAAAAATTTTTAAAAAGGCTACGCTGGTAAATCTTATGTGTATTTCACCACAATTTTAAAAACACACATGAAGCAAACCTCTATCATGTTTCTTTGTGTCCTTGTAGTCAGACTATAAACAATATGCTTGGAGAGGGTAGAGGGAGAGGGGCAGTGTTGGGGGATGGGAGCTGTGAACACTGCACTGTATCTCCCCTAAAGGGAGGCAAAGAGAGCGTGAGAAAATGAAGGTGCTCTAAAGCAAAGATGCCCAAATGTCCCCATCTATTACACTCATTCATTTAACCATTCATTCAGCAAACATTTCCTGGGAACCTGGGAATCAGCCAGGTGTTGGGGAGGGGGAGAAGGAGGTGGTGGAGGACGAGGACGGGGTGGATCATAACCCTAATCAAAGACAGAAGAAAAAGAGACCTTAAACCCTGTGGCACCAACCCCAAAAGCAGCAACCAGAGAGGTCTGGATTCTCGGCCACGGCCTCCTAACTCAGCCGTGGAAACGTGTTTAAGGAAATCCATCAATCCGTAAATTACCCAATAACTCCCCTCTGAAATGAAAAATGCGTACTTGGCTCTCCTGGTTGATATATACACAATGATAGCATATACACAACGATAGCATCAGAATCAATGCACCCCAGTCTGCCACTTCTCAAAGTACCCAGGGTGAGGGAGAGGAGAATTTTTGCTAATCGCTCTCCCTAATTGAATTTAATGTTTGCTGTCAGGTTTTAAAGATTAATTCCCAAACATTGAGCAGCCTGAAGTGTGTACCTTTTTTCAATTAAGTAATTAGAGAGCCCAATCTGCCTTCATGGAATTAAGGAGTTAAGTCTTCTGTCACATGTGCTAAGATGACTTGATGTATTAACTGGAGACATTCTACGTGTCCAACAAAAGTCAGATTTAGAAAGAACATGACAAGTGAAACGTGGTGCAGGTGCACGTTCACTGCAGTTTCCGTGTTCTGGTTACTGAGACATGGCCCCACCAGGAGTTCCTAGCAGTCTCTCAAGACCTATAGCTTTAGCCACTGGTCACCTTCTCTCTGCCTACCTGCCTGACTTTTGTTTTTTATTGGGTTGGCCAAAAGGTTTGTTCAGTTTTTTCCATAAGATGGCTGTAGTAGCACTTAGTTGTTTTTAACTTCATTCAAAACGATTTTGTTAGATTGTATGTGACAGCTGTCATATCAGCATGCATTTAAAAAAGACTTATCGACACATGCACCCCAATGTTCATTGCAGCACTATTTACAATAGCCAGGTCATGGAAGCAACCTAAATGCCCACTGACAGACGAATGGATAAAGAAGATGTGGTACAATGGAATATTATTCAGCCATAAAAATGAATGAAACTGGATCATTTGTAGAGACGTGGATGGACCTAGAGACTGTCATACAGAGTGAAGTAAGTCAGAAGGAGAAAAACAAATATCGTATATTAACACATATATGTGGAATCTAGAAAAATGGTACAGATGAACTGGTTTGCAAGGCAGAAACAGAGACACAGACATAGAGAACAAACGTATGAACACCAAGGGGGGAAAGGGGTGTGGGATGAACTGGGAGATTGGGATTGACATATATACACTAATATGTATAAAATAGATAACGAATGAGAACCTGCTGTATAGCACAGAGAACTCTACTTCACTTCGCTGTACAGTAGAAACTAACACAACATTGTAAAACAGCTATACCCCAATAAAAATAAATAAATAAAGACATCAAAATTGGTGAATTTTTGTGTTGCCACTTTAATATTGAAGATGGAAGAAAGAAAGCAACATTTTCGGCATACTATGCTTTATTATTTTAAGAAAGGTAAAAATGCAACTGAAACACAAAAAAAGATTTGTGTGGTGTATGGAGATGATGCTCTGACTGACTGAACATGTCAAAAGTGGTTTGCAAAGTTACATGCTGGATATTTCTCGCTGGACGATGCTCCATGGTCAGGTAGACCAGTTGAAGTTGATACCAATCAAATCAAGACATTAATTGAGAACCACTCAGGAGACAGTTGACATACTCAAAATATCCAACTCATGCGCTGAAAATCATTTGCAACAGCTTGCTTATGTTCATCGCTTTAATGTTTGGGTTCCACATAAGTTAAGTGAAAAAAACCCTCTTGACCGCATTTCCACATGTGATTCTCTACTTAAACATAACGAAAATGTTCCGTTTTTAAAACAAATTGCGATGGGCAATGAAAAGTGGATACTGTACAATGATGTGGAACAAAAGAGATCGTGGGGCAAGTGAAATGAACCACCACCAACCACACCAAACGCCAGTCTTCATCCAAAGAAGGCGATGTGTATATGGTGGGGTTAGAAGGGAGCCCTCTATTACGAGCTCCTTCCAGAAAACCCAAAGATTGATTCCAACAAGTACTGCTCCCAGTTAGACCAACTGAAAGCAGCACTTGACAAAAAGCGTCCAGAATTAGTCAACAGAAAACGCATAATCTTCCATCAAGATAACGCAAGACCACATGTTTTCTGATGACCAGGCAAAAACTGTTACAGCTTGGCTGGGAAGTTCTGATTCATCCGCCGTACTCACCAGATATTGCACCTTCAGATTTCCATTTATTTCAGTCTTAACAAAATTCTCTTAAGGGAAAAAATTTCAATTCCCTAGAAGACTGTAAAAGGTACCTGGAACAGTTCTTTGCTCAAAAAGATAAAAAGTTTTGGGAAGATGGAATTATGAAGTTGCCTGAAAAATGGCAGAAGGTAGTGGAACAAAAGGGTGAATATGTTGCTCAATAAAGTTCTTGGAGAAAATGAAAAATGTGTCTTTTATTTTTCCTTAAAAACCGAAGGCACTTTTTGGCCAACCCAATATTATAAAACAAATCCAATCTCTGTAAAAAATACTAAAATTATACAAAAGTGCAAAAAGTAAAACCCTATAGGAATCAACAATAGGATTGCGGTTTCTCTGATTACATTGTAAATAAGTGTTCTGCAAAAAATTTTTCAAAACAAAACAAAAAAACCAGAGAAACACAAAGAAGAAAATAAGAGGCAGCTATCATCCCACTACCTGGAGATAATAGCTGTCAGACTTCTGGGTGAATCTTTGCCTCCCATTTGGCCCTGTCCTGCCAGCTCCTGCCTCACGGACCCTCCTAGTTCAGTCCCAGCTCCTGGACTCCTGTTTATCCTTGACAGTCTCTGATGTCTCAGGATATCATTCTAGAGACCGCTGTCAGGCTCGCACAGCTTAGCACAAACCTGTGCAGCCAGTGCCCAAGCCTTCACCAGGCCATTTACCTGCAAAAGTTTTGGGAATCCTTCAGGGTGTGTGTGTGTATTCAAGGGCTGGAATTGTGTTGAATCCACAGACCAATTTGGGGAGATGTCCTAACAATACTGAGTCTTCTGATGCATGAACAGGATATATCTCTCTTTTATCAATATTTAGGTCTTTAATTTCTCTAAGCAATGGTTTATAGTTTTTTGATGAAAAAATCTTGCACACCTTTTGTCAAATGTATCCCTATTTTTTTCATGTTGTGATGATATTATAAATAGTATTTAAAATTTTTTAAATTTCAGGTTCTTTTCTAATGTAGAAATACAATTAATTTTCTACATTGACCCTGAATTCTGCAAACTTGTTAAACTATTAGTTCTAGAAGGGTTTTTTTTTTGTAGATTCAGAAGAGTTTTCTACATACACAATGACATATGTGAACAAAAACAATTTCACTTCCTCCTTTCCAATCTAGATACCTTTTATTTCTTTTTCTTGCCTTATTGCACAGGCTATAATCCCCAGAACAATGCTGAATAGACACAGTGTGAGTGAACACCCCTGCCTTGACCTCATGGGGAAAGGAGTCAGTCTTTTACACAGTTAAGTAAGATGCTAGAGGTTATGTTTTCAAAAATGCTCCTTAACAGTTCGAGAAAATTATCTTCTATTTCCAGTTTGCTGAAAGTTTTTATCAGGAATGAAAGCTGGATATTGTCAAAAATTCTTTCTATATCTCTTGAGATGATCGTCATATGGTTCTTCTTTTATAGTTCATCAATAGGCTGTATTATATTAATTGATTTTCAAATATTAAGCTAAACTTGAATTCCTGGGACAGATCCTACTTAGCCATGACATACATACATAAATAAATAAATAAATGTTGGATTGATTTGCTAAATCTTATTTCTTCTCTTGGTTTGGTACCACAGTAATCGTGGCCTCACAGAACAAGTTGGGAAATGCTTCCTCCTCTTTGATTTTCTGGAAGAGTTTGAAAAGAATTGTGTATTAATTTTCTAGGGCTGCCATAACAAAATACCACAAACCAGCTGGTTTAAACAATAGATATGAATTCTCTCGTGGTTCTGGAAGTCAAAAGTCAGAAATCAAGGCAGGATTGGTTCCTTCTGAGGGCTGTGAGGGAAGGATCTGTTCCAGACCTCTCTTCTTGACTTGTAGATGGCTGTCTTCATGTTCACATGGTGTTCTCCTTCTATGCCTGTCTGTCTTCATGTATCCCCTTTTTATGAAAACATAGGGACTTCCCTGGTGGTGCAGTGCTTAAGAATCCACCTGTCAATGCAGGGGACATGGGTTCAAGCCCTGGTCCAGGAAGATCCCGCATGCCACAGAGCAGCTAAGCCCATGCGCCACAACTGCTGAGCCTGCATTATAGAGCCCAAGAGCCACAACTACTGAAGCCCGCACACCTGGAGCTTGTGCTCGGCAAGAGGAGAAGCCACTGCAATGAGAAGCCTGCTCACCACAACGAAGAGTGATGAGCAGTCTTCTGCTCACCGGCTCGCCGCAACTAGAGAAAACCCACACGCAGCAACGAAGACCCAATGCAGCCAAAAATAAATAAATAAATAAATTTATTTTTAAAAAAGAAAAGAAAAGAAAACGAAAGTCATACTGGATTAGGGTCCATCCTAAAGACTTCATTTTAACTTGATTATCTCTATAAAGATCCCATCTCCAAATAAAGACATATTCTGATACACTGGGGGTTAGGACTTAGAAATACAAATTTTGAGAGAGACACAATTCAACCCATAACAAATTGGTACTATTTCTTACTTAAATGTTCGGTAAAATTCACTAGTGAAGTTTTGGGGCATGGAGTTTTCTTTATGGGAAGGCTTTTAACTATGAATTCAATTTCTTTAATAGAGACAAGGCTTTGGAGTTATCTAATTTTGTCAGTGAGCTTTTATTGCTTGAGTCTCTCAAGGGATTTATCCAGGTCATTTAAGTTGTAGAATTCATTGACAGAAAGTTGATCATAATATTACCTTAGTACTCTCTTAATATCTTTAGAATTTGTAATTAAATCACTTCTCTTATTCCTAATATTGGTAATTTGTATGTTTACTCTTTATTCCTGATGAGTGGCTAAAGGTTTATCACTTTCACTGATCTCAAAGAACCAGCTTTTGGCATCACTGACTTTTCTCTACTGTTTATCTGTTTTCTATTTCAATTATTTCTGCTTTTTCTTTATCTCCTTTCTTTTGCTTACTTTGGGTTGAATTTGCTTTTCTTTCTTTTGTACGTCTTAAAGTGGAAGCTAAGATCATTGATTTGAAATTTTCTTCTTTAACATAGGCATTAATGCTATAAATTACCATCTGGGAACTGCTCTAGCTACATTCCACAAAATTTTATATGTTGTGTTTTCATTTGCATTTGGTTCAAAGTACTTTCTAATATCCCTATCAGTTTCTCCCTGAACCCAGAGGTTAATTACAAATGTGCTGTTTAGTTTCCAAATATTTGGGATATCTGTTATTGATTTTTAATTTAATCTTATCACCATTAGAGAATATACTTTGAATAATTTCAATCCTTTTAAATTTACTAAGCCTTGTTTTATGGCCTAGAATATGGTCTATCTTGGTAAACATTCCATGTACACTTGAAAAGAATGTGTGTTCTGCTATTGTTACATGGAGTGTTCTATCAATGCCAATTAGGCCAAGTTGGTGATAGTGTTGTTCAAGTCTTCTATACCTTTACTGATTTTCTGTCTACTTGATCTATTGATTATTGAAAAAATGGTGTTGAAAGCTCCAACTATAATTGTATATATGATTATTTCTCCATGCAGTTCTATCAGTTTTGTCTCATGTATTTTAAAGCTCTCTTATTAGATGTATACATATTTATGCCCTTAATGTTTATGTGCCCAATGTTAAGTATCTAGTGTTATGTCCTTTGATGAATTGACCCCTTTATCATTATAAGATGTCTCTCTTTATCCCTGCTAATATTCTTTGCTCTGAAATCTACTTTGTCTAATATTAATATGGCCACTCTTTTTTTAAATTACTATTAGTATGGTATATCTTCTTCCATCCTTTTACATTTAACCTTTGGTGTCTTTTCATTTAAGGTTTCTTGCAGATATTGTATAATTGGGTCTTGCCTTTTTATCCAACCTAACGAACTTTGTCTTTTTTTTTTTTTAATTTATTTATTTTGGCTGTGTTGGGTCTTCGTTGCTGCACACAGGCTGTTCTCTAGTTGCAGCGAGGAGGGGCTACTCTTCATTGCAGTGCACAGGCTTCTTCTCATTGCGGTGGCTTCTCTTGTTGCGGAGCATGGGCTCTAGGCACGCAGGCTTCAGTAGTTGTGGCGTGCAGTCTTCAGTAGTTGTGGCTCGCAGGCTTTAGAGAGCAGGTTCAGTAGTTGTGGCACAGGCTTAGCTGCTCCGCAGCACGTGGGATCTTCCCAGACCAGCGATCAAACCCATGTCCCCTGCATTGACAGGTGGATTCTTAACCACGGCACCACCAGGGAAGTCCCCAAACTTTGTCTTTTAAATGGGCATTTAGGCCATTTTATCCACTACTGATATGGTTTGGGCTTAAATTTGCTATTTGTTTTCCATTTATCTCAATTGTTTGTTCCCTCTTTCCTAATTTTTTTTTTGGCCTTCTTTTGGATTGAGTATCTTTTGTTACTTCATTTTATCTCCCATTGTTAGATTACTAACCATAAATCTTGGTTTTGTTTTATTACTACTTGCTTTAAGACTTACAGCATACATCTGTAACTTATCAACTTCAAGTAATATTAGCACTTGCCTTAAGAATCATAAGAATCATAATAACAATATACACCATTCCTCCTATCTCAGCTTTTATGCATGTTATCATATATTTTACACCTACATATGTTATAAACTCCTCAAAACATTGTTATTATTTTTACTTTAAACATAAATCATCATTGAAAGCGATTTTTTAATAAAAAGAAAAGTATTTACATTTACCCACATATTCACCATTTCTGGTGCTCATCATTCCTCTGTGAAGATGTAATTTCTACCTGGCATCATTTTCTTTCTGTTTCAAGAACTTTAACATTTCCTTTAGTGCAGGTCTAGTGGAAATGAATTGCTTCAACTTTTAAATATCTGAAACAGTATTTTGCCTTTGTTTTAAAAAAGATGTTTTGCTGGGTTTTGAATTTTGGGTTAACAGTGGTCTGTTTGTTTTCTCTTGGTACTTTAAGTATGCTATTCCACTGGCATCATTTCCAATAAGAGGTCTGTTGCCATTCTTATCTTTGTTCCTCTGTATGTAACTTGTCTTTTTCTCCTTCTCTGGCTGCATTTAAGATTTTTATCTTTATCATTGATTATAAGAAATTCCATTATGATGTCCCTTGGTAAACTTTTTCCTCATGTTTCTCGTGCTTGGGGTTCATTGAGGTTCTTGGATATATGGGTTTCTAATTTTCATCAAATTTGGGAAACTTTCAGCCATGCTTTATTTTTAAAAAATTTTTTTCTTTCTATTTATTTATTTTTAATTTTTGTCTGCGATGGGTCTTCGTTGCTGCATGCAGGCTTTCTCTAGTTGCAGTAAGCAGAGGCTACTCTTTGTTGCGGTATGCAGGCTTCTCATTGTGGTGGCTTCTCTTGTTGTGGAGCATGGGCTCTAGGCACGCGGCCTCAGTGGTTGTGGCTTGTGGGCTCTAGAGCGTAGGCTCAGTAGTTGTAGCGCACAGGCTTAGTTGTTCCGTGGCATGTGGGATCTTCCTGGACCAGGGCTCGAACCTGTGTCCCCTGCATTGGCGGGTGGATTCTTAACCACTGTGCCACCAGGGAAGCCCTCAGCTTTTATTTCTTTAAATAATTTTTTCTGTTCTCTCTTCCTCTGAAGACTCCAATTTCATGTATATTGTGTAAGCTTGAAGTTATCTCACAGTTCACTGATGCTCTGTTTATTTTTTTTCCCCAAGCTTTTTACTCTCTGTGCTGCATTTTACATAGTTTCTATAACTATGTCTTCAAATTTGCTAACCTTTTCTTTTACAGTTTATGATCTGCAATTAATTCCATCTAGTGTAGTTTTCATCCAAAACATTTTTTTCACCTCTAGAGTTCGATTTGGACCTTTCTTCTGTCTTCCATGTCTCTCCTTATTGTGTTCATGCTTTTCTCCACCTCTTTGTATATATAGGGCATATTTATAACAGCTGGTATAACATTATTTACTAATTGTATCATCTTGCCATTTCTAGGTATGTTTCTATTTATTGATTTTTCTTCTCATCATGGTTCAGATTTTCTTCTTTCACATGCCTTTGTAATCTTTGTTTGGAAGCAAGACACAGTGAATTTTACTTTAGTGGATTTTTTTTTTAATTTTTGTATTCCTATAATAGTCTTGAGGTTTGTTCTGGGACACAATTAAATTACTTGGAAACAGTTCACTTCTTGCCAGGATAGTCTCTAAGCTTTGATAGGAGGAACAAAAGCAGCATTTATCTAGGTCTGTTTTACTCCATTCCTGAGGCAATACCCTTGTGAATTACAAGGATTTCCCACTCTGGCTTATGGGAATATGAAGTATTCTTGGTCCTGTGAGCTCTGGGGATTGTTCAGCCTGTTCATTTCAAGTGGCTCTTTCCCCACCTCAGGGAGCTTCCTCATACACGTGTGCTGATCAGTATTTCACTGAAGACTTTGAGGGAACCTCCTGTAGGCTTTGGAGCTCTCTCTCTCTCTGGGCAGCTCTCTAGTCTCTGGTTCTCTATTCTGAGAACCAGAACTCTAGAGAGAACTCTGAGAACTCTAGCTGCCTTGCCCTTCCTGGATTCCAGCTCTCTCTCCTCAACTCAGGAAGATCACTGGGACCCATCTGGGTTTCTCCTCCCTGTGCTATAGTCCAGAAACTCTCATCAGGCAGTAAGCTGCAACAATCTCAGGGCTCATCCCATTTTGTTTCCCCTCTCTCAGGGATCACTATCTACACTACCTGGTGTTCAGTGCCTGAAAACCACTGTTCCTTATATTTTACCTATTTCTTTTAATTATTTAAGATTGAAGCATAAATCTGGTCCCTATTACTCCATCTTAGCCAAAAGCATAAATCCCCATAAGTTATTTAGAAGTATATGATTTAACTGCCAAATGTTTATGGAGTTTTTCTTATTTTTCAGTATCTTATTATTATTTATTATTAATTTAATTCCACTGTGATCAAAGACTAGGCTTTCTATTGTTTAAACCCTCTTTTAATATTTATTTATTTAC
This sequence comes from Hyperoodon ampullatus, assembly GCF_949752795.1. Taxonomy (NCBI): domain Eukaryota; kingdom Metazoa; phylum Chordata; class Mammalia; order Artiodactyla; family Ziphiidae; genus Hyperoodon; species Hyperoodon ampullatus. The sequence continues at coordinate 175,343,320 of NC_136916.1, read as the reverse complement.
ATTTATTTAGGCTGTGCTGGGTCTTAGTTGTGGCACACAGGATTTTCACTGCAGCATGTTTTAGTTGCAGCATGCAGACTCTTAGTTGCAGCATGCATGTGGGATCTAGTTCCCCGACCAGGGATTGAACCTAGGCCCCCTGCATTGGGAGCATGGATTCTTACCCACTGGACCACCAGGGAAGTCCCTAAGCTTTTTTAAATGTGTTGATATTTGCTTTATTTCCTAGCACATGACCTACCTTAGAGAAGTACTATTTGAATTTGAAAAGCATCTGTACCCAGCATTGTTATATATAGCGTTCCATAAATGTCAGTTATGTCAGTTTAGTTAAGGTAGTTGATAATGTTATACAGATCTTCCATCTTTATTGATGTGTCTAGTTGTTCTATCAAATACTTAGAGAAGAGTGTTAATATCTCCAACTATGACTATGGATTTGTTTATTCTCCCTTTAATTCTATGAAAACTTTTTCATGTATTTTGAAGTTCTGTTATTAGGTACACAGATTGTTACGTCTTCCGGATGAATTAATCATTTTATCACTATGAAAAGTCCCTCTTATCTCTGGTAATACCCTTTGTCTTGAAGTCTATTTTATTGGTTAGCATTACAATACTTCCAGTCTTCTTACACTTACTATTTGGATGATATCCCTTTATTCCACCTATTTACTTTTAGCTTATTTGTTTCTTTTCTACTTGAAGTGCACCTCTGGTCAACAGCATATAATTTAGTCTTGCTTTTGTATTCATTCTGACAATCTCTTTTGATTGTAGTGTTTAGTCCATGTACATTTAATGTAATTGTTGATATGAGCAGATTTACATCTACCATTTTGCTATTAGTTTTCTGTTTTACCTCTGTTTTATTCCTCTTTTCCCCCTTTACTGCCTTCTTTTGAAATACCTATTTTTAGAATTCCATTTTATCTACTGGCTTTTTAGCTATGCCTCTTAACCTTTTTTAAGTGGTTGCTCTAGGGATTATAATATACATGCTTAATATTTTATTTTTTTCATCTTTATTGGAGTATAATTACTTTACAATGTTGTGTTAGCTTTTGCTTTATAACAAAGTGAATCAGCTATATGTATACATACATCCCCATATCCCCTCCCTCTTAAGCCTCCCTCCCACCCTCCCTATCCCACCACTCTAGGTCATCGCAAAGCACCAAGCTGACCTCCCTGTGCTATGTGGCTGCTTCCCACTACCTATTTTACATTTGGTAGTGTATATATGTCGATGCTACTCTCTCACTTCGTCCCAGCTTCCTGTCCCCCCCGTGTCCTCAAGTCCATTCTCTACGTCTGAGTCTTTATTCCTACCCTGCCACTAGGCTCTTCAGTACCAAATTTTTTAGATTTCACATATGTGCGTTAGCATACGGTATTTGTTTTTCTCTTTCTGACTTACTTCACTCTGTATGATAGACTCTAGGTCCATCCACCTCACTACAAATAACTCAATTTCATTCTTTCTACGGCTGAGTAACGTTCCACTGTATATATGTCATGCTTAATATTTTAAAGTCTTTTTATAGTAAATTGTACCAGTTTACATAAAATATAAGAAGCTTGCAACCATAAATGTCTTCTCCAACCCTCATCCTTTACACTATAGTTGTCATATGTATTCCACCCATATATGTTATAAACCCCACAATGCAATGTGAAAATGTTTGCTTTAAATAGTCATATGTATTCTTTTAACTTAAGAGGAAAAAATAGTCTTTTGTATCTTCCCACATATTTACCACTGACAGCCACTTCAATCCTTCCTAAAGATATGAGTTCCTATCTGGTATCATATTCTTCCATCCTAAAGAACTTCCTTTAACATTTCTGTAGTGCACATCTACTTCCAATGAATTCTCACCTACTTCTCATTCATCTGAAAATGTCTTTATTTCACCTTCATTCTTAAAGGATACAGAATCATGAGTTGAGAAATTTTTATTTTTCTAACAGCACGTTAAAGATGCCATTCCAGGGACTTCCCTGGTAGTCCAGTGGTAAAGAATCTGCCTTCCAATGCAGGGGACGCAGGTTCAATCCCTGGTCAGGGAACTAAGATCCCACATGCCGCAGGGCAGCTAAGCCCACACACCACAATTACTGAGCTTGCGCACCTCAACAAGACAGCCCACGTGCTGCAAACTACAGAGCCCATGCGCCCTGGAGCCTGTGCACCACAACTAGAGAGAGAAAACCAGCACACCACAACTAGAGAGAAGCCCACGCACCACAACTGGACAGAAGCTCACGCACTGCAACAAAGAGCCTACACACCACAACAAAAGATCCCGCATGCCACAACTAAGACCCGAGGCAGCCAAAATAACGAAAATAAATAAATATCAAAAAAAAAAGATGCCATACCACTGTCTCTGAAATCCATTGTTTCTGATGAGAGAAGTCAGTCATTTTCATATAATTATCCCTTCCACATGATACTCATTTTTCTCTGGCTACTTTTTTTTCTTTCTTTCTTTTTCTTTCTTTCTTTCTTTCTTTCTTTCTTTCTTTATGGCTGCATTGGGTCTTCGTTGCTGTGCAAGGGCTTTCTCTAGTTGAGGCAAGCAGGGGTTACTCTTCATTGCAGTGCACGGGCTTCTCATTGCGATGGTTTCTCTTGTTGTGGAGCATGGGCTCTAGGCGCGTGGGCTTCAGCAGTTGCAGCATGTGGGCTCAGGAGTTGCAGCTTGCAGGCTCCAGAGCACAGGCTCAGTAGTTGTGGCTCATGGGCTTAGTTGCTCTGTGGCATGTGGGATCTTCCCGGACCAGGGATCGAACCCGTGTCCCCTGTGCTGGCAGATAGACTCTTAACCACTGAGCCACCAGGGAAGTCCCTCTCTGGCTACTTTTTTTTTTTTTTTTTTTTTTGCGGTACGCGGGCCTCTCACTGCCGTGGCCCTCCCACTGCAGAGCACAGGCTCCGGACGCGCAGGCCCAGCGGCCATGGCTCACAGGCCTAGCCGCTCCGTGGCATGTGGGATCCTCCCGGACCGGGGCACGAACCCGCGTCCCGAACCCACATCCCCTGCATCGGCAGGCGGACTCGCAACCACTGTGCCACCAGGGAAGCCCTCTGGCTACTTGTAAGATTGTGCTCTTTAGCTTTGGTTTCTAGAAGTTTGACTATGATATGCCACAGTGTGGTTTCCTTTATATTTGCCCTGTTTGGGGTCTGCAGGGTTTGTTTTTTTCCTTTTGAATCTGTAAATGTACATATTTCACCAAATTTGGGGAGTTTTTAGGCATTATTTCTTTGAAAAGTTTTTTCTTCCCCATTGTCTCTCATCTTCTCTGAGACTCCAATTATACATATACTATTATATATTAGACAAATATCTCTGGATATTGTCCAGAGGTCCCTGAGTATCTGTTTCTTTTTCCCTCTATTCTTTTTCTCTGCTTTCAAGTTGAATAATTTCTATTGCTCTATCTCCAAGTTCACTGGCTCTTTCTTCTCTCATCTCCATTGTGCAATGGAGTCCAAAGCACAAACTCTTTATTTCAGACACTATATTTTTCAGTTCTAGGCTTTCCTTTTTTTTTTCTTTACAGTTTCTATTTCTGTACAGAGATTTCCTATCTTTTTATTCATTGTGTGTATATTTTCCTTTGTGTCCCTGAGCATTTTTATAACTGTTTTAAAATACTTGTCTGCTAATCTCAACATCTGGATAATCTTGGAGAGAAACTCTTTCTCCTGAATATGGGTTTCTTTCTTTTTTTCCTGCTTCTTTCTATATTGAGTAATTTTGGGTGAAATATTCGATATTACAAAATTTATATTGTATAAACTCTGGATTCTGTTATGTTTCTCTGAAGAACATCAACTTTTTTTAAAACAGGAAACTAACTTGACTCTATTCACATTTCAAACTTTGTCTCCTCTGTTGTGTTCAGCAGCAGAAATTCTATTCAGTTGTCTTAGTCTGAGCTGACCTGCTTAGAATCTGCCCCAGGCGTGGGTTCAGGAGTCATCAGAGATTTGGGCAGAGTCTATACACGGGATTTGTGGCTCCCCCCACCCGACTCTTTCCTGTCTGAGATTTCCCTCGTCACTCTCCAGCTGCTGTAGTTGCCCCAAATTATGGTTCTTCAAGCCAGTAACACTACAGGTTTTCTATCTGACTTTTAGCTGCTCTGCTTGGCACAGACTGGAGCCTACCCTCAGGCAGAAAAACATAAAAGTAGGAAATTCATCCAGTGCTATTTCCTTCTCCTAAGGGAAGACTCTCTTCTATGCCTGCCTGCTTTTTGTTGTGCTCCAATACCTTCGGGTAGTTTGTTGTTGCTTTTGTTCAGAGTTTATAATTGTCATCTGTGGGAAAGTTAGTCTGATGGGAACTGCTCCTTCATTACTGGAAATCAAATCTAATATCGAATTTTAAGCATCTGGTTTGCAGTAATGGAGAGTAATACGCCACCCTATCTCCTCACCTCCACCCCAGTACTTCAGTAAAAAGTACTGAATATCTCTTTACCCCAGTACTTCAGCAAAAATCTCCCCACATCCTGAATCCTGGTAGTAATATTTAGAAAAGTCAGGGGATTGGAGCATTCATTGTGTGGGTGGGTCACTGTGTCACAGAGATGACGAGAAGGCCAGTGTGATCTACAAACTGATGTCATTTACTGCAGGCATGAATGAGGAGCCAGGAATGACTTAAGGAAATAATCCCACGCACAACACTCTCCCCACCCCTGTCAGCTTCAGGAAAACTTGCAGAGAGCCTGGGAAGCCTGCAGCATTCCTAGCATACATGGTGTAGGAGTTTGAACCAATTTCACTTCAATCTCTTAAGAGCAGGGTACCTCGGCTGGTATCTGCAAAAACAGTGAGAGCTAAGGCAGCATTTTCATCTTACACCATCCTCCTAAGTGCTTCCTAAAATGTTTTCTAGGGGCTTCCCTAGTGGCACAGTGGTTGAGAGTCCGCCTGCCAATGCAGGGGACACGGGTTCGTGCCCTGGTCCGGGAAGATCCCACGTGCCGAGGAGCGGCTGGGCTCATGAGCCATGGCCGCTGGGCCTGCGCATCCAGAGCCTGTGCTCTGCAACGGGAGAGGCCACGACAGTGAGAGGCCCGCGTAACACAAAAAAAAAAAAAAAAAAAAAAAAGTTTTCTATACCAAATGATGCAAGTTCCCTCAAAGTAAAGGTTGAGGAGAAACTTGATCAGAATCTGTAAGTACATGAGCATTCATTATACAGAGAACTCCAAGAAATTATTCTCTCTGTTCAATAAGGTCGGATCAAAGGGAAGGAGTTTTAAATGCAGCAGAAGATGTAAAGGAGCAGAAAAGAGTTTTCTTTGCGTAAAAAGGATTAAGAGCAAGATGTCTCGCAGAGGTTGCCGAAGAATGCATGGAGAGTGGAGGCGGGGGCTCTAGAGGTCATCACTCCACCCTCCCCCTCGTGGAGTGGGGAGGAGCCTCGGCGGCCTGCAGGGTCCCCAGCAGGTGGTGCAGCCTGTCCAGCGGCCCGACTCCAGGAGGAGCTGGAGCCCCTTCTGAGAGCACTGCAACCTTGGACATTATTCTGAGACAAAGTACCACCTCCCTTCCTACCTCCAGGTAACAGTAATCATGTATTCAGCCGTACTACACGTAAGGCGTGTTTTTGTTTTTTGTTTTTTTTTGCGGTACGCGGGCCTCTCACTGTCGTGGCCTCTCCCGTTGCGGAGCACAGGCTCCGGACGCGCAGGCTCAGCGGCCATGGTTCACGGGCCCAGCCGCTCCGCGGCATGTGGGATCTTCCCGGACTGGGGCACGAACCCATGTCCCCTGCATCGGCAGGCGGACTCTCAACCACTGCGACACCAGGGAAGCCCAAGGCGTGCTTTTAAGCACTTCACAAGAATTAACTCAATCCTTACCTCACAGTATGAGGTGGGTATTATTATAAACATCATTTGACAGTTGAGATAACTGAAGCACAGAGAGGTTATCTGCCCCAGGTCACACGGTGAGAGGTGGAACAGAGAATCAGATGGAGGCAGACTGGCTGGAGAGCCTTCAGGCTTAACCATCCACGCTCACCCACCTCCCACCTGCAATGTGCTCTGCGGTCCCATACACGGCTCCTAATCCAGTTCTCTGGACTAATACAACACAAAGTCAGACTGAGCCCTCTTCCCACTGACAGCCCTTTAGGGATGGATGAATAGACAAATGGACAGATGAACAGATGTATGGACAAATGGACAGAGGAACCAAAGGATGGCTATCCTAGTTTTGAGTCCTCTATAGCTTGGACAAGCAGCCCTCCCTTCTGAAATGCTACCCAATTTGTTTATTATTAAGCTGTGGAACAGAAGAATGCTAAGTATCGTGCCCTTTGGTCATGAGAAACCTCCACCACTCTAAAAGTAAATCATTAATTCTTTAGGTTGGGTGCTATTTTTCAACAAGCCACGGCCATCTAGTTGGACTATATCACATGGTAGACACCACCACCACCACCCCGCCATGTTCACAAGAACAGCCTGAGATTCTCTGGCACCAGGAAGACCTGGGGTTCCAGCTCTTCTGCAAAATAAGGATGAGGTGGAATCGTCAAGATTCCAAAGACGTGGGCCCCGTGAGTGACAGGTGCCTTTCCAAATCAAGATACATTTAGTCTCCGGCCTCAATATACACAGATCCTATGAGTCTAAGAACTTAAAAAAGAATGAATGGTTTTGGTGAATGAATGCTGGCTCCCAGCAAGCACATCTATCTTTTAGTCCTGCAGTGTCATGGATTCTACTGCTTGCCCGGTGTCCATTCGCCCACCTTCCTTGGAGAACCACCCATGCCCCACTCGGTTAGTGTGTTACACGAGGCACTGGCTCAGAGCTTCTACAAAGGACACGTAACCCAGGCCTGGACAATCCGAGGCAGTGGGGTACAAGCCCAGGGCTGCAGCAGGCAGTAGAGGGGAAGAGGCATTTCCTCTCCAATGGGGTTGCAAAGCAGTAGCCCTGAAGCTGAAAGGAAGCCACCACAGGGGTGGCGTGTCCCTGGGCCCAGGGCACACCTAGAGACAGAGAAGGTGAGACAAAGACATGAGGACATCTGACCCCTGAGTGCAGCCACGCCTGAAGCTAAACAGCCCTCGGCATTGTCACCCTTGAACCAACAGATTCACTTTTTTGCTTTAAGCTACTAGGAATCGAGTGCTTTATCACTTGGAACCAAGAGTCCTAACACAAATCCACTGTAGAATTTTTCCAGAAGTCAGTGTTAGTTTTATGGATAGTTAGCTTCTAACACCACCGTTTTTCTCTCTTGGAAAGCCCATCTAGTCTCCTCAAATTTCCCCCCTTCTCCACAGCTTCTAAGCACTACCGCAGCCCATCAACATAGGTAGAATGCTCTAGGTCTCAGTGCTGGAGCTCACTTAAACCCTGCCAGGTGCTCTTCCAGACCAGCCCACCCGAGGGGGACCAGGAAGGGCAGTTAGGGACTTTTCCAGGCTGAATGCCACATCTGCCCTTGAGCCGCAGGCCTCTCTCCTCCGTGGTGCACCTACCCTGAACCCAGATCATCAAAAGGGGCTTCGTACTTCTCCCTACTCTTTTATGCTAAGAAGTACTCTTTCTCAAAAAATGCCCGGGGAAAGAGGAGGGTGTGACCTGGTTAGAAGGAGTCATAATATCATACTTTAACTCCTGTGCACCACTTTCCACAGTACTTTTCCAAATTACGGAACCATGTGATCCTCACGCAGACCCATGAGGTCAGCAGGGAAGTTATCTCCATTTTACAGATGTGCAGACAGAGGCTTTGAAAATTGGGCAACTCTCATTCATTCACTGGGTTTATTCCATAGATATTTATTTATTCAGAGTCCACTATGTGCTGAGAACACTGCTCACTGCTAGAATCTCCGGGGAACAAAACAGCTCACAAGAGTCTAATGAAAGAAAAAGATATTAAGCAAATGTACAAACAGGTATTACAACTGGGGACAGTGCTAAGAGAAAAGAGCCGGCCTCCAAGAGATAATAATAGCAGGTGAAGCTTAATTCTGATTGGGGAGGTGGGCGGGCTGCTGAGGAAGGTGGGAGGTGGGAGGTGGGAGGGTGGGGAGAGCCAGCCTGCAGAGGGGCCAGGGGCCCATGTGGATGGGAGCGCAGCAGGGGCAGGCAAAACAGATCGGAGACCTTTGGAATTGTCTCCCTCCACAAAAGATGGGGAGCTGTTGAAGGCTTAAACATAGGAGAGAAAAGCAATAGTCCGCTTTTCCTTTTGAAAGAACAGTCTGGCTGCTGCACAGGAGGCCAGAATCCTGCGGGGAGACCAGTGAAGAGGACGACCAGAGGGGAGGGAGCAGGCCGGGGCTAAGGACACACCGGATGTCATTTTGGAGAAGTGTCACCAGGACCTGGGGGTGGATCTGATTGGCAGTGAGGTGGAAGGAGAGAAGCTGAGAATGTGGGGTGCTGCAGGCAGAGGGGGCACCACTGGAGGAGTGGCAGGGAAGACAGACCAGGGACAAGGGACAGCAGTGGCAGGGAGGGGGGACACCCACCACCTGAGCCGGGCGAGGAGCCAGCTCGTGATCAGCGTGTCTGCTTCACCCACGGGCAGGGACGGGCTGCGTGCAGCAGTCACTGAGTGGGGGCCCCTGAGAGCACAGCCTGACTTATTTCCAGTGGCCTCCAACTTAATCCTTGTGCAGGCCCAGGCTGGGGGGCCCTGGTGCCCTGGCTGTCACACACAGCCTCGTCCCCGGGGAGCACCTCCTGACAGCTTGTCCAGAGACCCAGCTAAGTCCCCCACCCCACCCGACGCCAGCCAGGGCAGGGCCCCCCAACAGGGTGGCCACTCTCAGAAAGTGAGGCCACTCAGGTCCTGCTGCTACGGCAACCGCCACAGGCCAGCGCCAGGCTGTCTCTGCTCCCCAAAGAGGCCTTCCAGGGCAGCCCTGAGGGCAGGCTCTGTCAGGCCCACAGTACCCGCCAAAGCCACGGTTCTCACCAGCCCTCGGTGAGGGGGTTTGGATGGGGGTGGTCATTCTCATTATGATTTCTCAACATGCATTAAAAAACAAAACAAAACAAAACAAAACAAAAAATGCGGACCCCTCACCCTAAAACGCATGCAGACACCCAGCAAGGAGGTAAGCTCAGAGCCTTCTGGCCTTAAGGCCTTATCTGGCTGTGGGCCTCTGCTGGCCACGCTCAGGGACTCCATGGGGGTTGCAAATGGACCCAGTCTAGCGGGAAAGCCTCCAGTTGACCTGAGAGCCACCCACGCACCTGCCCAGCCTCACCTCTCACCACCACCTCACCTGCGCATCGCCCTCTAGCTAGGCTTCCCAAACTCACCTTGCTCTTTGCGACCTGTGGCTTTACACATGCCCTTCCCTGTACTCGAAGCAAATGCCTCCCTCTCCACCACGTTGGCCCCTACTCTTCCCTCCAGTCTCAGCTGAGATGTTCCCTCCTCCAGGAAGCCCTCCTGACTATCTGGGATATAATCCCAGCGGACGTTCCCATCGCACTCCATGCTTTCCCTCCGGGAGGGCTGGATGCACCATGTGGTGCCGGTTGCCATCTGCCCTCCTCTTTCCTGAAGACAAGTAACGAGTGGTCACTGTGGCCGGGACAGAGTGGTCGGTGGCACTGTGCAGCGAGATGGACTGCTTTGTTCTTCCAGTTTCAGGCATTACTCCCTTCTCCCATTATTTATTTATAATGTTTTTAAGATTATGAAAGAAACACATGCACTTTTATAATAACCCCCACAAGGGCTATCACTTCTTTTTTTTTTAATTTATTTTATTTTTTATTTTTAGCTGCATTGGGTCTTTGATGCTGAGTGCAGGCTCTTCTCTAGTTGCGGCGGGTGGGGGCTATTCTTCGTTGCGGTGCGCAGGCTTCTCATTGCAGTGGCTTCTCTTGTTGCGGAGCACGGGCTCTAGCCATGCGGGCTTCAGTAGTTGTGGCATGTGGGCTCAGTCGTTGTGGCTCATGGGCTCTAGAGCACAGGCTCAGTAGTTGTGGCGCACGGGCCCAGCCACTCCGCGGTGTGTGGGATCTTCCCAGACCAGGGCTCGAACCCGTGTCCCCTGCATTGGCAGGCGGATTCTTAACCACTGCACCACCAGGGAAGCCCGGGGCTATCACTTCTTTAGACCCCCACCTGCCCCACACTGCCAGATGCTGAGCTAAGTGATGGAATCTTCACAGCACCCCTCTGAGGTAGATGTAACTGGGCCATTTGATAGATGAAGAGACTGAGGTATGAAGAGAGTTGCCCAAGGTTATACAATGTGCAAGTAACGGGCCCAGGATTCACGGCCAGTGTCCAAATCTGTGTGCTTCTCCCTGGGGTGCTCCTTGCCCGGGTGCCAGTTGTTGCCACTCTAGGCAGTGGGAAGGGGGTAAGGGACTGAAAAAGCACAGAAGGGGACACTGAATCTAATCCCTGCGCTCAGACAAAGGAGCCACTGTGACCCTGCCGGCAGCATCCGCCCGGTATTTTTCTCTGCATGCTTGGTTTTTCCTGAGATCTTACTGAATATACAATTTGGCATCCTGCTTTCCTCACTTAACATTTTCCAGTGTTCTTAAAAACTTCATTTTCAAAAGTGCAGTTCCTCATCAATTCCAGAAGAGCCAAGCACGGCTATGGCAGGGGCCTTGAACGTGACCATTTCCCCCTGGTGCTGACAGCTATAGGCACACAGCAAGAGGATTTAACAGCCTGCTTCAGCATGGTGGGAAGGCGTAAATTGCTTGTGCCTGGGAAATACATTACCTCAATCTCACAAATGGTTTTTGAAACTCATTAGGCCACAGAAATGTCATTCTGCAGGCCCGGCTTCTGCTACCTCCCCAACCCGCCCAGTGGCGCCCCCATGTCGCTGCATGAGGTGTAGACAAACTCAGAGCACTCGCACCTGGGGTGGTAGCAGGCTGAGCCCCTCGGCCCAGACCACCCCCAAATCCCTCCTGAAAAACAAGGAGATGGTTCTGATCTGCTCAATTCACAGACAGTAAAAGAGCTGCTGACACTTGACAAGGAACAAGTCCCATCTCCCCCCGGAAATCTCGCATGCCCACCATGCCCACCAGTAGCAGAAGTTCCTGCTCTGTTGCCGGCACTGCTGTTAACTCCCCAGAAATTATCTCTGTGATATCTCCAGGCTGGTGCCCCAAAATAAAATCATAGTACATGTATGCGTCTCAAGTCCATTTCTCAGAAACAACCCCTAAGTCTAATGCCTTCTGAAAGGGCCAGCTAAGGACTAACTAACCAGTTTCCAGTAGCTTTCGGTTAACTCAGACCTCCTCAGTGCCCAAGCTCATGCCCAGGCCTGGGGTTCTTGGGGGGTGAATATTCATTATTCCCTAACAAACTGTACCTGGAGTGCATTCGGTGGTATTATAAATGGTGTCCCCAAAATTTCTAATAGTCTTGAATTAGTCTGTATAATTACATTACTTCAATGAGCACAAAATTATGTTACCTATAAAAGTCTAACAGGTGATTCTAAAGGATTAAGAAGAGTTATATAATAGGATAATAATAAGTCTATAGCACTTAAGTCAATGATTTTTGTGGTCACACAGCCTGTAATTTACAGAAGCTGCTTGGCTGTGAGTTTAACAGCCAGAAATCCCTTTACCTGTACCTGTGCTGACAGCAACAAGGATTCACACATCAGAGAACAGCAGTTCCCCCAAGAGCCAGGTGAGGTCAGCAACACCTGTGTGACTACAGAAGGCTCACAGGCCACTAGTCAATCTGTCTCTCCTACGCTCTTGCTCACAAGCTTTCAGATACGGCACGCGGCTTCCAACTTTTTTTGAAAGAGGAAAGCAGGACAACTGCTGTGTAGCTTTCAAGCTGTTCTTTGTTACGTTAATTATTACCAGTACTGCGTTGTGTGTACCATGTGTTGTAATTTATATGTTTTTACAGATGCTGAGCATCAACGTCGGCAGTGTACCTGTTGTGGCTCCACATCATTTGTGAAGACCCCCGGGGACCCCAGGAGCAGGTGCACAAAGCCAGCCCGCTTCTGCTCTGAACTCTGATTGGGCCTCGGTCAATCCTTCCCACCCTGCCAGCCGGAAGGTGGGCCCAGGGCTGAAACACCAGGTGGTCACAGTGCTGGGGAAGTGCCAGACACAGCAGTTAACTGAAGGCTTGGGATCATCGTGGACTGAGCCTCCTTTTCCTTGGCCGACCTAAAGTCCTTCCCCTAAGGCTGGCATCACCCAGGCAGCCCCGTCACCAAGTCAGAAGTGCAGGGTTCTAAACTCCAAGGCGTGGTAACAGCTCCCCAGCACTACCTCCGACCCTCGGGTTAGGATGGAACAGAGTGTCTTTCTACACCAGCCCTTCTCCGCCCAGATGCTCCCAAACGGGCTCCGTGCCCACTTCTTCCCAGAGAGAAGTCAGAAGCTCAACAAGGCAACCCAAGGGCTTGAGAACGAAGGTGGAGGAAAGCTTCCTGTTAATCCAAACATGAGAAGCCTGCTGCCACCCAGCAGGTCTCCTTTCAGCTCTGGCGACCAGGAAGCTTCCGGCAATTTCGGGGCCCAGGTCAGCCGGCTACAGCATGTGCTGCCGCCTCCACCCCCTCCCCCGAGCTACATGGCTTCCAGGCTTTCTTTTCATCTCTACAACAGTAAGCCTTAAAATCCTCTTGCTGTGCTGTAAGTTTTTATGATAAACTAGTCTAAAACCTCTTTTGGAAGTTGTCGTGGCATAAATTATAAATAAAGATTAACAAAGCGAAGGCTCTGAGGCACAATCTTATTACCACCTCGAAGGCGCTTGGTGTCATTTTTCTTGCAGTAAACATGGAAATCTGGTGTCCAAAACAATACAAGTTGCTTTATTCTGCATGATTTTTAATGGCAAACAATAATAAAGTGTAACTGAATCCTCTAATCCTAAATTCATCTAGACGTCGCTGCAGAGAACGCATTAATAATAAAATCCCAAGTTCACAGGGGAACTGTAGTGCGGGGCTCTGAGAGCCCCGGGGGTTGGGAACCGTGAGAGCAAGCAGGCGGCCTGGGGGACACCGGGCGGAAGCAACAAGAACATCAAGGTCCGATTCCACAGGGCACTTCAGACACCCCGAATCCTAACGCCGCTGTGCCCCTTCTATTGACATGGCCTGAGCAGACAACCGCGTCTCTGAGCTGCCATGTCCACAGCTAGAAAACGAGGCCAGGCCGCTACCACTTCCCAGAGCCGCAGGGAGGCTCAGAGGGAATTACGGTAAAGTAGAAGGCACAGAGGAAGGTGCCACTAGCCGTCTGTTCTCTTTCCTGTCTTTTACCACCTGCTGCCGAAATGACCCTCTGTTGGAGCAAACAGGACTCGAGACCCTACAAAGTAAGGCCCTGCTTGAGTGCCTCCCTTCGGGATGCTGGCCGGGCCAGATGGCTCAGCTGCACAAGTGAAGGTACCAAGTGTCCACCCTCAGTTCGGTCCCAGAAGCCCAGTACCAAAGCCCCAGCCCAGGGCCAATGCAGACGTGACGGGGACATCCGAAGCCTGCACAGAAGGGTCCAAAGGTCTGGCGGGCCCTGAGGCCAGTGTGAGGAGGAGGATGCCCGGGCCACATGTGTCCGTGGAAAGGCAGCTGCCCTGATGACTGCCATCTTGGCTTCAGCAGCTGTCCTGGCCTTGGCCTCAGCTGGAGATGAGACGCGTCCTAAGCCAGAGCAGAGCTGGACCGGGCCCTGGACAGAGTGGAGCCCAGGAGTCCAGGCCTGACAGAGCCCCACACACCTGGGTTCCACCTTGAACCACAGGCTTCAGAGAGACATAGGTCCTGCGGTTCTCTGGGGCAGCTTTCCTGACCCACAACTAAATGGAACGGGCCGTGCTTGCAAGCACGCCTCTCTGCATCCCCGTGGTTACTTTCAAAGTAGAAACACCACCAGCAGCCTCGGTGAAGCATCAGCCCCCTCCTGCCCAGCTTTCCTTTCATTTTCATGGGTTCAACCTCAGCATTCAGCCGGGCACGGGTGCGTGCTTCTCAGGCACACCCCATGAGGCTGTGCCTGTCTTCCTGTGGGCAGCTCCTTGTAGAACTGAGATCACTGCTAGGGCCTGAGGACCGAGCGGTGCTGTGGACAGGACAGGGGCTCGGCGGCCCGACCTGGTGTGCGGGCCTGACTCTCCCTCCAGGCACCCGGGCGGGACTTCGCCCTGTCATTCCTCTCTTGGCCTCCAGATCTAATCTGCAGGACAGAGAAGCACGACCCCCTCCTCAAGGTGGCTAGGAGGATAAACTGAGAATATGTATTAAGAGCACCTTGCCCAGTGCCAGGCGTTAAACGACAGCGATTGTTATTACCACGCTCCAATCACTCAACGCACAGCCCTCATGCCTTCCGAACGCATTCATTTCACATCAGCCCAGAGCGTTCCCAATTAATGAAAGAACAAATTAAACTGTCATTACTTTGGTTTAATTCTGTAATTAAAGAACTTCAGGAAGCGACAGGCTCTAAATAATGCATGCTTTTGTCAAAAAAAAATGTTGAGTTCTGGGCAAAGAGAAAAAAATTAAGGGGGGAAAACCTCTGGGGAAAAGGAGAGAGAAGAGATACGAGGTAGAAGCAATGATATTTATCCCCAAAGATCGGAGGGAACAATCAAGTGACAGCTGAAGGACTTAATTTGTTTTTGAATTAAGGCTTCAGCCATCGCCCAAAACAGGAAAATATACTGCCCCCCAGCCCGAGCTCCACTCCACTCCGCATCTGCCGTAAACAGAAATGGTGTCGGGAGTCATTCAGTCGGTGGCTTTTCCAGTTGATGAGGCAAAGCACGGCAGTCATTTTGACATCTGCTTGTGTGTGACTCTCCTTTTTATGTCAGTTCAGGGGAAAGCGAAAAAAAAAAAAAGGAAAAGCATGCGGCAGGTAAATTTTTTTAAATGTGTGTCTCTTAACCAGCAGATCATGCAGCTGCCACATGTGACAAACCTAAAGAGGTTGCCCGTGCAGGGGTGGGGAGCGAGGGGTGGGCTCGGAATCCGACGGATGGGATTCAAACCCTGCTCCGCCTTGCCCTGCCCCACCCCTGCTCCTGGGCGAGCCAGAGGGCAGTGAGCGCCTGTGGGCTGGCAGCAGAGCACGAGGTCTGAATTAGGAACCAGCAGCCAGGCCTGCAACTTCAAATTAAATAACTTACCGAGATATTTTTTTCTCGTTAGGCATTAATGTTTTCATAAATCTCATACATGGGGTAATTGCAGCGTCCTGATTCTCTGAATCACATAAAGAAATGGCTTTCAGACATGGCTCCCATTTACGCTTCTATTAGCTGCACAACCCAAAGGATGAAATGTTATTAAATATAACTTTTTTCCTGCAATATCGCCAAGTTCCTAGAACAGCTGGGAGGTTTCCCTGAAAAGGTTGGCAAATGTGCTTAGTACACAGAATAGCAGCTGCTTTACAAACTGCATACTTTTATTAAATGACTGCCCCTGCAACATCCTGCCAGCCGCAGGATTAAAAGGGAGAAGAGATTAAACTGATGGGAAAGGCTCCCAAGCAACAGGTCTAAGTCACAAGAGGTAAATCTCCTTCTAAGTCTGTACTGTGGGGGGGCGGGGGGAGGGCAACAGAGGGGGCTTTAGCTGGGGCTGTAGGGGAGCTAGTATATAAAACGTTAATGACACGTACCCACTATTTCAAGGCTGAAATGGCAATTATCCACATTGCTGGACATGTCATAATTTTCTTTTCTTTCCTTCTTTCCCCACCAGGTACCCACTAGGGTACTCTGCATCTGGTAGAATACCTGGAATGCAGTCGGTGCCTACTAAATACTGCTCAGTGACTGAGTGAATGTGTGTGAACCCCCCATCTGAGAGCTGGCCACAGAGCAGGTGCTCAGGAAACATACGAGTCATTGCTCCATTCAGGGGCGGTGCGACAAACTGACTCTCGCCGTGATGGGCCACGTCCTAACCCCCTTGCTACACAAGCCCGCTCCTCTTACAGGGGACCCCTTGCACCCTCCCAGCCCCTGCACTGCCGTGTAGGACCTTGGGCAGCTGCTTAACCCTCTTCCGAGGAGGCTTCTCCGCTATAAAATGGGAATAAAAATACCTAACAGAGAGTCAGAGTGAGGACTCTGCATCGCCGCAAACCTCCCCCCTCCTCCGTCAGCGTGCCTGCAGGATGCCCGGCCCTCTGCCAGGCTCTGGCTGGTCGGGAGCTTTACCCCCAGGGTCATTCCATCCTCAGAGCAGCCCTGACAGATGTGAGATTATGACTGCTTCTACTTCACAGATGAGGAAACTGAGCACAGAGAGCTTCAGTAACTTTGGCGGCAGGAGAGGAAGCAGCAAGCCCACGCTGCTCTCCACTGAGCCCCCAGCCCATCTGCAGGGACGCTCTTGCCAGCGGCCCTGTGTGCCCTTCACCCTCCCTCCTCACGCCCCTCTACGTGCCCGCTCGCCCCAGGCACGGCTGCTTCCACCTCTGCCTGGAAAGCCCCTGAGGTGAGTCCTGCCTGGGGAGGGGACGCTCTCCCTTTGAGACCCAAATCACCCCTGTGCCACCTTCCCCACTCCCCTGGCAACGAGGGCAGCCCTGGTCGTGGTCCCAACAGCTTGGGTCACGCAATTAGTGATGGACATTTATCCACCCCCACTGTGTAGTGACACCTCCCTCGAGAGGAGGGCCTCCAACCCACACCTCTGTACACCTTGGTACCCAGCACACAGTAGGAGCTCAGCTAACGCTTGATGCCTAAGTGGGTCAGTGAACAGAGTGCCTTCTAAGTGTCCATCAAGACGCTCGTACCAGAATGTTCTGAGAACCTAAGCCAGGAAGCAGAGGCTTGGCTCCCTGGCTTGGTTTCAAGACCAAATCAGGCAGAGCTCTGTGTGCCTTGTTTGACTAAAGCGATGAGCAGGAAGTAAACACAAGGCTGTTTACTGGCTCCAACATAGAACCCTTGTTCAAAATGCCAGGGACCGGGCACTTTGACACAAATTCAGCAGTGGCATCTTTAATCATTTCAGGGTTAATAAAAAATGTCAATTGCATTTGTCATCATGGCTCTCCTGGGGGAACAACCCCAGCGCTGACAATCTCCGGCCAAATGACAGCTTGGTCTGTTTGTCACACATCCTTCCAGCTGCCTCGCTGACAAATTAATCGAGTTGGTTACCTCCCCCTGGCCTGTCCCTTCGTAAATAATCAGTGGTCATACGGACCTTCCAAATAATCTGACCTAAGAATTGCTGCTCCGACTCTCCCGACATAAGAAAAGGGAACAAAAACGAGGAACGAGCCTCTAAATACCCCAGAAGGTAGAGGTTGCCGGGAAAGGTGGGTGTTGCGCAGCCCTGGACACACAAGCTTCTTCCACCTCAGTGGGCCGGGGCCTGTCTTTCTGTCCCACTGTCCCTCAGCGTCCAGTGCAGCCCCCACAGAGCTAACACACCACATCACACTAGCCAGGCTCCGTGCCCCCCAGAACCTTCCGAGGGGGCCCATCCTAGCCCCATTTTACAAGTGAGCAAATGGCAGCTGAGAACAGCTAAGCAGCGTGCCCCAACAGGGCGCAAACCCAGGTGTCTGGCACCAGCCCGCTGCCCGTGGCCAAGGGGCTCCTGAGTGCGGCTGCCTGTCTGCATTTTGAGAGCAGCTATTTCGCAATCAAGGAATTCCTGCACAAATTGCCAGGTGCAAATGCAGCCAACAGGAAAATGCTCCCCTGGTATAACTGACACTTAACACACAAAGAGGAATGAAGTCAGGTTGAAACGGAATAAGGAAAACATTGCTTTCTACCCCAGGACTACTCCAAATGCCCTGAAACCATTAAATTTGCCTAAATTAAGCATTCTATCTTTATCAGAGAATGACTTGAAAATGACTATTCAGGGACTGTTACTCACATTTGTTTCTAAAGAATGAACCCTCTCCTTGACATAGATCTGGACACGGACCAAAAGTCGGGGTCCTTGTTTCCCCCCCGAACAGAAGCGGGGCTTGGACGAATCTCTCAGCCTCCCCTACAGCACAGAACACGCTGTGCTGGTTTTGTTCCCAACCACTGCACCATGCTTTAGGAAGGAGAGGGGTCTTTGTCACCGAAACCTCAAACATTCAAAATCGCTTTCATTTTCAGAGAAAACATGGTGGGGTGTGAAGAACATACAACTATTTCCAGGATCCATTTTAAAGCTTTTGCCATTCAAAGGGTTAAGGTGAGCACGGCTCCTCAGAGACCACTGTTAATTTCTCCAACTCACTGTCATAGAAGAAGCACCGCCTCTGCGCAGCAATCAGGGGCTGCCCGACTACCCTTCCAGAGAGTTCCATCTCCAGTGAGAAACCCAGATGACACTTTTTCGACAGCCCAACAGTCATTAGGTTTGCAAGCTAACTTTCACAAGACAGGAAAAGGCTCTTATTTTGATGGCTTCCCTCCATCTCAGCAATTTTATCACCTTCATAAACACTAATGGCTCTTGAATACCTGCTGTGGGTGTGGCGTGCTGTGCCAGGCTGAACTGCACAATGCCACACAAAATGCCATCGAATGAATCACCCGCCTCCACTGGCAATCAGCACAGGAGTCCGGGGGCTGAAGCCATGGCAGCTTCTCAGCCGCGAGCAGGTCTCCAAAGGGCAGTGTTCCTCACTGCAGGGCCCGCCACGCGCCAGACACACCGCCAGGTGCCTCACACATACTCTCTGTAATCCTACCAACAACCCAGGATGTGTCATCATGGCCATTCATTCACCGGTGGGAAAAGTGAGGGTCCGAGAGGACAGATGGCCCTGGCTGGGGCACAGAGTTAGCAAGTGCCCAGGAAACTGAAGGCCTGACCCGCCTCCATACCTCCCCTTGCCTCGGTTTACAGGAAGGTGCCCCAGTCACTAGTGCTAGGCCACTTTCATAGCAGGCGGTCAGCCACATGTTGGAGGAAATGCAGACACTCCTCCCCCCACCCAGGAGTTCTAGAAGGAATGCTGGCTTTGGAGCCAGAGGGTTCTGAGTTCAAATCCCAGCTCCATCTCTCACCGGCTCTGTGACCTGGCATATCACCACACCATTCCGAGCCTTAGTTTCCTCAGATGTAAAGTAAAGGAAATGTAACAAACTTGAACTTCACAGGGTGGTTGAGAAGATTAAACAAGATTAAACGAGGTAACATATGCAAAACCACTCAACCTGTCTCTTCTCCCTAATCAGCTCTGCCTGTAATCAGCTGGAGATGAAAGAGCATAAGCCTCAGCCCAAACTTCAGATCCCACCTCCCAGATTTGCCAGCTGGACGGGCAGAACCTCACTGGGCCCCCGCTAGCTCGCTCCCCGTTGCCACCGTACAGGCGGTGCTCAGGTTAAGGAGACTGTGTCTAGCAGGGAGTGGGCGCTCCATAAAAGCTCATTCAATTCAATTTAACTTAATGAAGAAACCCTACTCGTAGCCTCGAGAATGGCAGGAGCACCAAAGGCTAAAACTACAAACTCAAATCCATTTGAAGCCCATAAATTTTATTTCCTGCCGATGAATGCATTTTCTTATTAAGCAACAATATTATAAACCTCTTCTGAATTCCTGGCAATGTTTAAGAGCCATATCTTCATCAGGCTAAAAGCGGTTGTCAAATCACAAAGAACTTGAAGGGGTTCTGAAACAACTGATGAAAAGGAATAGCTCAAACCAAGTTTACTGAACAAATCAAATTATTTCACTGCTGTGCCTGTCTTTGCAAAGCTTCTCCAAATTACACTTCATTATGAGACTCAGAAATTAGACACCAGTAACAAAATGAGAAAGCCAGAACACATAAATATTTACATAATCGTCAGAATAATATTCTTCTGTGCAAATCCACCTACTACTTTGTTTATTCTTATTAACTCAAGTTTAGAAATGGGACAATTGTGTGAAACAGGGCCCTGGGGATTTCTCTCCCTGACTCAAACAATTTTTCTTTTTCTTTTGAGAAAAATGTGGTGCGTCGGGAGAGAAGAGAGAGAGAAGGCGAGGAAGAAGGGAGGGCGGCCGCTCCTTTCAAGCCCCTCCGATCCTCGATCCTCAGTCCTTGGCTGGGGCCTCTGAGCAGCTTAGCAGACAAACACACTGACGCCAGCGTCTCTCTTGTCTCACTGAGGGAGAGTTAACATGCCAGGGCTGTGGGTGAACACGCGGGGGGGGCGAGCAGAGTGTGCTAGTGGGGGACAGCAGATAATCGCATTGGGGTGGCACAGTAATAGTGTAACAATAATGATAGTAGCAACTAATGTCCGCGTGTCTGGGTGCTGGGCAGGACACACAGCATCCCAAGTCCCCACAGCCACTCTCTGCAAACAGGGACATACTGTCCCCACCTCGAGATAAGGGCACTGAGGTGCCAGAGCTCGGCAACCACCTGGTCCAAGGCCACACAGCTAGTGAGCCCCAGAGCGGGAGTACAAGCCCACTTTGGGTGGCTTTCCCCAGCTCACGAGCACCACGTACTGGGTGCCGACACCGCCACGACAGCAAGGCTCGGCCCTCGACAAGCACCAGCTGGTGCTTCAGAGGTGGGTCTTGCTGAAGCCGAGAAGAAAGTAGGGCTGAGGCTGGATGGCGGTAGAGATGGACGGACCCGCTCTCTGTGGCTGGACACCGTCCCAGGAGCAAGGCCAACAAGTGGGCTCGTCCTGAAAAGAAGTCCCCGGGACTGGGTTTCACCTCCTCCTTTCTTTTTTTTTTTAAACTTTAATTTATTTATTTATTTTTGGCTGCGTGGGGTCTTCGTTGCGGTGTGCGGGCTTCTCATTGCGGTGGCTTCTCTTGCTGTGGAGCATGAGCTCCAGGTACGCGGGCTTCAGTAGTTGTGGCTCACGGGCTTAGTTGCTCTGCGGCATGTGGGATCTTCCCAGACCAGGGCTCGAACCCAGGTCCCCTGCATTGGCAGGAGGACTCTCAACCACTGCGCCACCAGGGAAGTCCCTCACCTCCTCCTTTCTTATCATCGTCTTCCGCATTCAGTCATATGAATCAAGCCTTCATTCATTCATTCATTCAATGAGCAAGCACTGAGCCCCTGCTCCATGCCAAGCACTAGGGGGACCCAAAAGGCTGAGGCCCAGCCGCAGCCCTAAAGGGCCTTCTGTGCTCTACCAGGCAAGACCCTAACCGTTGTGTCACGTTTTCCAAAACAGAAAGGCAGAACGGATGGTTCAGCATATGGTGTGGCACAGAGACAACTGCAAGCAGGGCACCCTAGCAGACCGAGGCCCTGTGGGGTCAGCGTCCTGGCTTCCAGGGTGGGTGCACGCCCTCCACATCCCCAGGGACTTGGGGGCAGAGACTCGGACTTGCTCTTCTATGTAGATGATGCCCGGTCAGGCGCTGTTAGGTGGAAAACAACCCCAGGAGCGACCCAATGACGTGGCAAAGTGAAACCCAGGCGCACGGGTGACCGACGTCCCCTTCTCCTCTCCCCAGTGCACAGAGGCCTCTTGGCCCTGAGACACGCAGCACCCATCGCAGACTGTCCAACAGGCCTGGAGGGGCGCTCAGGCCACGAGGAAGTTAGGATAACAAAAGTATCTGACTGCAAATCCGTGGAGACACCATTAAGAGGCCATTAAAACACCATTAAAACACGTAAGCTCAATGCAAAACTATTTTATTGCAAATTATACTGCTGTAAAATAAGCAAAGGAAATGGATTCCAAAAAACATTAAAGTAACGTTAAAGCAAACAGAACCCCTTTCTCAAGCGCAAGAGAATTCTAAGTAAAAAGCACGCAGTCTGTGGTGAAAAGCTGAGCCCAGACTTGGCAATCAGCCCTGCGTTCCCGCCTGGCCTCAATCCCCAACTAGCTGTTTGACCCTCCACAAGCATTTCACCTCCCTGAGCCTCAAGATCCCGTATGCAAAAAATGCTGTGTTGTTGGGAGGGTTAAATGAGATGAGTGGAGAGGGAGAAAGTTACGTGCTCAGACACTACACATCTCAAGCTCACGTGGCTGGTCAGTAGAAGAGTCTGGAAGGGTGACGCCTGAGTCTGGGCTGGGAGCATCTCCACTCATCTGAGAAGACTCGCCCTTGGGCTGGTGGTGCACAGCAGTCAACTGAGGCCCCGGGGAGATTAAAGATCTGTGTGCGGTGAACTCCACCCGCAGCTGCGCTCTCCCTCCTCCAGGGCCCTCTTCAGCTGAAGGCTCGCAGGTGTCTCCTGCGCTGTCAGTCATTTCTCCCTGGAAGACGTGTCCAACCACCAAATCTCGCTTAGGCGCCTCTCCTAGGTGAGCCGCAGCACCGTGTTCTTCCCTGAGAGGCCTGGGAGTTGCCATCTGGGCTGGAAGCCACTAGGTGAGGTCTGGGCGATGCACTCCCGCTCACCGCATTAACCCCACCACCCAGCAGAACTGAGTAAAGGAATCAATGAACGCCCAGCTCCTCAACCTGCTTGGCAGGGACAGGTCGGGTCACAAGAGTCACCTCTGGACCAAAGGCCCAGCCAGGCTCTTTCCACTCCAGGACAGCTTAGAGAACAACTCTTTCAGTAGCCTCCAAACTTTTTTGATCACTTATCACTAGCATTAAAAAAAAAAAATTTTTTTTGCGCACACAACTTTGAGTACATAAATACTATTCTATCTATACATTAGATGCATTATAAAACATGTACACACACAAACAGAAATTTTAGAATGATGATATGAAAAGTAGCTCTAAATGGAATGCACAACAATTTCTCCTGGGTTACCCTCCCTCCCCCAGGATCATGGCGCCCAGCGGTGTGAGCCTTGCTTTTAGGAGCACCCTCTGGACGATCCCCGTCTCCTGACAGAGGACGGGCAACTAGGGCATGTAATGAAGCCGTTGTGCATGAGCCTGATCTCCAGCACCACACAGACGGACCTCAAGCCCCAGGACCCAGCTCAGTGTGCGTAACATGGGGTCAGTGCTACTGCTCTTAGCCCCAGTTTCCTCCTCCAAGCACACTGCCACTCTTCCACCATCAGGTGGAAACGAGGTGACATCCAGGAAGGACTGTACTATTACCAGCACCTAGATACACGCAGTATAGTTCATTCTCATGTACCCAAATAATAGCCAAAAGGAAGGAGAATGCAATGGAATACTCTGCAGCTGGGACAAAGCTACCAGGGGAGCTCTAGGGACTGGTGTGGCCTGACTGGCCACATGGTTAAGTGGGAGGGGAAAAAAAAAAAGCAAAATGTGAAAGAGGATCTATAATATGCTAATATGTTTTCATGAAGAAAGAAGGAGAGGGACTTCCCTGGGGTTCAGTGGTTGGGACTCCACGGTCTCACTGCCGAGGGCTCGGGTTTAATCCCTGGTCGGGGAGCTAAGATCCCACAAGCCTCATGGCACAGTCACACACAAAAAAAAGAAGGAGAAAAAAGAAACTTCCCTGGTGGTTCAGTGGTTAAGACTTCACCTTCCAGTGCAGGGGGTGCAGGTTCGATCCCTGGCTGGGGAGCTAAGATCCCACATGCCTCGGGGGCAAAAAACTAAAACATAAAACAGAAACAATCCTGCAACAAATTCAATAAAGACTTTAAAAATGGTCCACATCACAAAAAAAAAAAAAAAGAAAGAAAGAAACTACCCATTTGATCAAAAAGAAACATAGAAGGAAAAGCCAAAGACTAATGAGATTGGTTACCTACAGGGCAGGGCTGGGAAGTGGGCAGATGGGATAGAGGAAATGGTGTGGGGATGGGGGATACCTCTCTAAATAGAACTTTTTTTATAGATTTGACTTGCATATATATGTGAGTGGTTCACA
Source organism: Hyperoodon ampullatus (assembly GCF_949752795.1). Lineage (NCBI taxonomy): Eukaryota > Metazoa > Chordata > Mammalia > Artiodactyla > Ziphiidae > Hyperoodon > Hyperoodon ampullatus. The sequence goes on along the minus strand of NC_136916.1, from coordinate 175,319,545 downwards.
TGGAAGATGGAAGGAAGGAAGGAAAGGGGGAAGGGAGGGCCGGAGGAAGGAAGGGAGGGAAAAGGGAAAAATAGAACACAAAGAAAAACAAATGCACCAAATGGTATTTCAAACAAACAACAAAATCACACCGAAAGGGAAAGAGGAAAAGAACTTAGCCCAAGGAACATCTGAATACATTTGGACTATATGCCCTCAGGCTAAAGGCATAAAAGAACTCTAATAATGAATTCTAATTAGTAGGCTTTTTTACAGAGGTTAACAATTCTGAAATGGCTTTTTGACATTCTAGAGTTGAGCAAGTATATAAATATGTTGTGAAAATGGGAGCTAAGTTTCACATTACTGGAGAAGGAAGTCACAAATATGGAAATGGAAAAGGGCAAAATGAACCCCACAATACCGGGTAGGATTCAGAGAAACCCACATGAACTCGTGGGTTTAATAGAAAGAACTAGATAGAGGTATATATGGGTATGTGCACGTGTACATCTACTGATCTGTCTTCTGAGATGCACTGACACCCCAGCAGTGGTGAGCACACTTAAAACCCAAATCTTGGTTTCTAAATGTCTTACTCCACTAAAAGAAGGCAGAGCTCCTTAGAGCTCCTTGGAGATAGCTCCTTGGAGATGGGACAGGGATAGAAGAAGATGAGCCCGGATTATTTTGCCGTGTCAAATAGTAAGTGGGTGTTCATGGAATGATGGAGACAAATGGACACAGGAGCCAGCTTGAAGGAGCTTCCACTGGTCCAATGATAAAAACAGATTAGAGGGCTTCCCTGGTGGCGCAGTGGTTAAGAATCCACCTGCCAATGCAGGGGACACGGGTTCGAGCCCTGGTCCAGGAAGATCCCACATGCCGTGGAGCAACTAAGCCCGTGCGCCACAACTACTGAGCCCATGTGCCACAAATACTGAAACCCACGCACCTAGAGCCCGTGCTCCGCAACAAGAGAAGCCACTGCAATGAGAAGCCCGCGCACCGCAACGAAGAGTAGCCCCCGCTCGCCACCACTAGAGAAAGCCTGCGCACAGCAATGAAGACCCAACACAGCCAAAAATAAGTAAATTTTTTAAAAAAACCATAGGAAAAAGAATCCCAGCAATTCAATTAAAAAAAAGATTAGAATTTATTAGATGAAGAGTCCATGAACTCACACTCTTATAAAATAAATAAACTTATGGGGAGTGGGGGGTCTCTTTATAGTAGGAAGAAATGATAGAGTCAGAAATCACCATTTTCCAACCACCATCATAGGAATTGATACAGCAAGAATCATCAGTGGATGCTAAAACTAGTGGATAAAGTTTGAGGGATAACAGGCTATTTATGTAGTCTCAAAGTTTCTCACTACATGATACTTTTGAGTTACAAAAGGCAAAACAGTAACTACACTGGAAAGACATCACCTGGCAGACATCACCCTAACCAAAGTCAATAACTCCAAGAATAGGACAAACTGATAGCATGTGCCTCCTGATACAAGGCACCGAGAAGGACACAACATCACCCCTAGGACATGCCTGCCAAAAAGTCCACAATCTGAATCTAACCATGAGGAAGCACCAGACAAACCCAAAATGAAGTATAGTCTACAAAATAACTGGCTTGTACCCTTCAAATATGTGAATGTCATGAAATACAGGAATTGTTGTAAACTAAAGGAGACTAAAGAGACATGACAATGAAGGTAACACATGATCTTGAATTTTCTTTCACTATAAAGGACACTATTAAGACATTGTTGAAAAAATCTTAATAAGGTATACACAGGAGATTAGATAATAATGTTGTTTCAATGTTATTTTCCTGATTTTGATAAATGCACTGTGGTTATGAAAGAGAATTTGTTGTTTTTAAGAAATAAACATTGAAGTATTTAGGGGAAAAGGACCACCAGTCTGCAACTTACTCTTAAGTGGTTCAGAAAAAAAAATGTACCTAAGTATGTATGTACGAATGTATATACATGTACATCTATATATCGAGAAAGAGATAAAGAGAGAGGATAAAATGGTATTAACATTAGTGGAATTTGGGTAAAGCGTGTCTGGAAATTCTTTGTACTACTCTCAAAACTTTTCTGTAAGACTGAAATTATGTCAAAACCTTAAAAAAGAAGAAGAAAGGAGAAAAGATTTTTTTGAAGCCTGGTAAATTTGGTGGAGTTATTTGCAAGGTCTTTTGGCAGGCTATGCTTTTGGGAGATTTTGGCATTGTGACAGTAAGCTCTCTGAAAATAACTAATGAGAGGAGTTGACTCTTACAAGTGGGGTAATATCCACTGACTTATGATATCCTCTTACAGTTAGTGTTTCTGAAGATACTTTCCTTTTCATTTCCTCTCTTTCTTTCTTTCTTTTCAAATTGCTACCTCTGGCAGGCTTCCTAACCTGAGTGAGATGAGAATAAAACACCTGAATTCTCCTCGGCTCTCCCATTTCAAGCACTGTCTTAATTCACAACTTGCTGATGCTGAAAGTGAGATGCACATGGGCTAACACATCGACTGCACAGAAGAAACTCAAAGAAGAAATGCAGTCATCCCGGAGGAAGAATCGAAAAGGGAGTTCTAAACAGAAATGAGCTTTCGCCAGGCCAAACAGCTCTCCAACTGTCAGATTCTCCTCATATCATCCTCAAAGTTAATTCAGCTGTGGGGCTTCCCTGGTGGCACAGTGGTTGAGAGTCCGCCTGCCGATGCAGGGGACACGGGTTCGTGCCCCGGTCCGGGAAGATCCCACATGGGCCCGTGAGCCGTGGCCGCTGAGCCTGTGCGTCCGGAGCCTGCGCTCCGCAACAGGAGAGGCCACATCAGTGAGAGGCCCGCATACCGCACGAAAAAAAAAAAAAATAGGCATCTTGCAGATAAACAGTGGATTCTCCTCTAAGAAGACAGGCTTGTATCCTGTACCACTCGAGCCCCTGGACCCCGAGGGGTGGCTCCATCTCTTTCCTTTCGCTCTGGGCCCTGCTCACCTGCTAGTAGGTAGGTCTCCTGTGAGCCCCAAGCGGTGGGAGTATGCAAGGCTCCCTTTCCCTCTGCTGTGCTACCCTGCCCCCATACCTCCCTGGTCCCCAAGGAGAGGGGGAGTGGTGACAAGCTGAAGGTCAGAGTTCTAGAAGGTGGATAGACCACGTCCAATAGAGAAGAGGGTTGCAAGCAGAGGATGGGGACAGTCCTGCTCTGCAGCTCCAGATCAAAGCCTGAGGGAAAAAACACAAAGTGCCAAATAGAAAAACAAAATGTCCAAAAGTTTTACAAATGAGTACCTGCGGCTCGGCAAAAAGCTTCCAGTGACAGCATCGTTCACTGATTCAATAAGTGCAGGATCTGAAATGACTTAGGTGGAAGTGAAGCTGACACGCTCTGGAAAACTCTATTAGATGTCTCAGAGTGGCCTGGGGGATCATGATGACTCGGGTGCCAGAGAGGCAAGAGAACTCACTAATACTGCTTCGTGAAAGGTGAGAAGAAAAGCAACCCAGTATCATGAAATTAATACATATGAGGTTTTAAATGTAAATGTGCAACTAAATTAAACTTACATTCAAAGTAGAATAAAAACTAAGGTGCGGTACTTTTGAAAGACGTATTATAGATTAAAAAAACAAAATACACGTGCATCCACTTGATTAAAGAGGAAGTGAGAGGGCTCCGCTCAGGGGCAGCTGCAGGCAGGGCACGGCACCGGGAGAACCACACCGAGGGGTCTGCTCCCCTTGACAGGCACAGAGCTCAGGGGCCACCCCTCCGCAGACGAGGGGACGGAGCCCAGAGGGGCCGGGACGGTGGTTCCCCACATGCACCAGCGCGCACTCCACGCTGACCAGCCCACCCACACCGGAGCCCAGTCGTCCCGGCCCTCTGCCCGTGGGCCCCTGGCCACCCTCACCGTCCAGGGGCAGAGGGGACGCCGCCTGCCTCTAGCCGGCGTCTGGGAACCCACAGCACAGCCTCAAATCTCGCAATGGGAGCACACAACAGGTGTTTCCCCGGGAGGGAAAAGTGGCCCTGGTGGGCGCTCCCCAGGGGAACCAGGCTGGGAACAGAAAGGGAGGAGCCTCCCACCCCAGGTGGGGCATCAGCAGAGTCACCAGAAGCACCCACCTGGCCGTTGGGGCAAAGACGCCCACTCCAGCGCACAGGCCTGCCTTCTTGCCTGCTCGGCCCTTCTGCTGCCTGGAGAAACAGCAGGAAGGAGCCCTGCACCAGGAGTCAGGCGGCCAGGGCCCCAGCCCCTCCCCCTGCCCTCTGGCCCCAGTGTCCTTGTGGGTACAGCTGAGCGGGCAGCAGAAAGGAAGCCCGTCAATGCAGCCTAACGGCAGCCCCGCCCAACCCAGCGCTCGTGCCAGGAGTCATTTTTCTCCCAGCAGCAGCAGCCCAGACACCCCTGAACTTGTCCTTTGAAACAGGCTATTTTTCCCTCAGTGGTGAAGGATGTCAAGTGATAGGCCCAGTTTAATAAAGAAAGTGATGACTGGGACCCCAGCACACATCCTTCACCTACGTGCCACCTCCAGCTCCTTCCCTGAGACCTCCGCTAACACACTGACAGTTGCTGGGCCGTCACGCGCAGCCCACGGAGCCGGCGCCATCCCCCAGGGCACCGTGTGTCACTCCACAAACACTGACAAACACCTACTGCACATCGCCCACCAGGATCATGCTGGGGACACAGCCGTGAGAAGGACCCTGCGGCCCTGACCCCATGTTAACCAAAGGGACACATTCCAAGAGGTGACAAACAAGTGTGGTGAGGGGAGAGATTAGGGGCAGTGGGGACATGCTGGGAGGGGCACCCAACCCAGTGGGGGTGGGGGGTGGACCGTGGGAAAAGGTCCAGCGGGAATTACTCGGATGAAATTGCAGAAGGGAAGAGGAAGGCCCCAGAAGGCCTCAGAGGCACACGGGGGAATCGGAGTTTCTTCTGGAGATGGAGGGGCACCTCTGGATGGTTTGAAGCAAGACTTGGAGTGATCAAGGACATCTGAGCCCCTCTGCCTGCAACTTCAGTAGCTGCCACTAGAGAAACGAGTGGGAAACAGGCACAGGGCCCACCTGGCATGGGAGCTGCTCTCCGGGGCAGGGCACACCTCCGTTCTGTGTGCTCTACTGCCCAGCCCCACACCTGGCACCCAGCAGGGTCTAGTAACTGGAAAGATGCTGTGAGCGTGGCCGACAGATGGCGTGGATCGGGCACACACCCCCCCCAGAGGGCTGGGGTTCGAGCGGATCACGCTCTAGGATGGGCTTTGGGGCACAGGGAAGTTGCAGGGCAAGAAACGCTGGAGAACTAGCTGTAATCCACCTTCTAAACCCACGCAAAGTCCACACAGAATGCTTGACAAATGCTGCCTGGGTACACGCTGGAGCCTGAGGATTTTATTGACTTCTGACACCTCTACAGGCCCGCCTGAAATATCGCGCCACAGCACCATTGTCTAAGATTCATGCTTTCTTCAGAGAACTTGGAGCACAAATTTATAACTTGTTGTCAAATTGATGCCCACTGTTCTCTGGAAGGGCAATCCCATTTGGGAAAAATAGCCAATAACTCTTCTGAGTTGGAAGACCATTCTCGAGTTGATTTCCCAAAGCACGAAAGAAGAAAAACAAAGAAAAGTATAATTGCAGAAAACGATAACCCTATAGACATACAGGGCCCATTATCTTCTCCACACTGACTTTTCAATAATTTTGTGATGGATTCTCGCAGAAAGCTTAATTTGTACTTTTAACCACAGGAGTTAGTGGGCCAGAAAAAATTAATTCTAAGCATTGGCTCACAGAGAGAGAAATAAAGGCTTGTCTATTCATTTTTTAAACTACGCCATGCGAAGCCGTGGAATGCATATGTGTAGTGACACAGTGCGGAGAATAACTGGGCACTGCTTTCTGCTGATGCAAATCCACTTTGGGGTGAAAATGTTAGCACGGGGCCTTCGGCAGCCTCAAGGTCTAACCCTGGCACCACCCGGATAGCCCTGGGCTCGTGTTGAGGGCTCCTTCCCCCAGATGGCTTCTCCGGCTGTACACCGGGCCTGAAACAAGCCAAAATTGTTTCAATTCTGCCCCGAGCTCATTACGTGCAAGAGCTTTGGTAAACAGTCCACACATTTCAGCCAGGGAACACTGTTAGATAACAAAGACCCCCGAAATGAAGCCTGTCATTTTCGAGAACCCTTTTTTTTTTTTTTTTTTTTGCGGTATGTGGGCCTCTCACTGCTGTGGCCTCTCCCGTTGCGGAGCACAGGCTCCGGACGCGCAGGCTCAGCGGCCATGGCTCACGAGCCCAGCCGCTCCGAGGCATGCGGGATCCTCCCGGACCAGGGCACGAACCCGTGTCCCCTGCATCGGCAGGCAGACTCTCAACCACTGCGCCACCAGGGAAGCCCTTGAGAACTCTTTTAAAACAAAAACTTGACAAGGCCTTCATAACAGCCTGCCGAGTGTGCGTCAACATGGGACGGATCCCATCGTCGTCAGCATGGGGCAGCACTGCCTAATGGGTTTCACACAGAGGCGAGTCAGGCTGCCAGGGATGTTTCCTTCGAAATACACAAGGTGGGCTTTGGCCTGGGTATCATTCCCCATCACACCTCGAAGTTTTGAAATCTAACAGATGTGGGTCCAAATCCTGGTCTCCCTAATTATTAGCTGTGCACCCCACGGCAACATCTGTATATTCACCCAACAACCAAGCAGGCGGTGGGATCATTTGCTGTCAGGGGCAGGCAGGAGGGGTGGGTGTGCCGGGCAAGGTATCACCTTGTTGGACCTAAGTATCCCTACCAGGGCGATGAATGATTAAACTCTTGCCCTGCATGACTGCAAGGTACCTGGCAGAGGCTGGTCCATCGCAGGTGCCCTCTAGGTGTTGACAGCATCCGCTACTGTTGGGTGGAGCCCAAAATCAGCCCAACCCACGAATCTCACAGACTAGGAAACCAAGACCCGAGCTGGGAAGGGCTGTCCCAGAACGCAGGCCCCAGACCCCTGAGCCCAGGATGCTCCGGCCCAAATGCCAAGCAACGGGGAGGGTCCTCGCCTTCAAGACCCACAGGAGGTTGGGGCCCCTTGGCAAAGCATAGTCAGGTCACACCTGGGTCATCAGATAAGGAAGCCCTGGGGTCAGTGGGTAGGTCCCCAACAGCAAAGGATATGTCCTGCTAACTCTCCTTATGCAAATGAGGTCTGAGTTTAATTAAGACAGCAGGTACTTGTATTTGCTTACGCGGGATACAAACTGTTAGGCCGTGAACAAACTTGTCACAAAAATGGAGCTAATGCCCTGCCCTTGTTAGACTTTTGCTGGCCCCTGGAATGTGGTGTGAAAACTCCACAGGCTCTGAAACTCGGCTCCCCAGAAGTGGGGTGGTCTTGGGAGTGCCTGAGCTGCGGGCACCCACCCCCCCAGCCTGGGAGGCCTTGCCCAAGTAGAACCCAAATAGGACCCAGCGGCTCCACATACGAGCGAACGAACCACCACAACGCCTTCCTCCCCTGAAAAAAACAGATAATGAATTCTTCATTTATACCCACTCTGGTTGGTAGAGGGCAAGCCCCGTGAGACCAGCATTGACAGTCCTGGCTGGCCGCCCTGTTCTGTGAAGCAACACCCATCACCAGCCTTCCCAGGACCAGCATGGAGCCTGGCCAGGACAGAAGCTCCCCTGAGCTTCCTGCAGTGACCTGTGCCCCCGCTGCAAGATCTGGACAGCAAGCCAGCAGCGCTGGCGTGAGGACACACTGCAGACACCCGACCTGGAAGCTTCAGGCCATGGCACGCACGGCTCACCGGGGGCCCTGGTTTGGATGCAGAGGCTGCTTCCAGAGCGCGTGCAGAGGATCTGAGCCAGCTCTCAGCACACAGACGAGGCCTCATTTCCGGCACAGAGGCTCCGGCTCTAAGCACAGATAAGAAGCCGAGCGCCCCTTAGGAGGGCGGCGGAGAAGATAATGTCCTCCAGCAAGCCGCGGAGAGAGTGTTCAGACGGAACCTGATTAAATTTAAAAGTAGCCCAAAGTTCGCTTTTCAAGGAAGGCCTAGGGATTCATTTTAAAACTCGTGATCAGATGCAGCTATTTTCCAGATGTTTTTGAGAGAAGCCAGTAGGTCTGACTGATCATTACAATAATCGAGCGTTTTGAATTATTTGGCTCAGTGAGCATTTCCTGAACGCTCCCAGGTGCCAGACTTTCTGAAGGCGATAGACGGCCCTCTGTGACCTCACAGCGTCATTAAGCAAGGTGTGTTTGAGTAGTGGGGTGCCAGGCGCCCCAGGGAAGACCCCAACCCAGCTGGGGGTCACGGTGAGCCTCCCAACCTGGGGCCTGCCAACCCCGATGGCTACCAGTCCTGGATGGCCTTCCGCCCAGAAGCTTCAGGTACACGCTGTTCTAGCAGGAGACCAGGGTGGGGGAATCGGTACCAGAAGTAATTAAATGACCAAGGAGACAGCAAGGCTCGAAGGCAGACACATATTGGCATCATTTCTTATTACTATTATTGTGATAACACATAGCAAGAACAGGACCCCCAGACAAGGAGAAAGCAAGCTTCAGGGCATTTTTAAATTGGGCAAATTATAGAGAGGTGAGAGATTAAATGAAAATCTATCACATTACAAATTCAGCCTGCAGTTACTGAGATCCTATTTTTTTCGTAAGTGAGTCATACCAATAATAACTCCAAGGTCTTTATAATAGTTTGCAATAAACTCTGTGGGATACTCACCACTTCTCTTTTGAAAAATTGACATCATAACCCAAAAAAATAGCCCTTTGACGTTTCTGTCTTCTTTTGGGCAACCAGCTGGGAAAGGGAATACAACACCATCGCAGGAGGCAGTGTGGTGCTTGGTCTCACCAGTGGACAGACAAATTAAAACAACAAGATCCTGTTTCACACCCACCAGAGGGGCAAAAATCAAAATCCCTAACAGCAAGGGTTGGAGAAGGTGTGAAGAAATGGAACTCTCGAGTACTGTGGTGGTGTCAGGAGAATAAACACCCAGGACAGCAATCTGGCAACATCAGGGTGGGCCAAAGGGGCACACACCAAGGCCTGTCAGCCCACCCAGAGGGGTCCAAGAGCCTCTCCCAGGTGTGTACAGGAAGCATATCTAAGGCTGTCGGTTTTAAAACAGCTCTAAAAACTGTGACATTTGTCCCGTTAAGATGGAGCCTAATCCCTCTCACCCTTAATGGGAGCCAGCCTTGGTGACTTGCTTCTAGTGAACAGAATGCAGCAAACAGGACACTGCCTGACTTCTAAGCCAAGATCATAAAAGCAATCCCGTTTGGGCCTGGCTCTTTCGCACACAGAACCAGACGCCATGTTGTGAGGAAGCCCAGGCCATAGCACTCCAGGCAACCGCACAGTCAAGGCCCTGGCTAGCAGCCAGAGTCACCCTCAGCCATGTGAGTGCACAGCCTTCAGATGACTCCACCCACCATGACGCCAAGTAGAGCAGAGGTGAGCTCTCCCCACCAAGCCTGGCCCAAATTGCAGATTCATAAGCAAAATATACATTACTGTTTTAAGTTACTAAATTTGGAGGTGCTTTATTATACGGCAGTGGATGACTGGAACACGTTCACTGAAATATTGTTTGCAAGAGATAAAAAGTGAAAAACAACCTTCCATGAGTAGCAGAATGAATAAACAAACTGTAGTTTAGTCCATCCAGTGGAATAGTACACAGCAGTTAAAAATGAATAATCCAGAAAAAGACAGATGTGAGTGTGTGTTTGTGTGTATGGAAAAACTGCAAAAACATAATGTTTAATGTTTTACAAATTACAAAAGGATATAGCGCATGGTAATATTTCCATAAATCTTTAAAGTACAAAGCCGATATTACATATTGTTTATGGATAAGCACATGTAGTAAAGTTCAAAAGCAGATCCACCAAACTCAGGAGAGCAGCCATTGCCAGGGAGGGAGGCAGGGCTTTGGCTGTATCAGTAATATTTTACTCCTTACAAAACAAAAAGAGGGACCCAACACAAACATGGCAAAACATTAGTAACAGTTAAATCTGGTGGCGGGTCCATGGGAGCCTTTTATTATCTTTTATTTTCTGTAGGATTAGAGCAGGTCGCAGACTGCTCATTTCTATGCCACTCAGCTTGGTTTACACGATGATAAGCTGGTGATGGCTTTTCTGGCTGATTCCTCCACTCTCCTGGGAGCTCCCTGAGGCAAGGACTGTGCTCGAGATCGCCACTGCACGCGGTGGGTGCTTGACGGACTTCCCTTTGCCAGGTCGACCAGAGAAACCAACAGGCCGCAGGAAAAGTGTATTCCCTCCCCTGGTGCATGGGAGCCAAGCAGAGAGCAAAGGAGATGCGCTAATTAACCCAAGGGACTCGGCAGGCCTCAAAACGCAGGATGAAAGACAACTCCACTAAAGAGAAAGACGGGGCTTCCCTGGTGGCGCAGTGGTTGCGAGTCCGCCTGCCGATGCAGGGGACACAGGTTCGTGCCCCGGTCTGGGAAGATCCCACATGGCGCAGAGCGGCTGGGCCCGTGAGCCGTGGCTGCTGAGCCTGCGCGTCCGGAGCCTGCGCGTCCGGAGCCTGTGCTCCGCAACGGGAGAGGCCACAGCAGTGAGAGGCCCGCGTATCACAAAAAAAAAAAAAAAAAAAAGAGAAAGACGAGCCCCTTCCTCAGCCTGAGGCGCACGGCTCCCCCTTCTCTGCCTCGACACTGTTAAGATTGCAGCTTTGGCCAAATGGTATGTCACAAACACAGGCAGCTGCAAATGCAGAAGCTGCAGAAAATAGCAGCAAATATCTCGTTATAATAACAGCCCAAATACAGGAGACGGAGACGGTCTGTCTGAGGAGCAGAAGCGGACAGAAATCAAAAGACTCATCCAGAGGAAGGGGTGGAGAAGCCTGCAGCCAGGCAAGGAGGAAGCTGCTACATGGGGAAGGCTGAGCAGAGGACGAGGAAGCGGGCTGTGGACCACGGCCAAGCCACTGAGGACGGGGGGCGGAAGAGAACAGGCAGCACCTCTAACGGCTCAGCGGTACCCAGGAACCAGCCACGGGCCCCCTCGAGCATCCTGTCCCCTGAGCCACGTGCCTCCACCTGGTTGAGCTGCCCTGGGCGGGGCAGGGGGGGCGTTTCCTGTTACGTGCAGCCTAGGGCACTCCTAGTCGACAGGGTACAAACTCCAAGTGAGGGGACAACTGGCCATCTTTATTCTCCCTTTTCTACCTTTTCCTATTTTCCAAATGCTATTACCATGGTAAGAAAATTTTCATGTTTTTCTTTAAGTTGATCTGAGTCTTGGCTAGTAATTCCAGCCCTAGGAACCAAGCCTAAGAAAATAACTACACAGAAGCTAAATATTATGTACATAAAGATGATCACCGCAGCCTTGCCTATAAAACAACAATAAAAAACCTGCTGGAACAAACCTCAATGTTCAGCAATAGGGACACAATTTAGTAAATTGTGGTGCAACCACATGAAAGAAGATGACGATTCGGAAGGCTATAAAAATAGGGAGAGACATTAAGCTTTAGAAACAGGATCCAAAATGATATATGAATAATACCTACAGAACTGTAAAAAATCTGTTCACAAGGGAACGGTGAAACACAAAACCCAGGTTATTTGCTGTGGGTAGGGATGGCCGAGCCAACAAAAGGAGCCGAGAGGAAAGGGAGCGGCCAGGGCCTGATGCGTGGGGAGGGAGGGGTGCAGGGGGCCAGGGGGCGGGGAGTAACAGCCTCCTTGCCCAGAAGATGGTAGCTCCAGGCTGCCAGGTGCCCTCAGAGGTCTGGGCAACACAGCCCGGTGAGGGAAGCTCTCGTGGGACTGGGTGGGTGCTGCCCCCTCCCAGGTGCAGCCTCACACAACCCCAGGGCACGGGGCGACCTGATACAAACAGCCCAGAAGGAATTTCAGAGCATGGGCTCATGTACTTGAAACTCTTCAGAAAAGAAAGTTTCCCATTAACTTCAAATACGCGTGTTCTCTGAGGATTGGGTGCAGAAAGAATTTCTGAGCATTTACATCCCCAGCCCAAAATACATAGTCTAGTCCAGAGATGTGAACCGTCTGTGTTTGCCATATCATGCTTTTCGTGGGAGATTAAACAGGAGGCTCCACCTTCTTACCTGAGATCTCCTCCTGCTATAAAAACGACTGCTGATGTCAGTGTCTGAAATGACTTGCTCACAATTATAATCATTATATTAATGTGGATGACTGTAAAAGTCTACCTCGGCTTTTGCTAAATGAAAACACCAGGCTGCCAAACCTTCAAGAAGAAATTAAACTGTTAATGTGTTGAAGACTATTACATCCCGAAAGACATTACCATAGCATTTCCCCCGAACTTCAACCAGGCAAGATGCTGGACTGTATTGGAAACCTCTGTGAATTGCCTAATTATAGTTAAGAAGGGCATCATCTTCCCATGAAATAGCCTTTTCTGTTTTCCAACAGAGCTTTCGACAATTCTAAAAACTGTTCATTTGAAGACTCCCTGAGAGGGAGATCACATCAGGGCAGAGGCAGTGAGAGGCACCAGGAAGCCAGAGAGAGGAAGCCCCCACGGAGCGGGGAACAGAGCTTCCCTGGAGCGCGGCATTTCAGGGCCGGGGTCCCACGTGAGAAAACAGAGGAGAGGGGACGGGATTCACGTGAGTTGCAGCGTGGAGACCACTCCCCGGCCCGCTCTGCCATCCTGGGTGATGCTGGCAGGGGGGAGACTCCCACTCAGTACGGCCTGCGGTGACCCCTAGGGCTGTCCCAGGTGTGTGTCCCAGTCACACATCCTGCCTTTTACGTACGTGGCTGGGACTACGGCACCATTGCTCCAAGTCGTCACTTTTAATAGATGCAGGGAAGTGGGAAAGTGAATGCAGGGCCGTCATTGTGTGCATAATGTACAAAATCACGGGCAGGGAAGAAGCAGGATGTGAGGAATTCAGTAGTGACCTTCATGACAAGCTAAAAGTACATGCACGGAGTTTTAAGTGTCGGGGCCCAGCGCGGGGAGAAGGTCACCATCACAGAGACAATGGAAGGTAGACGGCAGTGGCCAGGAACAGCTCAGGGTTACTGCGGCCCCGGAGAAGTCGGGCGATAAATGCGATGGCGGCTCTGTGTCTGTCACACAGACAGACCAGGCAGCGTCGAGGTAAAGGCTAGCTCTCCCGCCTCGCAGGCAGACGCAGCCGGCACAAGGCTCGGTCTCTAGCACCCCTATCGGCAGGATGAGGTAATGCTTACAGCTCTCCTTCCAGTGGGAGGGAGATGCTCACAGCAGCCTCGGGGCAGGGGCAGGGCGGCTGGAGCCACAGCCTGGAGGCTCGGGCCCTTTCGGGGCAAGTCACCCAGGTTGTGGGAAAGAGCCTGGCCCCAAACATGGCTCCAACTCTAGCTCTGCAGGCCTGAGGTCCTCTGCCTCCCCAGGGACTCGCTGGCTGATGGGAGACTGAGGAACTGGAAGCCCCCAGAACGTGCTAAGTGTCCTGCTAAAGCGCTCCTCCCTCAGCTGGTGTCGTCGGCACAGGCCTGGCACAGCAGATGCCCACAGGTAATAGGTCGCACCCCTGCTCAAGATAGGTGGTTTCCTGCAAAGTTGAACATACAATGACCATACAACCCAGGAGTTCCACTCCTAGATATTTACTTGAGACACGAAAACAAATATCCACAGACAAATGTTCACAAAAGTCCTAAATCTAATAGCCCCAAATTGAAAACAAACCAAATGCCCATCAGCAGAAGAACAGATAAACAAATTGTGGCATTTTCATGCCATGGGGTACTACTCAGCAATAGAAAGGAATGCACTACTGATGCACCCAGCGATGTGGATGAGCCTCCAAAACATTACATCGAGTGAGAGAAGCCAGACACAGAGATTACGTGCTGCATAATTCCATTTACGTGAAATTCTAGAACAGGCAAAACTAATCTATAATAACAAAGCAGATCAATGGTTGCCTGGGGCTGGGGTTAGTAGGAAGAGGGTAACTGATAAAGGATACGAGGAACTTTCTGGGTCGTGGAAATGTTCTGTATCTTGATGATGCGCAACGGGTGGATGATTGCACAAGTGTACAGATCTGTCAAAACTCATCCAACAGCACACTTAAAATGGGTGCCTTTCATTACATGTAAATTGCACCTTAATAAAGTTAATTCACTTTTTAAAAAATGTAAAACCTCTCTACTTCATTATGAATAAAATCCCACCTACTGGGCTTCCCTGGTGGCGCAGTGGTTGAGAGTCCGCCTGCCAATGCAGGGGACACGGGTCTGTGCCCCGGTCCGGGAAGATCCCACATGCCGCGGAGCGGCTGGGCCTGTGAGCCATGGCCGCTGAGCCTGCGCGTCTGGAGCCTGTGCTCCGCAATGGGAGAGGCCACAGCGGTGAGAGGCCCACGTACCGCAAAAAAAAAAAAAAAAAAAAAAAAAAATCCAACCTACTGTACAGCACAGGGAACTCTGCTCAATATTATGTAACAACCTAAATGGGAAAAGAATCGAAAAAGAATAGATACATGTATATGTATAACTGAATCACTTTGCTGTATACCTAAAACTATCACAACACTGTTAATCAACTATACTCCAATATAAAATAAAAAGTTAAAGAAAAAAAAAAGGAAAAATAAATAAATAAATAAAACAGTGCCTAGCAAAAAAAATTTTTAAATAAAATAAAATCCTAAGGTCCAGTCATGTCCTTCGAGGCCTCTCACAGTCTGGTTCCTGCCTAAATCACCAACCTCAACTCACACCACTCTCCCCTTTGCTAATATCCCAAACCTAAGGCAAACTGTAGGGAACTCCCTCATTTTCCCAATGAGAAGATTAAAAGCAAAACAAAAAGGATAGAGGCCATCTTGAACATATATACTTGTAGAGATACTGAGGAAATAATCAAACATCTATATTTATATTTAATTTATTAATTTACACACATGCATATTTAGAATCACCTATTATGACAGGTGCAGAAATACTGTATTCTTCCACTGCCATCCCTAGGCATCCTCAAGATCAGCGTATTCACCACTCCAAGGAGACGTTTCTACACGTGTCCAAAAGGGAACCCAAAGGTTACTAAGCACCTAGTATAGGGCACTGCCTTGAGCATTTGCAATGAACATTTCATTTAAGCCTTCACAAAACCACAAGAGGCAAATATCACTGCAGTTCCCGAACTCTGCACCAAGGCACCCCAAGGCACACCAGCAAACTCACCAGGGTGAGTGTCAAGAGATATTTTAACTTTTTAAAGGAAACACAGTACTATCTGTCGACACCATGCAGAGTGCTAGCTGAGGCAGTTAACCGTTTCAATGTTAGATCATTCTGCGTTTCTATACTCCATGGTCCTATCCATGCAAAGCTGGGTTTTCATCAGAGGTTCTGTGATAAAAAAAGCAAGTATCACATGAAAATCAAGGTGGAACAGGACATGAGGGTGGCAGTGCCCGGCCCGCCCCTGACATTGGAGAATTTGTGCGTGTCCAACAGGTGCCGAGCTGTTAGCACACAAATACTTAAGCTGTTTGGCCCGAACTCCTCAGTAAACAGGACCACTGAGGGGCTTCCTTTGGCCTGAAGAAAGGTGGGAGACGTTACTGTGACACTAAGAGTGTTGTAAACTGAGACCCTCTGCACCATTGTCTCTATTTTACAGATGGGGAAACTGAGGCACCAAGCAATTGCTCGCCCAAAATCACAGAGCTAAGAAGTTGGGGTCCAAGCCCAGCACAAAGCAACATGGCCTTCACAGATGCATTTACTGCTAACTGGTTTATCAGAGACTGTGTGTATGAGTGTGTGTGTGTGTGCGTGTGTGTGTGTGTGTGAGAGAGAGAGAGAGAGAGAGAGAGAGATGGGCTGGAACAAGTTAAGTGATAGACAAAATATCAAAAGATCTGCTTAAACTTTGTGGTCCAAAACTAAGAGTGTCCTATAATTTGAGAAACTTCAACAGACTCAACCATACAGGAAATACCTCCTCTGAGGACAACCTGAGGACGAGCCGGGTCTTGCATCTGTCTCCCTTCTTGCCACACCGACCCCCAGCCCCAGCCTCCGTGCCCCACTGCCTGCTCTTCCCCCTCCATTCTCGTTCCTGAGTCCTTCCCTCACACTTCCAAGCTCAGCCTGCATGTTGTCTTTCCATGGGTTCTCCCCTACCCACTGGCCATTTTTCTCTATTTCCCAGTAAAGAGCACTTTGCTATTTATAATTACCTTGTTAATGAATTAATTTATTAGACTGTGAGCTAGGTACAGCGGCCCCACATGGTGTCTGGCACCTCGCAGGCCCTCAATGAGTATGGCTGCCATTACCAATGGCTGTCTTCCCCTGGGCCCGCAGGGTCAAGAGCCACACCTGAGCAGCATAGTGGAGGCCGTGTGCTCTGGCCTCCATCTTCCGCTGGGAGGCCCTCGAGCAGCTCCAAACGCCAGGAAGCAGCTCTCCCTGAGGCCAGGGATTGGCCTCACATGGTTGATGGAGGCGGCTCTTTTTCCTGATCTCAGTGGCTGTCATCCTCAAAATCCCTTTTAAAACAGGGCTTTAACTATCTCCCTCTGGAAACTCAGAAGGGCTCTGGCCCCGACTGTTCTTATTTTAAAACACTTCTTTTCTAGAATGGTAAACTTTTTCAGCTACTGCAAACAATTAAAATTGAAAGTGATCCGTGGGGAGATGGAAGGGGGGTGGGTAATTATTATCAACAAAACCAATGAGAAGGAACAAATGTATTGGGCCAAAGATCTAATAAAACAAGTCGGAGAATTCAGGCGCGGCTCTGCGGGAAGCAAATTACTCTCCTGCGTCTTCACAGACAATACACGGGAGAGGCAATTTATTAACTTGTGCCATGTGGGCCTCAACATTAACCTGTATCCCTGAAGTACTTAACTCTTACCCAGGAAACTGCTTACTTAACTTGCTTTAGGACACGCAAGGCCAATGTAGGCTTGCTATTCACAGCTTCAAATTCAATTTAAAGGGATCCCTGTTCCAATTTCCTGTAGAAAGTTACTTCGTGTTCTAATACATCAGTGTCAGGAAACACGGCCTTTACTTAATTTCTTCTCATTATTCATACAACCAGGGATCACCCAGAGCAATTTCTCCTCCTTTGTGCGTCTAACAGTAATGATGGAGCTTTTTTTTTTTTTTTTTGCGGTACGCGGGCCTCTCACTGCTGTGGCCTCTCCCGTTGCGGAGCACAGGCTCCGGACGCGCAGGCCCAGCAGCCATGGCTCACGGGCCCAGCCGCTCCACGGCACGTGGGATCCCCCCGGACCGGGGCACGAACCCGTGTCCCCTGCATCGGCAGGCGGACTCCCACCCACTGCGCCACCAGGGAAGCCCAATGATGGAGCTTTTACTTTTCATCTTTTCAAGTGCCAGCTGCTCTGAGGTCTCCCCTTCCCTCCAAAGCACGCCCTTTAGAGACCCTTGCTCAGCCTACTGGGGATCTCTGCATGGTGGCATAGCTTGGGACAACGACATTCAAGTCTGCCAGTATTTCTGATCCATATTCTAAAAGGCAATGCAGAGTCAGAAAGCACGGAGACCAGCCCCAAGCCACCATGTCACCTTAGGCCAGACACATCTCCCCACGGCCTCAGACTCCTCACTTGTGAAATGACAGGCTGGGCCCGGATCACTGAGTCCCCATCCTCATAAGCCACGGAGCCATTTGCTCCAAGGCAGCCACGTGAGGAAGCCCACATGAGACAGATAATGTAGAACTATGCGGGGCGGGGGGGGAGGGTGCTCGAGCCCCCCCAGCTCACCCTCCCTGGAGGCAGCCCCCCAAAATTTCCATGAAGTCCTCAGAGCCCCCAAAGCACAGTTTGCAAACCAACAATCTGAGTTATCTCAACAGGACCCTCCAATAAAATAAGTCTAGTGCTCCGAGTTTCCTATGCACAAGCAAAACGCTCTTAATAGGACTGTAATGGAAAAATAATTCATGCATTTTATTTCCTATTTAATGCATTTATGTATTTTCTACAATAAGCATACATTATTTTAATAATCGGAAGGAAACAAACATTATTTTTAAAAAAATTCACATAGGTTTAAAAAAAACAAAACAAAAACACCCGAGGCACAGAAGAGACCAGCCAGGAAGGTTTTTGTACTCTTCCAGCGTCATCTGCCAGCGTTAACAGCTAATTGCTTTCGTCCCTTCAGAGCAGCAAAATACCACGGTGTCTGGAAAGGTCTGATGAGTCACCCAGCGCTCTGCAGCTCTCTGCTGCGTCACCGAGTCCTGTGCAGGCCTGCGTAAACACTCATAACCTCAGCTGCCTCCGGCTTCAGAGACTGGGGGCGGGGGGCACCGGAAGGAAAAGAGCCCGCACTAAGAGGGTAGGGGCTCTGTGGAAGCTTCCAGAGAGATCTTGGCCTTCCCACACCTCGGGTTTCTTCACCCCTAACATCCGCCACACAGGGCCAGGCGATACTGGAGCTCAATATACGTGCAAGTGGGTTTTCAGTAAACGCAGGCATTTTTAAGCCCCTAAATTTTGATTACATTTATACCTAAACCTCGGGCGTCTACAATAAAGGAGGAGAGCCCTACAGTAAGGGAGTGGGCAAAGCTATCTGAAGTCGGGCTTGCTATACCCGTTCCCTATCTGCTCTATCTTAGGGTCTACATTATCACAGGAGCCTCGCAAGAGGTCTCCCCAGGGGGCTTTCCCTCCAACTGCATACACACCAGTACACGAGCTCTCCACGGCTTCCACTTCTCATACGAAACACTTGAGATCCAGCCACATGCCCCACAAAGCCCCACCCCCCCACTACAGGCCACTACCATGTCCACGGCTCCCCACCCCAGACCCCTCCTCACCATGTGATGTGCAGGCATCTGTGCTCTGCACCCAAGGGCCTTCAGCCTGCAGCCTCTCTCCCACCCCAACCACCTCCCGACCCCAGGCCCAGCTCACCTGTCCCCTCCCGCCCCCATCAGGACTGGCTCTCTTCCTCGTTGCTCCCCGACACCCGGTTTATGCCAGCCAAGGGTCCTTCCTACAGCCCACATTATTATAATTGTCTGGACATTTACCAGACACCATGAGCGCTCAGGGGAGGGCCTGGCCACATCTCTGTCCCCGCTCCAATCTCTGGCACCCAGACTCAACCTAGCAATACTGGGCATCGGGACCTGTTTGGGCACCAAAGTGTGAAACTGTGGTCCCCGCTCTTAATAACGTTTATGCTTCAGGGGACAGCTGCCTCCAAAGCCTCCAGAAAAGACATAGCCAGAGCTCCCAGAGTACAGGTGACCTGGCAGCTTTCTCTGATTTGCGTGTAATAAGCAGCCACCGGTAGCAGCTGCCCTGGGAATGCACCGGCTTCCAACAAGGGCACCCTGAAGAAGGAATCAAGGGAGCCCACAACAGCCAGCCAGGAGACCAGCCTCGCTGATCGAAGCCAAGCTGACTCTCCAATCCCCATCTCACCTGAGCTGGGAAGGTGAATAGCGCTTGGAATTAAAAGCTTTTCCTCACTGCCCCCTGGACTATGAGAGGTGTGTGGGCCTGAGAGGAAACAGGGGAGTTATTCATGTCAAAGGAGAACAAGTACCCCCCAAAATGGGAGCACATCAATAAGAACCTGAAAGCAACTTTTCAGGAATATAGGACACAATGCAAATTCAATGTCTGAGCACTGCATATATATCAGTATATATATATATATATATATACCTAATCTCGGAGAAACTCTTTGGTCACTATTACGACGTTAACTGCAGGCTCAGCCCAGCATCGATCTTCTTCCCCCGCAAGGACTTCAGCAAACTTTGTCTTCTGCGCTTAACTCACTCCACTCCCAAACTGCAGCCACCATCATGCTGAATGCACACAACACACGCCTTGGCGCTTCCCTAACAAGTTGGGCTCATCACAGGTCCCCACCTTTGGTCCTGCTCGGTGGCCCTCTGCCCAGACAGCAATTCTGAGTCACAATGAGGAAAAAAGAAGGGAATGGAGAAAGGAGGGGACCCAACTACAGATCTACTGCCGAGTCTTTTTTTTTTTTTTTTTTTTTTGCGGTACGCGGGCCTCTCACTGCTGTGGCCTCTCCCGTTGCGAACGCGCAGGCTCAACGGCCGTGGCTCACGGGCCCAGCCACTCCGCGGCATGTGGGATCTTCCCGGACCGGGGCACGAACCCGTGTCCCCTGCATCGGCAGGCGGACCCTCAACCACTGCGCCAGCAGGGAAGCCCTACTGCCGAGTCTTTCGATCATGTTTCACATCTGCCCAACTGCCCCGAGCCTGCCCCTTCTTTCTCTGTCCCCACGGTGTGCCATTCATTCACTCACGACACCAATGCCTGGCCGGCACCCACTCCGTGCAAGGCAGACAGCACGGGAAGGGCGGACGCGGCCCCGACCTTAAAGAACCCAGTCCAAAAGGACATGAAGACGATCAGGGGGCCCAGGGCTGCGCACATACGACAGGCACAAATTCTGGAAGTGCGTGGGGCTGGGTGGGGATTAATGAAGCTGGTGGCACGGATTCCTGCTCTGCCACTGGTGGCAGCCTGACATCGGGCACGCCGCCCAGGAGGGCCCGGGTACCTGCTGCCACACATGCATTTCCCACTCAACTCCCAGCTCCTCACACTAAATTCAGACACCACCAGCTTAAGTCTCAATTTCTTCAACTGCAGAATGAAAACAGAACACCTAAAAGTGGCTCCTGAAAAGTGGGGGCTATCCACGTGAAGATCCATGCACACGGGGAACAGTCAACAGCTGCTGCTTTCACTGCTCATGTGACGTCACTGAATTGTCCCACACCCCCTCCTGGGTGTATGACGACCAGGACACACACTTGCCCTGTGCTCCTGCAGCGAGCCCACTCCATCAGTACTCAGCAGCCCAACCGGCCTCCAAAGCCAGTCGCTCCAGGTCTCAGTGCTGGCACACATCTATCAATGTGAGAACGAGGACTTCACACTTCTCTTCTCCGTCCTTTGCTTTGAACTTGGGCCCCACACGTCTTGATTGAGCTGGAGCCTCAAGGCCTCGGGAGAATCCAAATATGTGACTTACTCAGCGTGCGAGGGGGGAAAGAACACTGGCTTTGGAAGTAAACAGTCGCGGACTCCAGCCCCAACCCCTCCACCTGCGAGCAGCAAGCTCCTAGGCCCGCTGAGCCCTGGGGTCCTTGACTGTAGGACGGGCAGACCATCAGCATCTCAGAGGTTTGGGGAGGATTGATCATGTGTGTGATGCCAGCACTGAGCTGGGAACATGGTAGGATCTCAGCCAACGGGACTTATCATCCCACCAAAATTCAATCTCACCTTGAGTTCTGGTGATACGAGATGCAGCCCATGGTAAAGTCTGCACCAGCATGGGCCCCTTCTCCTCAAGACACTTCATCAGGCAAGGCAGAAACCAGGCCAACGGGAATTAACTTAATGCTCCGTTTGGCAGTGCTTCCCTAGGTCCATCATCCGTTCTATTCCCTGCAAGCTGCCAGCCAGGCAAACTGGAATATTGATCGCCGCAATCATCTCGATGGAAGTCTGAGGGCCAAGCACTTTATGTGCGTTTCAATTAGGAGAGTAGGCTGGCCATTCTAATTCCACTTCATTCCAGCCAGCTTCACTCTGGGCAACAAATGGGCTCCTAAAAAGTTGAGTTAATCAGCAATCTATTAATGGAATCACACCTCCACAATGATTTTACATTATCATTTCAAAAGGATGCATATTCATTCTCCATCTTGAATTTTAAGCACAGGGAAGGAACCAGGAGTTACCATGGCTGCGCGAAGCTCCGGGCATCACTCAGGGCTGCCATCTTGCTGACTGTGCAAAGCAGCCCTGCAGGTGGAGTGGCACTAGCCTCACTTCACAAGATCC
The DNA here is from genome assembly GCF_949752795.1 of Hyperoodon ampullatus. Classification (NCBI taxonomy): domain Eukaryota; kingdom Metazoa; phylum Chordata; class Mammalia; order Artiodactyla; family Ziphiidae; genus Hyperoodon; species Hyperoodon ampullatus. The sequence goes on along the minus strand of NC_136916.1, from coordinate 175,297,625 downwards.
AGGAGAGAGAGGCCGAGGGCCTTCCCTAGGCCCCCGGTAGACCCGCCGCTAAAGGACAAGTCTGCTAGCTTCTTCCAGGAGTCCCACTGATCCCAATAATTCTGAAGGCTTTTGCCTCCAGTTCACTCTCAATATTTGGCCATAAGTGCTTTGGTTGGAAAGGCAGCTAGGTCCTTCTAATTCAACTGAGCCCAAGTCAGTTTGCGGTTGGGCTGGCTGCTCCCCAAGATTCAGAGATGAGTGTGGAGTGGCTCTTCCAGGCTCAGGACAGGGGACGTGGGGGCATGAGGGCAGAGAGGAGGAGACCCATTTTTCTCTGTACATCCTTTGTCTCCTTTGACTTCTTTTAATTGCTTATTTTTTTTCCAAGTCATTTAAACTAAAAAAATTAAAAACAGTTCACCCATTTCTTTTGAATTTTGTACCAAATTCATGTATTTCTACTCTTAAAAATAAGTTTTTTAATGACATAAGTAAAAATGGTTTCTTCCTCCTGAGGAAGCTTACAATCAAAAGGGGAGATGAGATTTGATCTACAGGAAAAATTTCATTCACCCCAACAGCCATGTATTGGGCTCTTGTGTTATGGAGGCCCTGAGCTCAGCCAGACAGGTCACAAATGCAGTGAAACTCAGCGGTCAGTTCCTCTGAGAGGGAAGGACCTGCACAGTGCTGCTGCCTCGGTTTCATCCCCGTGGCATTTTCTTTCACGGTGGTCACAAGGTGTTAGTGACTTCCCTGCTTGCTTAACGACTTCTGATTCAGCCTCGGGAAAGTTCATTCCAGTGACTCTGCAGGAAGACCTGGGGTGACACCTGTCATCCTCTCATTACCTCATTTAGCTAAAGTTAGTTTGCAGATCACAAAACCACTTAAAAGGGCCCTGGAGATCCGTGGAAACTTCCTGTTTTCCCAATAAGAAACCAAAGCCAGAGCTGGCCTGACTTCTCAGGGTCTCAGCTGGTAAACGCAGACCCACACGTGGACTTCCGGCCCCGACAGCCAGCCCACGGCTGTCTCCACCCCCATGGCTCTGCTGTCTTGTCCCCGTCCACAGTCATAGCTGCACAAAGAAATGAGTCATTTGCTCACCCAGATCATGCCCGTAAAATCAGAAGGTTGTTTTTTTAGGAAAAAGTAATAACAAAGGCGGGGGGGGGGGGTGGTCTTAAATAAAGCCTGTCCTTCCTGACATGATGGATGGAAAGCTTTTGGGCGTGAGATGGAATGCTGTGTGATTATACCGAGCTAATAATGGCTGTCACATGTCAGGAGAGCAGATGTCACTACCTTTTGACAGAGGGCACTTGGGAAGAAGAAGTTACAAAGAGAAAGCTTTCCCTTTACTTTCTGAGGGGTAGAATAATACTTCACCTGAATTGTCAAGACCTGTTCAGGGTGGCATATGTGTACTACAGGGAGGTTCCAGAGCTCCCGTACCATCGCAGGCATTCCTGGCAGCAGCAGTCATCCCTGGGTTTTAAAAGCCCCACACAATCGAGCACGAGTCCTTCCCCAGCACCTACTAGTGCCAGTCAGACCCCAGAAAGGTGCACCAAGGAGAGGGAGCTAGAGCCCCTCCCAGGAGTCATGCTAACATGACACCCCGAGGGAATTCCCTGGTGGTCCCCGGTCCAGCGGTTAGGCCTCGGCACTTTCACTGCCGTGGACCCGTATTTGATCCCTGGTTGGGGAACTAAGATCCCACAAGCCGCACGGTGCGGCCAAAAATAAATAAATAAGATGACCCCCCAAAATCCAGGGAGAAAAGGGCAAGCGCCAGCACACAGAGGATGAGCTGAACTAAGAGGGCAGAGAGCAGCTGGGGAAGGAGGAGAGAGGCCGGGGAGAGAGTTATGGGCAATTCATCACCCGCAGTTTCTTGTCCTCTCCAGGACTTTTCAATTCCTCCATATGAACATGTTTTTCTTTTAGAATCGGAAACAAAGTGAAAAGCCAAAGAAATAAAAAACTGTAAACAAACCAAAAAAATTTTTAACGGACCACAAGAGCCTACTGGTCCAAAGCTAAGAGGAGAAAGAAATGATCAATTCCAGCAGGGGGTGAGGATGGCCATCCAGCAGAGAGGGAACTCGTGGCAGCCCAGGAAGGCAAGGACCTGCCTCGTGAACAACTGGGGATGCAGGGACGTGGGCCCTGGGGTCACTTCTGCCAGGGCAGGGCAGAGAAGCCTAAGACACTGCGGTGGGGAGAGGTGTCTTGCCCCCATAACACCTCGGACCCGTGGGCAGGACTGGTCTGAGACCCCCTGAAGCAACCAGAGAAAGCCATAAGCAAGGAAATGCTTAATTAGGCCGTGCAAGGGGGGATCCACGCGGGCCCGAGGCCACCAAGGCGGCCCTGCAGATGCTCAGAGGAGAAGGGACTGTGGTAGGGAGGGAGGGAGGCCCCGCCCAGGGAACGGGAGCAGCCGCCGCCGATGCGCCCCAGAGGCCCAGAGGAAATATTATTGCAAGACAAAAACTGAATTATGAAATCCGCAAGCAATAATTAGTTTAAATTACTACTTCGACTTGAATAATTAAACACGCTTATTCTCACTCACTGATGTTTGATTCATTACCATACATCTTTCCTGAAAGTTGTTTTTAATGTGAATATTCTTTTATTTGCAAAGATCCCACAGAGATTTACTATGCTAATTCCAATCCTTTCTTCTAAAATAAAAACAACAATAACAAAAACACTCCAGATTATCATCCATTAGTGACTGCTGTGTGGGGTCCATTATCAACTTAAGTCATAGCAACTGGCTGGAAATACTGTGGGTTGTGATAAAATTATTCACACACCAAAGCTTCCTTCCTTTAAAATTCACCGCTGAAAGGACGATATTTAAATAAGCTCGAAATGACTGTGAAAATAAAAAGACCCGAGTGCAGAAAGACCACTTAGGCATCAACGAGAGGCGCCTTTTGCTTTTTATCACACCCTCTATTAATGAAAATGTTCTTGCATTTCCACAAATAATGTTTGGATTTTATAAGTCTTATTTTTACACCCTGGAGCTAAGATACCCATAAGCACAGTAATAAAGGCTTAAGGTTTTTATTAAGTAAAGTTACCTTTGGGAATAAGTACTAACTTAAATATAATCCATGAACTAACTCTTCCCTGCTGGGCTATTAGCTGGTATTGGCTGAATGGCAAAACTCCAAATCTGAGCTAATGCCAACAAGCTGGGCCTAAGTCAGACCCTGAACAAACAGAAAGGAACAACGTTGACACCACTATAAACCAGCTCCACGAAGACCCAGAAGCCAATAGCCCTCTGAGGGGACCACAAAGCCTACTTAACGTGCAGGCGTGCGGGCTGTCCCGCAGAACTGACAACAGCTGGACTCACTGGATCACTGTGACAAATATCAAGGAATGTGGCTCTGCAGGAAAGTGTGTGTGTGTGTGTGTGCACGCGCGCGCACGCACGCGCTCTTGTGTACACATGTGCACGCACACACACGTACCCCGGCTCTGTTACTCAAGTCCGGGCTTCTCCAGAGGAGCAGCAGCTGTCTCAGAACTGGCAAGTCCTCACTGAACATTTGTTGAGTGAAACTAAGTATCTGAAGATTTTTTTAAGGCCCCAACTATATGTCTCTTTCCCCCAACCTCCTTTAAAAGCAATCAGTCACCCATCCCAAGGATGCAACCAACGTGCAGCACCCACCTCCCAAGTGGAACGTAAATTACTCTCTGAACCTGGCAGCCCCACTGCCTTTCCCCTGGTGTTTTCCCTCCGTTAATATAAGTAAACTCCCCTGAGTATTTTTCACACGGGTTGCAACCAGTCTTCTGGGGCCACGGGAAAGTGGATTACTCAAAATTTTGAAGTTGCCAAATCAAAAATGACCATCTACTGAACAGATTTATGAGCCGTGGCACCAGTTTGGCCTTTGATAAATGAAGGGACTCTGAAGGCCACAGGCCGGGGCTCAGCTGATTCTAGAACTCAACATTATCTGCGTCATCCTCGTTAGAAGCATCCGGAAAGCAGAGCAGAGCTTCTGCTGGGCTTCTGTTTCTGTGGCAACAGCTTCACTGGCCTGTCACAGAAAGGAATGGAAGGAGGAAACTGGAGGGGGAGAGGGAGAGGAGGCAAGGGGGGTGTGGGAAGGAGGAAAAGCTAAGAAGAGGGCAAACGGGGACAGGACGTGGTGGAAGGCGGGGGAAGGTACAGAAAAAGACAGCGAAGGAAAGGATGGGGGGATGTGGGGAGGGGTGGGAGAGAAGGAAGGGAAGGGAGGGGAGGAAGCCTCAGAAGCTGAGACTTCAGTCAGGCCAAATCACCTACAGATGTGCTTCTATTGGTCCACAAAGAATGTTCTAGTTTCAGTCATTAAATGTAACACATTTCAACTCTCAGTTAGTGCCCCAAGACACGCTCAATTACCTGATAAACCCCAGGAAAGCTGTGTAAAAACGTCAATGCAGTGAGAGGTCTAACTCCAAACCCTCACTAATGTCAACATCAGTCCAAAGGTCTGGCTGGGTTAAATCCAGAAGGAAAAAAGAAAGAAAAAAGAAAAGGCCCCGGAGACCTGTTATCACTGACCTACAACCATTAGGACAGGGACCCACTGGTGCCTGATAAGTGAGCGTGCTAGCTGAGCCTCATTAACGGGCCACCTGCTGGTCCTGCTCGTGATTCCACAAGGAAACAGGTCCTGAAAACCAAAAAGTGTCCAGCTTGAGCTTGGCTGTAGGGCTCTGACAGGGGACAGCAGCCAGGGACTGGGGGACAGGGGGTGGGGGGCCTCAGTGCAAGGAGCTCAGAATAAGTGGCCAGGACAAGATTCAGTCCATTCCCTGTCCCCCCAGCACCGCCCCCCCATAGCGGATAATTAACAAATAAAAATAACAAGCGCTCTAAATGCAACATGGGATCCTGGCTTGGATCCTGAAAGAGAAAAGGACATGAGGGGAAAAACTGGTGAAATCCCAACAAAGTCTACAGTTTAGTTAACGGAATTATACGGATGTTAACATCTTGGTTTTGACAAACGCTCCACGGTAAGCTGGGGATGGGTATACAGGAACTCTCTGGATTACAACCCTTCTATAAATCTAAAATTATTTTTTAAAGTTTTCAAAGAAAAACAACGAGGTCTGTTTAAAAACAAGACTCCTGTTTTTCTCACACTGATTTATTTTTTTCATATAAAACCAATGCCCTTGATAGGGTTTAACTATCATAAAGCTTTATTGGAAGCCTGACTGAAACGTTACAGCGAAAGCTGTACTCCTGCAGCCAAAGTGAATTACTGAACTCGGAACATGCTAGCAGTGTCCCTGCGCTTTGGACCTGGGATATAAGGAGTGGCGTGTCCCCGTGCATCCGGGAGCGAGGGTTCTGTCTGACAGAACCAGAACAGCTTTGCAGAGCCTGCCTTTACAACCCCCTCACACTGCACGCTCCGGATTCCCTGCCCCCTGAACCTTCTCCAGAGAACCTCACTCCCCTCGCTTCATGGGTCCAGCCACCAGCCCTGCCCACCAATCCGCACGCTCCTCCACACGTCGCAGCCTTCGCACAGTCCACTCCCTCTGCCCGAATGCCCTTCCATCTCTTTCCTGCTGAGCAACGTCTACCCATCCTCTAAGACCCCCTGTGACTCTGGCTGAAACTGCACCTCCAGGGCTACCCTTTGTGCCCCATGGCATCTTATCCTCCACCCACCAGAGCAGCTATGATGCACTAGAGGTATACGTCCACCTGTTTCTTTCTCCCGAAGAGGCCAGGAGTCTTTCAAGGAAGGGTGAGACGCTGTATTCATCTCTGCATCCCACTCCCATCCCCAGCACCCAAGTCTTGGGACAGATACTCAATAAATGAAAGCCTAGCAGTCAAGAATATGGGCAATTCTTTTAAAAGAGAAAATACCAGCATACAGCCTTCCATCTTCTGTTAAAGGGGCAAAAAGGTCCCATTTGTCAGAAGTGAAGGAAGCAAGCCCTTTGAAGAGAAACAGATTTTTGTTACAGAATGACGGGTCCATTTCCACAGACAACACGAGTCCCCGCACAAGTATCCTCTTCTGACCGGAGAGCTGAAAAGCTTTTCAAAGGTTTTGGTTTCCTTGACAACAGCATTGCTGGAGACAAGCAGGGAAATAATTAAAAAGTATGTTCTCTTTGCTTCGAACTCCTTAAGTGTTGATGAGCAATAATGAACAGGCCAGGCTCAGCGTGCACGGCGCCAGCACAGACGAGCCGAGGACACGCAGGGGCACCCCGTCCTGCCACTCCCTCCAGCGGGGCCCCCTCTGAACCCGGGGGCCTGGGTGAGGACCTGCCCAGGACCACATTCATCAAGGGGATCACAGCCCACACAGGTCAGATTCGCAACAACTGCGCTTGCCAAGTGCCAGGTCTCGGGCCGCGTTTAACCCTCACAACAGTCCGCCGAGCCGGGTACGAATTCTTAGCACCATTTGACGGGAGAGAAACTGAGGTGCAGAAAAGTGAGGGGCATCCCAGGCCACTCGGCCCCGGGGCCCCGGGGAGAGCACACGGACTCCTCAGGCTGTGTCTACACAACTGCCCCAAGCCTCCGCTCTGACCCTCAGATCTCATTGCAGGGCAGCCAAGGCCCTGGAATAAAACGCCTGTCCCCAAGCCCCGCCGTCCTGCCAGCCCACGTCCCCACTCGGGACCACTTGCTGTGGCTATGCTCAGGCAGCAAGACTGGGCATCCCTGCACCCCTGCCCTGGGGCTGCGAGGACACGCAGAGCCATGCCAGCCCTATGGCGGTGCTCAGCCCTGAACTTGATTTATGTGCCTCCTTCTCCATTCAGGGTGGCTTTTCATGCTGTGTTTTGTTTTAACAGCTTTACTGTATTCATGTCTTTTTTTTTTTTTTTTTCTTGCGGTACGCGGGCCTCTCACCGCTGCGGCCTCTCCCGCTGTGGAGCACAGGCTCCGGACGCGCAGGCTCAGCAGCCATGGCTCAGGGGCCCAGCCACTCCGCTGCACGCGGGATCTTCCCGGACCGGGGCACGAACCCGTGTTCCCTGCATCGGCAGGCGGACTCTCAACCACTGCGCCACCAGGGAAGCCCCCTGTATTCGTGTCTTTTATAGTAAGCCTCCTCAAGTCTTTTCTCGATTTATGATTTATAAATAAATAATAAATAAACAAACATACAAGCTGCAAGCATCAGCCCAAGCCCATTACCTGAGAGTGTACAGGCAAACATTTCAACAGATGGGGAACAATCACTGCTTTGATTTAGTGTCCAGCTATGATCTTCGAAGCCCTTTCCAAAGCCCAGCCACCTCTGCAGGGATGCTTCCTGCACAGATTGGAGGTGGGGGACGGCGTCAAGGCGTGTGGACAAGACCAGCCCCAAGAGCCTCCATGATCCTGAGGTCCGAGGAGGCCCACAAAAGTGCGGCAGACCGAGTAGGTGTTATTCATTCATTCCCAAATGTTTTTTCAGCACCTACTATGTGCTCAGCTAACCTCCCAGAAGGGGAGATACAACAAAGGAAGAAAATAAACTCCCTGCCATCATGGAATTGTTATTAGAGTTCTTCTCATTTCACAGATGAACTAGTTAAGACTCACAAAGGTTAAGGGCCCTGCCAACACACACATGACTGCCTTCTAGAGTTCCCAAGCAGGAGGGGGACGGGGAACAACCCCAGAATGATACCAGCTCTGTGCTTAGGCGCTACACATCCTTCAGTGCCCCTCTCTGCTCCTCAGTTTTCTCATCTGTAAAATGGACAAAAGGATGCTGCTAATGATGGTGCCAGCTTACATTAGGGAGCGCCTGCTGTATGCTCACCAAAGAGTTTTCCATGAGTTTTCTTGTTTAATCGTCAGATGACTGAGATGGATGCTATGATTACCCCTGCTTTACTGATGGAGAAGCTGAGGTCCCAAGAGTTATGTAACTTACCCAAAGCTACACAGTTAGCAAGTGCGGGGGCCAGGGTTGAACACACACCCTCACCCACCACGGTGAGACTCAAGCTCAGCTGACCGCCCTGTGTCGCAGCTGGGGGTAAATGAGATGCAAAAGCCCAGTGTGGAGGCTGACCCAACACAGGAAGCAGCAGCTGGCCTCATGCCACCGACTGTCCAGGCCTAGAGCCCACAAGAACCCCCGCCTGGCTCCCCTCGGTGGGCCCCAGCACTGCCTAGGCCCGCCCTCCCTGGCCCCCCTACAGCGTGGCAGTCAGCACAGCGCAGGGCCATCCCTGTCACCCAGCCAGCTGCCCACTGCCTCGTCCTCTAAGACCCGGCTCAACCTTCCCCTTCCCTGAAGCCTGGCTGGTCCTCTGCCCCTGTCCCCAAGAGAGCCACCCCACTGCCCTTGTCTTCCCGTCCCCAACACAGGGGGCCCCTGGAGGGCCTGTCACACTGGCAGTCTGTTTTGATGCCTGTCCCCCATTAGCTTTCTTGCCAGCAAGGGTGTCTGATCCCCTCTGCGCCTGTCCAGAGACAGCATTTAATCAACGGCTGGACCAACAGACGCTCAATCAAAGGAAGTGCTAGGGGAAGCAGGTCTCCTGATACAGACTCCGAGGGGCAACTCATGCACTCTGGCACCTGGTGCCCCTCTGGGGCCCTCGCCACTCACACCACAGACAGAGCCTAAAACAAGGCCCGAGCAACTCACTGGCCGTACAACGAGTCCAGAAGGCCTGGCTCGCACGTCCCAAGTCCACACCCTAATGACCAGCGGCCGACGTCATGCTGCTGAGCCAGAAAATAGGCAGGCGCGTCCCAAGCAGCCCAGGTGCCTGGAGAGGCTGCTGGCGTCAATGGGCGCCCGCCAGATTATTCGTTCAACAAATCGAGGCAACTGGAGGCAAACTGGACCGCAAGGCTCCTGCGCTTAGGAGCACGGCTTAGTAGGCAATTACAGAATAAACCCTGGCTTGAAGTTCTTGATAATACCTTCCATTTGAAAGGGTTTAGAGTTTACAAAGTGGTTTCACACATCTAACCTCATTTGATCCTTACAGCCCTGTGAGGTAATTATTTCACAGATGAGAACACGGAAGCCCAGACAAATTGGGAGAGGACTCGCTACCTCATTCTGAACACGTGCAGGCCAGGGCTGCCGCGTGTCAAGACCAAGCTTGGGGCTGGCCGTGGGCAGCAGAGCCACTGTTCCAGAAGGGGCCTTGGAGCCTTGACACACACCTGCACCCGCCTCCCTGCCCACTGGCAACGTGGGCTCCAGCCTGCCCCGAACCCTTCCATCCTCAGCCCTTTTCAGAGGAATCCGCTCGCCATGGTGACCAGTTCTGAGGGCTGGAAGGTTCTCCCTCACCTGTGCTGACTCTGTCCCCTGCAATTTCCACCTTTAGTCCTGCTCCTGCCCTAGGAGCAAATCGGAGTACGTCTCGTTCCTCTTCCCCACCAAGGCCCTGCCAGCACCTGGGGACAGCCACATGCTCCCCACCCAACCTGGCTAAGAGCATCATGATGAGACCACGAGGAGCCAGGACATTTCAGAACACCCTTGAGTGAGAGCAAAAGAACATGAAAAGAAACCAGGATGAGAACAAACAACTTCTCTAACCAAAGGTTACAATGAAAATGAGTTTTAATTTGTGTTTTTGTACCTTTCAAAATAACACTTCAACTAGTTCAGAAAGAGACCACTTCTGTTTATAAAAGCTCTTGAGTTTTCCCTCCAGTTGCCAGGGCTTGTGTAAACACACTGTGAGCAGAGAGAGAGAAATTGCTACTTGTGAAACTTTTAATGCTAGCACGTATGTGAATTAGAATCCTAAACTCAGCAGGTTAAAAACGTTCTGAAAGCAATTTTGGTGTTAGTCTAAATAATTATAGATCACATTCACTTAGATAAGAGCCTTTGCCCCCTCGGGGCTCCAAGGGAAAATTCTAGGCATGATAGTTAAGCAAAATAGTTGGTTATTACGCAGGCTTTGTGGTGGCAGTGCAAATTGGTATAATCCTTTTGGAAAGCAATCTGACAGGAGATGTATCTGGACCCATGAAAATGTACAACCCTTTGACCCAGCAGTCCCACTTCTGGGAATCAATCTGAAAGAAATAATCCAACAGAAAAGGTTTCATGCATGAAGATAACCACTTCAGCATTATCTATAATAGCAAAAATTAGCAGCCACCTAAGTGTCCAAGGACAGCTAAGTAAATTACAGTTAATCAACTCGATAGAGTATCATGGAACCACTGGAAATTGACGGCCCTCCAAAGACGCAGAGGCAGCCGGTAGTGCTGCGCAGGAGAGGCTGGGAGAGAATGTTAAGTGGGGAAAGCAGGCTGCAAAATTGTGCGCGCACCCTGTGAGAAACACAGCCCATATGGACCAGAAATTGATGGGAGGGTGTTAAAAGGATAATCATAATTTTAGTGTATGTTGGAATTGGGAGATCTTCCCCCATCATTTTGTAATGCTGTTAAATCATCTTCGTAAAGGGCAAAATGGAGGGCAGGGAGGAGAGGCGGGGGACCGAGGGAGGCTTGGACCCCGTAGGATCGTGTTTCGGTCACACAGTTTGGAAATCCAACCAAACAGGAGGCGGCAGTGGCAGAGCTGGGACTGACCTGCACACACGCACCGGAGCGGGGATGTGACACCGTTGTGAACAATACAAACATGCCCCAAAAGGGGATTACGGATGAGGATAAAACCGCAGTTCTCAAACCCTTTGGTCCCTTTGACACTCTCTCCAAAGAGCTGCTGTTGATGTGAGTTTTAATCCCTCCACATTTAGCATATTAAAAATTAAAACCGAGGACATTTTAAGATATTTACTAATTTATGTAAAAGTAACAATAATAAACTCATTACACGTTAACATAAATAACGTATTTCTTATGAAAAATAACTGTTTTCCAAGGCAAAAAAAAAAAAGAGTGAGAAAGCACTGTTTACATTTTTGCCATCTCTTTAATGGCTGGCTTAATACAAGACAGCTGCGTTCTCATAGCTGCTTCTGTATTTAATCAATGGCAACAGCACACATCCCATAGCCTCTGGAAAACTCCACGTACACTCATGAGAGAATGAGAGTGAAAAGGCAAGGAACTTCTAGGTGTTATTATGAAAATAATTTTCACCCCATTGACCCCAGGAGAGGGTCTCGAGGACCCCTAGGGGTTTGCAGACACACTGAAAACCACTGCAATAAATTACAGCATTAAAAACTGCTGCTGTAATGGGGAGGGGGCGATTTAAAATTATACGTATAGTTGGAACTCAACAACGTGGAATTTTTTTGAAGAGTGGATGGAAATACACTAAAAAGTCTGCAGTCACTGCGTCTGGGTGGAAAGACGCTGGGCAATTTCTTTCTTTATGCCTTCCTGTTTTTTCCATAGTGTATGTGTATTTCTTTTATGGTCAAAAACAACATTTCTTTTTGGAGGAGTGGCTTGGGTAGCCGTGGCGTATCCGTGCGCTATGGAAGCAGCCGATGGGAAGAAGGTCATTTTCAATCATTAGTAGCCAGCATAGCATCCGTGTGGGGAGCACCACCAAGAGTGGCTCTGATCCTGGTATCCCCATCGATCGCTGGCACCCGCAGCACATCCATCACGGCACGCACGGCCTGTCCAGACCCACGGAAAGCCAGGGAGAGGTGACGAGAATTGAAACTGGCTCCAGCTAAGCACTTCTAGATGAAGGTCAAATGTAGGTGACTATTTATCAGCACCCGGGATGGGGGAGGACATGCTCTAAAGCCAGGGGACAATTACAAAGGGGAAGGTCCACAGACTTGACCACAAAAAATGTTAGGTTTTCTCTGCAAAACATAAAATAAAATAATGAAATACCAAACTCAAAGTCAAACACCACATGGCAGGGGGTGGGGAGGGGCGATTATTTTGACAGGTCAATAGCATTAGTATGTAAATTGCTCTGGTAAGAGAACCACCAAGACTACAGGAGATTAATGGGCAAGAACCACCGCCACAAACACTCCTTCAGCCTTAACGAGGTGCCAGGCTCAGTCCTAAAAGAGTTGCACATAAATGAACTCATTTGGTTCTCAAACAAGATACCACTAGATTAGCAAACATTTTAAAAAGTAATAATTCTAGCGCTGTCGAAGACGAGGAGACATGATCACATTTGTAAATGATGCTGTGTGCCATAAACAGAATCGGGAGATTGGGAATGACATGTATACGCTACCATGTGTAAAACAGACAGCTAGTGGGAACCTGCTGTAGGGCGCAGGGAGCTCAGCTCGGTGCTCTGCGGGGACCTAGATGGGTGGCATTGGGGGGAGGGAGGAGGTCCAAGAGGGAGGGGATATCTGTATACATATAGCTGATTCACTTCATTGTACAGCAGAAACTAACACAACGTTGTAAAGCAACTATACCCCAATTAAAAGAAAAAAAAGGAAGAATGAAGTAGATCTGGGCACTGAGAGGGAAAGATGTGCACCACACGTGAGTGAAAAAAACAGCTGGAGGACAGCACGGAGAGCGAAGTTTGCATACGAAACAAAGACCCCAGCCCTCTTTCCCAGTCAGATGCCAGAATGCAGGCAGCGGGGCTGAGCACACCCCAGGGAGTGGAAGGTCCCTCTCTGGGAAACTGACTAGGCTGAGAGAAAATAATCAGAGTTGTTCACATTTGGGGGTCCAGCTCACCTCATCACTCTGTAACAACGCCACTGTGGACAAGCCACACACACACACACATGCACACACACACACACGCATGCACACACAGAGCCTATGGCCACATCAGCTTTTTCGGGTCTCCCTCCTGAAATAGAAGGAGCAGCAGAAAATCTCTAACGTGAAACACAGACACCAAAACAAAAAGACAAAAGGAGCTGAAATGAGACAGAAACATTTCAGAAAACATGGGAAAACTTTCAAAGAACTCAGAGAGCTAAGAAAAGACCTTGTAAATATGCAATAAAAAAATAATACACTATAAATATCTTTTAATAGGAACATTCAGAAAATAAGAAACAGCTCTTGGAATGTAAAAATATGATAGAACTGAATACTTTTCTGAATATATGTTATACTTCAGTAGAAAAGTTTAAGCATAGGACATCGGAAATAACAAAATCCCAGGAAAAAAAGGATTGAAAGATAAAGGAGGAAATTCCCCAGAAAAATAAAACAGAAAGGCAAAGCAATAGAAAACTAGATAAGAAAAATTAGAAGCTCAATCCAGGGACACGCAGATCATCTAACTAATCAGAGTCCCAGAGTCAACGCCCTTGACCGGCAATAGACGGGGGGGTGTCGCCCATCTCCCCATGGCCCCCCTTCCCTGGGAGGGGCTGAGGTCCCCACACCTCACTCCTCGTGAGGAAAGACAGCCCTGGACCGGCCCCAAGACCGCTGGCAAAGCAGAGCCACAGCCTCCCCGGTGCTCGGTTTCCAAAGCCCTCCTTCCCCGCCTCCGTTTCATGCTGGGTCACAGTATCTTGTGAGGGGGGCTGAAGCATGCTCTCTTTTTTCTTGTCGAGTAAAGAAACTTCAGGAAGCTTGCCAAAGGGAAGCTATGTGATGGCAAGCTTCCAGGGACGCTGGGCTGACACCGCGGCCTCACTCAAGAGCTCTGGCCCCTGCATCCTGCTCCACTCCCCCAGTTCGGGGGGTCTTTGCTAGAGCCGTGTCCATCTGGGAGAGACGCCAGACTACAAACAGCAGAAGCTGGGAGAAAAGGCTAAGAAGTTGGAGAGACTTACCCACTCCTTCTTTTAAGGGATAAAAATACTAGCAGTTGGGTGAGGAAATGACCACCATGAAATTTTTTAATGCTGGTTACAAAAATAAAGTACCTAGGGTATGATTAAAATCAGTTGATGCACATGGGAAAAAAGACTGGAAGGAAACGTTCCTTGCAAAATGTTCAGAGTCCAAATGTTTGAGTGGAGGGTCTATGGTTACATCTTTAATTTTCTGCCTTTTTTTTAAAAAAAAAAAAAAAAAAGGAGAAGGACAAAGCCATCGCTGGGCACTAGATAGGGGCCTTTAAGAGTCTTCTGTGTCCAAGTTTTAAAAGCACCAAGAAATAATTTACTAGACTGTCTCAACTCCTAAGTGTGCCAATTTTGCAATCTGCATTTTTCAATTACATTAAAAGCATTTTCCCAAATTGCTCTATTCTTCTCTTAATGACACAGGATGAGACTGGATGAGGCCGGTTCCCGGAGAACAGAGCCTGCACCTTCACACGGCACTGTTTTCTCCCCATCATCTGGCAATGGGGACACTGACCTGGGGACATCTGGCACTGGGGACACTGAACTGTTTAAGTTAAACCGAATGAAGTTTTCAAAAGACAGAAAGAAAACACAGCTTGGGTTCTGCCACACTTTCCTCTCTTATCCCTCTTTCAACCCAGGGTTTTTCCTGTAAGTCACAAGCTTACAGGGCCCTTCTGGCAAGCAAGGGAGAAGTGGGAAATATCTCATTTGTTGGCCTCAGAAACGTCGCAGCTTTCATATGGGGGAGAGGAGTGTCAAAACTTCACTTCCCACGAGGAGAAGGTTCCAACCCAGGATCTCACAGCTCCTCCCGGAGGCTCGGCAGCCCTGCTGTCGACCAGCCTAAAGCCCTCACTCCCCGGTCTGTTACAATTCAGATGATCGTGAACTTTCCCTGGAAGGAAAACCCTTAAAGGATGGGAACGGAGAGAAGCAAACACAGGGTGCAGAGAGGGAAGCAGCCGAACACTTCCTACACCTGACCTCCCTGTGTGCCCTAGGGCAAGTGTCTTCCCCTCTCTGGGCTTCTGTCAAATGCAGATGGAACCAGATGATCTCTGCGTACACACACATGCGCGCGCACACACACACGCGCGCGGGCGCGCGTGCCCACACACCACCCGTCCTCTCCTCGCCTTCACCTAATTACCCCCGATGCACTGTTAATCATTCACTCCCCAAATACCAAACACCCACGACCACAACCCAACCCTCCTCCCCAGCTGTGCGGCTCTCATTTCCAATAGATTCGCCTCGTGCTTGGAATAAATTGCCAATCATCTGCATAATGTTCCACGATTCCTCACGGTACACGCCACAGCCTTTCTCAATCTCATTTTGTAAAATCCGTCAAGAATAATTCTTTCAAAACTGAAATAAACCCTCACTCTGGCACTTGAATCCATAAATTCCTTGTCTTTGAATCTGAGATATATTACTTTCTACAAAGCCCATCTAAGATACCCTAACATAATCTGATATGCTAACAATGAGAAATCAGCGGGATCCTGTAATACATAAAAATGCAAATCCAAACCACCACGGAAATCACCTCATCTCCTGATGCCCCCTACAAGAGCCACAAGGCTTTGAAGCTGGGCAGTGCTTGGGCACCACCCAGGCGAGGGGATACGCTTTTCCATCCTTTATTCTCAGAGGCGGAGGAGCAGAATGGGTCTTCTAGCTTTTGTTGCTCAGGCTCTGGGGCCTGACAGCCAGTTGCCTCTACCATTTACCAGCTGTGTCACCGTGGACAAATCCCTTAACCCTCTGTGCCTCGACTTCCTCACCTGTAAAATGGGAATAATAACAGCGCTTGCCTTGTACGCCTGTTATGAAGACAAGATGGGGTGTTTTAGGGGTGTGCCTAGCAGGTGGTGGGTGCTCCGGGATGGTTGGCTCTCCCCATCCTCTCATCTGTATCACAGGCAGAGGTCACAGCCTCCAGGACAACGTACATAAGAAGGGGACCCGAGGTGCACCTGGCGGCACACCTGCCCTACCGGGCACTCACTCTCCTGGGTCTCTTCAGGTGTGAAATCACTGCCCCCAGCACTGCCAGAGGCCCAGACACAAAAACACTCTGCAAACTGGCAAATGTTGCTGGGTCCATTCTCTTCCATCACACTTGAACGCGATCAGTTTGGAGACATGGACCCAGCCCTCCAATATAAACTTCCAAGCGCACAGTGCATGAAAACGGAGCAGGTAAATGGCTTGGTACAGACAATCTCAAAAACTTTCTAAATTTTAAAAGTATCCATCTCAGGAACAGTAACATTGAAACTCTTGAAAAATATATAGCTATAGACAGATTATGAAAAGATTCACAAGAACAAGAGTTACATGAAGTCGGAGGATTCTGGGTGACTTGTCTTTCATCCAGTTGTTTTTAATTAATAGATCCAGATGCAGGGGAGTCGGGAACCTGTTTCTTCAGCCCCTCCCACTGCTAGGCACTGGGCTGCACCTTCTCATTTCTTTTCCTCAGCAACAACCCTAACAGGTAGCCGTTATCCCCATTTTACCAGTAAGAAAAATGTGGGATCAGAGAGGCTAGGTGATTTTCCCAAAGTCACAAAGCTACCAAGCAGCAGATATGAAATGGCAACCCAGGAGTCTCAAATAACAACGGCACTGATGGAGGTTGGCCAATCTAATCAGGTTCTACTCACCACACACAAAGGCTTTAGCTAAAGCTTGGGTTCAAATCAAAGCCCTCCTTAACTGCATTAAAGCAGCAAAAAGACATTTATGTATAGCCATGTTCACTGCAGTACTGACTATTTGAAACACAAAAGCAGGAAACAATAGGACACAACATGGAAATGACGAAGCAAAGTTTGGAATCGGAGAGAGTGAGAAAAATATGTTTCGGGAAACTTTTTAATGAGGTAGAAAAATGCCCCTTACAAACAGTACAAAAGATGCGGGTGGGGAAGCGCACAATCAAAACCACACACGCTCTGCAGCGCTAGACCGATTCCGGAAACGCAGAGGGATGCGCTGGTCCTGACCAGGGGAGCTCCCTGTGTTAATGAGCTGCTGGCTCGGGGTGAGGATTGTCAGTGATTTCTGTTTTCTCCTTCATTCTTCGAGTTTTCTGCATTTTCAAAGTCGGTCCCTGGCAGCAAGAAACATGCCGTATGCCTCTGGGAGTCTTCTCGGTGCCTGGCAGAGGGCTCTGCACACGGGGCTGACAATCAGGGCTGCCCGTGTTTGGCCAAAGCAGGATACGTTCCGTTTGTGCTTTTTCCTTCAAAAAGGGCCTCAGGGCTTCCCTGGTGGCGCAGTGGTTGAGAGTCCGCCTGCCGATACAGGGGACGCGTGTTCATGCCCTGGTCCGGGAAGATCCCACATGCCGCGGAACGGCTGGGCCCGTGAGCCATGGCCGCTAAGCCTGCGCATCCGGAGCCTGTGCTCCGCAACGGGAGAGGCCACAGCAGTGAGAGGCCCGCGTACCGCAAAAAAAAAAAAAAAAAAAAAAAAATTTTTTAAAAGGGCCTCAAAGTCTGAATTCTACCTTTACGTGGTACGGGTATTCAAGCATGTTAAGCCAAGTTAAGACACGGGGAAATGACAAGAGTGTACAGGAGGGTATTCGTGCTGGGGTTACAACTACGGGAACAGATGCACAGTGCCCACAGGGCCAGGGAGGGACGGGCAGGAAAGAAAACAGAGCATCGATCAGGAATTATGAGTCATTGTTTTGTTTTACTTAATTTCTCTAGCTGTAAATTTTTCAAAACTAATATAACCATAATTTACCCCTCACAGAACATTTAGAACATATTAAAATAAGTATCTTTCAGCTGTAATGTGCCCAATTGAAATTTATGAATTCCAAAGGTGCATTTTAAGGAAATGAAGGGACTGGCACTCCACGTTCTTTAGATTAATCAGATGGATTGTGCTGTTTTTCTCCTGATCAGAAAAGAAATCGTATTTCAGTAAGTGTTACCTTGAATCAAGGATTCTTCCACGTTCTAGAAGCTTGGGTGAGCAGCTTATACTGTCTTACTGTGCCCCCTAGTGGCAAAGAGCATTTATGCACTTCAAAGACAATCCTTTCCCAAAGGCTGGAAGTAAAATCCAAAATAATTTTTTAATCTTTATTGATCACTTAACATGTACAAAACTTTGTGCCAGGTGCTATGGGGAATATAAAAGTGGATTTGGTACAGTTCCCATGCTCAAGAAGTTTAAAATCTACAAGCAGACACAGTTCCATGGCAATGCAGGTAGAAAGAGATACCACCCCGTGGTTAAGGAAGGGTGAAAATTCCCAGGAAGAGCAAGAGAGGGAGCAAGTAGTAAGTGCCTCCTATGTGCCAGGAGCCTCACCAGGTAATTCATAACTAATATCATTTATTTTTCATGAAAACCTAGCAAGCTATGCATAACTACCTCTACTTTACATAACACAGGTTGAGGCTCAGAGAAGTGAAGTAACTTGCCTGATATCACACAGCCAGTCAGCAGCAGAGGGAGGATTCAAATTGAAGTCCTGTGACCCCAGCACCCAAGCTCTCCCCTCCTTCCTGACCAAGGGCAGGGGGCAAGAAGGCACTCTGGTAGACTTTAACCGAAAGACAAAGGGAAGGTACCCTCCAAATGGAGCACAGAGTGGCGGGGTGGGGGGGAGGGGCGTGCCCTGTCGCACCCACCTCTTCTAGCTCATTCCCTACTCACCCAGCATCTGCTCTCCACCCAGGACTGGGCTGCAGCAAGCCAGGACTCCTGCCTGCGCCCACGATCCTGTCCCCACCCCAGACGAAGCATCCACACAATGCCTCCCAAGCACCCCTCCAGCTCCCACCAGACCACAAGGACACCCACGCGGCCCACCTTCCGACACCAGGGAGGGAAAAGCACACCATCCTGCCCAGGGCTGCCAGCTGCCCACCGGTACACACACAACCCTGAGGGCCCAGCACTTCCAAGGCCCCAGCCGGGACTTCCCTCCCCGGCTTCCAGCCCCCGGCCCCCAGCTGCTCTACATCCACCTTCCCATCCTGGCTCCTCCAGCCCTGCCTCAAGGTCTTCACACTGAAAAGTTGCTTAACGTCGATTTGCCAAATAATTCTGTCACTGAAAACTGTCAAACATCATAAAGCAGAGGGGACCCTGGCCAGACTATTTGCATCTATGGCTTGTAAACGCCCTGATTTTCGAGACACCCACAGTAAGAAGATGGTCAGGAGATGCGGACCGCAGCAGCCATGACGGCAGCCACACTCTGCCCCTGGGGCCACCCCCAACGCCACTCTGCAGCCCCACCATGAGAGACGGACAGCACCGGGGGCGCAGGGCTCCCTGGAGGGTGCCAGGCCAAGCAAGGAGCCAGTGCCCGCGTCATTGCCTGCAGCACACACCACCGTCCTCGGGGGGACAGATGGGCGACGCAGCCGTGCCAGGCCCTACGGCCACGGCAGCCCCACGGCCAGGGGAGGCCTCAGGAAATTGCCCCAAGCAGGGATTGCTTTCCTGTAACAGATAGTCCCTCTGCCTGAGCAGCCGTCCCAAGGTGGACCAACTGCGCCCTCTTCTGGTCATGAGCTGTCACAGCGGGTTGGCTGCTCCCGGGTCGCCTCCCCGCCTCCCCAGCACACAGTCCGCACGCTCACCTCTACGCGAACACCCGCTACACGGCCGAACAAACACCACGCCCCGAGTCAGCGGCGTCACTCAGACGCTCTCTGTTCCAAAACTGTCATGGGACGCCCCTGCTAAGGAAATCTAAACTTCCTGGGCAAAAGTGACCGGAGCAGGGCCCGCAGAGCGCCTCACTGAGGCCGGGTGCAGACCGGTCCCCACAGGGCTCCAGGCCTGCCCTTCCCCACCGAGGGCGGGTGGGCAGCGGACACATCCCTCCACCCTGCTCTGCCTACAGCAACCCAGCCTGTCCTCTGAGGCCCCCAGCAAGCTTGCCGCCTCCTCAACAAATGTCGTATATTAACGCATATATGTGGAGCCTAGAAAAATGGTACAGATGAACCGGCCTGCAGGGCAGAAATGGAGACACAGATGCAGAGAATAAACGTACGGACACCAAGGGGGGAAAGCGGCGGGGTGGTGGTGGTGTGATGAATTGGGAGATTGGGATTGATATGTATACACTGATGGGTATAAAATGGATGACTAATAAGAACCTGCTGTATAAAAAAATAAATAAAATTCAAGAATTAAAAAAAGATAGGAAGAAAAGAGGAAAAAATTTAAATACCTGCATGTTCGTGCACACACACATCAAGCCATATTCTATACACACATACACACACATCGCACACTACACACACACACACACACACACACAAAGCCTGGGCTGCCCATGTCTGGCAGACTGGCCCCGCCCCGTGGGGTCCTAGGAAGGGGCTGCCCACGCCCTGCAGGTGGCCCACCTGTAACCATGCCACTCTCCACAGAACTCCACCACACCACGGGCCCGGTGTCAGACTGGGGGCTTTAGACACAGCACCTGGGCGTGTGTCCCACCTGAGAACCCCGGGCCGTAGGTCTCAAGCTTGTCTCATCTAGAGGAAAGAGGCTCAGAGAGGTCAAGGGCCTTGCCCAAGATCACAAAGCTGTTGGGGATGGAGCCAGCCCTTGAGCTCAGATCATTCTAACTCCAGGGGCCAGCCAGACACTGCCCACCAGGAGCCCTCCAGACAGGCTCCTGACCAAGGGGACAGGTGCGGGCTCTCGGGAGGGAGGGCCGAGAAGCCCCAGGACTGGGGCATGGGTCCAAGCACGTGACAACGCACACCAGGGACGCCAGGAGCCTCCTGAGCTGACCACAGGGCCCCCGAACTCGTGGAAAAAGCAACAAAGATGTGCATGTAAACCCTGGGGCTCCAGGCTGCAGACAAGACACGACACTGTCCCCATAGAACTCTGTCAGCCTCGCAGACAAGAACACAGACACGTCATTCCAGGACTCAAACGTGCCACCTAAAATGACACTCATAGACAGAGGTCGTTTCCAAGACTTCACTGTACTTGGGCTTCCTTTCTTAGCTTCCAAAAATGCCTCCTGGGAAAAAAAGCTCAAAATGAAACGTGCAAATACAGTGTCCTGGGCAGGCAGGATCCAGAACCGTGAGGAAAACAGGCGGGGAAGCCGACATCTATTGAGCACCTATGGGGCTCCTGCCTCTGCGCCAGGGGCTTTGGAAGCGTTTTCATCACACAGTCCCATGACCCAGGTACAACCAGGCCCTTCACAGATGAGCCTCCAGACTCAGAAGGGGCGGCTTGGGCAGCTGGCCAGCCACTCACAGCAAAGCTGCATCCGAAGCCACGTCCCAAAGCTGCATCCGAAGCCACGTCCCTGCAACTCCAAAGCTACTTTCTTTCCAGGAAGCTTTTGCTTGGCTCGCGTGTATTTGGCACCAACTACGTACTGGGCTTTACTAGGGGCCAAGGAAAGTGAGGAGGGGGACAGAAGACAGTCTGGGGCGGGGCGGGTGAGGGGCCTGGAGGGCGGTTCCAGGCAGGTGTGACACACCTGTCACACTACCTACCTGTCCACATGGGCACTGCTTACCACAAGTCTGCCTTACCTCAGGAGCTTTTAAGATAAATAAATAACAACCAAAAAAGAGTTTCTGCGTAAACCGGAAGTCCCCGGCAGGGCATCCAAAGCCCTCCCCGCGCTGACCCTGCCTCCTTCCCCAGCCTCAGGCCCCTCACCCCATCATGGGCGCCTCATAGCCGCCCAGGCTTAGAGCAAGAACGCCCTTCCGCGCCAGCCCACCCCCTTCACCCAGTGAAACTCCCCTCCGGGAAGCCTTCACCAAGCCCTCTCCAGCTGAGCTGCTGCCCTGCCCCGGGTGCCCTCAGCCCCCATGGAACCCCCTGGGGTCCCATCCTCACGGCCCCGACGCAGGCTTGTGAGCGCCTCTCCGCCAGTCCGTGGCCCCTAGCCCACTGTGCCGGCCTGGAAGCCAGGGTCAGCTCAGCGACCTTTACACCCCCTGCCTCCGGCACAGCACCTGGTACAGAGCTAACGTCGTTCAGCACTCAGTGGGGGTCACAGTGGATGTCCCCGAGGTCCTGGGGCCTGGCCCCGGCCTTTCTTCCCCCTCTGCTCCCTCTCACTCGGCGACCTCATCCTCCGGGGGCGTGAGTGTGTCTGGGCGCCCCTGGCACCCCCAGGAGAGGGCAGGGCTAGCATCCTCTGGTGGCCGGGGCAAGGCCGCCTCTGGGGAGGGGGGCGGCAATGGGACAGAACGCACCAGCCGTCCGGGTGGGCCACTGAAACCCTCTCCCAAAGGCAACAAAGAGAACTCCAGAGATGCCCAAAAAGAAACGTTCAGCCTGTAACCAGGCCCGACCTCACCATTTTGAAGAACAACACAGCCCAGCAGTTTATTCCTAAGGGCAGCTGAAAAGAGCAATTTCATTCAAGTCTTACCTTGAAGGTTTTATCCATAGAAGTTGAGAGAAGCATGTGGCTCGTGGAAGAGACTGGACACCACTGGATATTGTTGACTGGGCCCCGGTGGCCTCTCAGATGGAAGAGCACCCTCCTGGGAATCTTGGTTTCCTTATACTGACTGTCCAAATACGGCTGAATAAACTCGGACACTTGGGGCGCCACACAGAGAGGGGCCGGGGCGCGCCCTGCACAGGGACCCTGGGGCTCCATGTCTTTACTCTTGCCTGTTTCCGTGCTTAATGCTTGCAACTGTCTTAGTCTTTTCGGGGTATAGGGTACAACACAGTCCTCGTGCCACTGCCTCTGAAGAGAGCTGCCATTTTTACCTAGGGTTTCAGATCCAGTTCGGACACAGAAAGATGGCTCAGGGGAGCCAGAAGTTCCCCAGGAGAGTTTCACCTGCTTCAAGCGGGCAGCTGCCAGGGGCACGTGGCCAGCTGGAGCACGGCTGGTCCACAGGGAAGGACGAGCAGGCTGGCTGGTGGGGAAGGTGACCTCAGGCTCTGTCCTGGGCCACTGCAGCCTCTGGGTGGGGCAAGATCCTGAGTCACTGCTCCAGAGCCGAGCCAGAGGGAGACGACAGCTGGCTGCGTCTTCACAAGACCCATGCTTTGTGGGCAGTGCTCCCCTGCCCTTCGCATCCAGGACTTCCGAGGTAAAATCCTGCCCAGGAGGTCTGACGGCATCAGAAGCGTCTTTCATCTGGCCGGCAGGATTAAAACTGCCCGCAGGCTCAGTCTCAGCCTCTGAGTCCGAGTCATCATAAGCCACCAGCGAAGCCATTGAAGACACAGTTTCTCCTTGTCCGTCAAGGGTCAAACTACCTAAGGCCAAACAAAGTGTCAGAAGATGTGCATGGCAGAATGTTTCCTACCGCGTGCCAAAAGCAAACATGCCACAGAACAAATCCAAGACTGAAAAACCCATAAGAATAAACACATTAAAAACGAGGCCTTGGGACTTCCCTGGGGGTCCAGTGGTTAAGACTCCGTGCTTCCACTGCAGGGGGTACGGGTTCGATCCCTGGTCGGGGATCTCCCCACATGCTGTGTGACACGGCCAAAAGAAAAAAAAAAAATTTAACAACAACAAAATAGTAAGACCTACACAAAGAAAACTAAAAATGTACTGAAAGATATAAAAGAGGACCTGATTAAATGGAGACAGGGTGCCTGGACAGAAAGACTCATGGTTTTAAAGAGGCTTTTTGGAAGGGCGATTCGGGCAGGATCTATTGTAAATTTAAACACACGTAGCTTTTACTGCCACAACCCACTTTGGAACTCTGTTCTACACAAATACTAGCACGTGTTTGCAAAGATAGGTGTACAGAGAGCCTGCAGCACTGTTTATGAGCAACAAACAAGAAGAGCATACACTCATCAACGCGAGTGAGGTTAGTTCTGAAAATACTGAAATGCAAAGATGACCAGGACCCACCATGTGCTAAAAGCACGCCGCCCTCACCTTTGTCCTCCCCCTATGCTCCAGTCCTTCCTTTTATTCTCTCTGCCTAGAACGCTCTTCCCCAGATATCCCATCTCAACTACAAGCCAGTCAGAGAGATAGGCCGGCAACACAAGGCAGAGAGGTGCCTGAGGCATGGGTCCACCCCATTCCAAGGGTGTGATCCAAATCCGCCAGTTTCACTCCAAACACACAGGCTCACACAACAGTCAATTTCCCCTTTCTAAAAAACTCTTCCTGGAATTCTGAACCATCATACACAGTCAGTTGTAGCCAACTAGTTTCTACAAAGAAGTACCTCCTCCTGGAATTCAATTCTGTGCAGTTAACATGAAGCAAGTAATCGAGGAAAACAACGATGCTGCACACATCCAGGACAGCAGAGGGCGTGGTGGAGCAGCACTGAAAGCTTAGGCAACAGGCAACTTCCGGGAAAGCCTGCATCCCCTACCTTAATAAACCATCCTGAGCTCCTCTTCCCACACGTGGGGTCAGGTGAGACCTGAAGACTCCCTGGGGGTCCTCGGTTACGCCATTCCAGACAGCCTATCACCCACATCTTGCCCTGGGCAGTGGGTTTCATGTCCCCTGGAATCAACCATCCCACCCCTTCCATGCCTTTCCCATAAAGGGTACCAAACAAGTTATGTCATCATTCAAAAAATGTCTGTTGCCTGCCTCCTCCAAAAATCCCACCCCCACCTGTAGCCCAATCCAGGCAGGTAACACCTTCCACACACAGAGCCATTATCTAAATAAAACTTCCACAACAAGCCAGCCCATCTCAAATGGAACTAATATAATATAATGGACTAATTATAAACTAAGGGAAGCGTGCACTGCGAAGGATTTGGCATTTCTTTTCTCTCACTACTTAGTCTGGTCCTGCATCCTGATCAGACACCTCATCTGTCTCAATTCCTATGCACAGGACCGCCCACCACAGCATTCCGTCCTGCCAAAGGGAACCCACCAGGTTCCCACCACAAAGGCTCCTGTCTGCAGCCACTGGGATGGATTCCTACCCACCCAGTTGTCCACAGTTGTCGAATTACAGGAGACGCCAATGACCAGAACTAAAGATGAGGTCTACAGCAAAAGATCAGAGAGTAGTGGGCTTGGGGCCCATGAGCCCCACTTCCTACGAGGCAAGGCAGCAAGAACTGAATGAATGCAGGCTGGTGGACCATAGGGCTTCCTATCTGCTTCATGTGCATTTCATTCAGTCATTCAACAAACACTGACGGAGCATGGGCTACTAGCCAAGCCCCACACGAGGCACCAGGAACACCAGGGCAAATGAGACAGTCGACGATGCCTTGCACTCGCCATGCTCACATGCCAGTGGGGAGAGACAGACCAGAACCAAGTGAAACAGAGCATGTCCGGAGGTGAGAAATCCTAACGAGAAAAGTAAAACAGAAAAGAAAAGGAGGCGTGGTAGTGGACCTGGGATGCAGTTTCACATTGGGAGGCCGAGGCAGGCCTAAGGCAGAAGGTGAATGCTCTGCAGGTGAGGGAGCAGAGGTGATAAAAAAACACAGAAGACCCCGGACCAACAATACTGATCAAATGGGGTGAGAGAGAAGGAGGCAAGGATGACTCAAGGAAAACAGGCAAAAACGGAGAAGACTGTGAGCCACTGGGAACAACATAAGCTTGAGCGGGAAAGTGTTTGCTGCCTTTTGTTTCTAAGGCAAAGGGGGAAGAAAAGGAAACTTTTTCATGGAAAGAGGGAGCGATTAAACCAAGAAGAAGAACAGCCAGAAGAAAAACTCAGGTCTTTGGAGAAATAAGGCTACAAAAGGGGGGAGTGGCATTGGCAGTCATCAGCATGTCTGCTCCATCAGGGCAGGACTTTTTGTGTTCTGTTCACTGTTTGATCGCCAGCATCTAGAAATATTTGTGCAATGCAACCTGGGCGGGGGGCGGTCACAGAGAAAGTAAAAGGAATAGGATATTCTCATTCAACAAATATTTCCTGATTACCTACTCTGTGCCAAGCCTTATGTTAGGTCTTATGGACAGAGATTAAGCACAAAACATGGATCCTGCGCCGGGGGCCACAGACTGATGAAGGCAACAAACAAGATACGACCAGAGATGGGTTTTGAAGAAAGCAAAGGAGTTCGCCGGGCTGTCAAGAGGGAGAGGTGAGGATCGTCCAGAGCACTGCGCGTTCGGAAGTAACCGGAGACACGGGACAGGAGAGCGGCAGTGAACTGCCCGCGCGGAGGGGCGTGGAGCACTCGGGCCACTGCCAGATCCCAGTCCCCTCCCGCCCCCGGCCCTCCGCTCACCACACGCACCGGAAGCTCTCGATCCTCCCGGAGGCTGTTCTGCCTGTACCCCGCAACCCAGTCGCGTTCCACCGGCGCCGGGGCCGCCAGCCAATCAGCGGCGGCCTCTGCCAACCCCGCGGCGCGAACAGCCAATGATGGCACAGCCAGGCCGGAAGTTGTTCCGGCCGGAAGGCGTTTCCACGGACGCCCAGGAGGCCACCCGTGGCTGAGCCGGCAGCGCTGACGGCCCGGCTGGGCGGGTAAGTGAGGGGATGAAAGAGGGAGGGAGGCCGGGGCGGCGCCAGATGACCTGGCCCTCCCGGAGCCGCCTGCACGCCAAGGCCCGGAGTATCCTCCTCAGAGCCCGGCTCGCTGCTCGCCGGGTTCTGACACCACGGGGTGCGCGGAGGCTGCCACGGCGCCCCTCGCCCCCTTCCTCCCAGCGCCGCCGACCCGGCCTGCTGCCCACTGCCACCGGCACCGACCTTTCATCGTCTCCTCTTCTCGTTCGCCAAGGGGAGAGGCCCTCACTTTTAACGAGTGTCTGCCATGTGACAGGGGCTTTGCCGGTAGTATCGCACTTAGTCCCCTCCACGATAAAGTTACGAGGCTTCTTTATGCCCATTTCACAAATGAGGAAACGCAGGATGAAGTGGAGAGGGAATGTGATTTGCGCAAGGTCTTGTAACAAGAAGACGCCCAAACTGGGATTGAAATCCGGGTCTGACCCCAGAACTCATGATCTCTCCACTGCCCTGCGCCACCTCCGTGAACAGCAGCGGCAAGGAATTTACCATCCGCCTTCCCCCCCAGCCCCCTCCCTCCCCGCCCCAAGACTATACACAAGCACAGTTATTCATACTGATGCTGAGAATAGGGAACGGGAAGAGGGTGGGGAGGTTATATAGAGGCCAACCTGGGATACGGGGTGGCTGATGCAATGACCAGCTAATGGCTTGCTTCCCAAGAGTTTCCCTGGTCTCCACCCGCATCGCCCCCTCCGCCCACCCCTGATTGGACAGTCTCATCGAAGAGGTTGGTCGAGAGGCTCAAGTGTTTCTGAGAAATTGGGTGATTTACAAGAAGCTCCTACATGCAAGTAGTAAAAGGTGGGGTAAACAGGAAAAAAAAAAAAAGAATAGTCTTTTCTAGAAAGGAAACTGAAAGAAAAAGGGAAAGACTATTAAAGAAGAGCTCGAGCTGCACTGGGCAGTCTCAGCTTCTCAACTGCCCAGCGTGCCCAGTGGCCATCTCTGCAGCATCTCCTGCAACCTGGGTATGTATTGCCATCTTTGCTAGGCTTAGAGTTTATTAGTATTTCTACCAGCCTTTTCTCAAAGTACTGGAAACCTTGGCTTAGGGGATGAGGAGCAGTATCTCTTAGGACCAGGGTGTTGTGCATTTTAGTTCATGTCATTGTCCCAAAGTTCAGGTGACTCACAGCTTCTGTAGGGAATGGAGATACTAGAAAAGTAGCTGCCAATTTGGATTCGTAGCTTGACTTTCAGCACTTTGATGTTGGCTATCCTATTTTTCACTGATGAGGCCTCTTTAAATAGTCGATATCCATCCACAGTATCTCATTGTGATACTCATAAGTAGCTTATGCCTGACTTCATATAAATTAATATCCTCTTTGCCTTTTAAGATAATGTTTATTTTATTATTTGGAGGGGAAAGTAAGCTTTCCTCTCAGTGTTTAAAAAAGAAAAAGTGACCTCAGTCTGTTCCAAGGTTTGAAGCGTTAAAGGACTCCTAGCTGGTAAGAAATCATTTTCTTGTCCTCTGGAAACTTGACAGTCCAAGGCCATTGTCATCCACACTCAGGGGTCAGGATGTGGAAGATGGTATCCCACCTCCTGGTAATATTCCAGGCATCCAGGAACTTCTGGGTCCCCTGCTCTCAGCTGCTCCAGAATCGGCTGTAGTGCATGATGCCACCCTTCCCCCAAATTGCAGAATCAGTGTATTCTGATCTTATCTGTGAGATGATTTCATTGTGGCCCAAGGAGTTGTCCTGCCGTCCTGTTAAACAGTCCTGTAATTCCTCTTTCCATTCCTCATCCCAGAACTGTACCCAGTTTCTTCAGGTGCCTGTTACGTTCCTTGAGAACAGTGGAACCTTTCAAAATGAGCACAAGTTTCAAGTTCCTTAAAAAGAGGAACGGAGAGTTCATTTTGAAGAGTCTTGTAGTTTCCTCCTTAGCTGGGTGCTGACCTGCTGTGGACTCTGCAGTTTTGCTCTTTTCACTCCCAGTCCTTTTCTAGAGGAGATGATACATTACTTCACAGATTATAGCTTCATTTCTTTGTTTTAGATTGTAGTATTTGTGAAATAGATAAAGCAGTTTTCCTTGACAAAGATTCAAAGCCCTATTTGCAGTTTACACAGTAAACACTGAAGACAGTGGTCCTTAGTCTCTTGGCATCTCGGACCCCTTTGAGAAAGCAGTAAAACCTGGATACTCTGCTTAGAACCGCAAACGTGCAGGCAGACTGTTGATGTCATTTCAGAGGTTCTGAACTCTGGGTTAAAAACCTCTGAAGCTAAGTTAAATTCTAAAAGTTAGTTAACAAAGAAATAAAGGAGAATGTTGACTAGATAGGCGGAAAAAAGGAGAATATGTGCCCATAAATGGGCTAAATGAATGGATGCCTGAAATGAGGGAAGTGATAGTTCTATTCTCTTTGTCTCTGATCACTGCCGAAGCACTGTACTCATTCAGGAAGTTGCATCATGCACACACACACGAGATTACAGTGTGGGTGATTCCCACACAGTGAGTATACGCCTCATGATCCTGAGAGCAGGGAGACCTCGCCTGCTTTTTCCTCAGTCAAGTGTCATTCCCGTGTGCCTCTTCTTACTTGAATGGGATTCTGATAGTTAAAGATACATGTTTTTCCCTACAACAGGGACCCTAAATGCAGGCTCAGTTCATCTAGCTGATCCTCTGCAGTTACCTGCTCCGTTGCAGGGGGAGATTAGCCGTCTGGGGCTCACCGAGTCATTCTACCTGGCACTTTCCCTAGGAATTTTTAAGGGTAATTTTAATCTGTGCTTGATTTTGGTCCTACTCGCAGACTTCAAAGCCCACTTGTTGCCTTCCGTGCAGGACACCACATTTTTGGAAGGACAAGGGTAAACCGAAGGGAATTCCAAAAAGAGTGACCGGGATAGTGGGCAGATGTTCGCAATGGGTGAGGAAACCAGACAGGGTACGTGGGATTAACCTGGCTCTTCCCAAGGCTCGGAAGGCTCGGTGCAGTGTCAGGACGTTCTAACAGGACTTCTCAAGTCCAGGTAGGAGAAATCTACCTTAAACTGGAATACTGCAGAGGTATTATAAGAGGATATAAACCAGAAGGGGAAAATTAAACTAGATGATTTGTGAGATTCATTCATTCAGTAAACGTCTGTTGATAAGCTTCTCTGTGCCGGGTACTAGAAGCACATGAAAGAATAAAACCCAGTACTTGCATTCTCTGTGTGATGGATTTTCATAAATAACTACATGCAGTGTGAGTGCTCTAATAACCTCACTAACGAGTGCTCAGGGATCACCAAGGACAGCAACCAACTTGGCCCCGTGGGTGCAGGGGTCAGGAAAGGCTGCAGAGAGGAGCGGAGGTTTGAATTAGTAAGACAGCGGGCAGAGGAGGGTGTGAGACATTCTGGGCAGGGGGAGCAGCTGGAACTTGCGAGAGCACATGGTTGAGGGGGGCTTTGGCATCAGATCCTGGTTCGGCTACCCTGGCATGGAACCTCAGAGGATGGTTCTAACTTCCCTGAGCCGTCAGCCTCTGGTCGCTAATGCAGAGCAGATACGGTACCACCCAGCTTTGAAAGTTGGGAGAATTGGGGATCATGTGTAAAGCATCTGGGCGTGATGTTTGATCATTTGTGGCTAGAAGTAATTTTCATCACTTTGGTTGGTATTTGATATGGGCCTGAGTGTTTCTCCTCTCCAGCGCTAGTCAGAAGGTTCTTCCACATTCCTTCTCTTTTTTATGGGCCTCCCTTTCCAGGAATTGAGGCAGTTCTCAGCAAGGAGGGGAAAAAAACTGGCTGCTCTCCCATCCTGGTTTCATTATTACGGTTTCATTGACTTATATAAAGATTGGTTTAAATTTTACATATTTTTTAAACAGATATTTAACAGATGGATGAATAAAAATAAATTAGCCCCTCAAATTTGTGTGTTTTGTTCATAGAGCTGCTAGAAAAAATTTTTTTAATGATTAAAGACACAAAATAGTCATTCATTAAACCTCTCCTCTGTGGCTGATGCTGTGCTGGACTATTTACTTACCCACATTATCACACTTATTCCGTGACCAGTCCTGCAAGTTAGCGTTGTTATTGTTATTCCCATTTTACAGTCGAGAAACTGAGGCGTATGACAGTTAAGTAGCCCATAGGATAATGTTTGAGAGCATAGGTTCTGGTGTCAAACTGTTTGAGTTTGTATCTCATCTCGACCACTCACTAACTGCATTATCTTGGGCAAGTGTTTTAGCCTCTCAGTTTGCTCATCTACGAAACAGAGATAACAAATTTGTCCCATAGGATTGCTGTAGGTGTAAGTGAATTAATATGTATGAGGTGCTTAGAAAAATACCAGACACTGAAGAGCTGGAGGTTCGCTGCTCTGGTGTCGCCTCATTGTCCCTGTCATCCTCCTCATTCAAGGTGTCACAGCAAGTTACAGATGGAACTGGAGTTCAGCCAAGCTCTGGAACCCTAACAAATAACACTTGTAATGGGTTTGGGCCTTGCTTTACATTTTGTAAAATGCTTCCATGTCGTTTTTTCTCATTTCTTCTCATAACACCTTGAGGTAGGTGACAAAGTTCCTGATGGTGCTGCTTTATAGCTGAGGAAGCTGACACTCAGAAAAGGGAAGTGACCATCCCAAAAGAGGCTGATTGTGGCCAGCCTCGGCCCCAAGGCGGCCTCAGGTAGCCTGTGTGCCCCACGTCTTCTAAGGTTAATAGTAAATAATGCCTAATAGGAGGTGCAGGGACACCTTCTTCAGAGGTTAGCGGTTAAATAAGGCAGCATGTGGAGTGGACAGGCTGTATATGATTCTTACCTCACTTGGAACCCTAAAGGGATAAGGCCCTGCCTCCACCCAGACTTCCCTTCGTCTGAGAACGGAACAGCTGGCCAGCAAAGGAAGCCATTTGTTCAGCAGTATGTTGGTTATGACTGCAAAGGCCTGGGAATTCATCCCGAAAGCAATTAAGATAAAGAGTAAATAGCCATTTGCCAAATGTTTCTAGCTGTGATGAACTTAGGGTTACTAAAGCACTTTGGTATTTGCTGCCTGAGCAGACATGAGTCCTTCCTGTGTCCTGGGCACTGGCTGAGGCACAGGGGCACCTCAGCAGATGCACACTTGCCCTTGGTTAGGAGGGGTCTTTCTTTGCCTTCCCTAAGTCTGTAAATCACAGTGATTCCTTTCGACCTCATCATTAGCATTTGTTCTTCCTCTTTTCCCCTGTTTCATGGCTCCAAATTTCTGCTTATATTTTTATTAATGTTATATTATCTATGCCCTTTATTATAACTCATCTCCAACCTTTCTGGAAAGAAGAACTAGCTATGGTAAAGGAAAAACAGCTGCGATGGTTTGTTAATCTCTCTCTCTCCTCCCCCCCACAGTCTTGTCTGGACCAGTGAGCAAATCTGCCAACACCCTAGCCGGCTGTGAACGCAGGTCCTGGAAAATGGCAGATGTGCCCAACGGTGAGCAGGGCTGTGGGTCCCCGCTGGAGCTGTTCAAGAACATTGCTGCTCAAGGGGAGCTCGTGAGGGCCCTCAAAGCCAGAAACGCGGCGAAGGTATGTCATTTAGCTGGGTCCTACACACACGCACACACGCGCGCACACACACACGCACACACACACACGTCCAAGCCATGTCTGTAGGGTCCTGTTACCAGGATTCCGTTCCCTCACCACCTGAGGTGTTTTGGCTCTCAATTTAAATGTATTTTCTCCTTCATCAGCATCGATGCGTGTAGTCTAAAGGGAAGCCGCTGGGAAACACAGCAGCCGTCCACCCCGCCTCTCTCCGTTTCCTGCTCCCAGAAACAACGATTTTCAATTCTTTTAGCTGGTTCTTTTGCTGTGTAACCCCTACATCTCTCAAAACCACACATTATATTGCTCCTGATAGATGCTCAGGTTTGGGGCTTTCACTGTGGACGACAAGGAATTGGCACTTTCATAAGCACCTCCCATCCCCCCAGCCTCCATGTAAACACCGCTGACCCACTGGGTATAGCATGAGTGCTTCTCCTTTCCTGCCCAACTTTTGTTTTCTCCAGAGTTGATAGTTGTCTTAATTGCATTTTGTTTGGCTTTTCTTTGTTTCATTTTGGGGTTTTTTGGCTGCACCTTGCAGCCATCAGGATCTCAGTTCCCCAACCAGGGACTGAACCCGGGCCACGGCAGTGAAAGCCCAGAATCCTAACCACTAGGCAACTTGGGAACTCCCCTGCTTGGCTTTTCTTTTTCTTTTTTTTTTTTAATTTGGCTGCGCCTGCCAGGTCTTAGTCACAGCACGTGGGATCTAGTTGCAGCATGCAGGATCTTTTAGTTCCTTTCAAACTAGAAATTCATGACCTTTAATTATCAGAAATTATATTATTTCTTTGATTTATCCTGGGGTTTTTTTGTTGTTGTTTTCTGTTTCTTTGTGTATTTTTTAAATTCAAAGACTGGCCCTCTGAATTTCTTATTTTTTGACTTATTTTCCTCATTTATTTTTCTTTTTGTTCTTCTTTTAGGTATGTCTCGTCAACTTCTAACCCTCCTGTTGTTTCTCACTTATTCTATCGTTTTTGACCTCCAAGAGCTCGTCTGATCTCTGAACGCGCCTTTCCTCGTGGCTCTGCTCTTATTTCATAGCTACAGTGTCCTTCTGTCTCGGAGATCTTGGTAATAGTTTTTCCAGTGTTCTCTACCCCCTTTATAAACTCGGTTTCTTCCAAGTTAGGTTTTTGTTCCTTCTGCCTTTTGTATTAGATGCCGTCATCTGGTGTTTGGTGATGCTCAGCCGTGTAGTGGCGCTTTAGGAGGAGCGCCCAGAGCTGCGAGGGGCTTGTCGTGTGGCTTTCCCTTCCCTGGACGGCAGCCACACTGCTCCCTTGCCTTGGGAAGGCTTCAGTGTCAGGGTCTTTAGAGCTCTTCTTTGAGGCTTGTAGAGAGGACTCCTCCAATCTGCTGTCCAGAGGGTACGGGTCCGGCCGCCAGCATTGTGAGCTGAGTGGGGCAGAGGGGCTGGGCTGTGTGATCCCTCGCTGAAGCCCCCGTTCTCCGTGCCCCCGCCCCCGCTGGGCAAGGCGCCTCCAGTCTGGACACTTTCTACGCTCCTTGACGAGACGCTGAACCTCTGGATGGGGGAGGGGGGATGTACCGGCGAGGGGGGAGATCTCAATACCTGCTTCTTAGACAGACTTTCAGCCAGTGCTCCTAGGTTTATAGCCCGCTTTCACCCTCACTTCTTTGAGTATGTAGGGCCGCCAATGCCCAGACCTCTCAGGGATCCCACAGCAGTGTAAGTCCAGTCTCTGCCCAGGTTCCCCGTGTTGTCTTAGCATTTGTTCTTCTCCCGTGTTCAGTCAGGTACCACTCATCCCTCCGCTTTCCAGCTTCTGAATCTTGTTGCTGTCATCCTCTTCCTGTTCCCTTGGTCCTCGTGGGTTATGCCTTTTTTAAAGACCTCTTTGCTGTTGCTGCAGTGGCTTTTAGAAGTGTAACCCATTCGGTCTGCATCTGTAACCATCACCCTAGCACTTCCTTTCACTCTCGGTCACCCAGCTTCTTCATGTCCATGACTTCCTCGTCTGTCACTTCCAATCCCTGTTGTCATCTTTGCAAAAATCTCTTCCTAGGTTCTCACCAGATGGTGTCAACCATCTCACAGTCACTCCAGTAGTTTACTTTGACTGTTTGGACCCTAAATAATCCATTACATTTTAAAAGAAAGAAACAGTGATATCCAAAAAAAGGAGTTGATTATTCACAGAAAGGGGTTTACAACACCAGGTAGGGCTCAATAGATGAGGCTAAGTTGTTTTAAAAAAAAAAAAAAGGGCTTCCCTGGTGGCGCAGTGGTTGAGAGTCTGCCTGCCAATGCAGGGGACACGGGTTCGTGCCCCGGTCTGGGAGGGTCCCACGTGCCGTGGAGCGGCTAGGCCCGTGAGCCATTGCCGCTGAGCCTGCGCGTCCGGAGCCTGTGCTCCGCAACGGGAGAGGCCACAACAGTTAGAGGCCCGTGTACCACAAAAAAAAAAAAAAAAAAAAAAATCTGAAAACCTAAAATAAATAAAGGACCGAAATGTTGATCATTTATTCTATAAACCCATTTTAGGAACCTGACAGTGATATTTTTGTCCTTTAACATTAAATTCGAATAATGTTAATAAATGCTTTTAGTTAGTAACTCTTAGTGACTCCGGTTATGTTCAGCATTTTAGCAAACAATACTTAACATGGTTGTTTTTTTTTTAACATCTTTATTGGAGTATAATTGCTTTACAATGGTGTGTTAGTTTCTGCTGTATAACAAAGTGAATCAGTTATATGTATACATATGTCCCCATATCTCCTCCCTCTTGCATCTCCCTCCCTCCCACCCTCCCTATCCCTAGGTGGTCACAAAGCACTGAGCTAATCTCCCTGTGCTAAGCAGCTGCTTCCCACTAGCTGTCTTTTTTACATTTGGTAGTGTATATATGTCCATGCCACTCTCTCACTTTGTCCCAGCTTACCCTTCCCCCTCCCCGTGTCCTCAAGTCCATTCTCTACATCTTTATTCCTCTCCTGCCCCTAGGTTCATCAGTACCTTTTTTTTAGATTCCGTACATGTCTGTTAGCATACGGTATTTGTTTTTCTCTTTCTGACTTACTTCACTCGGTATGACAGACTCTGGGTCCATCCACCTCACTACAAATAGCTCAGTTTCGTTCCTTTTTATGGCTGAGTAATATTCCATTGTATGTATGCGCCACATCTTCTCTATCCATTCATCTGTCGATGGACACTTAGGTTGCTTCCATGTCCTGCTATTGTAAATAGAGCTGCAGTGAACATTGTTAACACAGTTTAGAATAACTTTTTCGAGGGTGGTCTTTGACTAATGCATAGTCAGCTGACGCAACAAGAGAGATCAGAGGTTACATGATGAAACCAGAGTTAAATGGAGTAAATTTGTATCTGACCCTGAAACGTATTATACTAGAAGCACCTGATGTTTTGGAAATTCACTTGAAGTGAGCCACTCAGGGATCACCGGTCCAGTGAGGGTGCCGCAGGTTCTCCCTCCACTCTCTCTGCCGCCTGTCCAGGTCATGGTCCTCGGCGTTCTTTCTGCTTCGTGTACCAAGGGAATAACACCCACTGCTTTCAGAAACAGTAACTCACAAAGCTTCCCCTGGCGGGTAGGTCGGAATCTGGGGGCTCTGACGGGAGACAGTTTGAGCAGGATTCAAGAGATGACACTGGATCATAGGGGTTAAGGTAGAGAACAGAGCCGTTTTTCTTCTCCTTTTAGTTTAAGTAAACTTTTTAAACTGAAATACACCATTCGTTCAGAAAAATGTGGAGATCACAAACAGGCAGCTCACTGAATTTTCACAAAATGACCAAACCTGTGTAACCAGCATCCTCCAGATGGAGAAACGGCACAGAAGCCACCCTCGGGCTGCTTCAGGCCCTGCCTCTACCCTCCCAAGAGAGGCCTCCACCCTGCCTCCCCCACCATGGATAGTTCCTCCTGTGTTGGAACTTTATTTAATCAGGTAGTGTATATAGAGTCTTTCGTGTCTGGCTTTTTTCAGAACATCAGCTTTTTTTTTTTTTTTTTTTTTTTGCGGTACGAGGGCCTCTCACTGCTGTGGCCTCTCCCGCTGTGGAGCACAGGCTCCGGACACGCAGGCTCAGCGGCCATGGCTCACGGGCCCAGCCGCTCCGCGGCACGTGGGATCCTCCCGGACCAGGGCACGAACCTGTGTCCCCTGCATCGGCAGGCAGACTCTCAACCACTGCGCCACCAGGGAAGCCCCAGAACATCAGCTTTTAAAATCTGTTTCAGTGTCCTGGTCCATGTTAGATTGAGAACAAGAAAACGGACAAGACGAGCCTGCTTGTCTGTTTCGGTCCCATTCCAGTTAACAGGTGGTCCTTGAACTGGGACCCTGGTTAGATGTTTGACTTTCAAACAGCCACCTAGTTGGAAGCTGAGTTAGGCCACATAGAGTATGAATGTCACACAGCTGGTGATTAAAGGGTAGTGACTTCAGGGCACTTCAAAGCAAGGTAATTCTCCCATAGATAACTCGATAGATCATGCTTGCTAAGCCTTTATTCTGCTGCAGGCACAGCCCAGGCACTGCCGTAATGAGGTGAGGGAAACATGCTTGCCTGTCTAAGGTAGGCCAACATCCTGTCTCTTGCATGAGGTCTATCCATGGGGCTATTGATGCCACAACTCTGACTCGTTTAAACGACGAATTCCAGGTGGTTTCGGAGTTTGAAACACAAATCTGTGCTTGCGAAATCACCCTACAGTAACAGTCCTCTGTGGCCCGGGTGCCGTACCTGACGGAGGAGCCCTCTCTGAATGGAGTTTGGTGCCGTGATGTTTCTCCCCTGGGAAGCCCGGTTTATAGCACATTATGTATAAACTCTAAATGGAACTGTTTGTATTTCCCTTGGCAAGCAAATTGGACTGTGTCTATTCTTTGTGATCTAATCCAGCAAGGCCAATTATAGGAATAGAGCTTTAGGGCATAGCATGACTAACCTGCTTAATTAGGTTTGCTTTTTTAAATGCCAGGCTTCCAGGGGTGGCTAGTGTGGGCTCCTGGAAGAGAGGAGGTCTTTAATAGGTTTCCAGCTTACCCAAGGATCCATTTTACATTTGTTTTTCTTATGCTTATTTTAAAACACTAAATGTGCAAACACTTTGGACAGCTTGATAAGACTCCAAAATGCTGTAGTATAACTGTTTCCCAGTGAATCCCTCCTTAATTTATGACCTGAAAGTCTATATTTTTTCCTTGCCTTTATCTGTTTTCACAGTGTCTACTTGAGTTGCTGTTGCTGTCCTTGGTGGCATCGTTGTTTAAGTTTCCATAAATATTCATCTCAACCTGTGTGGATTGTAAAAACAAGTTCCAATGCAGAGCTCAGTGTGTTTGATTAGTGGAGCTTGTCCCATATGTTCGCTGGCATTGGTGGTGTTTAAGTAACATTTAGCACATTAACTCTGTCATAAACAACGGTGTAAATTGTGTCACTACACGTATCCTATAATGTTTGTGGTAGTAATCCGTAGCTCTAGACCAACAGATAAACAAAGGGGCTTCCCTGGTGTCACAGTGGTTAAGAATCCGCCTGCCAATGCAGGGGACATGGGTTCGAGCCCTGGTCTGGGAAGATCCCACATGCCGCGGAGCAACTAAGCCCATGCACCACAACTACTGAGCCCGTGTGCCACAACTCCTGAAGCCCGCATGCCTAGAGCCCGTGCTCCGCAACAAGAGAAGCCACCGCAATGAGAAGCCCGTGCTCCACAACTAGAGAAAGCCCGTGCACAGCAACAAAGACCCAACGCAGCCAAAAATAAATAAATAAAATAAATTTTTTTTTAATTATAAAATAAAATACATTCAGGCCCATGACTTGCTGTGTGTCCATGGGCAAGCTCCTTCACCTCTCTGAGTCTCACGTTCTTCAACTGGAAAAGGACAGTGACAGTGACGCCTTCCTCGTAGGGTTGTTGTAAGGCTAAAGGAAGTAATGTGTGTGAAAGCAGTTAGCACAACGCCACCACACAGCAGTAACATTCAGCAAACGTTAGCCACCGTCAATACGTTCAGGCTTCACCCTTGCTTCCTTTGTACAGGATGAAATTGATTCCGCAGTGAAGATGTTGTTATCCTTGAAAGTGAGCTACAAAGCTGCCACGGGGGAGGATTACAAGGCTGACTATCCTGCAAGGGAGCCGGCACCTGGGAGTGACAGTGGCCTGGATGCCACAGAAGCAGGCGAGGATTTTGTGGACCCGTGGACAGTACAGACAAGCAGTGCAAAAGGCATTGACTATGACAAGCTCATCGGTACGTTATGGGAAAAGCCCCAGCTTTTAGGAGTGGTTCCACTGAGTTGATTCCACTGATGTTTTCTAATTTGAATTAACCATACATCCAGTCAAGCTTCAATGCCAAGGGGAAGATAGATCCTAAAATCTTTTGTGGTGCATTATATTCCCAGAGGATTATTTTTAATTAACATAACAATATAAAATAAATCTCAAAATAATGATTTATAGTAGATAGCTTAGTAGAAGCTTTTTCCTTTTTTTGAGCAATGCAGAACTTGGGGAAGGTCCATTGAACTGGGCATCTTTGCAGTCATTTAAATTGTCTTTAACTTAGTGGGTACAAGTCACTCATAGATTACTTAAGGTTTCTCCTCCAGTGATACTGAGTGTGGAGCTAAACAGCTGGAAGTCAGCTGAAGAAAGATGACTCCTCACAGGTGGCAGGTCCTCACTGCCAAGCCCTTCACTGGAGGGCTTCCTGCTCAGGAAAATCCTTACTCTGAGATCATTGATGGCTGTCAAAAAAGAAACAGAACTAAAATGTTCTTACCTAAGTCTAAGCCATTTTCCATGATTTATGTATAGACTACCAATGAGGGAAAATTCTCTTGAAGACCACCGTTAATTCGGTTAAAGACTATTTAAATTTATGGTTGTGAGTGAATATAAATTAAATCTTAATAAGCAATAAGCAGCGGGGGCATGGGTGTGTGTGTGTGTGTGTGTGTGTGTGTGTGGTTGCCTGGAGTTGCTAGCTAAACTGCATTCTGGATCTGTTTCCTGTCAGAATCCAATCCCAGACAAAAGAGCATTTTGTTCTGTAATTTATTTTCTGTGCTGCTGGCTGTGACCTCCACTCTGGGCTGGTGGAAGGGACCAGAGCCTGAGGCCTAAAGAGGCCTGGGTCTGTTGAGACTGCGCGTAGATCCCAAGTCCTTTCCTCTTGTTTCAGCAATATCACCAAACCTCCCACCACCTAAGGTCGGCATCTCTTCTTTTTTTTCCAGTTCGGTTCGGAAGCAGTAAAATTGACAAGGAGCTGATAAACCGAATAGAGAGAGCTACAGGGCAGAGGCCGCACCGCTTCCTGCGCAGGGGCATCTTCTTCTCACACAGGTCAGGGTCTTCTCACTGCGGGACCTCCCTCCCCTCCTCTTCTTTTAATGAAGAAAACTGTCAGGATGCTGTTCCCTCAAACCTCCAGACCCTTGGGGGGAGTGGTTGCCAGTTGGCAGAGGCCAGTTCCGCCTCCCATCCTGTCAGTAACTGGCTGTGGGACGGTGCCCGTCCCTTCACCTCTGGCCCTTTGTTTATTTATCTGTAAACTGCCCACCTCACAAGGTAGAGGTCAAGTACACAGCAGATGAGATTCGTGCCAGGTTACGTGCTATCAACTATAAAATGTCACAAAACAAAAGAGATTAACGTGTCCAAGTTCAGCATTTCCCATGAGATAAGCAGGAGGCTTCCTGAAATTACATACTTCTTCCTCCTATTGTACTGGCCTACTCATAAATAATAGCCAAAGAGAAACTAATAGTATGGCTGAGTTGCTTTGCTGTGCACCTGAAACTATCACAGCATTGTTAATCGGCTATACACCAATATAAAATTAAAAGTTAAAAAAAAAATTTTTTTTAAAAAGAGAGAAACTAATAGAGCGAACTTGCACAGAATATCCCTACCTGAGATCATAAATTCCATGCAGATAACATCAGAGAACAGGCGGCTTCTGAGCGAGGTCTTGCCTCTCCCAGCCCACACATCGCCTCGGGTTGGGTTTAAGGCCATGTTCATGGAGCTTATAGTCCGAGGTAGGGTTGTTCTGTTCTGCCCGCATGTCAGGGTTACGGAGCGCGCGTGCAGGACAGAGCTCGGCAGTCTGCCGAACACTTTAAATTCTACAGGCAGAGGACTCCAAGCCCCGCTCAGCCCTCTTTCTGGGCAGAATACAACCAAAGCTTTTTCCTTAATTGAGATTTAATTCACATGACATAAAATTCACCTTCTGAAAGTACATAATTCAGTGGGTTTTTTGGTGTATTCACGAGGTTGTGCAACCATCACCACTGTCTAATTCCACAACATTTTCCTCACCCCAAAAAATAACCCTCTGCCCATTAGCAGTCGCTCCCCATTCCTCCCTCCCCACCAGCACCACTGGCAACCGCTAACCTACTTCCCGTGTCCGTGGATTTGCCTGTTCTGCACATTTCATATAAATAGAATCATACCACATGTGGCCTTTTGTGTCTGACTTCATTCACTTAGCATCATGTTTTCAAAGTTCCTCCATGATGTATCATATGTCAGTACTTCATTCCTTTTCATACCTGAAAAATACTTTATTGAATGGACGTACCCCCCCATTCAACAGTTGATGGACATTTGGGGTATTTTCACTTTTGGGTTATCAATAATGCTGCTCTGAACACTTGTATACAGGCTTTTTTAAAAAAATAAATTTATTTATTTTATTTATTTATTTTTGGCTGCGTTGGGTCTTCGTTGCTGTGTGTGGGCCTTCTCTAGTTGCGACGAGCGGGGGCTACTCTTCGTTGCGGTGGGCGGACTTCTCACTGCAGTGGCTTCTCTTGTTGTGGAGCACGGGCTCTAGGCGCTCAGGCTTCAGTAGTTGTGGCGTGCAGGCTCAGTAGTTGTGGCCCACGGGCTTAGTTGCTCCGTGGCATGTGGGATCTTCCCAGACCAGGGTTCGAACCCGTGTCCCCTGCATTGGCAGGCGGATTCTTAACCACTGCACCACCAGGGAAGCCCCAAGCCTTGCACTTCCTTTGTTAGATGTATTCCTAAGGTTTTGTTTGTTTTGATGCTGTTGAAAGCAGCGTTTTCTTCCTTTCCTTTTTGGATTGTTCGTGGCTGTTTCTGAAGGGAAAGCGCGCTCCTGTGTGTTTCCTCTAGCTCAGTGCTCACTGCAGCGCTGCTTCACTTCCGATACTGGATATGTGGGGTTTCCACACATCAGGAGGTTCTGCAGCACAAGCTGGTGTCTTACAATTTAACCCAGTTCTGACACTGTCTACCTGGAGGTAGCGTCTGATCCCACAGGTTAAGGGCTCGGTCCCACAAGACTACCCCCCACCTCCCTACTTCAGACAGGAATCGTGAGTCCAGACCATTACCCGTGCCATAAATCAGGGGGCCCCATGACTGCTTCGTGGAGTGAATTTGCCAGAGCGTCTCACATAAGTCAGGAAAACATTTTACTTACTAGATTACCATTTATTATAAAAGGGTATAATTCAAGAACAGCCAGATGGAAGAGATGCACAAGGCAAGGTGTGTGGGAGCACAGCGCTTCCATGGTGTCCCTGGGCACCTCTCTCCCCACTTCTCCATGTGTTCACCAACCCGGAAGCTCTCTGAAGCTGTCCTTTGGGTTTTTATAGAGGCTTCACTACATAGACGTGATTATTTAAATCACTGGCCACTGGTAAATAAACTCAATATCCAGCCCCTCCGCCCTCCCCAGAAAGTGGGATGAAGGCAGGGGGGACTGAAAGTTCCAATCCTCTAATCAGAGTTAGCTCCCCTGGGAACCAGCCTGCCTCCTTAGGTTATCTAGGGGCTTTGCAAAAGTCACTTAAGTAACATAAACTTTGGTGTGGTTGAAAGGAGCTTATTATATGAATAACACTCCTGTCTTTATCATTCTTTTCACTTAGGAAATTCCCACAATGGTTAAAGGAGCTCTATGCTTGAAACAGGGTAGAACAAAGACCAAATACATATTTCTTATAATCAATCACAATATTGCACTACTGTATAGAAATACCACAACTGATTTTTGTTTGTTGATCTTACATGCTGCAACTTTGCTGAATTCATTTATTAGTTCTTATTTTAAAAAAAACAAAATTCAGCCACGTACATTTGAAGATCTAATTATCTTTATTCAGTGATTCATAAATCAGGCAGCATCCCATCTAGCAACTAGAAAGGCTGCTCCAAGGGGTTTTACAAAATGGAAGGTTTTTACA
This sequence comes from Hyperoodon ampullatus, assembly GCF_949752795.1. Lineage (NCBI taxonomy): Eukaryota > Metazoa > Chordata > Mammalia > Artiodactyla > Ziphiidae > Hyperoodon > Hyperoodon ampullatus. Next base: position 175,255,603 of record NC_136916.1, on the reverse strand, counting down.
GGGAGAAGGGTGGGGCAAGGGAGGAATTAGCAAAAGGAAAAAAAGGATTATTTTTAGGCCAGGACATCTTTTTGTGGAAGGGAATGGCAAGGGTTTTACCACGCAGATTGATTCTTGAGGGAGCGAAGGTGCAGGGCTGGAGACAGTTTACCTCCTAGACGCTGAGCAGAAAATTCCAGACTGGTTGATTAAGGTTACATTTCTGGGGAAGGGGGAAAGTGCAGTCAAATCAGATATTAACTCTAGGTTTAGTATCATGGGCTTTAACATGATACCATTTTGGGCCTGTGGTTTTCTTTTTAACATTCTCTTTTTTCTTTTTTTGTGGATTCTGTAGCATTTTTGTTCTATAGAATTATTTCACCTGCAAGTAAGGATAAGTTTACTTCTTCCTTTCCAACTTGGATTTCTTTTTCTTGCCTAATGGCTCTGGCTAGGAATTGTAGTCCAGTCCTTGTGAAAGTGAGCATCCTTGTCTGATTCCTGATCTTAGGGGGAAATCTTTCAGTCTTTCACCCTTGAGTAGCTGTGGGTTTTCCATAAATGCCCTTCATCATTTTAAGGAAGTTCCCTTCTATTCTGAGTTTGTTGAGTACTTTTATCATGAAAGAATGTTGGGTTTTATCAAATCCTTTTTCTTCCTCTGTTGAGATGATCAGGTGGCTTTTGTCATGTTTTCTGTTAATACCAGTGTATCAAATTGATGGATTTTTGTATGTTGAACCAAGTTTGCATTCCTGGAACAAATTCCAGTTGATTATGGTGTGTAATCCTTTTTATACGTTGCTGGATTTGGTTTGTGAGTTGCTGACGATTTTTTCATCTGTATTCATAAGGGACATTGGTCTGTAGTTTTCTTTTGATGTCTTTGCTTTGGGTATCAGAATAATACTGGCTTCATAGCATGAGTTGAGAAGTATTCCCTCTTCCATTTTTCTGGAAGTTTGTGAAGGATTGTTGTTAATTCTCTTTTGAAAATTTGAGAGAATTCACTAGTGAAGCCATCTGGCCCGAGGCTTTTCTTTGTGTGACTTTTTTTAAATTCCTAGTTCAATTTCTTTGCTTGCTATAGGTCTGTTCAGATTTTCTGTTTCTTCTTGAGTTAGTTTTGGTAAATTTGTCTATTACATCAAGGTTGTCTAACTTGCTGGCATACAGTTGTTCCTAGTATTATTCCCTTATAATCCTTTTTACTCCTATAAAGTGCTTAGTACTGTTGATTTTGGTAATTTCAGTCTTTTGTTTTTTTAGCTCAAGCTTTATCAATTTTGTTGATCTTAAATCAAAATTTTTTATCTTAGCATTTTACAGTTCTCACTGCCCTGTGACTTATTTACTTCAGTATAATAATGCTGTAGGCTCTTGGTTTAGGGAGGCGTAGGACTTGAAGCTTTGGCCATGCTCAAATTTAAGAATGCCTCTCAGATCTGTAAAGTAGGTATTTGATGAGATCTGCCACGCGCTGTCGGGCTCCCTCTGCAGCTGAGGGGTCCCTGCTGGAAGCCATCCTCACAAAGCTGAGCTCAGCATGGGAGCCTCGTCAGCACCCTGCCCTCGGGACAGCACATCGTGAGCACTCAGAGACTTCCTACAAAGCCATCTGGAGCAGCTCAACCGGGACTTCCCCAGCGGTCCAGTGGTTAGGACTACGTGCTTCCACTGCACATGACACAGGTTCAGTCCCTGGTCGGGGAACTAAGATCCCACATGCCACATGGTGCGGCAAAAAAATAAAAAGAGCAGCTCATGTGACGGCTGTACTCTTTTTCTTTTCTACAAGCCGATAAAAGTTTGATTTGGTTACTCGTGAGAACCAAAGAAGGACTCTTTCCTCCAAATCAAGTGTTTCATTCTTTCCTTATTTCAGAAGCACTGGGTGATCATTCCTTGGGGAAAAATCAAAACTATGCACAAAAACCAGAATCCCCCTAATCCTATCAGCCCAGGGATAAGCACCGTTAACCCCTGGTCTGGTAAGGAGAAGTCACTTTCAGAATACTCTTGTCTGGGTTCTCCTACCCAGACCTCTGGAAAAGGCAGCCATTCCTCTTTTATCTGGGCATACTTTGCCCAGAAACAAAGAGCATTCACACCCTGGAAGGGTGGTTTCATACCCTGCCAGATGTTGCAGTCACTGGCAGGGTTTGTTTTGTTTTGTTTTGTTTTGGGGGGTTTTTTTAACGTCTTTATTGGAGTATAATTGCTTTACAATGTGGTGTGTTAGTTTCTTCTGTATAACAAAGTGAATCAGCTATACATATACATATATCCCCATATCTCCTCCCTCTTGCATCTCCCTCCCACCCTCCCTATCCCACCCCTCTAGGTGGACACAAAGCACCAAGCTGATCTCCCTGTGCTATGCGGCTGCTTCCCACTAGCTATCTATTTTACATGTGGTAGTGTATATATGTCCATGCCACTCTCTCACTTTGTCACAGCTTACCCTTCCCCCTTCCCGTGTCCTCAAGTCCATTCTCTACGTCTGCATCTTTATTCCTGTCCTGCCCCTGGCTTCTTCAGAACCATTTTTTTTTCTTTTTAGATTCCATATATATGTGTTAGCATATGGTATTTGTTTTTCTCTGACTTACTTCACTCTGTATGACAGTCTCTAGGTCCATCCACCTCACTACAAATAACTGAATTTCGTTTTTTTATGGCTGAGTAATATTCCATTGTACATATGTGCCACATCTTCTTTATCCATTCATCTGTCGATGGACACTTAGGTTGCTTCCATGTCTTGGCTATTGTAAATAGAGCTGCAATGGACATTGTGGTACATGACTCTTTTTGAATTATGGTTTTCTCAGGGTATATGCCCCGTAGTGGGCTTGCTGGGTCATATGGTAGTTCTATTTTTCATTTTTTAAGGAACCTCCATACTGTTCTCCATAGTGGTTGTATCAATTTACATTCCCACCAACAGTGCAAGAGGGTTCCCTTTTCTCCACACCCTCTCTAGCATTTATTGTTTGTAGATTTTTTGATGACGGCCATTCTGAACCGGCAGGGGTTTTAAAAATACAGATTCCCAGACGTCACCCCAGACCCACTGGACCAGAGCCTGTGGAGGCACACCTCTGGCAGATGTTGTGTGGAAACAGCCAGCCAGGCGATTCTGATGTACCGCCAGGAGGAGGCCTCTTCGTGTGCTCTGTCAGTGGACCCCAGTCCTTGGGGAGGGTGGATGATTCCAGAATAACTCCCAGATGAAGACCTCTGGTCCCAGTGTAGCTGAGGGAGCCCAAAGCAGATCACCACCTGGGGGCATCCCTTACTTCCCTCCCTAAGTCAGGACTGTGGGAGCCCTGCGATTTCCCCCGTCTGGGCCAGCAGAGTGTTGGCGCTGCGTGGTTCTCAACAAGGACTGGGTGGTGTTGGCCTGGTGTCACTCCCAGGAAAGTGTGTGAAGCAGGCAGTATGTTGACATCGATACTTGGAGGAATTCCAAGAGAGATCCAGTGGCTGATCAACATTTAAATACATTATTCCCAGCCTGCATGTCTTACACTTTTAAAACAATCACAGGAGAACCAGTTCACAAGAAGTTTCCTGTCGTTTTTACAGCATAAGCGCCAAGGATAACAAGCCCTAGTGATTATCCGGGTTGTTTTGTCTGTTTATCGTTTCCAAATGAGCATTCACACCACGATTTTTTTCTCAGAACATCACACTATTTTCTTTTCTCCTTTTTCCTTTAGAGACATGCATCAAATTCTTGATGCCTATGAAAATAAGAAACCATTTTATCTGTATACGGGCAGGGGCCCCTCTTCTGAAGCAATGCACGTAGGTCACCTCATCCCGTTTATCTTCACAAAGTAAGTATTGTGTCGTATGACTGTTCTCACTTGTATTAGTGAATCAGAAATGTTAGTCACATTACTGATCGAGTATGGTGTATAAAATTATTTTGTTATTTTGAAATTCTTTTGAACCATGGAGAGACTAAATCAGCAGTATATCTGCCAATCATAGATAATAAATATATTATTTTGCCAAAAAAGAAAAGAAATGTTGGTCACAAACCTTGTCTAGAACTGACAAGACAGTACTAGTTCACGTCTGCTTGAACAACCAAGGTCTTGGGGAGTTGCTGCCTTTGTGGCTTCTCTTCACCCTGTTCCTGGTGTCGCTTTAGCGGGATGTGGGTGGTGGAGAGAGCACTGCTTTGGAGTCAGTGGACCTGCGTCCTCCTCTTCCCCTGTCCATGTGACCGTAGAAGAGTTACTTCTCTGGGCCTTAGTTTCCACATCTGCCAGAGGGAGTGATAATACCTACCCTCTACAGTTCTCGTAAGGCTTCAAAATAAAGTGTGCAGGGAAGCCAGCGCAGAGCTGACGTGGTAATAAACAGTGGTCGCCCTTATTAACAGGAGTCAAATTCACAGTGTGATCAGAGCGTGTGATTTTGTGGGCAGGGACGTTTTGACATACATTGTGAGCAGGAACCATGTTTTCAGAGGCACGGGGGCGTTTTTCTGCAGGGAGATGAGATGACGGCCTTCCTCCCCCCATCTCTTAGGTGGCTGCAGGACGTGTTCAACGTGCCCTTGGTCATCCAGATGACCGACGACGAGAAGTACCTGTGGAAGGACCTGACCCTGGACCAGGCCTACGGCTACGCTGTGGAGAACGCCAAGGACATCATCGCCTGCGGCTTTGACATCAAGAAGACCTTCATCTTCTCTGACCTTGACTACATGGGGTAAGGAGAGAACGCCCGGCTGCCTTTTAAATAAGTAGATGCAGATTGTAGAGAAGTCATCACGGCCACGGCTGCAGCTGAAACACTGGAAGCATCTCGAGGTCTGGAAGACGTTTTTCTTCCCTTATTAAATGTTATGGTCTAGTTTATTGGTTTATTGACAAATACGATTTCCATCCTCAGCTTGTGACAGCTGTGCATCTGTGTCGTAGTTTCTCTCCACGGATGGTCAGTTGTGCCAGTTTGGGTGTCTTTCTCTTTCTCAGTGTACCTTTTTCCCTACAGAGAAAAGACTCACTGGTGACACAGTTTCCTCACAGTCTAGTTAAACCGGACACTTAATAGTCCAAAAGATTTCCTTCTGGAAGTCCTCAAACTGTAACTTCTGCGGTTTTGAACTTCATTCCAGGCAGCTACCAAAAAGTGTGTTAGAAAAGTAAGACTCTGTCCACCGTCCCACGAAGAATGCTCTTCAGGTCACCAAGTACGGCATGAGCCCCTAGATGTGGTGCTCCCTGCGCGGCTCTGGCCATCCATGGGGGATGGTGATTGAGGGCCCAACTTGCTGGTGGACTGTGGCCCCTGTTAGGAGATTCATTAGAGGCCCACACAGGGTGTAATGGAAACACCAAAGGGCTGCATGAGCAGTAAGTGCAGAGGACCTTGCTGATTAACATTGCCCCAGAAGGGTCCCTTTTGTAACTACTGAAATCTAAGGGGTAGCTTCACAGCCATTGAGAGAAATACATGCCTTGGTATGAAATCTGACCTTTCTAGCAGCCAGTAAATGAATGAATTTTCTAATTTTACCTATTACATATTTTTAATCACTCTCTTGTGGGCACAGAGGCATTGTGGGGTCCATGAAGAAACATGACCTTCCAAGGGAGGAAAATAGACCTGGGTTCGAGTCCCAGGTCTCCTCTTTCAGGGTCTGTGAGTCAACAAGTCTGGTCCATGAAATAGGGTTAGATGAGACCTTAGCTGTCACCGTTATTATCATTTTCATGACACTTAGTTTTATTTCTCTCCCCCTATTCCTTAAAAGAACCTGATTCAACTGCTTGACCCCATAGACACACCACGGGCTCTGCTGCTCTTTTTAGGACAAGGCAGTGCTGGCATCACACAGTCACCGGCATCCTTTTGTGCAGCCTCTTCCCACCCACCGTGGCCCCTCTCGGCCTCTCGGCCCCCACCAGCCAGCGCTCTTTCTAAAAGGCGGGTGTGGCTCAGTCCCCTGCTCACAGCTTTCCTGGTTCTCCATCATCATCAGGATAAAGTTCTCGCTTTCTCCTTTGCACACCAGCCCCTTGTGATTTGGCCTGTGTTCCTCTCTGGTCACCGCGCCCTCCAGCTAGACAGAACAATTAGCTGTTCCACACCCTCGCCTTTGTCCCTGCTCTTCTCTGCCCTGACCCCGGGAATCCCAGCTCCTCGGATTCCTATGCTGTCTTCCAAACACGTGGTCAAGCACCGCCTCCTCCTGGGAGCTGTCCCTCCTGCAGCCAGATTTAGGTACCCCTCTCTGGTCTGCCTGTGCCCCGGGCCCCCCTCTGGTGCAGTGTGAGGGGTTGTCCTCTTGCACTAGACCAGTAAAGCAGCGGTCACGGGGTGCTCGCTGTGGCAGGTGCCCCCCAAGGCCCCGAGAACACAGCACTGAGCAAGACAAAGTCCCCCATTGTGGTGCTGAGATGTTGGTGGGACAGAAACAAACGCCTCTGACGAGTCCGTGAGAATGTCGGGGCGGGGGCGTGAACTTTTGAACAGTCCGCGTGAGAAGACCACCATGGCCCACCGTGCTTTCAGCTCGTTCTGAGAGAATGTGGCGTCTGTGGCGACTGGCGTCCACCCTGTCTTTCTGGTACCTGCAGCTTCAGTTCTGACGCCTTTGCTCCCTGAGAACTTCCTTCTTCTTTATGAACGTGGAGTAAAGATGAAAACCCAGATGAAGGGCCTGTCCTAGCTCTTCTTAGGTATTTTAGGTTGAACCTAAAGTTAGGAAGGACATTTAAATGTTAAAGTCTGTTTTCAAGTGTCTTTTTCCCTTTAAGAGTTTGTTCTAAACACTCAAGCACTTTGCTTTTTTTCTTGAAGATTAACTCAAAATCTAAGTCTCTGACTTCATAAAGCTCCTTCCCCAGCCAATCTTCCTTACGAACAAGAAACACAGCAAAGCGTCCTCCACCCTCTCGGGGGGCTCCATAGGGGAAGGAGCCGGTGCTGGGGCTGAGGCTTCCCGCCACCCTGTCCTCCCACACGTTTGGGCCCAGCGGGGCCTTCCTGCAGGACCCCCGAGGGGTGGAAGGACACTGCTCCGGGAATCTGAAAGCCAGTGCTCCAGACCCAGCTCTGTTCCGGGTTTGGTTCGGTTCCTGTGGGCAAGTCCTTCAGTTCTCTGAGCCCCCGTCTTCCTGTGCAGTGGGGGGTTCATACTAGTGAGGGGTGGTCTAGCCGAGGGGTTTCGAGTGCCCTGCCTGGGCTCGCGCCCTGACCGCCACCTCCTGTGTGACTCGGGCAGCGAGTGTTGGACAGGTGTTTATTGAGCATCTACTGCATGTCAGACTGATGCCGGGGGTTCAGCAGCCAAGTATCCAGCCGGTCCGTCAGGTTCTCTCTAACGGGAGTTAACAGGTAGTAAACCAGGTGAGAAGGAGTGTTGTGAGGACAAAGGAAGAGCAGAAGGACAGGATGGTTAGCTCAGTGGTTAGGATGGTTAGGACAGGATGGTTAGCTCAGTGGACGGGAGCACCTGCGCTGCCAGTTCATGAGGACTGACCACTGAATCGCTGCGTGTGGAGTGCTTCCAGCAGAGCCTGGCCCTGGTGAGCGCTCAGCGTCACTCTTGAAAATCTCATCCAACTTAGAACCCCGTCGCTCACCTGCCTGCCTGCGTGAGGAAATCCAGGCCACGTTCTCCAAGCTACGTGATTGTGAAGGGCAGGTGTTCTCGGGGGCAAACTGGTGCCCAGCCCTCGTTTACAGGATGCAGCCGGGTCTGTTCCTGGTCCCCAAGGTGAAGCCTCGGGGTGTGTCACGCCGCATCGGCACAGGGGCGAGCCCGGGGGACAGACTTCCCTGGGGGGTTGGCGGGGTGTGGCCACGCTCTCTGTGCAGCCAGAAGGCGACCCGGCCTCCAAGAACGGTCAAGGCGGTCTTCTTCAGGAGTACTGCTTCTGACACTAGGGGTGCTGTAGACTTTCCCTCCTTGTGGGGCTTGGAGGCCATCTTATGCAGCACGACCCCAGACAGAAGAGGATGGGCCTACCGGCTGATCTGCCCAGGGGACTAGCATGGACGGTCGCCTCAACCCCAGGGTGCATGGAGTTCTTGTCCATCCCCCCCTGGTGGCGGACAGGCCTGGTCCTCGCCAGGCCTAGGCAGCATGAGGCCTGCTGCTTCCCCCCAGGAGACCCCTGGCACGAGAGGGCGCTCCCGTTCCGGCAGGGTGAACGAGCGGGCATCTCTCCCGGTGGCTATCCCGCTCTGCTCTCTGGGGTGTTCAGTATACGTCGGGGGGTGTTGGGGGCGGGGACCTGTGCTGGCAGTGCTTTGCTTGCCGCCGTTGCTCCTGGCGCGCCCTCCGCAGCACTGTTCCCACCCTGGCCGGTGCCCCCACGCTGCCCTTGCTCCCTGTCTGAGTGGGACTCTGCTCAACTCAAACAGACCCTGCTGCGGTGGCCTTGGCCTTTACCAGCCTCCCTGCCTTGTGGCTGCCCTAGACCCAGGCAGCCGGCATCCCTGCACTTCTGACACTCGCCCCCTGCCTGCCCAGAGGCGTTCGGCGGCCCTCCGTCAGGGCCAGAAGCCTTAAACTCTTCAAACGCTGTGAGATGTGGTGAGAAAAGCACAGGCCTTGGGGCCAGACGAGCCTAGGTTTGGATCCCAGGTCCTAGATTCACTAGGTCTATGACCATAACCTCTCTGAGCCTCTGTGAAAGTGGAGGCGAAGCTGCCGCCTCACAGGGGAGCTGGGCAGTGGCCGGGTATCTCCCGCACTCAGCCCAGCTCCTGCCCCCGATAGTAAACGGCAGCTTTCCTGCCTTTTCCCTTTTTATCTTTCTGGTGCCTGACACACAATAGGGCCTGGAGGAGAAGCTACTGAATATGGTGTCAAAAGGTGCAGTGTAAGAAGCCCCTCTGGGTTCAGCCTAGTTCCTTCTAATAGAATGGCTGCCACAGATCCAGGCCTCGTATTCACACCCCTCACTACCCAGGAGAGTTCGCCCTGTCCAGACAGCCTGGCTGCCCCACGGTGGAGGGCACAGTGGTGGCCGGGTGCAGGGAGGACCAGCTGCACTGAGACAGACCCTCCTTCCTGGGCCCGTCAGTTGCTATCCGGACACTCCATCCAGCAACAAGTTGCAAATACCCTTGAACAATGAGGAGGTTAACCCACGTATAACTCACAGTCGGCCCTCCACAGCCTCGGTGCCCCACATCCGTGGATTCAACAAGCCAAGACCACGTAGCACTGCATTGTTAACTATTGAAAAGTACCATGTGTAAGTGGACCCGCGTTGTTCCAGGGTCAACGGTAATCTCCCACGAGAAAGCACACAGTCCGTCTCAACAGAAAAGCTGCACTGGGGCCCCCAAACTTAAAGCCCCATATGCTCAGCCAGTGACCCTGGCAGAATTTAAATATCTCATGTTAGCCGCTGCGTTAACCACTGAATCCGGTGTGTTCTTGCCTTATTTGCTTTTCAGCTTCATGTTGATTTCCTTCCACAGGTAGAGGTGTGTTCGCCTCGCCTGCCGCAGGCATCTTTGCGTACAGGGGCTGTCACAGCGCCTTCCTCCCCAGTGTGTCCCGGCCTGTGTCTGGCCTGCCATGTTGTACCATCTGCTGCTTTGCCCTCAGTGGACGCCACCCTCTGGGTCCGGGGTTTGATTCTGATTGTCTTTGCAGGATGAGCCCAGGCTTCTACAAGAACGTGGTGAAGATACAGAAGCACGTCACCTTCAACCAAGTGAAAGGCATTTTCGGCTTCACTGACAGTGACTGCATCGGTAAGGAGCCACTGATGCCCGCGGTCCCCACCCAGCTGCCCTCAGAAAGGAGCCGAGCTCAGCAGGAGGCAGGTTGACGCGCTTGGTGCCTGCCCGGGGCTGAGCTCTCTCTGAGATGGTAGCATTTGCAGTTTGTCTCTTTAAATAGGTGGGTTTTCAAGAGCTGGTGTGATGCATTTGGCCCCTTTTCTGGGCCATGTGGAGCTATCCCTCAGGACACCCTCTGTCCCTCTCCTTAGTCATCCGTTTTAAGGTTTAGAAGGAAGAGAAGGGTACGGATGGCTTCTGTTCTCTGCCTGCTCCTGGGACCCCAGTCAGCGTGGGAGGCCTTGGTGGGGGCCCAGGGGCTGCAGGAGGGCCTGCTCTATGGCCGGAATCTGCCGTCTTTGTCTCCCTGGACCTCAGCTTCCCCACCTGCAAAAGGAGGGTCCTGACCGGAGGCCCTAGGAAGCCCACCCTGCCTGCCCTCCCTCGCTCTCCTTCCAGGCTTGTCCCCAGCGGATAGGCCCCCTTTACCCACGTTTACGCCCCTTTCCCTCTATCTCCCTCCATGCCCCTTTCAGATGCATTGGCTTTCTCTCCTTTGAGACCCTTAGCTCCTTGAGCAGAGAATCAATCCTGAGACTAGTGGCTGGGTCTCCAGACCCCCTCCCCTTTATTTTGGGTGCACGGCCCCAGGCCTAGCAGCTGCCAACCTGGGTAGCTCCCAGGATGTGCCTGCAGGCGCTCTGCCGGGTGTGCCTGCTGGGAGGGAGCACATTCCAGAGCCCACTGTAAGGGGAGGGCCTGTAAGGAAGAGTGCAGAGAGAAATGCGCAGAGGCCTTATTGGGAGGCTTTTCACATCAGCAGAACCCTTTGATGTTTAGGTCAGATCCATTCCTGACAACTGGGGCATAAACCCTGTGCTTTTGAAAGGGCTTTTTAACCCCGGGAATCCTGGCATCGAGTGGAGCGGCGTCTCCCTGAAGGCTGCCCAAGCGAGCAGGGAGAAGCAGGCGTGACAAGGAGCTGCATCCACTTTGCTGCCAGGAGACCTGGGCTCGGACCCTGGCTCAGCCACTTACTGACTGCGCACTAGTTTCGGGAAACCACACAGGCAGTCTGAGCCTGGTGTCCGCGTGCACAAAATGGGGACGACAGTGACACCTTCTCCATAGAGTCGTGGGGCGTAGACAAGCCCAGGGAAGGCCCTGAGCTGGAGCCGGGGATGCTCAGTGCTGTAAACGGGGTGCTGGTGCCAATGGCAGCTGCCACATGGACACCCAGAGGCAGAAAGGAACCCAGAAATGAGGTGTGTCTCCGCAGAGGGGAGAAAACAGCTGCCGGGAAAGAGCATCACAGAGACAGCATTTCAGGGCTGGAGCCACGTGGGCTATCTGGGAAATGCCTGAGCAGCGCAGAGGGATAGACTGGCCCAGCTCCACTTATCAAGGGTCACACCAAGATCCATGCCCTTTGACCCCAGAGTTCCGCTTCTGCAGGTCTAAGCAAATAGCAGTAGCAGTGTTAACAACAGCAGCATCCAAAATATTGAGAACAGTTTTATGTACCAAGATGTCATCATTTATAATAATTAAAGCTGAGGAACAACCCAGACGCCCAGTGGGTACAGAATGGCTGACTCTCTAGGGTACCTGTATGGGATAGAGTGTGGGTAAATGTTACAAAACGGAACCTGTAAAGAACAGACCAGAGGAGAATCACAACTGAAACGCAGAGTGTGAAAGGGAGAGAAAATGGGTGAAAAGAGACACAAACTGGGACTATAGGGGTTTTTTTCTTCCTTCTACTCTTCTGTAGTTGTCAGGTTTTCTTTAATGACTGTTACCTTTCCAGTGGGGAAAAAGCGGATTTTTGTTCCCCCTTTTGCAGCTCCAGCAGGAAGCGGTCTCGGGTATAAAGATGTTTTTTCCTCCTTTCCAGGGAAGATCAGTTTTCCTGCCATCCAGGCCGCTCCCTCCTTCAGCAACTCGTTCCCCCAGATCTTCCGAGACCGGACAGATGTCCAGTGCCTCATCCCGTGTGCCATCGACCAGGTCAGGAGGCAGGGCCAGGGTTGTGTCATCCTGGGTGTTGCAGGAGGTTCTTGGCCCTCTTCGGTGGGAAGGGAGGGTCTAAAAGGTGTTGCGGGGCGGAGCTGATTCTTTGAACTCACCGGAAGCTCGGGGGTTGCTGTGAGGCCCGCTCCGGGGTTGCTCGTGGGCTAGCAGCTGGCCCACTTCTCCCACTGTCCCCTCCCTCCCCACAGGACCCATACTTCAGGATGACCAGAGACGTGGCCCCCAGGATTGGCTACCCTAAGCCAGCCCTGCTGCACTCGACCTTCTTCCCCGCCCTGCAGGGGGCGCAGACCAAGATGAGCGCCAGCGACCCCAACTCCTCCATCTTCCTCACGGACACAGCCAAGCAGATCAAGACCAAGGTGAGCGCTGCCTGGGGCGCGGGCAGCCTCTGCGCAGGGCCACCCCACGGGGAGACGCACACGCGTGGTGCTGCTCTGTCCTTTGGCCTCCGCTGCCACGGGGGCCCTGAATGCCAGGGTCCAGGCAGCCTGTCCCCGTTCCCAGATAACAGGAGGATTTTCTTATTTGTGTCTTTTCACGTGGGCAAGACTTTGGAATTTTTTTCTTTTTTTTTCTTCTCTGATTCCCTCACCAACACTGTTCGGGAAGCAAAATCACGGCAATTTTCTTTAGTTACAGTTAAACAATAGAAAAAATGTAGTGTATTTCTGGGCATCAGCCGTATTCCAGGAGCTGGGCCAGGTGCTTTCTTTACGTTTCTCGGTTTTAATTCTCACTGGGAGATAGTGGTGTGTTCCCTTTAAAGACAAGAAGGACGAGGCCCAGAGCGGATGGCCAGCTTGACCAGGTTTCCACTGGAAACCAGGAGATGCCCTCCCGGCCCACGAGCTGCCGTTACCAAGCTGGCTGCCGGGGTCATGAGCACCCTGTGGGGCAGGACAGGGTCAGGCCAGGCCCTTGTTCCCAATCCCCAAGCCCACCTTCAACTCCAGAAGCAGAATCTCCATGCCAGCCAGGAGAGGGGGCATCCGCTCCAGGCCCCTCCCACGGATAACAACAGCAGAGTGCTGGGGACATGGCAGCTTGGCTGCGTGATCACCTGCCATGTGCTCACCTGTGCGAGCTCACTGAGTCCTGACAGCCACCCTGGGGTCTGCGTCCATTCCGTAAGCAAGGAAGTAGGGCTCAGAGGGGTCCGGCAGCTTCCCTACGTTCACACAGCTGGGAAGCAGTGGGGCAGGGCCATAACCCGGGTCCCGCACGGCTTGGGCCCTCGGGTGGCCTGGAGGCAGGAGCCCTGGGTCGTCTGGGCCCCGCCACTTACCTGCCATTGGTGAGTGACCATGGCTGTCCAGGTGTCACTGTCAAGTGGGAGCAGCTGTACAGAACTGCAGACTAGGTGCAGGGCTTCCATGAGATCACACATAAAAGTGGTTGCACACTGTAGAGTGCCACCCAAATTTAAGATTTCAGTTCAAACGTGGATCGCTGGACCGCTCCTTTGTCATGCGGGCCAAAACGTGCCTCCCGCCTCCCTGGGACGTCACGCCCGGGGAGAGGTCGGAGCTTCCGCTGTCCCTCAGAGCCGCTGGCTCTCCCACCAGAAAGTCCAGCTTTCTCTGGCCTCACTCGTGGCCGCCAGCCTCTGCCCCCGATGTTAGTCTGCGATTCTGGATGATCCCGTTAGGAATCTGCCCCGGAGCCCTGCTGGGAGGCTTACCAAACGTCTCCACTGAGACTGTCGACGCACCCTTTTCCGGAAGAAAATGAGGGTGATGTTTGGACGTGATAGGTTTCTCAAATAGTCGTTGAAAGAACGTTGAAGGAACTTTGTCTTCCCTTTTTGGCTTTTCTTCTCTTACCTCTTGACCCTGATTTCTCTAAGATTATCTTCAATCCTACAAACCATTTTGTTAGTTTCTGAGTCTTTCTTTCTTCAGCTTCTCGAACTGCCTGTCTTTAGCGGGGGCACCGCCTGCAGGCCCTGTCCACCTCGGCGCTCCTCACGGGTTCTGCCCTCCCGGGAGCCCTGTCCTGTGCCTCGCGTCCTCCCGTCCACGGTGGGGGGCGGGGGGGTGCTGTGCTCTCCTGTCCGCCGCCCAGAGCACGCCCTTCCCTGGTCGTCCCTTTTGCTCTGAAGTTGGCTCATATCTGTCCTCTTACTGAACCCGAGGACACTTTAGGACATTTTCCCCAAATTTCAGCACAGGTGGTGCTTTGGCTTTCCCGATTCTATTCCGTGTCTCTGGGGAGTGGGGTGGTCAGAGCTCATCCGCCCTCCAGTCCCCCCTTCTCTGCAGTGAACCCCACGGTGGCCTGTCCCGGGCTCGGTGGGAAGGAGCAGTCCGAGGGCTCCCCGCACTGCTTGGACCGGCTTCCACGTGCAAGGCGGCGGCCCGACGAGCACGTGTGTCCTCTCACTGGCGCAGGTCAACAAGCACGCGTTCTCCGGAGGCAGAGACACCATCGAGGAGCACCGGAAGTTTGGGGGCAACTGCGACGTGGACGTGTCCTTCATGTACCTGACCTTCTTCCTGGAGGATGACGACAGGCTGGAGCAGATCAGGAAGGTGAGGCAGGGGCCCAGTGCCCACACGGGACCTGGAAGGCCTGGCAGCCACGCTGGGGGCAGCCAGCGTCCCTGGTGCCTGAGGGGCAGGCGCTCAGCTGAGACCAGACTAGAGTTGAGTAGGTCGGTCGTGTTCTGACCACGTGCCCAGAAACCTCATGAACAGATAGTTCCCAAAAGAGAAAATACAAACCGCTAGCGAATAGCCCCACAGAAAGGTTTAATCCCACTAGTCATCGAGAAATAGAAGTTAAATCAAGACGCCTTCAATGTTGAAACAATTCCACTACCGATTTAGCGGGTTTGTGCCGTATTTGCACTGATTGTGATCCAGACGCTTTGGGGCTCACCCGGGTGAGTCGAGTGTTCCCAGCATGCCTCTCAGCGGGCCAGAGAGCCCAGAGAGTGTTCCTAGCCCCTGCTTCGGGTTTTCCAATTCTTGGCATCTTTTCCAAGAAACTAATCCTGAATGAGAAAGAGCTCTCTATGCAAAGACGGTAAAAATGATAGTAGCAAAAAGTTCAGAAGAGACTCCGTACAACAGAGGAAACCTTAACTGAGAATTGTCAGGAGGGGTTATTATGCAGGTGTGAGGTTTACGATCACACAGGAGAGTACGCCAGTGACAGTGATAAAAGGACACCAAGTTGGACGTGCAGTGAGATCCACTACGTTTAAATACAATGCACCAGAAAAAAGCTAAAAGACAACATGCCAGGATATTAGCAGTGGCCCTCAGCCTCTGGGCACTGGCTTTGCAGGGGATTTTTTTTCTTTATTTTGCTGCTGCTTTGTGGTTTGGGTACCTCATTAAGTTCGTTCAGTAAGTACATGTTACCATCACAATCAGAAAATGAAAAAAGATTTGGCAGAGATTTTAGAGAAGCCAGTAAGGCTGAAGGGGGCGGCCACGGGTTCAGGGCTTGGAGTCCCCCGACCCCGCAGGAGGGTGGGCGAGGTGGGGTGGCGGGCCCCGTTGTTTCCCTCGCTGTGCCAGCCTGAGTCACGGCTGCTCACCAGGGCCCAGAGTCATTTTAAGAAAGGCATGGTTTAAGGTTCTCATTTTTCTATGCCGCCCGTGTGCCAGGCTCTGCATGGGTGGTGCCCGGGCAAGGGTGGTACCCAGGGCGTGCGCAGCCGTTTCTCACATGGCCTGTCTCCTCCCGGGCAGGATTATACCAGCGGGGCCATGCTCACCGGCGAGCTCAAGAAGGAGCTCATAGAAGTCCTGCAGCCCTTGATCGCTGAGCACCAGGCCCGGCGCAAGGAGGTCACAGACGAGATAGTGAAAGAGTTCATGACTCCCCGGAAGCTGTCCTACGACTTTGAGTAACACTCACTTTCTATACACTTACTAAGAGATGTAATTTACCAAGAATCCCAGCCCAGTCGAATCACCACTTCCCTTAGGCTGTGTCACATGGTAATTACTGGCCTGGTGCCTATGAGCCCTCTGTGTGTATCAGTGCTGTTCCTTCTGCTGAATGTCATTCCCTGTCTCCTGTGAGCATAACCCTGTGGGGTGATTGGGTGCCGGGTAACACTGAGTGGTCACACAGACAAGTCCAGCTGGAGTCTCTCCCACAGAGCAGCCCCAAGGATGTGCAGCCTTGGGCTGGATGTCCACTGGCCAGCCTGTTCTGGTCCACAGGACAGCTCCTGTTTGAAAGCATCCTGCATCCAAACATACTCTTAAACGTGCTCTATCAAAGAATATGTAGTCTGTGTATGCATACCTGGAATCAAGATGTTATTACCATAAAACCAAAAAGAAGTGCTTCGAAAAGTTGATGTGGGGAAGCTTAATGGGCACAAGAGGCATTTCAGCACATGCCCCCCAAAATAAAAAAGAAGTGCTGGCCAAGAGCTTTGCTAAACATTTAACCAAGAGATCTCTCAGCTTGAAAGCTGCCTTGAACGTTTCTGAATATTGGCCAGAGTGGGCCAGTTTTTACTAAATTGAGTCTTTTGTGGGTGAAACTTCCCAGTTTACGTACTAAAGTCCAGACCATGCATGTACTGTACTCCAGAAATCATGCTGTTTTCCCTGAGCCTACTAATATTTTGTTTGCACCAAGTAATCCGAGACAGTCCATCCTGAGAACTGATGGCTGCTTTACTCTGATTGTGCCAGACGCTGAGGGGAGTCTGTTGCCTTTGCAGGTGCTTTTGTTTTGACACTTGACTGGCGTGGAAGTCTGTCTGCACAGAGCAGTGCCCTGCCTGTGCCCCAGACGGGTGGGCAAAGCTAGGCAGCATGCAGCAGCCCTCGAGGCCCTCGGCTGTGTGTCCATGGGAGGCCCGTTTAACCGAGCGCCCTGTGTAGTTTCGGAAAAGCAATGGCCTGTCTCAGGGAAGCCCTGGGTCCAAGAGCCTGCCCTGGCTGGAGGTGCAGGGTCCACTCCTGGGTGCCCCGCTCTGGTCTCACTCGTGACAGATAAACTCCCTTTGGTCCCGCCTGTGTCACTGTGCTCCGTCTGGGGTTTGAGGGGTGAGCAGAGGCCTCACTCCAGCCCAGGGCCGTGCCGCGCCTGACCCTCCGCAGATGCCCTTGCTCCTGCATGGGTCATACCGGGATGCGTGTGGGATGGAAGCGCGGTCCCGGGAGCCCCACGGTGTGGAGGTGCAGGCTTCAGGAATCGGCTGAAAGCGGCCCCTTCCTGGCGCTCAGCGGTCTCCCCGTGCTGGTTTCCACCCTCCCTGGAGGTTCCCAGCAGCTGCTGGAGAATGCAAGCAGATGTCCTTGTTTCGCGGACAGCACGGGGCCGTCAGAGCGGCGCCATGTAGCGACAGGGCCCAGGCCAGGGGCCCAGCCGGAATGGAGCCCTGGGCTCGCGCTGCCTGCCCACGCTGTACTGCACGTGGGCAAACTGAGGCTCAGGAGAGGAATGTGACTTGTCCGAGGCCACACAGTGAGTTGTGACCACACGTGCCCATCCCGTCTCGTGTGCTGTCTCCTCGCACAGGCTGTTTTACACGTGGGGGCCCTGAGGTTTCCACCTGGGTGGCCAGGTGCCGTGTGTGGCACAAGCTCATCCCATCTCCTCTCCGGGCCTCAGCTCCCGCTGGACCGGATGTGGCCCGTGGAGGTGAGCCCAGAGGATGGCGAGGTTGTGTGGCCTGGGCAGCTGAGACAACCTCTCTCTGCTCCATCGTGTCCACGTCACAGGAGGGACCACAGCAAAGTCCCCGGGGTGGCAGAGCCGTCCCTTCACCCAGCCGGAGCCTCCAGAAGGAGTGGGCGGCGTCCTGGGGCCACAGAAGGGCAGGGCTGAGGCCCCACACGGGCCAGTGACTTTGGGCGGGACCCCCCGCCCCAGTTCCCCGTAAAACAAGAGCGCTGACACCTCATGTTTGGGTCAGCCGGGCCCTGGGCCAGAGGTCAGCTGACTTGCCCAAGGTCACTGCTGGTAAGGGCCACAGACTCTCCCACCCACCACATTTTGCTGCAAACCAGTAGATTCTTTTTTTTTTTTTTTCAGTACGCGGGCCTCTCACTGCTGTGGCCTCTCCCGTTGCGGAGCACAGGCTCCGGACTCGCAGGCTCAGCAGCCATGGCTCACGGGCCCAGCCGCTCCGCGGCACATAGGCTCTTCCCGGACAGGGGTACGAACCCGTGTCCCCTGCATTGGCAGGCAGATTCTCAGCCACTGCGCCACCAGGGAAGCCCGCAAACCAGTAGATTCTTAAAGATCCCCGAGAGATGCCCTGGATTAGGATGGGCAGGTGTGCGGCCCGGAGGTGTTTGGGGGCTGAGGCGGGAGGTTGGTCCCCAGCCCCCATGACTGTTAATGTCCACCCCTCAGACCTTGCTCCGCTTCTGTCCCCGGTCTGGGGGAGCCCAGTGGAGCTGCATCTGAGGGGCACTGAGGAGCCCGCTGACGGCAGTGGAGAGCTGGGCCAGGCCCTGCGCAGACCGTGGCAGATGCGGCTCGGAGGCCCCATGATCCCCAGTCAGCACAGGCTCTGGGAGCCCTTGGGTGACCACCGTTTATCTCCCATTTGAAACTTCAGGTGCAGCCTGGACTTGGTTAGGGTGGCCCCGTTCAGTAGGAGAGCCCGGCTCTGGCCTGCTGACTCTGGGCCCAGCCCTTCTCTTCCCCGTCCCTTCACGTCTGCCCTCCGAAGGGCCCTGCTTCCCAGAGGCTGCAGCCAGAGCGAGGCCGGAGCGAGGCCCGGGCCTTCCTGCAGAGCCACTTCCCCAGCACAGCAGAGCCGGTGCTCCGTGACCGACGGTCCCCCACCCTCCCCATGAGGAAGGCGTGACTCTCCTTCCAGGGCCGAAGCAAGAGGACACACTCTAGTGGTCTTCTTGCCAAGAGTGGACACAGGGTTTGACGAATATTGAAACCTTTCGTTAGGAGACGCCCTTCTCCCAGCACTGGCCAAAGCTTCTCAGCATCTTGAACCGCAAGCCTGATGAACTTGCAGGAATCCACTGCGGGACTTCGTTCACTCACTCATGCATTCATGCATTCCACACTCCCTGAGCACCTGCTGCGTGCCAGGCCCTGACATCAGGCATGTGCAGCCTGTGTGCGGCTTGTCGTCTCGGGGCGGCGGGGGGCGGGGAGCGGGGGCAGGAGGTGGGTAAGTGACCAGACGACGAACCAGGCCCCAGGGAGCGGAGCAGGAGACACCTAACAGCAGCTGAGCTTCCTGGGGGAGGTGACGTCTGGGAGTAGTGATGCCTGGAGCTAGCCAGGCAGAGAGGAGGGAAGGGCGTCCCTGGTAGAGAGCGCAGGGTGTAAGCAAATGCTTGGGTCCGTGCGACAGGAGAGGCCGAAGGAGAGGGTCCACCCACGTGTTCTGGGAACAGGAAAGAGTTCTGTTCAGCCAGAACACTGGAGGTGGACCAGTGAACACTGGACTTCGGTCCAAAGTCACGGTCAAGGCTAGTGTCTGAGTGAGTGCTGAGTCAACGCAGGTGCTGTCTGGCTTTACCAGAGGGCTGCTGTGGTGGGCACCCAGAAGGTTCGTGTTGGACCGTCACTGGAAGCCACGTGGTGCCAGAGAGAGGGCTGGGGCCTCAGAAGTGCAGGCGTGAGACCCCCATTCTCCCTGCTGGGTGGCCTTGGGTAGGCCTGGTCCTCTCTGAGCCATTGTGATAACCTATGTACGGACCCAGCGGTGTTGAGGATACACGGAGCCTCCCTCCTCCAGGCCCCGTGGAAAGGCAGCTCACATCCTGGCGTCTGGAACTGGCTGGAGATCAGTTTCACTCAGAAAGGGGGTGGGTCTGGGGCGGGGGTGGTGAGGAGAGCAGGCGTCATGCTGAAGGCTGAACGGCCCCCTGGGGCAGGCTCAGCGCCCAGGCGTGGCCCCCGGCCCCGAAGGCCGAGGGAGCAGGGCCGGCCGGAGAGCTGGCGGGGCCTCCGCATGCCATCAGTGCGGTGGGAGCCCTGGTCACACAGGTTTGGATGGCTTGGCCTCTGAGGACAAGCTGGAGATGGGGACCCAGTCACCAGCCCCACAGACCACGGAGCAACACCACTGAACTGCCCGAGAAACGTTTTATTGGCAGCAGCTCGCTGCTGAGCCTCGGGTCCGCAGGCGGAGCGAGGGTGGGTGAGCAGGACCGGGCGACACCTCCCTGAGCCTCCTGGTGTGGGGACCGAGCGCGCCGGGTGCCAAATGGCTGCGCCCGGCTTCTGTCTGGTGGGGAGACCAGTTGGCTGCGTCTGAGGACCAGGAATGAAGAGCACACTGCCCAGCAGGGAGAGCTGGGCGGGGAGAGAAGGACGGGGAGCCGAGGGGACGCAGGGGCGCTCTGAAGACGTGGGGCAGCGGGGAGAGGTGGGAGGGGAGCCGGCATGAGCCACTGACCAAATGCACAGACGGCTCCAGGCGACCGCATCCTCATCCCAGAGGCCCGCTTCTCCCTGGCTCCTGTGACCCTTAGGCCAACCCTGGGCCCCTTGACCTCCTCGTGGTCAGTCGAGGGGATGGCCCCCTGGGGCCCAGACCCCGACACTCCCCTCCGCCTCCTCCAGCCCCTGCGGCCTCTGGCATCTGCTGGCGGGTTGGCCCCTGGGGATGGGCGCCAGCTATGAGAGCAGGCCCCGCATGAGCCTCAGCACGGCCTCGTAGGTGACAAAGACCACCATGTTGACGGGGAAGGCGCGACAGCAGTTGAGCGACAGCCCCTTGAAGAGCACCCTCAGCCCCTCCTCCCGGACGCTGGTCACCACGCAGTGCAGGAGGCCCCGGTAGCGGCGCTGGCCCTGCCCATCCGCCTGCAGGCGCGACTTGATCACGTCCATGGGGGTGGCCACGGCCCAGGCCAGCACCCCTGCACAGCCACCGGCCACCAGCACACCCAAGACATCTGCGGGGAGGGCCCCACGAGCACGTTGGTTGGAAGCTGCACTGGGGCCCCTGAGGAGAGCTGGTGGGCACCCAGGGCGGGGCCTGGCCATGAGGGAGCCCTGGGCAGCCACCGACGTGACCTGTACAGGGCCACCCAGAGCAGGCCTGTCCTGACTCTCATGTTGAGGGCAACGAGCTTCCCACCTGGCAGGCGTGTGACAGCCCGCCTCCTCCGCCCACGTCAACTCGCTCCAGGCTGAGCCTCACCACCAGCACCGCCCGAGGCCCCGGCCCCCTGCTCACCTGGCCGGCTGCGGCCAGCGGGAGTCAGCTGCTCACAGAGCACGGCGTACGAGAGGAAGTAGGTGGCAAAGGAGTGACCGTCCCGGAAGAGCAGGGCCGAGCTGCCCTTGTAGAGGCCGCGCAGCCCCTCCTCCCGGGCCACCGAGGCCAGGCAGTGCAGCGGCCCGCAGTACTTGGGCCCTGGCGCCCGACCCACAGGGGCTGCGGGGCACGTGGGGGGCGCAGCCGAGGGCCCCGAGGCCGAGGGGCGCCGCTGCTGCATCTGCGTCTGCGTCTGCAGGCGGACCTTGGCCACCTCGGTGGGTGAGGTCAGGAACACCTGGAGCGGGGGTGGGGCCGACAGGGATGAGGAGGCAGCGCTGCCCGCTACCCACACTCCCTGCCCCTGGCCTCCCTCCACCTCTGCGGCCCGTGGTGGCCACCAGGGAGCCTGAGCCCCAGGAAGCTCCGGGCTGGCCCACGGGCCGTGGTGGAGCGGGGTTCAAAGACCCAGCCAGAGCCAGTGCTTCCTTTAGTTACACACTCTCTGCTGGCAGAGCGGCCTGACACACAGTAGGTGTCGGGTAAACGTGACTCCAGTTCACGAAAGCGCTTAATCTCATCATTAATCTGTTAATGACATATTAACGTATTATTTAATTAATGTAAGTATTTAGTGTAAGAATAATGTAACACTTAATGTAGGCATTGATAACGTTAATAGATAACAGGATAATTTTACTAATAACATTGGTTGCATGTCGTGGTCGCTCGTACCTGTCAGACCCCATGCTGGGGGCTTCACACGTGTGACCTCACCACACCTCTTACAGATGAAGAGAGAAGCTCAGAGAGGCTCCCTAGCCTGCCCTCAGTTACCGAGTCAGCTGTGTCCTCAGCCACAGTCCCCCAGGCTCCATCCAGCCTCTCCCCAACCCTGCGGTCCCGGGACCCCGTCACCCCGCCCTACTCACGCGGACAAGGCCAGAGGCGAATCCCGAGAGCGTGATGTCCGTCTTGGCGGGCTTGGCGTCGGCGCTGCCATACCGGAACCGGCAGATGTGTGCGAGGCAGTGGCGATAGGTGCCGAAAGACACGGACGAGACCAGGGACACGGTGCACACGGGCAGCGAGAGGCCCCTGTAGAAGCCCCACACCTGGCGGCAGGTGGAGGGCGCCCGAGGGCTCGAGTCAGGCCAGAGGCCCAGCTGGGAGGAGTGGCTGCCCGCGGGGGTCCTGAGCCCCTGCCCCGTCCTCCCTCAGGCATGTCACGTAGACTGCCTCGGGCCTCAGTTTCCTCGGCTGTAAAATGGGGATGTAACCCCCGACTCGTGAGGTAGTGCGGAGGGATTGAAGGGCCCGGGTCCAGGCCTGACCTAGGGCAGCTGTTTGATGACAGTGATGTCGAACTAGCAGCTTGGTCGTTGCTGTTTCTCTTTTGCTCACCCCTGGTCGGCACTGATTCCCAAGTTCACTTTGGTAAGTGTCCCTGAGACCCTCCTCTGGACGGGGCTCCGAGCTGGACCCTGGGGCCCCTGATGACTCCACCCAGCATTCTTTCAAGGGGTGCCCAGGCTGGAGGGGACAGAAATGCAAACAGGTTCCTCCCCAGACCTTCCAAGTCCCCGGATGTCCCCCTCTAGACCCTCTTCTGGAGGCAGGACCTCATTCTGAGCACCTCCTGTGTGCCAGACACCCCGGCTCTTGTTCTCAGAGGACTCCAGGAGGTTGGTACAACTTTTCCCATTTGGAAGGTGAGAGAGCTGAGGCTGAGAGAGGAGCTCAGTATTGCCAGGCTGGTTGGTGAGTGGCAGCCCTGGGGTCCGAGGCCCCAACACCCCGCTGCCGTGACCCTCTCCCCAGGCCTACCCGCTCTCGGCGATACGTGTCCCGGATGCAGTGCCAGATGCCCGTGTACTTGGGCTCTGTCTGGATCCTGACCTGTGGGAGAAGTGGGCTTCAGGAAGGGGTGGCTCCAGGCCAGGGGCAAGGTCGGCAGGCCCTGGGGGAGGGAAAGAGCCAACACCTGATTGTCGCAGCCTTGCTGACTGTGGGCAGAGCAGGGACAGTGAGCCCCCTTTAAGATGAGAAATTTGAGGCCCGGGGGGAGAAAGAGGCACTACAGTCCCGAGGACCATGGGGCGACTGGCTCTGAATAGCAGGCTAGAAAGGTCTTCTGGCCATGAATGGGGGGCTTAAGCCCAGGCAGGGGCCTTGGGGTGGGTGGCAGGGGCCTGGTGGTGACCGCACCTTCACCGTGTCCAGGGGGTAGCCCACAGCAACACCGCAGACGCCTGGAAGGATACCAGAGGAACCGGTGAGAAAAGCAGGAGCCTGAGCCGTCCCAAGGAGAGGGGGAGGGTGAACCCTGATGGTGCTCCCGCTGAGAAAGGCCACACCTGGCTCTTCTCTTCCACACCGGGTCTCATCAGTGAGGGAGAGTGACCCCCATTTTACAGATGAGGAAACTGAGGCTCAGAGAGGTAAAGTGATGTCTGCCAGGCTGCTAGTGGTTTCTCCTTCCCGAGTCTTGGCCCACTGGAGCCTCGTTCTGAAAGCCAAGGACACTCCTTGGACTCCCCTCTGGTGTCGTGTTTTGGGAGACTTGGTCCAAAATTGGCTGGGCCCTGTCTCCAAGCCAGGCTGAGCTCACCCTCAAGCCTCAGTCTGTGAAGGGTTTGTCTGCAAGCCAGGAGGCAGCTTCACTTCACAGCTCTGGGCGTGATGGCGGGGGGACACAGCCCAAGCAGAGGCTGGGGGCTGGGGAAGCCCGGGTCACCCCAGGCCTCTGTGAGGGATGGCCTGGAAGCACCAGTTTGCATGGGACAGAGCAGGACTCAAGGCTTCCTGGACCAGGGCCCTCTGCCTCCTGCAAAGAGGGCCAGGTGCCACCCGCCTATCTCCTTCTCCTTTCCTGACACCAGGGCTCAACGTCCAAGCCCCCAGCACTGCCATGAGAAAGAGAGCAAGTGGGCAGGTCCCTGGGATTTCATCCCTGGGGGGTGGGGGGTGGGGTGAGGGCCATCTGAGGACAATAAGGTATGTGGGGGCTGTGCCCTATTTACTGTGTATCCCAGGACTCGCTAAATATGCATGAATGAAAGAATAAAGTGAATGAATGAATGAGTGAAGGAACAAAGAGAGTGAAGCAAAAGACTGACTGACTGACTCGGGTAGAATTACCCCTCCTGGACCCTTACATATACCTCACCAAACTCCTACTCATCCATCAAAGCCCTGCCATAGCATCACCTCCTCTCAGGAGCCCTCCCTGACCCCTATACTCTGGGCTGCCTCTGTGCCAGAAAACACGTTAGTCACAGCCCCTGTCATATGGCTTTGCTGCTGTCCCACCGCCTGCCGTCTCTGACTCCAGAACTAGAGTTCCTCAAGGAAAAGGCCCAGGTCTGATCCCCATGACCCTGAGCCAGGCACAGAGCAGGAGCCCTTGCCACCTAGGCCTCCCCTGGGCTCTGGAGAAAAGATGCAGGACTCGGGAGCCCTTCCTGCCGTGTGATCTTGGGCAAGTCAAGGCCCTTCTCTGAGCCTCCTCCTTAGGGGACTAATGTCCAGGGAAGCAGCTGGCCTCAGGCCCAACCCACAGCGGGACCTCAGGAAACCCACTGATGAGGCCAGGGCCCTGGTCTTTCCTGGCTCGGCACTGCCCTCCCCTTCTGAAGAGAACACCCCACACCATTCCCAGAAGTATTGACGGGCAGCCGCTGCTGTTTCACAAGAGGAGCAAGGCCAAGGGTGCCTCACCCAAAATAGCCTGTGTGTGTGTGATCGATGCTGGTACGAGCCCGTTCCCGATGGGCCAGCTATCTCTGGATCAGGCTTTCACAATAGCCCTTTCCGCAAAAGTGAAAACGGTCTGGGGGGTCAGCAAGGCTGGGATTGGCCCTGCGTGTGCACACAGCCAGCGGAGGGGGGTGCCGGGCTCGCCTGGGACCCTCCCTTTCCGTGCCCACCCTTGCAGTCAGTGTGGCAGGACCCAGGCCCCGTCTGTCCTGACTGTCCACCCTCTCCTGGAGCCTCCCCTCCCCTCCCATGACTCCGCCATCCCGCTCCATGCTTACAGCTCCCAGGCTCCCCCTGGCCAGGCAGAGACCACCCTCTGCTCCCACCCAGCAGCCCCTCAGCCTCCCAGGCTGAGCCCCCCAGGCCAGTGCAGACTCCCCCTCCCCCGCCGGCCCCCCAAAGCTCCTCCTGGGCCCTGTGTCACCTGCCCCGAGTCTCCGGGAAAACTGCTCTCTCCTACCAGCACCTGTGGCCCACACCAGGTGCCGGCCACTTCCGGGGGGCTTCAAACCCCACTGCTGCCTGGGCAGAGCACCCCCTCCAGCCCCTCCTGCTGGCCCCAGGAGCAGCGGTTCCCCCCCCACCGAGACCCCTCTGTCCCCACTGTTACCTCCGATGGCTCCAGCAGCAAACTCCATGGACAGCGTGGCTGGTGGGGAAGGCCCTGCGGTCAGCGTGCCTGAGAGAGGTCCGGTGCCACCACCAGGGTGGCCTCAACAGCTCCCCGCTGGCTCCTCTCAGACCTTATACCTGCGGTGGGGGGCGGAGCCTGCTGACCAGTGGCCCCGAAGGCAGAGGCCGTGCTGGGCAGCAGGCGGGTCAGTGCCCACCTGGACTCCCTCCCCACTACCCCAAAGGACTGTTGTTCCAGTGTGCTCAGGACCCAGGTGTCGGGAAGTGTGTGAGAGGCCACGGGAGGCTAAGCTCAGGAAGCAAGCTCACTGTCTGCACCGCCTGCAGGCCTGTCCCCAGGCCACGTCCAGACAGCTCCTGGGGAGGCTGTGATGCCCCCAACCCTCCCAGCCCAAGCTCAGACTTTATCCGTGTCCTGGGGCCTCCTCGGCTCCCCTGGAATTGCTCCTGCCCAGGGAACCCTCAAAGCTCCCTCGCTGATTCATTCAACAAACACTATCTGAGCTGAGGCTGCACCGAGGCAAATGAGACCCCGTCCCCGTCCCCAAGGAGCTCCAGTTAGCAGGGAGGGAGCTGGGGGCGACAGGCCACCAATGACTAAGCGTCCAGGAGGCTGGCCAGAGCCCTTCTGTGAGCAGCCCCAACAGAGGCCACGGGCGGCCCGCCCTCTGCTCCGCACCCTTCACACCACCCTGGGCCCACACTCGCCCTGCCGCTTCCACACCCCTCTCCCTGCGCCCAGGGCCCCAGCCAGGTCTGCCTCCGTTCTGAGTCCCCAGCACCCAACACGGACCCAGCTCTGAGCAGGGCTCGAACAAAAGGACGGGGGCAGGGGCTGCTGATTTGGCCTCTAACCAAACCGGGGCACTCCTGGAGGGGAAGCTGCTCCAATAAGAGGCCACTTCTGTCTGCTGGGCACTGGAAACCACTGTAAAGAACGGTGACCCTCCCCCCCGGCAGTCGCACCCCGCTTTAGTTAACCAAGCACTCCTCCTTCACCAGCTCAGAGGGTCCTCGTCACAGCCCCGGGAGGGAGGCAGGGCTGATGGTCCCATTTTACAGATGGAGCCACTGAGACCCGGAAAAGGGACTCGTCCAGGGCCATGCAAGCAGCAGGGCCAGAGTTGATCGCTGGATACTTGCACAGCCAGCCCCTCTCTGATGCCGAGGGCCAGGCCCTGATGCCCGTGAGCCCTGCGCTCATGGCCATCAACCCAGTGGTGTGCTCAACACACCCCCATGTGACCCCACACAGCCCTTCGAGGACACTGAGGCTCAGGGAGGCTGTGCACTTGCCCAGGGTCACACCCGGTGGGGAGAGGTGTTGACATGGCAGTGTCTGGGCAGCGCTGTCCAGGCGGCCCTGGGGCAGGGGCCATGTGTCCGCCCGTTCCCTGTCCTCTGACACAAGGACCTGCAGGCTGGCCTTGAACTGACTGGTGCTGACAGAGGGGGAGCCCCGCCTCCACCTGCCCCCCTGTTTGTGGAGCAAGGGGGGGACACAGGTTGGCAGTGGCCGCTGCCACGACAGAGGACAAAGGGCAAAAGGCAGCCTTTCCAAGGCCAGTCCTGATATCCATCCTGGCCTTTAGAGAGGTGCATGTTAGCATCTGGTTAGGAGCCAGGCTGTCTGCCTTCAAATCCCAGCTCTGAGACCTTGGGCAAGCCCTTGACCTCTCTGTACCTCCGTTTCTGCATCCATGAAATGAGGACAGTACCTGCCTCTCGTCTGTGAGCACTCAGGGCAAACCCCGGGTGTGTCCCTGTGGGAGTGGCCAGCCAAACGCTAAGGCTGCATTAGTAGGAGCATAGGTTCTAGAAGGAGGGAGGTGACGACAGGACTGTTCTGAGCAGGGCAAATCCATTTGGGACATGGGTTCAACTGCAGATGTTACACTTGAGAGGCCGGTACCTTGGATGAGGAGGGAGCTTGAGGCATGTTGTCTAACTGAAAGAACAGGGAACTGTCTAGTCTCATGTTTCCTGCAGTGTCTAATGGAGTAAGTGCCACCCAGCCCCAGGCACCTGAGCCAGAGCCCAGGAATTGCCCTGGCCACCCTCCCCCCTGCACCCCACATCCTGTGAGGCACCCAGTCCTGAGGTCAACCCTCTGGAGTTCACGTTCGGATCCACTCCCGCTACCCATGTGCACAGCCCCCAGCTTCGTGGTCTCCCCCACCGGACAACAGCCCACCCCGCCCATGCCCCCCACCTGGGCAACAAACACTGCATGCCTACTACATGCCACAGTCTAGGCACTGGGCCACTGTAGTAAACACAGGCAAAGGTCCTTTCCTGGCTCTTATGTCCCAGGGGAGGAGACAGAAAACCAACACAATAAATAACCAAAATAAAGAGTCTGCCAGAGGGCGGTAAGTGACAGTGAGAGTCAGAGTAGGGAGGGGACGCGGTGTGGGGGGGCGGGGACAGTGTTAGAAAGGGCAACCCAAGAGGTGGCATTTGAGACAGGCGTGTTTTCTTGGTCACTGCAGCCAAGTTTCACCTGCCCTTTGTCTCCTGAACAAACATGCCCCAACTTTAGCCTTCTCCACAGCAGGAACAGAAAACATGCCACCTCACTGTTTAGGCTGCTTTGTGCAGGTCTAAACGTTTCCCCAGCCAGCTGTGAGCTTCCGGCAGGCAGGGTCGTCGTGGATTTGTCCCTGAGCCCACAGCGCCCAGCCCAGGGTGAGCACCCTGGGGAGACTGGATGAGTAAATGCGTGAAAAAAAATGAGTCCGTGAATGGATGGGTGGATAGATGGAGAGGTGGATGGATGGATAGACGGAAGAAGAGAAGGATTGAGAGATGGAAGGACAGACAGATGGAAAGGCGAGTGGATGGGTAGATAGGTGAGGGATGGTTGGATGGATGGATAGTGGATGGACAGATGGATGAACCCAGGGCAGGGTCATGTGCTCACCCCTGACACAGGAGTTGGCAAAGAGGCCGTCTGGTGGCAGGGTGGGCAGGGGTTTTGGCTCAGGAGAACCCCACATGGTTTGGGGGAGACCTCAGCCTAGACTTGGCCCCTGGCTCCACCCCTCCCAGCTGTGTGAACTCGGACAGTGGTGTGACCTCGGACAGTGGTGTGACCTCTCTGAGTCTTGCATGGATGGCAGGAGACAGAGCCCATGGGCAGCTGCTGGGGCCACGCCTCCCAGTGGCAAGGGCTACTATTACTAGCAGCAAGGTCGGCTGTAGGCCTCCTCCACCAACGGCAGAGCCCCACCACGTGCGGCCTTACAGAGCCCGAGTGAGGAGTTCCGAGCCACCCTCTAGGGGGAGACAGACATGGCACAAACAACCGTGGCCCCGCCAATGCAAAGGGCTCGGGGGAGCGAGACCCCCCTGGGCATGGCGGGGCTGTTTGCTGGCCGAGGTGCCATGGAGGAGCTTGACACATCCTACAATGCATTCTTACACTTCATAGCAAAAGGAATGACTACAAGTTATTAACAAAAAGTCCAGACCAAAGAGATGCAGCCAGCACAGAAGTGAAAGCCCCGCCACCCAGGCGTGGGTCCCGCCTCCCAGCAGGATGCAGGCAAATACAAGTTCTTTTTTACCATCGTTTTGCGACTTGCTTCTTTTCCTTATCAATACATCTGGGACGCCTTGCCACCGTGGCACCTGGGGACTCACTTCCTTCTCCTGCATGAACACAGTGCCCGTGGGGTGGCCGCGGGGCCTGGGTGGACAGGAGGCTGAGCCAGGCTGCCCGGGCGTGGCCTTCACCCTGAGCTTCTCACTGTGTGATCCGCTGGGGCCTCAGTCTTTGTAAAAGAGCAGTTCTGTTGCTTCCCACCGTATGGCTTTGAGAGGGCTAAAGCGTCAGCAGCCACAAGGCTCCTGGAGCCACGCCTTCAGCCAGCAGATGCTCTAAATATCACCCTTATGATTCAACTAGCTAGTGATGTTCTTTGAGCTAGTGATGTCCTTTGGATTGTACTTGGACAGACAAGTGTAATACTCCGGTTACAGAAAGTGCCCAATAATCACGCTTTGGAGTCTTTGGTGTTTCAGTGGGCACGTTCTCAGAGGGGAGCTTGTTGGGTCAAGGATACCTGAACTTTTTTTTTTTTTTTTTTGCGGTACGTGGGCCTCTCACTGCTGCGGCCTCTCCCGTTGCAGAGCACAGGCTCCGGACGCGCAGGCCCAGCGGCCATGGCTCACGGGCCCAGCTGCTCCGCGGCATGTGGGATCTTCCCAGACCAGGGCACGAACCTGTGTCCCCTGCATCGGCAGGTGGACTCTCAACCACTGCGCCACCAGGGAAGCCCCTGAACTATTTTTATCTATCACGTACGTTGCCATTTTGGCAGGATTTAGAGGGGCGGTGGTGAGAGGGACAGTGGGATTTCCAGGCAATGAGTCCAGAATGGGCACTGGAGCACTGGGCTGGCTCCAGAGATTGTCATTTCCAGAAAATGGGGCTCCTTGGCAAGACTGGACGAGGTCAGGAGAGCCCGGGTGCTCTCCTAGCTCACTCTGTGACTCTTCGAGCCTCAGTTTCTTCATCTGTGAAATGAGACAGGAGACAAGTCTGTACACTCTGGCTTGACCCCTGCCGTGCTCTGCCCGGATTGCACAATGCCCAGCTGGGTGCTGCAGACCACACGGCCACGGGCAGGAGGCGAGGCTGCACCCACCTTTGGTGGGGGCATATCTCTTGGGTGTGACTGGTTCAGGGGGAAGGGGTGGAAGAGTCCCCACCTCAGTTCTCCCAGACACCCTAGCCCCACTCTGACATCCTGAGGGGTTAGGGCCCTGGCTCCCAGGGCCTCAGGGTTGCAAAGCATATGACAGGGCATCCCCTGCTGTCTCCCGTGCCCCCACCTCCACCCTGGCAATGGGGTGAACAGGAAGGGCTGCCCCCAGCTCCCACTGTTCCCAGTGGAGGTGCCAGATGATGCTGCCTTTACGTCTGAGCTCAGCTCAGAGCTGCAGCCCCCCTGGAGCCACCCCTGTGTTACAGATGAGGACACCGTGGGCCAGAGAGAAACAACCATTGACAATTAGGGGAAGACCTGGAATTTGAGCCCCGCTCTGCCACTGGTGACACCGATGAACTTGACCCCGTGACTCAGTTTCCCTATCCGCAAACAGGGACGACAGCTACCTGGGGCAGGGTTAATGCAGATAAGGACTTTTTAAATTCTTTTTTTCTTATTTTTTTGGCCTCGCCACACGGCATGTAGGATCTTAGCTCCCCGACCAGGGGTCGGACCCGCAGCCCCTGCAGTGGAAGGGCGGAGTCTTAACCACTGGATGGCCAGGGAAGGCCCAATGCCAGTAAGGACTTTGAAGGCTCCAGGCACCGGCTGTCAGATGGAGCAGAAGAGACCCTCGAAGGGCCAGCCAGCAGCCTCAGGCCCAGCTCCGCTGCTGGCTTGCTCCTGGGCCTGCGGTCAGGCTCCTCCAGTCCTGCCTCCACCCACACGCCAGCCTTGTCTCCCCAGTTCCCCGGCACCCAGCCCATAGCCAAAACCCTCTGGTCACTTCTTGCAGCGTCTCCTGTTTCCAGTCCCCTGTGACCCCTTCACGACCTGCCCAGGAGGCACCTTCAACCCTGGGGTCCACTGGCTGGAAGGGCTGAGAGGATCATACCCCCTGGGCCTCAGGCTTCTCGCCTGGACAAGATGACCTCTGACACCACCCAGACCTAAGACGCAGGGGGCTGGATTGAGGAATGAGGCTCCGTCCCAAGCAGGGCCTGAGGCCCATCATATCTGATGATGTGGGGAGAGCAAGCTATTGACGCCTGTCAATCATTCATTAATTCCAGCGCACACCTTCTTGTGCAGGCCTCACACTGGGTGCTGAGATCCAAAAATGACTCACATGCTACCCGGCAGCCCCGGCCTGGCTGGGGAGTGTACTCATTATCTATGACCGCATGAGAAATTATCCCCAAATTCCTCAGAAGCTTATGATACCAAATGTTTATTATCTCGCCATTTCTGAGGGTCAGGGATCTGGTAACAGCTTAGTTTCGTGGTTCTGGCTCACGGTCTCTCACGAGGCTGCAGTCAAGCTGTCAGCCAGGGCTGCGCCATCTGACGCCTGCTGGGGGCCAGAGGACCCCGTTCCAGGCTGACTCGCTCACACGGCTGTTGGCTGGGGGCCTCAGTTCCTGGCCAAATGGACCTGTCCACAGGGCCGCCTGAGCACGCTCAAAACACAGCGCCGAGCTTCCCACACAGCCGGGGTCCGGCCACAGTGCCTTTATGCAGTCGTGGCCCTCTTGAAGGGGGTGGTTGCTGCACAGGCAGCAACAGGGGGACCTGCCTGGTGGTCCAGCGGTTAAAACTCCGCACTTCCACTGCAGGGTGCTTGGGTTTGATCCCCGGCCGGGGAAGTTCCGCAGGCCACGTGGTGCAGCCAAAAAAAAAAAAAAAAAAAGACAAATTGCTCACAGGCAGCAAGAGGAGGGCTTGGCTGGACGGGCGTCCTCAGCACGTGAGACCTGGACGAGACTGGCAGGGAGCAGGCCAGGAGTGGGAGGGGCTTGGACCTCCCTGGCTGGAGTGTGTGGACACATCTCATTGGTTGTGGGCACAGCACATCCAGGGGAAGCAGTGGGCCTGGGGGGGCGGTGACCAGTGAAGGAGGGGAGGCTGGGACAAAGTGCCGGGGAGGAGGAGACGCCTGAGCCTGGTGGGAAGGAGAGAGAGAGGCACACTTTGACAGGAAGCCCCTGAGGGCAGGCTCACCTGGACCCCCGCTGGCACAACAGATGCTCAAAGGCGGATGCGGCCTGCCACCCTCCATTTGGACAGCAAGGCCCCGAGAGGGGTTCACCTGGGAGGTGAGCCTGGCCCCTGGCTGAGTGGCACAGGAGCCAAGTGTCAGGCACCCAAGGGGCCCAAGGACGGGCCTGTGGCAGGGGCTCCAGAGGGCAGAGCCCAAAGCAGCGGGGCAGGTGGCAGAGGGGGGATTCTGGCTCGGGCAGAGGGGACCGTTCTCCCTGCTCGGTTGCCCGTCGGGCGCTGGCTCACGTCTGGCTGAGTGACTGCCCCAGGCTGGGCAAGCAGGACAGAGGAAGCCACCGGAGGGAGGAGGGACACAGAGCTGACAAAGGCCCCTCCCACCCGGACAGGTTCTGGAAAACGGGGGCTTGGACTCTGGATCCAACAACCACCGCAGGGCTCCTGGGTTCCAGGGTGCTGAGGCCTTTCTCTCAGCCCCTTTCTCCGTGGTCTCCGGCGCTCGCGAGGAGCCTGCCTGCCACCCTGCTGTCCGAACACGTCCCTGGGCTCAGTACCCAGTACCCCTGCCCAGGGCACCACCCTGCCCACCCCTGCCCCACCCTCCCACCGACTCCACCTGGGCCGGGTCACACGGCCCTCCTCTGGCCACTGCGCTGGGTGCCTGCTCACACTGCCTGTCAGCCGGGGACGGTCTGCTCACCCAGCTGTCCCCCACCATGACAGTGGAGCCCCCAGAGGGCACCGATCAGGCCTGGCCCCAGGCGGCCCGTGGGCAGCAAGCACACGCCGTGTCCACGCTTGGCCAAGCTCCCCCCAGCCCAGCCCCTCTGTTCTGGCCAATTAGCCCAACCCAAGCCGGGTCCACCCCTTTGGCCTTCCAGGTCCGGGGCGCCCCAGGCAGATGCCCTTAGCTCTATTTTTACACCAGAAGCGCTTGCCGTGTCTATTTATATCCCTCCCCATCTTGAGTTTCTGGTCATCTCGTAATCTGGCCAGGGCCTCCCTCGATCCGGCCTCTCGGTCCACTCACTCCAAGGCCAAGTGGCTGCGGAGCACAGCGGAGGCCACAGCTCACTTGGAGAGGTAGCCCTGGGGAAAACTGTGACGGTTTGCAGCTGAAGGAAGATGCAAGAAACCTACACACACAGCGCGGTGGCCGCTTTGGGGATGACTAAATTCAACTGAGAGATGTGAATTCCGCAAAATCTACCCAACAGGAGAACTCTGGGCGCCATGGACTTGGGAGGGGCCACCAGGACACTGGCTGACTGTCCCTAAGGGGTCCCAGGCCCTCCACCCTCTGAGGCCCAGCGCAGACACCCTCACTGGAGTGGCTGAGTCACTCCCAGTGCAGACTGGACCAGAGGCCAGAGGGACACGCAGACGGCAGACGTTTATCCACCGGGAGAAAGACACCCCTTGGGCAGAGCCCCTTCATCGGCACCAGGTGCTGGGTCTCTAGGCCCCCAGCACAAAGCCACCATGGCTGTTCACTGCAGCATCTTCAGCAGCCATTAGAGGGCCCTCCTGAGCCAGGGCCTGGAGCCCAACTGTGGGGTCAGGGTTTAAGAAGACCTTAGGAAAAAAAAAAAAGAAGCCCTTAGGAAAGCCTTCAGTACCTCAGCTGATTAATTAAATTAATTCTGATCTTCCATGTTTCCTGCAAAGGTGTCAGTGGATCAAGGCAGAGAGTCGGGCATTTTGCTCCGGAGGAACGACAGCAAGGCCGGGTCTGCCCCTGCTCTGTGCCCGCCCTGCGTGAGCTCCTTCACTTGCTCTGGCCCCTAGAATCCTCCTGAAGCCATCTGACAGATGACGAACCTGAGACAAAGATGGCTCACAGGGCCACACAGCCAGGAGGGGTCCGAGTTGAGACTGAAAAGCAAAACTGAGCCAGAGCTTCCTGAACCTGTCCTTGGAGACAGTCTCAGCCCCTGAAGAGGTCAGTTTCAATGCAGGTTTTGCCCCTGCCTGCTCCGAGGGTCCAGGTGGGGCCCTAGAATCTGCATTTTAGCGGTCTCTCTGGGAGACTCCGATCCTAGAGGTCTGGGGTGGGAGACCCGTGGCCACAGGGCAGGACAGCCCAGAGCCCAGACTCACTCACCCAGGGCAGGCTCCTCGGCTGCCTGCTCACCCCCTGCTGTGTGCCAGGCCCTGTCTAGTGTTAGTAAAGAGGGGCAAAGTCCCGGCCCTGGTGGAGCTAACATGCCAGAGGAAGGGAGGTGATAAACACATAGAGGACATACAGTGTCACTCTAGAAACTGGACGAAAGCAGGGCATGGGGATGGGGTGGGGGGCCCCCCAGACAAGCCCCTTTTGAGGAGCTGAGAGTTGAGCAGGGACCTGAGTTCTGGAGATGACCTGTGCCAGGCTGGGAGGAGGAGCTCCCACCTAGGGGAAGCAGTCAGTGCAAAGGCCCTGAGGTGGGAATGAGCCTGGAGCTGTGAGGGTGCAGCCAGGTCACCTTGGGCTCTGAGGCACTGAGCTTGGGCTTTATTCCAGGTGAGGGGGGGCCAGTGGACAGCCCTGTCCTCCCCACCAGTCTCTGCCCAGGAGCTTTGGAACCTGTTCCGGTGGCTTCCATCCTAGAACCACGCCTGCCCTGGCCCCCAGCCTCGCCCTGCACACCCTCCGGCACGGCCTAACACCCCAGAAGATCTACACAGCAGGTGCCTCGGCCCACCCTTACCCCACTCACCCTGTGACACCTTGAGCTCCAGCCTTGCTCCCCACCCCACCCGGGGTCCAAATAGACTCCCGTCACTGAATTCATCAGATTCCAGGGTGAGAACATTTACGACCTTTTTTTTTTTTACCTGCTGGTGTCTCTAAATTTTCCAAACCCAAACTGTCTTATGTAAGAAATTATAAAAGCTGTGCGAAATAAAAACTCTACCATGCACTTTCAGTGACCTGGCTTGATCCCTGGTCCCCTGTGGCACTTCTCCCCTCCTAGCTGTCCTCCTACTGCTCTGGCCGTGGGCCCCTCCCGCCTCTTAAAGGCTGGGGTCTGAGCCCGGCAAGGTGACCTCCCCTGGGAGGGAGAAGGGTCCTGGGGCCCCGTGGAACGTGAGAAGTTTGAAAAAGCACATTCTGTGCTGTAATTTTATCCTCAGGAAATGAAGAAGAACAGACATGGACCCCAGTGGCTGATGGAATAATGCAGGCCTGTCAGTAGTACTCATTTACTTGGCCATGACTTCTTCGCTTCTGGGTCTCTCCCCAGCTGTCGTAGAAGGCCCAGGAGGACAGGGAGGAGGGTCTGCTCTGTCCCCGCTCCAGGCCCAGAGCACCAGCCGAGGGAGGGATTCCCGGGCAGCAGGGACATGCATGATTCTCAGGGAGAGACGGCTTTCAGAAGCAATGTGGTCTTAGGGTTTAGTAAGCCAGCAGCACACCCGCATGACCCCAGCCACTCACAGGGCCTGCTTTTATTCCTTCCTCACGGCCTTGAAAATGCTGCTTCAAGCACACGCTGGGACGAATGGGACAGACCCTGGACTTGCCCTTGGGGTGCTCCCGGTTGGAGGTCACCGCCCAGCACCCTCAGCCTAGGCGTCTCTAACAGGCCACTGTGGGCAAACCTGCCCCAGAGCCCACCCCTCTACTGCTCACCACATACTGGACCTTTGTCCCCAAACCCAACAAGCCTCAGCCTGAACACTGGCTGTCCCCCAGTCCAGCCCCACTTCCCAGCCCTCCCTGCAGGATGCACAGCTAGAGGCCTCACACCTCACACCCCCTCCCTGGCCTGTAGGATCCCACCCTACAGCTACCAGCTCCCCAACCTGGATCCCTGTAGGGTCGGCCCAAACAGGGCTTCCCTCCATGGAGCTTTCTGAAGCTCAAGTATTGAGTGCCTACTGTGCACCAGGCTGCTGGGCCCCTTCCCAAGGACCCCCCCAAGGAGTCAGGGCTCATGCCACCTGCCCCAAGCATGACATTAACTTAAAGGCACTTGTGTTCTCTTAAAAACAAAACAAAGCGGGTCCTCTTTGTCTCCTTATTAATTGGTCCGTAATAATTTTCTGACTTTCTGCCCTGTTAAGGCACTTGACTCTCCTCTCAAACCTCCAAAAACAGGGATGGACGCTGCAGGCATTTTTGCTTTACCTCCTGAGGCCTCAGTCAGCCAGGGACCCCCTGTTCCTAGAGGTGAGTCACCTGGATGTAGGTTGTCCAGTTTAATCGCCATGGCCTCAGAGGTCTGTCTCCAGCCAACTCCTGCCCCTGTTTTGAGTCTGGGCTGCTCCTGGGGCCCACATGCTTTTCTGGCTCATGGGCCTTGTTGAGGCCTGAGCTGGGTCAGAGGCTGGCGATATTCAAACCCAGGCCTCCAGACCCCTAGCTCAGGGCCCACCAGCCATCACAAGCACTGGACTAGGAGTCAGCAGACCTGGGTTTGGGTCTCTGCTTACGGAATGTTCTATTTAGATTCTAAGAAGAATAAAAGGAAACTGCATATAATCGTTGGATTCCTAGTGGCCTCTGTATCACCAGGGTTCACTACTTATTGTACATACTCCTGACATATACCCCTTAGTACCAAGTATATATAATCTTTAAAACCTGTCCATGAGATACATATCCATGGCAACCCCCGTGTCGATTTCAGAAACAGTAAAATGCAAATAAAAGAATTGTGTGACCTGCCACACCGCAAGGTGTGGTCCTGACCACAGGAGCACGAAGAAGGAAGTTGGGCGCAGGCCTGAAGGCCTGAAGGTGTCATCTGACTCCCATCGTGAGGGAGAATGCGTCCAGCCAAGCTCAGTCCCAACCGGCCAATCAGGACTTCAGGAGGCGCTGGGGAAGGAGGGCAGGAGGAAGTCTCTGACCCGGACCCTCCCCAGGGAGCAGGGAGGGGGTCCCTTGCCACTGCCAATCTCGGGGACTGGGGGGAGGGGCGGAGAGCGGCGTCGGATTCGGCTCCTACTTAACCTCCCCGCCCCCCCGCCGCCCAGCCACCCGCGTAGACCAGAGCCCAGCGCCCTCCCACTTCGCCTTCGCACCCTCCTCCCCTCCGCCTGGCTCTCCAGGCCCGCAGGCCTCCCAGAGCCGCGGCTCGAGGACCGTCCCCTCCGGCCACACAGCGCCTGGCCGCCGAGATGGACGCGCCGCGATCTGGCCTCTGCCGCCTCGCGGCTCTCGGGCCAGTCCAGGAACCTCCCCCGCCTCACAACCTTCCGCGGCTCCCGCAGTTCGCGCTCAGGTGCGGGCCCGCGAGGGCCTAACCACGCCCCTCGCGAGGTGAGCCAGGCGGCCGGAAGCCGCAGGCCCACCGCCAGGAGGGCGCACAGACGGGAGGGGCGAAGACTCCCCGAGGGGGTGTTTCGCCGCTCGAGGAGTGTGACAATTAGTGTCCGAGACTGCAGGCCTTGGAGGGTCCTGGCGCTTCCACGTTCGTTACCGCGGCGTGTCCCCATTATACAGGCGAGGACCCTGAAGCTGGGCGGCGGAGTCTGGATCTAAACCCAGGCCCCAGGATCCCAGGCCCAGTCCGGAGCGAGCGCACGCCACCTCCCGCCCCGCTGACCCGCATCGCGCACGCCGGGAAGCTCCCGGGCCGCGCAGGCTGTTGGCTCCCCGGCCGGGCCGGGCCCCACCTTCCAGCAGCAGCACACACCCGGCTTCGTCTCCCGCCCGGGGCGGCGCGGGCGGGCGCACGAAGCACATTCTTTGTCTGCAGCGCCTCCGCAGCTCCCCCGCCCGCCCGCCTGCCTGTTACGTGCCTCCCGCCCCGCCCGCCCCAGGTCCGCCCAGCCAATGAAGCGCGGCGGCGGTGCGCAGGACCCGGGGTGTTGTCCGAGCCTCGCCCGCCCGTTGGCTGAGCTCTGCGCCCCGCCCAAGCCCGGCCGGCAGGTCCGAGGGGCCGGACGCGCCGACCGAGGTGAGGCACCACGGGCGGTGCGCGGGCGACAGACAGCAAGGGCCAGCGAGCCGGCCAGCGAAGGGCGTGTGCCCGGCGAGGAGTCGAGCGCTGAGCCGCCTTTGCCGCCGCCAGACCCCAGCCTGCGCGGTGTTCCGTGCCAGGAGGCGGCGGCCAGGCCGAGTCCCGGCCCAGCAGGGCAGGGGGAGCCCTCGACGGCCACCAGCCCGGCGAGGGGCCAGAGAAAGAGGACAAGGAGGAAGGGCGGCCTCACCGAGGACCCGGCAATGGCGCTCGACTTTCTGGCTGGATGCGCTGGGGGTAAGGAGGCGGGCGGGTCCTGCCCGGGCGCGTGCGGGGGCCGGGAACGCCGGGCCGCCGGGGCGAGGCATCCGGGTTGGGAGGCCAGCGCACCTGCGAGCTCTCGGCCCAGTGGCTTATCCTGAGGCTGGGGATTCCTCGTCTGTAAAATGGGTTAACAGTGCTCTTGTCTCACGGGATTCTCGTGGGCGTGAATTGACGACAAGCCGGGAGGGCGCCTAGCGCGCTGTCCGCGAGGGCAGGTGTCTTTTAAGTCCTTCAGGGCACGTTCGGACGAGAGGTCTGGCGCTCCGGGACAGTACCGTGGCTGCCAGGGGACTGCCAGAAGGATGCCCCACCGCCCTCCTCGCCCGAGGCCAGCGGACGGCGAGGCCCCGAGCCCATTTCCCTCTCCCCCTCCCCCAGCCCGCGCCCACCTGGAGCAGGGTCCCCTCCCTCGACCCAAAAAGTTTGAAGCTGGCTCTACCCCGTCTCCCGTAGCCGTCTGGGTGGGGCTGGGGCCGGGGCCACTGGACGACGCCCTTAGGGAGATGGCGTAAAAGGCGCCGGCACGACCCCAGGCACCGAGTCACGCTTTGGCGCCCCGCCCCCTTCCTACGTGGTGCTGCTGGGCGTCAGACTCCACCCGGCTGGCAGAGTGGGCCTGACACGCCGCGCGAGCTAGGCCTTGGTCTCACGCGTGCGTGTCCCCGGAGCCGGGGCGCGGCGCTGGGGTCCTGTGTCCCCGGGAGGACCTGAGTCAGTGTGCTGTACGGGCTCTGCTGTGGCCTGACCGTTGGGCGTCGGGCTCTGCACTTGCCTCTCTGGCCTTTAGTTTCTCTGCTTTTACTTGTAGAGTTAATTTATTCAACAGGTACTCACTTGGAGCCGGGTTTAGCCCTCAGGGATTCGGCAGAGTGGAGAGAAGGGGCGGGGCCCTGCCTCACGGGAGAGCGCTGGCTGGGTGTCTCCAGGCCCCGTCCAGTCTCTGACATCAGGTGCTTCTCTTCGCCAGCACCTGCCCCTGTTGTCTCTAATAAAGCTCTCAGCTACCTGCCAGCCGTGGGCACCCTGGAGGAAGAGGAGAGTGTCTAGCATTTAAACCAGTGCGGGCTAGCTTCCTGTTCTGCACGAGAGGAGGGCTGGTGGAGACGGGGGATGTGCCCAGAAAGTGGCCCAGACCGTCACCCAATCAGGCCTCCAGGCCCCAGAGCTTTCAGTAATTTGGGGAGCGTTTCTCCCAAGCCCGGGGTGCCAGAGGAGACAGGAGGGGTTGGCCTCTGTGGCTCTCAATCCCCCCATCCCCATTCCACTCTCTGCTCTTCCTGTCCCCCTCGAGGGACCTCCCCGAGTGTCCTGCCACCAGGCCGGCGGCTCCTCCTGGGCCCCAGACCCTTCTCTACCCACCCCCAATGGTGGCTCAGTCCCAGGGCCAACACCCCTTCCAACCTCTTTCCACTGGGCGGAGTGTGGGTTCTTTTCCCCAGAGGGGCAGGATTCCTTCTGTATTCACGCAGGCGTCCTGGGATCCACAGGGATTGGGCTGGGAACACTCATCCTAAGGCCAGGCCCATCCCCACCAGACACACTTGTTAAGCCACTCTGGGCTCTCGCTCACCCAGGACCCTGCCTGGAATGCCTTCTGCCCGTCCTCGCCAAGCCCACCTGCGAGAGATCCTGTCCAGGCCCCAGGGTTGGGGCAAGGCCAGGGTCCAGCACCCTGGAGAGCTGTAGGTACTCCACAGCCCCCAAACCGACTGCCCTGCCGGGATCCAGGTGGAAGCCTGGGGCTGGTGGTGCCCACCTTCTCCCGCACTGTGTGAGCGGAGATGGGAAAGGGTAGAAGAGACCCTCTCCTGGTATATTTGACCCAGGAGAAACCTAGGCCCTCAGAAGTGGAGAGAGGCTGCCATGCTCTTCCCTTCCCCCAGCCTCACGGGCGCTAGGGGCCGGCCCACAGGACAGGGACCGGATTGTGTCCCGGGCCTGCCTTCCGGGCCCCTGGCACGGCCTGGCCAGAGCAGAGGGGCCATCCAGGAACCTTGCGCAGGTGGCGCCCCTACCTTGGGGCCTGGCCCCCAGAGGTTGCCTGACTACTCGGGGTTTGAGTTCCTCAAGGCCTGGAGGCTTGGGGCAGATGAAGGCTGCCTTTCCGCAGCTGGGGTGCCTCTTGATTCAGATTCCCCGGAGGAAGGACAGTACATCACCTCTGACTGGCTGGGTGTGGGCCATGTGTTCAACCTCGCCTTCCGGGGAGGTGCGGGTGGGACCTTGATTGCCAGCTTCCCCGAGGTCTCCCAGGGTGGAAGGGTCCCAATGCCCACCTGCACTCCCCCACCACGGGTCAGTTCCTGGTCGGACCTTGGGCTCTGAATGGGGGTCCCCTTGCCGCAGGCATGGATGGGAGGAGAGAAATTCAACCGTAGGCAGTGGGACCCTGCATAGGGGGGACAGGTCAGTCATCCTGGTGTCCCTTCCCACCACTTCTGCCAGGCGCCTCCAGGACAGTGGTCCTGCCTCCTGCCCTTGAGGGTCATGGGGTGGGGGTTGCCCCTCAAAGACCAGCTTATGTAAGGCAGTGGGCACCGGCTTTGGAGTTGGGAGACACGGTCCACTCTGGCTGCTGTGACTGTAGGCCACTCTCAGGGAGATGGCCCTCAGGCTTCCTGGCTCTCGAGGTGACTGGGAGGTTAAAAGGATAAGGATTTGGGGGGCTGGAGGCCCTGATGGAGGCAGGCCCGTAGCCGACGCTTGTTTCTGTGGGTGGAGATGTTCGGGGTGAGGGGACCAGCCCTTCGCCTGAGGGCGCTCGAATCAAGGGAGAAAACGGGAATGCAGCTGCCTGCTCAGGAGTCCTCGGTGGGATGAGGGGCACCTCTCCCACCCCACAGGCTGATGAAGGCTGTTGCTGGCACCTGGGCAAGTCTGGGACCAGAGGCGGGGGCATCTACCCACAGGAAGGGGACCCCCGCCCCAGCTGGGCCTGGCTGCAGGGGGCACGGCTGGAGAGAGAAGGAAGGCCAGGCAACACACCCCAGGCAGTGTTAGGTTTCCAGAACCCGAGGAGATCCAGTTACAGCCCATGAAAGGAGGTTCTAGAACTAGGATTTTCAAATTCAGAAAATTCAAAACATGAAATGAAAAAGAAGGTGGATCTCAAGTGATAAAAACAAAGTGTGTCT
The DNA here is from genome assembly GCF_949752795.1 of Hyperoodon ampullatus. NCBI lineage: Eukaryota > Metazoa > Chordata > Mammalia > Artiodactyla > Ziphiidae > Hyperoodon > Hyperoodon ampullatus. The sequence goes on along the minus strand of NC_136916.1, from coordinate 175,214,193 downwards.
CGAAGACCAGAAACACAGAGGTGGAAGTCTCGAGGGGAAAGACAGGCTTGGGGTGTCTTTTCACCCACCTGTGAATGTTAGGGGTCCCAGAGGGAGGAAAAAGGTCCGGAGATGATGCGTATGATGAATAGATAATAGAGGAAATTTTCTCTGATCAGGAAAAGGCTAGTAGTCTGTGCTGGGGGAGCTCCAGGCTGGGTTCTTTTAAAGAAAAAAGACACACCCTTGGTATCTCCTGGTGACATTCCCGAAAGCTACAGATAAAATCTCAGTGGCTTCTTCATAGAATAAATAAATTATTGATAAAGGAGAACAGACACGCTGACAACAGATTTCTCATCTGCAGCACTGGAAACCGGAAGATTCTGGGACATTGCCGCCCTTAATGGCCTGGGCCCGGAATTCTCACCAGAGCACAGGACTGTTTTCCCTAATGGCGTTAAAGAAACAGATTTTGCAGATGAGCAGGAGTTCAGAGGGCATGTCTCCCATGTGTTACAACTGAGGGCCATAGTCAAGAAAGGCTCCAACGATCGGAGTAGCGACCCCGAGATGGCGGGAGAGGTGAAGAGGAGAAGGAATAGCCTCGAGTCTCGTGGGGTTTGTAGGTGGAGATCAGTAGACGCTGGCAGGGTGGGAACCCTCGTGGGTGTAGGATGGGGCAGTGGAGGGCAGAGGGAGCCTCCTACTCTCACCCCGTGGCAGGGATGGTTCTTTCTACATAAGGGTTATGAGTGTTCAAAAGCAGAAGTAACTCTTAGCTGAACTTACAAATTAACAAGCAGAAAGGGGATAAATAGTAGTTTGCCTGAACCAGCAAATATGTGGAAAGGAAAGAAAGTACATAGATCATGCCCATAAAATAAGACGGAATCATGTCAGATCTCTTGTCTTGGCAAAATCTGAGACTGCTGCAGGCCAGAGTAGAAACCAAAACCCAGCTGTAGATTGTTTGTGGAACAACTAAAACAAAGCAGTAAGACAAGGTTGAAAATTAGGAACTGGACAAAACTATACCAGACACACGTGACCAAAAACAAAGCAGGACTGGCAAAGCTAATATCAAACAAAGTGGATTTTAAGGTCTGAAGCATTAAGCAAGATGAAGAGGACATTATACAAGGATTAAAAATACAATTTATGGGGGAATTCCCTGGCAGTCCAGTGGTTAAGACTCCACGCTTCCGGTGCAGGGAGCACGGGTTCAATCCCTGGTCGGGGAACTAAGATCCCACATGCTGTGTGGTGCAGCCAAAAAGTAATAATAATAATAGTAATAAATAAATAAATTTTTTAAAAAATACAATTTATGAAGAAGCGTAATAACTCCCGTTGACTTCTGGGCATCCACGAACATGCTAACCAGCTCTGTCAGGGAGCTAGCTCTGAGTGGTTAAGGAGGGCGGCTCCAGGGCCAGAAGGTTTGGGTCCAGATCTCGGCTCCACCGCTTACCTAGCTGTGTGGCATGGACATATTACTTTTCTATGCCTCAGTTTCCTCATCTGTAAAACGGGCTAATGGTCCTTTCTTTACATACATAAGAAAGAGAGTTGATACACGGACAAAACTAAGAACGGTAACCAGAAGGTAGAAACGTTACTGTTTGTTACTCAACAAATGTTAGCCTGTTTAATTGCTATATTTAATTATACATTTAACTATAGCAAAAAAAAAAAAAAAAAAGAACTGTAAGATGTACACACATGAAATTCTAGGGAGGAAAGCATGGGAGTCAGTGCAGCAGTTACCCGAACTCACTGAGCCCCACTTCTTCCATGAAGCAGAGTAACAAGACTGCCCGACTCACAGGGATGTTTGTAACCCACACAGCACGCAGGACTCTGACAGGTGCTTGTGGGCCATTTGGAGGGGGAGCCTTTGTCCTCTGAGCGGGGCTGGATTCGGACAGGTCCTGGACCGGTACATAACCGACCATGAATGCCTCAGGTCCTGGGCCAGCACTTCCCGGGCCAGGAGTGCCCCTCTGGGCAAGGGGCCAGCCCCAAGTCCAGAGCCCCTGGAGCCCCTGGAGCCCCCAACCGTGCCAGGTATTTGGAGTGATGTGAGCATCTTAGAAATGGCACATGCAGCCTCCCAAGGGGGAGCTTCTGTTGTCACCTGCAGTGAGCAGCAGGGCGGAGGGAGGGTCACCAGCTCTGAGCTGGCCAGGTCCTGACCTGACCTCGGGGCGGTCACCCTCACTTACCCTCACGCGGAGGATTAAGGGGCTCCCGGGATGTGCCAGGCATGTCCTTGCCAGAACCGTGCCCCACGCTGCAGTTTCCGAGGCATCTGGGTCACACGTCCTCCTTTCTCCCTCCAGGTGTGGCCGGTGTGCTGGTGGGACACCCATTTGACACGGTCAAGGTGAGTCTCTCGTCGAGGTTTTATTCTCAGGCCCTCGTGGAGGCGCAGACATTGGAGGGCGGCTTGCAGCGTCCTGGTGGCTGGACCACCCCCCCTTTCCGGGCACCACCTTGGGAGCCCTTCCAAGGTCCTCCCACAGGTTCTAGAAGGAAGATGGAGTCAGGGTTCTTCTCCCTGCTGCCCAGGTGAGAGGCAGCTTGTCCACAGGGCCGAGTTGGCCTATCTTCCCAGGTTTGTCCCTACAGTCTCCCAGCTGGGGCTGAACTTGGAAGTCCATCCTGGGGCTTGGCCAGCTGGGACCGAGGGGCCGAAGGGCAGGTTTCCTCCCACCCAGAGCAAGGGGCACCCACCCTGTCTTTACGCAGAACTCCTCCAGACAGCTTCCTGAAAAAGAAAGTTCAGAGAGAAAAGACAGAAATACAGAAAAATCAAACCTTGTCAGCCTTTCCCGTGACCGTGATCTTCACAGAGCGGTGGTGATCAGGGCTGAGAAACTGAGCAGTCGTTTCCCGAGGGCTGGTGTGCACCTGTAGGGTGCTGGTGGCTCCAGAGCATGGCCCCGGGGCCGGCGCCCAGGTCCCCCTCCACGAGCCCACACCTTGGCATGCCGTCGGGCCCCAGGTTCTCTGGCGCCTCAACGGAAACCAAGGAAGTCCGCGCACCCGGTTGGAAATTCCCAAATAAGATTTCCCCCCTGTTTCTGAGGTTTTTTGGTCCTTCAGCTATAGCCAAGTCAGGACCCTTCCTGGCCGGCTTCCCCTGGGAGCCCGGTGAGCTGCCAGCAGCAGGCACTAGGCCAGACCTGGTGTCCCGCTGTGAACACTGAACTTGGCATCTCTTCCCAGGGGGACGAGGGCAGAGCCCAGGCAAGACGTCATCCTGAGGAGGGTTTGAGAGGACTCCCTGTCTCCGCTTCCTTCAGGAGCCCAGGTGTTCCGGGGCTGAGAACAAGTCCTGTGAACTAGGGCAGGGGTTTTCTCCAGCACAGGCGTGAGGGCCCTGCCTTATGCACTGGCTCTGACTTTAGAAAGGTCTGTCCCGGGAATTCCCAGGTGGTCCAGTGGTTAGGACTCCCCGCTTTCACTGCTGAGGGCCCAGGTTCAATCCCGGGTCGGGGAACTCAGATCCCCCAAGCCACTCAGCGAAGTCTCCCCCCACAGCCCCCGCAAAAAAAAAAATAAGTCTGTCCCTGGGCCTTGAGCAGCTCCGGGCCCCCTGCCCGGCTGATCTGCCATGGGACTGTGGGCCAGTCACTTTACCTCTGGGCCAGCTGTTGTGACCTGCACAGCGAGGGGTTGGCAAGATTCCTGAGGCCTTTGGGCCGGTGCCCCACAGTGTAGTCTGTGCTGGGTGAGATGCTAGTTCCGAAGGGCGTGGAATTCCTTCCAAGCCACTCAGCGAATCTGGGGAGGAGTTGGGAAAGCCAGGCTTTCTGGCCACTCAGCAGCCCCTGAGCCCCCATATGGGCCTGTGGAGAGTGAGGTGCTGGGGCAGCCTGTCCGCACGGCTGCCGGTGTCTGCCCAGCTGGCCACCCCCCGGAGCCTGCCCACGGGCCAGAGCAACCCAGGACCGCCAGGCAGGGTCCACGTCATGCTGTGTTTCTATCGCGTGTTCATGTGCTGTGAATGCCTCTCAGAGCTGCATCCAGCCAGGAAGTGTCTCCGATTCACTTCTTCAGCCCAGCTTTGCAGAGGCCTCTCTGAGCTAGGACTCAGCCAGGCCTGGCCAGGCCTTCTGCAGCGCCCCGCCCCCGGCCCCTCAGTCAGGCCCGCCAGGCCGGGGGGCACTTTGCTCTGGTGTCTCTAGCTCCCTTGGACCTTCTGAACCATGACCAGCACCCCCGGCAGTAATTGGAGCACAGGAGCCTCTGCCCCACTGGGTTCCTGCCCCCGGGACACCCCTCTCCCCCCACCTTACCTGGCACCTGGAGGGTGGGCTCTGAGGAGATCCATTTGGAACTGTGTTTTTGCCACCGTGGCCCGCCAGCATCACATCTGGGCAATGCTGTCTTTAAAAAGCCAAGCTTTTGGTGTGCGGGGTAGTGTGGTCTTTGTGAGCTTCCACCATGGCGTACTGGGGCCGGAACGTGCAGAGGTGATGGTGCAGCCCATCGATCTTATCTTCCGAGGCTGCAAAATAGACCTCGGACTCAGGTGTGACTTTATGAGCAAGTGAATATGCAGATAGAGGGCTGTATCATTGGTTTTGATGAGTATATGAACCTCGTATTAGATGATGCAGAAGAGATTCATTCTAAAACAAAGTCAAGAAAACAACTGAGTAGGATCTCGCTAAAAGGAGATAACATTACTGTGCTCGAAAGTGTCTCCAGCTAGAAATGATCAGTGAAATGAGAAATTGTTGAGAAGGCGAGACAGTTTTTTTAGGTGTCCTTTGTTATGAGTGTAGTTCTAAAGCATTTACTCGTATTGTTTTGCTCACCTTTATGATATTACCAGATGACAATAAATGCTGTGGGATTGTTTTTATTAAAATATTTACATTGTTTCCTTCTTAAAAAAAAAAAGCCAAGCTTTTTATTCTGAAGGGGGAGAAAACCCACCCCCAGCAATCACCACTGACACTCTTGTCCCACCCATGGGCTCAGATACTATTAAATTGTGCTGATTCTAGAGACACTCATTTAGTTTGATTTAATGCTCTATCACCAATGGCCTTTTTTTTTTTTTACTGACTGTTTTCCATTATAAAAGTTAAGCGTTCTCAGTCAAAAGAAAATTGGGAAATGTGATTTTTTTTTGATGTCTTTTAATCATCGGGTACATACACATTTTTTTGGTTGGCTTTCTATTACAAAAGTAATGTAGGTCATAAAAAATGTTCACCATAACAGAGACATATAAACTAAAAAGAAAACAAAAACAAAAAACAACAGTCCTTTATGTAACCTTTCCCCCAAACCTTGTTAATGATTTCTACCAAAAAACAGACATGTACACAGGCCCACATATATTGCTTGCTTTTGGCAAACGTGGGATTTACTTCATAGCTCTGTGGTGGTGGTTTTAATTGAAGTGTCACACACGGAGAAATGTGCACATGCGCTCTGTGTACGAATCTATGAATCACTGTGAAGCACACACCTGGGAGAAGAAACGAGGCCTGTCCCCCCGAAGCCTCCCTCCCCTCCTAACACCTCCGCCCTCCCCTTTTCCAGGCGGCCACCATCCTAACTTCTCATCCGTGGTCTGTTTTACCTCTTCTTGAACCTCATGAACTTGGACCTGGGCTCCGGAATGCGTGCAGGGACACCCGTGTTCCATGTCCATCCACGCTGTCTTATGGCCGCGACATTGGCAGTTTGTTCCTCCAGGTCTTTGGAGCTGAAATCTGAGTCCAAAGTTTGGTTTTCCTCTGTTGCACCCAGAACCGCAGCCGCTGTCCGCAGACACACCGCCTTCGCACATGTTTCTGTGGGAAGGCCATTTTCTGTCCTGTGTCACTGGATGTAACAGTGACCAGGGACACCGTGTCTGAGCCCTCTTTCACCAGGGAACAGCCGGCCCGGGCAGGGGAGGGGGCGGGGAGGCTGGGGGCTGGCCTCGGGGGTCCCTGCCTGGATGTGATGTTGAAATTTTGTGTTGCTTTAACCGCCTTTACTTTCTGAGCTAGGGGCTGTCTCCATCCATAGCAAAATGTAACTTTGTTGTAGATGAGCGTAAGCCTCACCCCGGAGAGCGCTAGTAAGTACAGACCAGGTGAACCCAACACTTCTCTTCTCTGTCGTTCCCCTCCCCTCCCCACCCAATCAGACCCTGGGCCTGGACCCCACCCCGCCACGCCCCTCCCCACCCCCCATGCCCCAGAGTTCCCTCCCCAGCTAGGGACAGGGAGGGTGTGAGGTGAGCTTGGGCCCAGCCCAGATCCTGGGGTGGGAGCCCTGGGGGCTGGCTGAGAAAAATCAGCCCCCTCTGGATCAGGAGGTCATGTGGGGTCTCCCAGCCCTGTCGGGGAGCTGGGAGCCTCCGGGGCTTGTGTGTGAATGACCACTTTCCCAGGGGTGGGCCCGTCAGTCCTCAAATGAGATCCTGTCAAGACTTAAAAGATGGGGTGTCTGAAAGTCCAGCCCTCAGAGGGAACAGCTCCGTTTCACATCACGTCTGCTGACACAGCCCTCTTGGTGCCAGTGTCAGGGGACCACAGGAGGAAGAGACAGTCCCCCAGAGACCCCAGAACATTGAAGGGCAAATGAAGAGCCTCCCATCACAGAAACAACCTGAGACAGAGCTCGTGGTGTTAATATGTTTTCCAAGTTCGTCGAGTGGTTGTGCTTTTCTCCTCTGAGCTGGCATCCAGGGCAGGGCGGGGTGCTGGGGTGAACGTCACAGGGTGCCCTCGGCGGTCAGCTGCCTCTCGGAGCGGTGGCTGCCAGCTGTTGGTTGAGGTCCTCGTGTGCCGAGATGGTATTCTTTTTTTCCTTACAAAACATTTCCTGTAAGTGCATTCGCCAGCACCCCTACCCCACCCTGGCCCCGACCAACACAGCCACTCATGTCCCCGGAGTGGACAGCCTTGACCGAGTTGCAAAACATCTCTGAGCCTGTCTTCCCACCTTTGAAATGGGAGTGACCAAACCCACTTCGGCCAGTGATTCTGCCTGTAATGGTGATAATCTCTGAGTCAGAGCCGGAGACCAGCTCCCGGAATGGGACCCAAGCTAGCTCACCCCGACCCGCGTGACACGGATTCGGAGTTCAGGAAACGTGCTTCTGCTCTGCGCTGCGGGGCCTGCGTATCAAGGACAGAGATAAGCCCTCGGTCAACAAAGGACGCTTTCACAGTGAGGCTCTGGCCCGCTGGGCTCCAAGGGCAGTGCAGCCTGATCCCCCAGGCCCCAGAGTTGCTGACACGGTCCCCAAGGAGGCTGCCAGCTGCTCTCCTGTCACCGCTTTACTAACTCATGACCACTGCCCTCACCGGGGGACACTGGCAGAAACCAAGCGGAAGGCCCACGAGGCCCGAGGCTCCTCACTTTCAGTGCCCACTGCGTGCTGCCAGCCCCTGATGCAGGGAGTGCGTGGTGGGATGTTAGATCCTGAGCCCCTTTGGCATCGGCCACGATTTGCTACCGGGAGGGTGGGGAGGTCTCGAGAGATGTCTCATGCCCCACTGTCACTACATGGTGCAGAGACAGTGAAGCAGGGGTCTTGAGGACCCCTGCCCCTCTGCAGCTGGCTGTCCCTGTGACTGCCCACTGATAGCCTTCCCTAAAGAGGCACAGACACCCAGCCCTGCCCCACCCTGGAACTCCTAAAGCCATAGAAAGCACCTTGGCTCCCTGCCTCCTGGGTCTGGCCTCGGGCCTCCTGGCGAGAGCCTCCCCGGGTGTCCTGAGTGCTGGCCCCGGGGAGCTGGGCGTTCTGGCTCCACTAGCCCGCCTTTCACTGGGCCCTCCTTCCAGGTGCGGCTCCAGGTCCAGAGCATGGAGAAGCCCCAGTACCGAGGGACCTTGCACTGCTTCCAGGCCATCATCAAGCAGGAAAGCGTGAGTGGCCTGGGGCTGGTGGGGGTGTGGCGGGGAACCAGCCTCTGGGATGCTACCGTCCGCAGGCCACAGAGCTGGAAAAAGAGGCTTCGGGGCAACTGTTGGGCAAATCCAGGCTTTGCGAATGGCAGGGTGCAAGTGCCCAGGCCTCTCAGATGGAGGGCTTCGGTTCTACTAAAATTCTGCTTGATCCTCGTGTACCGCTAGGGTGGGCTGGGGCAGCTGCCAGCTGCATGGAGGGTCCCTGGAGAGGTGGGCTTGGGCAACCCCAGACTCCAAGCGGGAGCGCCCCTGACGCGTCTCTGTGCACCCCGCAGGTGCTGGGCCTGTACCGCGGCCTGGGCTCGCCCCTCCTGGGGCTCACCTTCATCAACGCGGTGGTGTTCGGCGTGCAGGGCAACACCCTCCGGGCCCTGGGCCGGGACTCGCCGCTGAACCAGTTCCTGGCGGGCGCGGCGGCGGGCGCCATCCAGTGTGTCATCTGCTGCCCCATGGAGCTGGCCAAGACGCGGCTGCAGCTGCAGGAGGCGGGGCCGGCCCGCACCTACCGTGGGCCCCTGGACTGCCTGGCGCAGGTCTACCGGCGGGAGGGCCTGCGCGGCGTCAACCGGGGCATGGTGTCCACGCTGCTGCGCGAGACCCCCAGCTTCGGCGTCTACTTCCTCACCTACGACACGCTGACGCGCGCGCTGGGCTGCGAGCCGGGCGACCGCCTGCTGGTGCCCAAGCTGCTGCTGGCGGGTGGCACATCGGGCATCGCGTCCTGGCTCTCCACCTACCCCTTGGACGTGGTCAAGTCGCGGCTGCAGGCTGACGGGATGCGGGGCGCCCCACGCTACCGGGGCATCCTCGACTGCGTGCGCCAGAGCTACCGCGCCGAGGGCTGGCGCGTCTTCACGCGCGGGCTGGCCTCCACACTGCTGCGCGCCTTCCCCGTCAACGCCGCCACCTTCGCCACCGTCACGGTGGTGCTCAGCTACGCCCGCGGCGAGGAGGCCCGGCCCGAGGGCGATGCTGTGCCTGCCGCCCCGGCGGGGCCCGCCTTGGCCCAGCCCTCCAGCCTGTGACGCCCGGGCCCCCGGCACCCGAGGGCCCGACCTCTCCCGGGGCCGCTTTTCCAAAACGCAGCCTAGACATAAATTGGGGCCCCGACACCGACCGCCCTGCACCGCACTCCCAGACCCCGTGGGCTGTGGACTCCATCAGACCTGGGTTGAATTCCACGCCTGAGCTGGGTGACCCTGGCCACAAATTTGACATCCTCGGTTTTCTCCTCTGTGAAATGGGGATCCTCATACCCGCATTGTACAGTCAGGAAGCTCAGAGATGATGCCCCTGTGGCACCCAGCCTGGCACTGTTACTTGGAGTCTTCCAGAAACCCAGCCAACACTCCAGCCCTTTCCTGGGATCCCAGCCACACCACCATGGGGTCTCTGATGACCCACCCATGAGCTTGCCAGCGACTCGCTAACGCTGCAAATCCTCCACCTGGCAGAGCTCTCGGGACACTTCTTGGCCACCTGTCCAGTCTGTGTTAGGGACAGAGAGGCCGTTCAGGGGCTCCTGGTGTCATAGAACTGAATCTTCTGCCAGTGCACCCCAGCTTCTCCATGTGGCAAGGCTGGGAATACCCCTACCCCTGACGCTCCCACTGGAGGGTAATCTGGGGGACCACTAAGAAGCCATGAGACCTTCTGGAAGCTCTGTATTGGCCTAAGGGCTGGGGTGGGGGAGCGGGCACAGGTCAGTGGGAGGGGAGATCTCAAGAGGTAAATACAGCCATGGCAAGGAGAAGTCTTTTCACCCTCTGGGCTTCAGGCTGCCCATCCGTAAAATGGGGACGTGGGTCAGCGGATGTCTGGGGCTCTGGCCCACTACCAACGGCCAGGAACCAACACCAGGGTTCCCCAGGAAATGGTGTCCTTCCCAGACAATCTCAATGCTTCGTGTCCCTGTGAATCATCGCAGGGCCTGTAAGTGGGCACAGGTACCGCCAGTTTGGGCCCCTCCAGGCCGAAGGGCATCTGAGCGCACGCTCCAGGGGCATCTGACGCTCCAGGGGCTGTCACTAGAAGCAGGGCTGTGGTGTGAGCTCAGGGCAGCCCGGGCGCATCCAGTACATCATGGCCGTGAGAATGGGTGGGAGGAGGATGCTTTTGCACAAGTTGCAGGTGACTGTGGCCTCCTTTGCCCCAGGTGGCACTCAGCCTCTTGGGCAAAGTGATAAGCTCTCCCAGGAGGCAGGCTGTGCTCAAGGAAGGACAGGACTCCCACCTTGTACACGTGGCATCATTGTTGTACAGAAACCGCCAAGGGAATAAAGTGTTCTTTGTTTTTTTAAGACAGTGGGGGTTTGTGTATCATAGAGGAAGAGGTCTCAGTCCCACCCCGACACTGGAGTCAGAGGGGCCAGCATGGTGGTGGTCTGCCTGACCTGGGCCAGCTAGGGGGTACCTCCAGACCCTCGGTTTCCTCATCTACAAAATGGGGCTAATGGAGGCGTGAGGATTAAGGGAGTAAAGCTCACAAACAGGCTGAGCACAGTCTCAGCCCGGCAGCAAGCGCTTCTCCGTGTCTGTTGTGACCGGGTGATGGGAGGCCTGGTCCCCGGCCATCCTCCAGCTGGGCAGGGCAGGCGACGTGTGCTAGGAGCTCTCTGGAAGTACTGAGGTGGGAGGGCTCAGGGGACACTAGCTGAGGCCAGACTCGGCCTCCCGGAGCGGGGAGGTCTGAGTGGAGCCCTGAAGGGCGAATGGACCTATCCCTCTGAGGTTAGACCTAGCCCAACCTAAGTGGTCCGAGAGGGCTTCCTGGAGGAGGCCTCGCTTGCCAAAGGAGTGTCTTCACGTCTGCCCACCCCCACTTCTGCCCAACCTCCTGCAGTCAATCCTGGACATGCTGAGGCTCCACAGCTACCAGCCTGGGCTCTCCTTCCAACTACTGAGTCAGAAGCCCCCCCCCCGCCTGCAGAGGAGGGCAGGAGGGAGGGCCCAGCTTCCGCTCCAGGAGGGGCCAGCTCTCCTGTGCCTTCACACCCCGTTGAATCCCCAGCATCAGCCTGTGACGTCAGGCTTATCTGCAGCTTCTGGGGACAGGAGGGCGGGAAGGGGCTGGCTGGTGACCCCGGGCAGGGTGTCCTCAGACACGTCACAGGCTCTGTTAACCCAGTGGTGTTCCCCTTGACGCCCGGGTCCCAGGCAGCAGCTCCTTCCCCAGTGAGGTTCCTCTGGCCTCTCTCTCACTTCTCTTCCCTCTGAAAGAAACCAGGCAATTGCTAAAGGCCAGGGTCCCCCACTCCCGCCCATGCTGCGATGGTTAAATGTTACCAAAAACTCAGGCGGGAGGAGGGGTTGGGAGAGGTGTAGAGTTTGTATGGATTGTTTGACATTTTATTTTCTCCCTGATTTGAATTTTTACTTGTTTTATTTGCAATGAATACTATATTAACATGGTACAAAGTAAAAAATGCAAACGGAACCCAGGCTATGCCGCGAAAAGGAAACCCGGGTCCCCGCCTCATCCCAGCCGGGCACCCCTCCCAGCGCGTCCCAGCCGAGTGCCGGCACGTGGGAACATCCACGCCCCCGCAAAGCACGGCCCAGGTACCGACCGTTCTGTTCTTTGCTTTTTTCAGTTGACAATTATCTTGGAGATTGTAGCAGTTTCCCAGGGCTGCCATAACAACAGCCCACAGATTGTGTGGCTAAAACGAGACATTTATTCTCTTAAATTCTGGAGGCCGGAAGTGTGAAATTCAGGTGTCAGCAGTGTTGGTTCCTTCTGGAGGTTCTGAGGGAGAATCTTTCCCGGCCTCTCCCAGCACCTGGTGGCCAGCAATCCTTGGCTTGTAAGCACATCGCTCCAGTGTCTGCCTCCATCTCCATGTGCCCTTTTCCCCTGTGGGTCTCCGTCTTCTCTCCCCAGCCCCAACCCCGGAACCGCGCGGCTTGCAGGATCTTAGTTCCCCAACCAGGGATTGAACCCGGGCCCCCGGCAGTGAAAGCGGGCATCCTGACCACTGGCCGGCCAGGGAATTCCCCGTCTTCTCTTTTTATAAGGACACCAGGCGTTGGCTTAAGGGCCCACCTACTCCTGGATGACCTAACGAATAACACCTGCAAAGACCGTTTCCAGATGAGGTCACATTCACAGGCACCTGGGGTGAGGACCTCAACATGTCTGTTCAGGGGACTCAATTCAACCCACGACAGACATCTTTCCTTATCAGTGTGTTCCAGTTGGCCATGTTTTTGTTAACAGTTGCATGGCCTTTCATCGGGTGACCATTCCTTACTTTATTCTTTCAGCTACGCTTGGGACAGTAACTAGGCGGGGACAGCTGAACAGTCTTGGAGGAAGGGCAACAGCTGACCAGGCCACAGAGGGACAGTGAGGCTGGAGCTGAGGGGGCAGATTTAGCCAAGGCCTGGGAGGGTGGACGGGAAGGAAGGGTGGCGTGGCAGACGCTCCAGGTGCCTAGAATCCCAGTTTGTTCTGTGCTTCAGTGTGTCCAGAAAAAAAAAAAAAACACCTTTCCAGACTCCATTGCAGCTAGAGGTGACCATGGGTCCCACATCCTGCCAGTGAGATGAAAGCTGTGGCTGGGGCTTCTGAGAAAGCTTTGTGAAAGGGACACACGCAGCTGTGACACATCCCTTGCCCTCTGATCCTGCCCCCTTTTACTGATGAAATGGGGACAGGATGCCTGCAGGTGCAGTGGGGATAGAGCTGGCCCCGTGGCCTTGGTGGGCCACCGAACCAACCTGACCTGGGGAAGGCCAGTCACACACTCTTCCTTGGTTTCTCTGTCATTTGTAGCCAAATGCATCACGACCCGGTAAGGAGCCGGCAGGTTTGGCCCGGGGTGGGGGGTGATCTGGGTCATGCCTTAAAGACCCCCCAGAAGGCTGTGAGGTGAGTGGGCTACACTGGGCCAGAGGAGGCAAGCCTGGGTGGGGGCATCTGAGCCAAAGGGCAGTTCCAGGCTGGGAAGGGAGGGTGCCAGCGGCAGGTGGGCGGGGCCACTGGGGAATGAAGGGAGACAGGTGAAGCCCCCATGCAGTTTGAGGGAAACCCCGAGTCAACCCACCAAACCGTTTTCCCCGACTTCTGCAGCACGGGAGGCCGGCCGTGGGGAAGTGCGTCCTCCTCCCCGTGCCCCCTCACGCCTCTCTCCTTTTCCCTTTTTATCCCTTTGGGCCCCAGGCACAGGAGTGAACAAAGCATGCCCCTCCTCCTGACATTGCCCTCACTGGCCCGACGTGGCCCGCCTTCACTTATTTAATCAATTCTCCTGGTCCAAAGCCCCTCACCCCACACAGAGCTGGGGCCTTCATGGCTCCCCCATGGGGGGCGGGCTCTCGTGACTGCAGGAGCAACGGATCAGCCCTTTGCACACACACACCCTTTAATGCTCCCAAGAGCCCAACAGAGGACACCAGCGGGGTGGAGGGGGCGGCCCTGTCCAGGGTCCCAAGGCCAGAGCCCCAGGCGCTATGGGCCCACAGCCCTCACGGCGACCGGCCGTCCTCCACCCACCGGCGGGAGCCTCACAGGAGCCAGGATCAGCCTGGGCTCCCACCCTACCCGCCCCATCGACTCCTGGCGGCCGACTCTGTCAAGTTCTGCGGTTGGAGTGGCAGTTCAGGTAGCAGAGGCACAGGGGACAGGCCAGCACCCACGCTGTGAGCCTTGGTCTCAACTCCCTTGCTGCGTTGGTGCCCAGACCCTGACCTCATGGCACCCACCCGGGCTCCCTGGGGGAGGCAGTGTCCACCGTGACCAGGGCGCACTAGCTAAGGCTGCTGGGAGCTGCGCCTATGCAGAGGGAGGGAAGGCAAGGATGCAGGAGAGAGTGAAGCCGGGACATGGGGTCGGGTGGCTGAATGGCGACAGGTGATCTGCTGGCAGCCTGCAGTCTGAGAGGCAGGAGTGGCAATCAGAGAGCAGGACGCCCAGGGACAGACTGGAGGGGGCGGGTGTCAGTGAAGACAAGGCAATTTGGGGGCAGCCGTGGCAGTGGCATTCAGGGGTGGGGTCATCAGGAGGAAGAAGCCAAGGAACAGACAGGCCAGACGGGGGTGGGCCATCCTAGGACAGATGCTGCGGTCATCAGGGGCGGTGGGGAGCAGGTGGCCTGGCACTAGAAGGGGGTGACTGCAGCAGAGCGGGGCTGTGGGGGGAGGGGGAGGGACGGTGAGCAGCCCAGCCCCCTGGCCCGTGGAACGAGGGTGAGGGAGACAAAGCAGCGTTGGCCTGAGGGGCTCCCACGCCCCCCTCGCTGAAGCCTCAGCGTCTCCCACCCTCCCGATACAGGTCCTGACTGCAGGCAGCCAAGGTGGCCAGGCCTCCTGGGGCCGCTGCTCCCCCTGCCCCACCCTCCATGGGCAGGCACCACCCTCTCCCTGGTGGTCTGGGAGTGTGCCAGGAGCCCTCCCAGCCCCAGGCCTTGCTCAGATGACCCCCTCCCCCACCGGCCTCTCCTGGGGGCCAGCAGAGCGCCCACTCCCCTCCTCCCTTTGGCCCCCCGAGGGCGGGTGCCTCGTCCTCCAGGACTCTCCCAGGCAGGCCCCTGGTCCCCCTGCCGCCCCCTCACGGTGCAGCAGGCCTCCCATCTTCCGTGGAGGAAGACGAAGCTCCCGAGGCCCAAGGTCAACAGTCCCAAGGTCATGTGCCCTTCGTGTTGGCCGAATGCCAAGGCCTTTCCAACCACCGTGTCCCCTCCCCCTGGCCCGGGTTGGGGTCCACCTGCAGGCCCGGGGCTCAGCTGCAGGCTGCACCGAGGGGCCGCTGGAGGATGAGTGAGCGCCCTCACCCCCGGCAGGATGTCCGCGGCGGGCACGGGGGGCCGTGGGGTGCCGAGGCGGCGGGCCCCTAAGCTCCCCACGGCGCTCGGGCTACTGAAACGGCCAGGGGTCTCCAGGGGAGCTGGCTTTCGGGGTCCTGGCACCTCGACGCCGCGCACACGTGCACCTGTCCCCAACCAGCCCGGACGCGACCCCCGCCCCACCCGCGGCCTCCCCACGGCTGCGCTGCTCCAAAGCCGGAGGTGCGAGCCAGCGTGGGACCTGGGACCAGAGCCTGAACTCGCCATGGCAGAGCCTGGGGTGCGGGGGAGTGGTGGGCAGAGCTGGAGAGGGTCTCTGGCCACCAGCTCCGGGGACACTCGGGGGATCCGGTACATAAGCAACACTGCAGAAGGCGATGGAAGAGAGGCGGCTTGGACCAGGTCGCTTCCGGCCAGGCAGGCACACCCTTCCTCCCCAGCCCCTCCCTCTCTTTTCTTTCACAGCACGCCCCAGACTCATCTGTTATCATCTCTTGCCCTCTCCTCTACTCGATGTAATCCTAGTCCCCTTAGTGCGGTTCCATCAGCACCTGAAACGGGGCGTGACACATCATTGGTGCTCAGCTGAACGAATACACCTGGCAATTCAAGGACAGGGAAGCTTTGGAAATGAAGAACTCCAAGAGGGAGGCAAGAGGCTGGAAAAGTAGGTCGGGGCTCGGGGCTGGGGCTTAGGGTTTTACCGGGTACGAGCAGGGAGTCACTGGAGGTTCCGGTGTGGTGACAACTCCCACGCTGGAGCCTGGCACGGCAGTGATGGCAGGCCGGAGAGGGGCAGCTGGGGCCAGATCTAGGAGCTGAAAAACTGCTGGCAGTGGGAGTGCCCGGAGAGCCCGATCCAAGACCAGGAGATGCTCTCTTCTAAGAGCCGGAGAGGCTGCCTAGCTGGGAGCCCAGAGGCCATGGCATCCGCCACAGACAGGGGCCAGGGCTTCTTTGAAAGGGGGCTGGAGATGAACTCAGGCTGAGGGTTCTGGGGCAAAGAGAGTGCCACTGGGAGCCAGGTAGCCTGGGTTTTGACTTGCGGCTGCGCGAACCTTCACCGGTGCCCCTCATCCATGGCGTGGGGTGATCTGTGGAATTCCTCCAAGGGCAGTTTGGAGGAATGACTGAAATGGTGTTCACAGTGCCGGGCACGGTCGTGGGCACAGCTCTCAACAAATGGTATTTTCGCCGGGTGGAGGTACGGGCACGTGCAGAGGGACGCTGGTCTCACTGTTATCTGGGGGTGCCCACAGAAAGCAACACCAAAGCCCCCAACAACCCGAGGTCCTTCCCATCTCAAACCTGAAGATGCGCACAGTTTTTCACCATGGCTGCTCCTCGGCTCAGCTCGACCTTGGCCCTTCACTCAGCAGTCTGGGCCTCATGTGGGCCTGGATGTGCCCCCTCAGCCACATTCCGTCAGCAGCCCCTCCTCCATCATTAACAAGGAGGAGGTAAAGTCACATGAATTAAGGGGTAATAATAAACCTTGATCTGCAGTACGTCAGCCACAGGAGCCTAGCTGGGCGAGGGTGGGGGAGTATTTCGTTCCCCAGTCCCTAAATCCTATCTAGCTCTCAATATATTGACCAAGTGTTAGAGTCTATCTCAGTGTTAGTAAGCTTTTCTTTTTGGCACAGAAGCTTCCAGAACTAACATTGAGTGAGGGTCATGGACCCAAGTGCATGAGAATTTCATTTGGCTGTGCTTTCTAAAAAGTGGGTGGGGCTTCCCTGGTGGCGCAGTGGTTGAGAGTCCGCCTGCCGATGCATGGGACACGGGTTCGTGCCCCAGTCCGGGAGGATCCCACATGCTGCGGAGCGGCTGGGCCCGTGAGCCATGGCCGCTGAGCCTGCGCGTCCAGAGCCTGTGCTCCGCAACGGGAGAGGCCACAACAGTGAAAGGCCCGCGTACCGCCAAAAAAAAAAAAAAAAAAAAAGTGGGTGAAGGGACTTCCCTGGCGGTCCAGTGGTTAAGACTCCACGCTTCCACTGCAGGGGGCACAGGTTCGACCCCTGGTCTGGGAACTAGGATCCCACATGGCCAAAAAAAAAAAAAACCAAAAAAAGAAAAACGACAAATTATAATAATGTTGCTGTTTACTAAGGCCTGAAACCATGCTCTGGGTCTTAAAGGTTCTGAATTCTTAAAAAAAAAAAAAAAAAAAAAAGTGGGTGAGGTTCTCATTTAAACTCCTTCTGGCCCATTAGACCATCTTGGAGCTGAGGTTATGTTATGAAAGCATTTCGTAACACAAGAAAGATTGAATCCTAGGAGTTCCCATTCCTGTGCCAGAGGGAAACCCACAAGGATCTGCCCTGGGCAGCTGAGGCAGCCGTCAGACCAAGCGGGAGCTTACGGCCAGCTGTACTGTGTAATGAAACTCAGGAAAAGAGGTGGCTTAGAGATTGAGGAACAAACAAGAACCACAGGCATTAAAAAGCTTAACAATATTATGCGTTTATTATATTTTATAGAGCCATGTTACACATGCTTGGTGCTTCAAACTGAGTTATTGTTAAATGTTTTTCTGGATGCAAAGCCATTTGATGCTTGATGCGGATGCCTTAAATACTATAATATTTCTGCATCTATGATCTATGAGCTAAGGAAAAACCAAGGACAATTCCAGAAATGGCAAAGAACATTTAAGAAAAAGATGTACATGAGACGCAATGCTAAGTCCTTGAACCAGGGCCTACAGAAGTTACCAGAAAGTGAATAAAAACAGAATTGTTCTATGAAAATAGTTTAACCAATCACCATCTGTAGATAACAGAGCCTCATACCAGTTTTGGATGTTGTAGAAAAAAGCTTATTGTTTGGTACTGATGCCCTTTCCCCCTCCATACTGTATGCAGACATCGTGCAGCCCCCAGATGGAGCGGCCAACAGAATACAGCACAGCAACTGGCCCCCTCCCTATGACACCCCAAGGCTGTTTCTTACGGCGTCTTTGTGCCTTTAACGAAAAGCAGTCAATTTGATCAAACCTGCCACTTTGTGGAAAACCAATCATCGCGCTTTAGATGAATGTGATGCCACCACACTCACCTTCCTCTGCAGACTCCCCGAATGCTGGCTGAAGACCTGGGGGCCCGGGTGACCAACCTGTGGGAATTTTGATTTGCCTGCTGACCTAACGCCAACGTTCTATTTCAACATTCCCTTCCGGTTTTTCCAGTGGGAGCGCATGAAGTGTGCCAACCGCACGCCGCCCGCCCCTTCCATCAGGTCTCCATCCAGCCCCAGCTCCAGCAAACATCCTCTCCGGCTCTCCGGAGCCCACTCGGGCATGAGGACAGACACCGGAAGGCTTTGGCAGGACACGCCCACTCGTGGAGGGCCCGCCCCTCCTGCCTGCTGCCGCGGCTCTGAAGGGCCCGCACTTACAGGCCTTAAGGCAACCAGGGAACCCGAGCACAGTCCGCACAGTCAAGGCCCATAAAGGTCAGGAAGCCGGGGTGCAGGAGACCTAGCCAGCCACGCAGTCAAGTGCTTCTGCGCAGGCGCGAGGGACCCCGAGGGCACTCTCTGGTAAGTGGAAGAGCAGACTGTGGAGCGCGCGACCTCGGCTGCGAAGAAGCACAGCTTGGGGGGTCGCGCCTCCTCCTCAACCTCTTGGGGTCAAAGTCAGGGTGGAACACACCCGCCTGGACCTGCCGGGTCTGAGCTCTGACGAGGTGCTGCACTTGCACCGATGCCGACGGGAGCCAGGACAAGGGGCTCTGCAGTCAGACAGGTGCCCGGGAGGCCAGGGTCGAGGCCATCCAGTGGCAGGCACGGGGTGGGGGGCGGGGCGGGGGTGGTCAGGGAGAGGAAGCCTCGCGGCGCGGCCCCGGCGTCCAGCGGACGCCCACGAACTGCTTCTGCTCTCGCCACTGCTCTGACCTCTGGGGTCCTTGCTTTTGCTGGTGGTCAGATGTCAAGAATATGGAAGAACTGAGGATTAACAACGTGGCCTTACTAAGCACGCTGATCCCCAATCAGAGGAATCAGACACAAGAAGTGATCCATGTTCTCTGCCTGTAGTTGTTTCCGGGTGGATTATCACGGTTCCAACTCAAAAACGTAGAGAGGCCAGGGAGGGCTTCCTGCACCACGGACACCGATCCTGAGGTTAAGGTACAGTAGGTATGTCTGGCTAAGCAGCGCCGGCAGCAGTAAACCTCCTTAAAGCGCTTCAACAGCTGCTCAGGCAGAGCCGCCGGTCTCTACAGGCGCCCTTCTGAATGAAGGGTCTCATAGATCATGAAGAAACAAACCAGAACTCGGCAACACCATCAGGCATCCAGGGTACTATCCAACGGGTCTCACTCTACTCAAATTCAGCAAAATAATCGACATTTAAAAGAATGTACATGAAAACCAAATTAAAAAAAAAAAAACACAAGAACAACTTTGATTTTCCTCAAATCCGCAGGCCTTGAACCTAGGCGCACAGCACACAAACACCGTATGAAACCAACAGAGAGCTCAATGTCACCTTGGAAAATAAATGTCACTCTGGGGTGACAGTTCTTTATACAAATATTATGCTTCCCCCTAAACCCCTACCACCAAAAAAAGGGGAAAATAATAGAAATCCAAAAATAGAAAACAACATCTTGTTAAATGTAAACTTATCCTCTGGAGTTTTTATATTACATATGCTAGAAACATGCATTTATTTCAGCTCAGATGTAAGAAAATATGTCTATCAGTATTACTTATAAATCAGATTAACCCTCAAGACAACTGACTCACTGTGAGAACATGACTTTAAATTTTAGTAAATTACATCTTTAGCAAAATTATAAATTCTAACCACGAGCAAAATGGGTATGTTATACCCAAGAAGAACTACCTCTACTCTGTAAGCTGCTGCTCATTTATCAGTTTCCTACACTACTGGTGTAAGTTGAGTGCTATGTCAATGAGGAGCTTGGGCATCAGATTTTCCTCAAATGCCCAATGAAATGCCTTTTTCACAAACTAACTCTGCAGATTGAGAGCAAACACGTGAACAGAGAAAAGAGTCAAGGGGGGAGTGATGGCTATTCCACTCAGAGACAGAAAGGGACGGATGACCAAAGGTATCCCCCAAGGGGTCAAGGCACAGAGGAAGAGGGACCTCCCTCCAACTCAGGAACCTGGCTTCTGTGGGTCATGACATGGCTCTCGGGGCTGCTGGGGAGACTTCCCCACAGCCTAAGTCTGTCTTGCCGTGGGCCCTTGGGCAGGAGTCCTGAGGACGGTGCCAGGACCAGGCTCCAGTGTGGCACAATGCTGGGTGAGGGTGATACAGCTCCAGACCCCTAACACAGCCACTCGGGGACTGCTCACCCGATGGTGGGGTGGGGAGGGAAGCACGGGCGCTGACACCACGGGCGGCGGTGGAGGCCTCTGCCCCAGGTCTAGTCAAAGAACCACAGGTTCGCACTGGGATGCTCAGCTTTGAAGGGGACCTCCGCCATGGGCTTACCTCTCTCCCGACTGCCAGATACAGCACAGCCTGGCTTACCCAGAGAACAGCTGGGGTCTTCTGATTAACTCAGTTCCATCAAACTACTCAATGGATAACAGATTCTGAACAAATAGAAAAAAGTGTCTCAAGTTAAATTTTTCATCTATGATTCAGAAGGCACTTCAAAATTCCGGAGGGCCACAGGGTCACTGTCATTAGGTCACCAATCCTCCTGTATAGGACCAATGGAGAAGCTGTAAGAGACAGGGCTATGTTTTTGACCTGATGATGTCCTGGACGTCTTGTACCTGAATCTCTGTTATTAGCTAGTCCGTCAATTACTTTGCAGAGTCAAGCATACAGCACAAAGACACACAGTATGTTTGCATTTTGAATAAATGGGATTTTGCTGTATCATGGCAGTTTATAAAATAGTCTCATGAGTCTGATACTTGACTCTAAGTAAAATCCAAAAATTATAATCGTACATTTAAGAGGTCACAATGTGAGAGGTAAAGTACTCATTGAGTACAGTTTTCTTAATAACCGAATCACCTTGCCAATCTGCACTCAGTATCCATTTAGAAGCACAAAAGTAAGCTACTGGCGCTCAACTGCTACAATGTGCTAGAGTTTAAAGATTCCACTAGATGGAGGAACCAAGGCTCTCAAACCAAACAGCCAATAACCATAAGTGTTTCCTGTTAGACAAGCCAGGACCTGTGGGAGTTGCCCTGAAGGCGGCCTGAGCAATGGAAATGCCTGGTCTCCCCTCTGCTCGCGTCCCCTGCCAGGTAACACCTTACCTTGAGAACACACACAGGCCAGGGCACAAACTGCTTCGGTCACACGTCTGCTGGGGGAGCTAAAATCAAAATCCTATTACCAACGGGCCTGGCGTGGGGTACTCTGAGGTAGTTCCTTAACTCGGGATGCCTGTTACCTAACTCTCTCTTTCAGAATTCCGTACACATGGGAAGTATTAAAATATCCATGCATCGCTTTAATCACAAGTCACTGTAATTGAGTGCAAAATAAAGGAAACTTGAGTTGCTTTATTTAACTTCCAATTTCTGGGAGGCTCAAGAATTATAATTATTCTGGACAACAAAAGGAAATAAGACTGTGCTTACAGATCTTTTTCTGCCATATTCTTTCTGTAGGATTGCTATTTTATTGTTGCCCTTTCTGTTACACGGGATGTACACATCAGGTGTTAAAAGGTACAATACATTCTACGACTGAGCACCACTTTCTGTAACTGAACAGGCAAAGAAATTACACTGAACATCAGCATCTGGCAGTATTTTTCGGAAAAAAAAAGTGACTAAAATGGGTTTAAATTGATTAACACTATTAAATCACATCTAATATTTTGATACTACATGATTCAATACAGCTATACGATACAATTATACAAAATGTGTTAACATCAAAGAATACAACCAAAATTAAGAGAGCAAACAAAACCTATATAACTTTTTTTTTTACAGGAAAATACTTTTGAAGTATGCATGTAACTGCCCATTCTTTTAAAGAAAATCTACTGCAAGCAAAGTTATCAACCTCCAGAAAAATCACACATAGCATTACTAAGCATATCCCCAAAAAGTGTACAATATGCACACTTGGAAAATACAAAATTAAAAAAATTGTAAGCAACAGGTGAGCTTCATATTTATAAGAGTGTGAAAAGAAGTCCCATTTTTAGCACTGTTGTATAAAGAATTGTCTTTTGATGCGAAGTTCATGAATTGTCCTCCTGTTGGGACCACACTTTACAAAAACACCGTGTTTTTGAAACGAGATTACAGAGCAAGATAGAGCATCTTAGCAATGTCATCTTATTAAAGTTTTTTTTTTTTAATTTTTACTACTTTATCAAAACATGTCCCTTGGGTATGTAGGATTCATTTTTAAAATTCTTTTCTAGAAACAATATACAAAGGAGAGGCATATTTATTCCCAATCACACTCCTGGAAGATGCTTCCCAAGGCTGAGAAGGGTCTTCTCTCTTCTTCTCACTGGTTGTTTTTGGCCTTAGCATGTGTTAAGATGTGAGATTTCAGGTTAGTCGACTGAGCAAACTTCTTATTACAACCGTCGAAGGGGCACACATAGGGCCTGTCTCCGGTATGGATTCGCACATGTGTGCGCAAATTGAAGTCCAGTGAAAAGCGTTTCCCGCAGCCTTCGAACGTGCACTGTCGAGGAGAGACCAGAGACAACCCGCTCAGACTCCGACCAGGCCCGGGACGGGGCAGCTCACTGCTCGGGGGGAGAGCAGCCTACCTCTTCTACCTCCCTGCCCAACCCTGCCCTGGGGGGAAGCTGTTGAGATGCATCTAAATCAGGGGGCAGGGAGCTGTAACTCTGCCCGGACAACTCCTAGGACCCACGCAGAGCCCTCATGAATTGTTTAACTACAACGTAAGAGAAACATTCAGCAGAACAGCAAGAATCTTCCTAAATCTTATGTTAGGGTCCTAACATTTGTGTAAATATTTCAAATAATAAGAGACAAACGGTTAGGAAGGTTTCTGGTGTCAAGTATCAAAAAGAACCATGTTAGATTTACCAGCTGCACTGCTGATTTGTTCACTTGTTCATGGGCTTCTAAAAACAAAGCAAAACACTATTTTCAAAGTTACTCTCCTACAGCAAAAATTTTAGAAGTTCCCTGTCAATTAGCAGTTCAATATACTATAAAAAAATAAGTTAACTACAGCAAGTAAACTGCTTTAATCCCACAGTGAAGGCATGAGAACTTCTGTTTTAGACCTGCTCCCCAGCAATCCCGTGTTTCTCCTGACGTCAAGTACACTCCAGAAACACCTCGATACAGCCCGTCTCTGGGACCACACAGATCACACGTGGCGGAGTCGAGAGCTGGGGCAGCCCCCCCGAGGGAGTCACCAGGACCCCGCTGTGGCCTCTCTGGGCGGCGTCTCTCCAGCACGGCTGCCGCCCTGCCTACACCTGCGGGGACAGCGGAGGGGAGGAGGGCTGGCTCTACCTGAAAGGGCTTCTCTCCAGTATGAACCAGTTGGTGTCGTTTTAGCTTTGAGCTCTCGACAAAAGCTTTGCCACACTCTGCACAGACGTGCACTCTGGGGCCGTGGGTGTGCAGGTGTTTCCTCATGGCAGAGTTATCCCTGAACATCTTTGTGCAGCCCTTCGAACAGAGAGAGAAGCTTAGTGGTTCACACTGCAAACTGTTACAAACGATTCTACCGCTTGACAGCCTTCACTGACACAATACAACGACCCTCCCAACCTCCCCACATACATTTTACTTCATATTACAGTAGAAATATTAAATTATTTACGACCAAAAAAACCCCAAAAAACAAAAAAACAGCTGAAAAAGGCCTTAACATGTAATGCAAACTTGTTTTACAGTGAGGAAACTGAGGCTTAGAGATGTCTTTAAGTAGACTTGCCCAAGGTCACGCTACTAGTAGGAGCCAGGCTGGGAGTAGAACCCAGACACCCTGGCTGCCGGCTACACCACGGCCGCCTCACCCGGCTACGCCCCCAGATGAAGTAACAGAAGCACTGAGAGGAACGGAGTTAAGAGGACGGCGGCCCACCACCGCCTCTGGTGGCCCCGTACTCTGCGCCGCAAGAATGGGCTGTTTTCACCTTGACCCCTAGGCTGTTTCCATTCAGAAAATGGAATTGGGAAAAAAAAAATCTTATTGGAAAAGAAGTACAGAGAGAAGCTAGAGGGAAGATGCGCACTTAAGGCACAACTGTTTTCAAATGCTTATTCGTATTTGGCCTCAACAGAAATGCTTCCACATATCAACATTTCCACAGCAAGAACATTAAAATAAAGAGACAAAAAGAATTTATGGGTGCACAGTCATCAGAGGTGAGACCGTGAAAGTAAATTTATCCTTCTCCAATTGTTGTTGTTGTCTTTTTAAATTTTTTTATTCCACTCAAAATCTCTCCCCTCCTGTTTTTCTGTACCACCTACTTGATACTTTATTTTCACCTCCAATTAAGTTTAAAACACACCCAAATCAATATCTCAAAGTACTTTTTAGACTATCATTAAAGACTAATAAATAGCCACATTTGAAAACAATTAAGTACTCCCTAGCAACACACAATCAACAGGGTAAATTAAAATTGTGAAGGAAATGATGAAGTCTTATTAGGGTCACTTCAGCAACATCCAAAATGATTTCCAAATTTCCATAAGGAGCCCACAGTCCCATAAAGGTCCATGGGTGAGGCACAACCCAATGCCTTAAGATTGACTTGTTAACAATCCAAAAAGAATAAAGTCCTAACAGAGTATATTCAGTACACAGTGAAAATAAAAACACTGGCACCCCGCAGTAACCCCATTTAATGGTATTTAAATTTTAAGTGGCCTTTATGGAACAACAAAACGTACATCACAAAATACAGTGTCTTGAATTTAGAAACCGGATTATAGTTCCTCACTGAATCTCAATTATGAAGATGGAAATAAAAAGTGCGATTTCTTACAAGCTCTCTAAAACTTCATTCACAGTAACGAACGCTTTTTCCCCCTAGCATTACTTACTTTATGAGGGCAAGCTATTGTTCTTGGAGCATCATCTTCTTTAATTTTTCTTGGCTTCATTCTTACCAAAGGGGGGGAAAAAAAAGAGAGAGAGGTTTGTAGGAATGGGCAGAGATGTCCGGCATAAATCACAGTCCCTAAAATGCCTTCCCTATAGGTACAAAAACTAAGAGTACAACATGCTTCCGTGAAGGGGAAGGGATGAGAAGACTCACATTCTCCGAGGACCTGCGACTGTGAAGAATTCTCAAGCACAAGCATGACTGAGTGACTGCCTATGGTCTCGTAGCTAATAAGCTGGTGCAGCTTAGGATGGCACTGTGAGCTGTGTGATTTTAGTATCTGCTCTTTTCCCCAAACTCTTTAAAAAATAAAAAAGACCAACAGCCCCCAAACCACAGATGAAACTCCTAGTGGGAGCAAAGTGAAGTAAGCAAAGTGAGGTATCCAAAAGCAGCTGCTGTGATAATAAGGGTGCTTTAAAAAAGGAAGATATGGGAGGGTCTTAAAACTATACATCCTATACAACTGCTTAAAAAAGGGGGGTTGTCCATCTTATACTGACAGAAATGATCTTTGTAATAGACTATTTTTTAAAAAGGGTACAGAAAAGTCCTTTTAAACAGAGAATTATTTATATACATATACGTATAATAGCTCTAGAAGGAAACACAGCAAACTGTGAGTACTGGTTACTCTGGGAGGGGCCCCTAGGGACTGGCGGGAACACCCCCAAACCTCTTCACACTGTTTATTTTTTATCATACTATTAGTTTGGCTGTTGGTGGTGATGGGACGGAGATTATAGCTTCGACCACTTGGGCGGTCAGGGAGAGCCCTGCTTGTGGAGTTACTACCCAGAGCTTGCTTACTTGGTAACTTACCTACCTGCTATTTTCACTGAACCAACCTTTGGTCTTTTGTCAAAACTTTCTCTCCAAAACTCCCTAAAGATCTGTGTGTGGTAGAGGGTGGGAAATTAAGAGTTCCTAGAAAAACTAGAAAAAAAGATTTAAAATCTCTGAAACCGATGCTCTTGACCCTAGTTTTGCCATCTCACACTCCTGTATGAGGATGCGTACTTAATACACAACTAAGCTGATGCTCCCTAAGAGAAGGCTAATTTACCACCACTCTTTCACTATGAGAGATTGCTGCTGTCATCTTTAAGGGAGCAAAGGCCCTAACGGAATCATCCTGCTTCACTCCTGATCTGAGAAAAGGATTCCCTGATGCTCCTTACTTTATAAAACCTGAACTCATGAAATCGCCTCCTTAAACTTTCCACATCCTGGATGAGCAGAGGTGAAACAATTCATCTGGTAGCTATAACTTATCTCCAAGGAGTTTGTTCAAGACAGTACAAATTTCCTACTTGGAATTCTAAGAGAACGTTTTCAGTCTGGTATCCTCCCCAGTCCAACCCTGTAGATACTTGTTCTTTCTTGTACTTGGAAGATTACCACACCAGTGAGCAAACATTTTCTAAGCGCCTGCTGTGTACAGGGCTCTGAACTAGCCTATGTTACCTTAAAGAGAGTTTGGGTCTGAGTTCACAAAATCAGGTACGACAAAAATTTGGTGCCACTGCGCCACCTGGAGGTTATAACAACAGAGTCTGAAAAGTAACTGATTCATACGACAGGGTTCTACTCCAGTCAAATGTTAATAATAAGAACCGTATATTAAGAACCAAGCTTCAATCTTCCCAGTTAAGATGTTTACTCTTTGATGATTCCACTCAAATCCTGTCTTGGCTGTGAAGATAACTACACGATTGTCTTTGTCCAAATCCACAGAATGGTACTAACCTAAAAGGGTGAATCTTACTGTATGCAAATTATCTCAAAAACAAAAAACTCTGACTTTAAAAAGACATTCACTGGGTGGACAGATACGTCATACTGACAACCTTTCCCCTCTTGCACCCGCCTTAGGGCTCGAACATGGGGACAATGGCAGTGAAATGCCTATGCCCGTAGGATAGGTGTGGCCCAGTTACCTACGAGGGTCCCCAGACCTCACAAATTTTCTTAAATTCATTCCTAGGAACCTAAATTTTTTTTATCATGGAAAATTTCAAATACACACAACAGTAAAGAGAACAGTCCTGTGTGCCATTCACCCAACTCTTGATTTATTTTTTAAATGTTATTAAGTGGCGTTTCTTCTTGAAATGTCATTTTTAAAACATGTGCTAATACTTAGCAATTAATTTTAGAATAACAGTTTAAAACACATCTGAGCAAACACCCTTGGACTCAAGGAGGAAGTGGAGGTATTTAATTGCAGCCACTCTTAAGCTCCTGAGCAAATCACTGAGGCAGTATACGCAGGTACCTTTTACATTATATTCGAATGCAAACACTAAAAAGGTCATTTTCCAAACAAGCGTGCCTAGATTGAAAGTGTTCTGTTCTGTGAGTAAAGACTAAAATTAAAATCTTTGTGGCAACAATTGGTACATAAACCTACAAAATAAAATATATAGATATATATTTGAAATCCTAAAAAAGAGAGTAATTTTTTAAAAAGACTAAAATTATATACTACTACTTAGAATACCTTCTTGACCCACCCAAACTAGTCAGTCACAAGTAACCAAGATATGAGTTTCTCACTGACTGAGAAGCTTACAAAGCTCTTGGACCTGGAGATGACGACAAGAGCATTAGCATCATGAACGAGGTGGAATGGGATGTGGGACTGGGCGCTGGCTTCAACCAGCCGCACGACCTTGAGCAAATCACTTAACTTCTCAGCCTCAGTTTCTTATTCTGTAAAAAGGTATTAATTCTACCTATTTAGAGCTGTGAAAATTAAAAGAGATGATGTACGTTAAGCTCTTGAGAAATGATGGCTATTATTACCCTCAACCTGTGCTAAACGGGCCTAGGCAAAACTGAGTTCATTCCTTAAAAAAAACGCCAGTTGTATTTAACAACCCAGAAGGTACTACTGGTGGCTCCAAACCACCATTGCACAGGTAAAGTGGAAAGGCCCCCTCCATGTATTAGAAATTATATGGAGGAGCCAGGTAGGCAACAAAAGTTTCCTGTTCAATTAAAAATAGAGACTACGTGTCCTATGATGTGACTGCTGATTTTACACTCTGCCATTCTGCATACATTGTAACGGTTGGACACCAGTACCACAAACTGCAGGAATTTCCTGGACAATTTTCAGCAGGGTATTGTGTAAACCAGAAGTTCTGACTAAGTTAAATCTGTAAATGTCCCAGAAGCCAAGATGAAACATTTCTGAAGAAGTGATTCTTGAATGAAAATCAGCAGCTTAGCTGACTCGCGACTGGAGCCAGCTGTGCTGACAGGACGGAAGGCCCTGTGTAATGGCGCTGCCACCTGCAGGCACCGTCCACCTCCCTTCCTTGTGTCCCCAAGACAAACGAGCCGAAGTGTGTTGTAGGGGTTCTCTCAGTGTACGTTCACGTGATATTGAGGGGTTTTACGGCATTTCAGCTCCACCATCACACTTTATCTTTGTATCAAACCAGTGAAAAAGCCTCAGGGTGGGTAGTGAACCACAACAACAAACCACCACCAACTTGGGACTGACCTAACCACTTGTTATTCTGATCTTCCTGCACAGAAGGTTTCCAAAGGGCTAAGTTTAGTTAATGAAAATTGCACAAAATTTAATCAGGGGACAGAATTCTCCAGGTCCCACCCACTGACCAATTTTTGAAGTATTTACTAAAAACACATTTCAAGAAAGAACAAAATCGCCATAGTCCCACCTCCGCAATATCATGACTTTATTTCTTATACTTGTTCACACACACTAAGTGATTTACTAAGTGGTCTAGGCTCAGTGCAGCAAGAACCTGAACATTCTTTGGTCAGTTCCAAGTCCAGTCCAGAATCCTACCACCCCAGTACACGGAGGGGAGGGGAAAGCAACTAACATGCCACCTTAAGCTGAGAACTGAGTCACAGAGTGGGGGTGGATGAA
Organism: Hyperoodon ampullatus; assembly: GCF_949752795.1. Lineage (NCBI taxonomy): Eukaryota > Metazoa > Chordata > Mammalia > Artiodactyla > Ziphiidae > Hyperoodon > Hyperoodon ampullatus. Next base: position 175,185,502 of record NC_136916.1, on the reverse strand, counting down.
AAGAGGAGGCCAGGAAAACAAGTTCTGTGCGTTTTTATAAGCCAAGAAGATAAGATATGGCCCCCAACAGTTTGAAACTTGGCACTTCTTTGTCAACCGCTTTGAGACCCAGTCACCATTCTGGGGTCTCTGGAAAGTCCTATTCACAGCTGTTACGTTGTCAAAATGTGAAGCCCTAACAGAATAGGGCATTCCAGGCTCAACTATTTCTCACCACCACTGCCCAATTAAGAGAGATTTATTTGGTTTTACATCATCTTTTCAAGAGATACTATGGAAAATGGGGATGAGAATGAGCCCAACCTCACAACTGCCCAAATCCTGTACCTTTACTTTGTACGTGTTGTCAAGGGGAGCAAGATTACATTCTATTCTGTATACAAAATGAAATCTTTAACAGGCTGATTATAAAAGAAAATAAACACACACTATATTCAGGTAATTACATAAGTAATGCTTACTGAAGAATTTAACTGTGTGCTAGGGATCATATTTCATGCTCTCCAAGTCCAATACAGTAGAGCTTCAGTTACCAAGGAGAGAATTTTCCTAGAGTCATGTCAAATGAGTGTTCTCTCTTTAAATATTGTCAAAATCGGGACTTCCCTGGTGGCGCAGTGGTTGAGAGTCCGCCTGCTGATGCAGGGGACACGGGTTCGGGCCCCGGTCCGGGAAGATCCCACATGCCGTGGAGCGGCTGGGCCCGTGAGCCATGGCCTCTGAGCCTGCGTGTCCAGAGCCTGTGCTCCGCAACGGGAGAGGCCACAACAGTGAGAGGCCCGCGTACCACGGGAAAAAAAAAAAAAAAAAAAAAAAAAAGTCAAAATTATGCCCCATTTTTAGGCCATGGTTTTCTTAACCCTGCCACCCTTGTCACGGACTTTCTGACTATCTTCTCTTCTTTAGAAGACTCTTTCCCATACTACCAAGATCTTCTAGCTTCTTGCTCATTCTATCCACTACTGAATGAAATGGGCTTTTCTTGAAGAAATTCTTACAACCCACTGACTTCCTATTCTAAACTGAACAAGTTTTCCAGCCTGTTGCACAGCAGTCTTCTTGATTTTCTGTTCACTGTATTCTTTAGCAAGTCTTCCCTTTGATGTTCATCCTCATTGTACTGGAGCACACCCTCAAGTAACCTCTTCAGAAAGGATGCATGCAACGTAAAACGAATCCTTAGGTGTCTAAAATTGCCATTGTTTTGTCCTTGTGTTGGACTGATAGCTTTGCTGGATCAAGAATTCTATGTTTACAATAATTTTCCTCAGAAATCTCAGAACACTGCTCCTTTGTCTTCTAATTATCTATTGCTGTTGAAGAAAATTCTCACTCAGGTTTAATTATCATCCTTTTGTAGACCTATCTTTTCTCCCTGGAAGCTTTTAGCGACATGTGCCTGAGTTTAGAGCTGAAACATCCTGGAGTTTCTGTTCAGAGACCTGGGGACAAGCCTTAAGACTGCTGCCCCAATTCTCCAGCGAGGGGAACAACGCTAAGGGTCCCCAGCACCTCATTACTTCCACTGCTCACTACCCACGGGCCCCACCCCTCTGCGAAACTTTGCCTCAGCCCCCTGCTCCTCCACCAGGATTACTTCACAATATAGTATTTCGAGAAATACTTATTCTTCCCTCTCTTGGCCCTTCTGGACACTCTACTGGCTCTTGGAATGCTGTACCTACCTTTTTCTTTTCTCTTCTTTGCGTTTTTGGCCGCACCCCACGGCATGTGGGATCTTATGAGCTCCCTAACCAGGGAGGTGCAGTGGAACCTGTGCCCCCTGCGGTGGAAGCACGGAGTCTTAACCACTGCACTGCCAGGGGAAGTCCCCTGTACTTACTTTCTTGAATCTTCTACCTGTCTGAATGATCCTTTGGCTCTGTCACTGGTTCTGAATACAAGGGCCTTCCCAAGACTTTACTCTTTTCTCTCCAAAACCTCCTACTGCCCCCGCCAAGAGCTTATTTACTGAACACTCTCATGCTCTTAGCCGTCCCCCATCAGATGGCTCTAGCCCTAACTTACTTCCTGAATCCACCTCAAGTCCAGCACGGATGTCTCTTCAGCATCTAAAACCAAACACTGTAGGGTAAGCTGTGACAAAGCGAAAGAGAGGCATGGACATATATACACTACGAAACGTAAGGTAGATAGATAGTGGGAAGCAGCCGCAGAACACAGGGAGATCAGCTCGGTGCTTTGTGACCGCCTGGAGGGGTGGGATGGGGAGGGTGGGAGGGAGGGAGATGCATGAGGGAAGGGATATGGGAACAGATATATATGTATGACTGATTCACTTTGTTATAAAGCAGAAACTAATAAAAAATTAAAAAAAAATAAAATAAAATAAAATAAAACCAAACGCTGCATACTCTGAACCCCAAACCAGCACCCTCTCCCAATTTCCGTCACCTATGGAGCAAAGCTTTTAATGTGCATTAAAAAAAAATTAATGTGCATTTGCCCCTCCCTCTAGACATACAGCCAACCTGTCTCTGTCTTCCACTGTCTCCTGTCATCTCTGTCACATTTACTCACATTTACATAGTCTGAACGCCACCCACCACAATTCTGGCTCAGGCCTTCATGAGCTCTTGTTCAACTGGTCTCTCCCACTTCCTGGGTGTCCCTGCACCCATCCAGCCTGGATACAGCTGAAAAGTAATTCTCTCAAATTAAATCTCTGATCATACAACCCCCTCTCTACTGCTCAAAAACCTTCACCAGCTGTCTACTACATACTAAAGAGCCCGTATCTTGGCCCAGTATTCACAGGCTCTAATGATCTGGTTTACGTTTACCTAAACCCAGTCATTTCCCTGTAAGCACCCTAATTCACAGCCAAACTTGACTACTTCTGTTTTCTGAATATATACTGGATAGTGAATGTGTATTCTGTGTTCATGCTGTTCTGGCATGAAAACCCCATCCACTTGTCAGAACTCTATGTGCTTCAAGGCCCAAATCAAACGCTGCCCCCTCCACAAAGCTCTCCTTGATTCCCGTGTTCCACCTCTCTATCCCTGGGATAGCAGCCCACACCCCAGTAAATCTGAGTACCATAAGGAAGATGTGACTAACTTTAGGAACACATAACAACATTAAACGCAGGTATGGTATTTGGCTCCATCTGTCCAAACACTCTCGACCTCACTGCTAACTACGTACCCTACAGGTTCCATGTTTATTTGTACTCTTGGTGCGGGGGGAGCAGGGTAGTTAACAGTCAATTCACGTATCTGTATTTAAAATACAAAGAGCAATAAAAGCTGGAGCACGGTGTCATTAACAAAAGGATAGGGCCTTACGTTGTTTAAAGCCATGATAAACCAGAAATAAATTAATGTTTATATTCCCTATAACTAGAGTTTCACTGGAAAGGAGAAAAGGGTACAGACCCTTTTATCAAAGCACGATAGTATTCTTATACCCACGTGACATGTGGAGAGACTGAGGCTCCAAATGGCCAGAGGCCGCCCAGCTTGTTTTTGGCAGGCTGGGAGAAACCAGGACACCCCAGGGTCTCCAGCTCTTCCCTACTCTGCTCTCAAGAAAGGGTGGGGGAGAGAAAAGGTGCTCCGCTCTGTTAGACAGGACAGGAGAGCACAAAGGTTTCTTTCTTACTGATTCTGTCTTCGCCTCAATTTCCTGGGCTGTTCCAGGTTCCATTCAACCTCAAGTAGGGAAAAGGAGTATACTTCCTACTCTAGATTTTATTAGTTCATTTCATTTTATTCAAAAATTTACATCTGTGTGGGTTTTCTCAGGCCCTTATAAAAACTGCCAAACTATACTAGAAAATAATGTAAAAAGGGGCCAAGGTTTCTATAGGAATCTGGCTGGTTTCAGGCAAAACAAATAAACAACCATTGGGTTCAGACCTTCCTCCCTGCTCCTAACCTTGGATAGTCAGGCACAGGGTCCTGGCCCTAAATATTTGACCTCTTCCTGTCATGCCAGCTTAAATCAACAACACACCGGGAGCCTAACTGATGACATGCTGAAATCGGAACTGATGAAGTCCTTTCCAGCGGTCAGCTGTAAAAATCCAGTACAGACCCAGGCCTCCAGCAGCTTCAGACCAGGACAATACACGCAAATTTAAAATGTATACAAGGAGGCCAGGAGGCAGGGTAAAGATCCATTTCCAAACAAATTATGTGCAATTTTATTTATTCACAAGCAACAACAATTACAGAATTAAAAAGTAGGTATTTGCTTCATCCTTATTCAAATCTAAAATGGTGCCAGTTATATTCATAACATAGTTACCACTGAAAATAAAAACCAACTGCTTTTGTTTTCAGAAGCTTCCCTAGAGCAAGAATACAAACCACTATTGTAACTTAGGCACCAAAAAACACAGCTGGCAACACTCAAGTACTTTCTTTAACTAAAAGAAAGGAAAAGTTCTTATAACTTACCTAGCAAATTCTGCTAGCTGTTTGGGATCTGAGAGATCAATGCCAGGTATCCCTCCAGGAGGAAGTTTCTTTCCTGTCATATACTCTGAATAATCGGGAGGTGAGTTCTCTCCAATGATCTGTTCTTCAACCACCGTCTCATGGTCAATATCTTTTTTTTCATCTGAAAAACATCGTAAGATGGATCGTCTTAGCTGAGTAAAGAAGTATATGTAAGCAAACACATTTTTAAAACTATAAAAAATGCTTTCCTTAGCAGCTTCTCAAATGGGTGATTTATAGCCATTACCTCTTAACCACCCAGTCTTTCTCCTCAATCTCTTAAACCCCTGTTTCTGCTTGAAGGTCACCAAAGTCAACAACCTTTCCCTCAGTGTTCCTTCTTAGCCTAGTGGGAAGCGTTGGCCATTACTGTCCTCAGCATCCACTTTTCCCAGTTCTACGCCCACTTCTCTAACCGGCGGCTTATTTTCGGCTTCCTTGCTTCTCCTCCTACCACTTCTCAGAGTTCTGCTTTCTGTCCACCACACACACTTCCTGTTAACCAGCAACTCTGCAACGCTGACTCAGATCAGATTTTCTAGCCTTCACCTCTTAGCTAGCCTCTTGCCTACTGCTCCAGCCTCCTCATTCTTCACTCTTCTCCCCTCACTCTTAGCTCCAGCTATATTGGCCTTTTAAGTTCCTCCAAAGTACCATGGCCCATCCACCCTAACCTCATGGCCTTTACCTGTGCAATTTTTATTGACTATGATGTGTACTCATAGCTGTGTGATTTCTGTCACCCACTCCCACTAGACTGTAAACTCCACGAAGACAGGGATTTTTGATCTGTTTTGGTCTGTTTTGATCCCCATGTATCCCTAGAGCCTTGCTCTGAGTCGGCATGTAGGTTGGTCCTCAATAAACATGTGTTCAGGGACTTCCCTGGTGGTCCAGTGGTAAAGAATCCACTTTCCAATGCAGGGGACATGGGTTCAATCCCTGGTTGGGGAACTAAGATCCCACATGCCTCAGGGCAACGAAGCCCATGGACCTCTCAACTACTGACCTTGTGTGCCTCAATGAGAGAGCCCGTGTGCCACAACTAGAGAGGCAAAATCCACATGCCACAACTAGAGAGAAGCCCCCGCATGCCTCAACAAAGACTCCGCGTGCCACAACTGAGACCCGACGCAGCCAAAGAAATAAAAGAAAAATAAATAAGTAAGTAAGTAAGTAAGTGTTCAAAGAATGTAGGAGAGGTCTACTTAAATGTTCTACTACCATCACAAATCCAACAGGTTAAAAAAAAAAAAAAGGGATACTGACCCCCACAATGAGTCTCCTATATTCTAGACACCAAATACTATTGACCATTCTGGGTCCTATGCTGTCTGGTCTCATTTTACCGTATCTAGTATTTTATTTCTCCTTTGCACATGCCCTCTATATTCCAACCAGCCTGTTTTTTTTGTTTTTTTGCAGTACGCGGGCCTTCCACTGCTGTGGCCTCTCCCGCTGCGGAGCACAGGCTCCGGACGCGCAGGCTCAGCGGCCATGGCTCACAGGCCTAGCTGCTCCGCAGCATGTGGGATCTTCCGGGACCGGGGCACGAACCCGTGTCCCCCGCATCGGCAGGCGGACTCTCAACCACTGCGCCACCAGGGAAGCCCCCAACCAGCCTGTTTTTCACACAGGCTAATTCAGAAGTGCTTGGAAGGAAATATTCAGTAAGAATAAGGAGTTCCTCCCTTTGCTCTTTCTCATCACCTCTCTCCAAACCCAGCCTACCCTCTGGAGTCTAGCTCAGATTCTCTAAGGGCTGGCTGATTCCATCGCTCCAACCTCAGATTCTTACCTTTGAATTCCTGGATTATTTCTGAATAATAACATTGATGAACTCTAAATCATGCTGTTTTGAACTTTTGTTGGCCTTGTCTCTCAGACTAGAGTGAAGTGCCCAGAGACCAAAACCAGTCTTCTACTACTTTGGTGACTAAAGCAGAAAATAGAATGCTTCAAAACTCTCAACAGAATGCTTCAAAACTCTCAATGCTAACTGAAAATTTCTGCTTCTCCATCAAATTGCTTCACAATGAAAAGCACAGAATACAACAGTTTTAAACTTTAAATGCTTCTCCTTTCCCACCACTCTTCACTTTAGGGAACTAATTTATAGGTCATTACAAGGAACAACAGAATATAATAGCAGCTGACATGTTATTGCATGTTTCTGGGAAGGCACTGTTTTAATCACTGCACATATTACCCTATGAAGTGGGCAAATTAGCAAGTTCATTTTACAGAAGAGAAAGCTGAGACACAGAGAGGTTAAGTAACTTGCTCAGGGTTAACCAGTCAGTAAGGGACAGGGGTGAACTCTAAGACCTGAGCGCTTTACTGTTAGGCTCAGCCGCCTCTTGTTTGGAACTAGAAAGAACCTGATAATGTAACACAGGTTACCCGTTTACATATGAAGAAGCCTAAGAAAACCTAGCTGGATGCATTAATAAAAAAGCAAAAATACTCTAGACTGGGTGGCTTAAACAGAAATGTATTCCTTACAGTCTGGAGATCAAGGTGCCGCCTGTTGAATCCCTTCTTCCTGGTTCCCAGACATCAGATGTCTTCTTGTTGTATCCTTACATACACACCATTTCTCATCACATTACATAATCTCTGTCTCTTATTATAAGAGCACTAACCCCATCCATGAGGGCTTTATAACCTGATAACTTTCCAAAGGTCCCACCCTCCAAATACCATTGCATCAGGGATTAGGGCTTCAACATATGAATTCTGGGGTGACACAAACTGAAGTCGAATGAGGAAATACTTCTTGAGGATCAGTTCTTAGTTCCAACATTCAAGAACATAAAGTACCCAGAAAACAATCAAATGATTAAGAATTAGAATACATGGGACTTCCTTGGTGGCACAGTGGTTAAGAATCCCCCTGCCAATGCAGGGGACAAGGGTTCAAGCCCTGGTCCGGGAAGATCTCACATGCCACAGAGCAAATAAGCCCACGTGCCACAACTACAGAAGCCCGCGCGCCTAGAGCTTGTGCTCCGCGACAAGAGAAGCCACCGCAACGAGAAGCCCACGCACCGCAACGAAGAGTAGCCCCTGCTCGCTGTAACTAGAGAAAGCCCGCGTGCAGCAATGAAGACCCAATGCAGCCAAAAATAAATAAATAGAATAAATAAATTTATTTAAAAAAACAAAACAAAACAGGTTAGATTCAAGTTTTATTGTGGAGAAGGAATGAACATGGCTGGGTGATCAATCAGACGGGTGGTGGTGGTGGTGGAAGAGGGATGTCAAGTATGCCATCTCAGTTTCTTGTTTGTGTTTCCTGGAGGACAGTGGTGTCATTAGCTAAGATGGAAAACGGAGGAAGAGACAACCTGCAGGAGAGGATCTGGAATCCCACTTTGGTTTGGTTCCACTGGCTAACTGTGCGACACCTAGTGGACAGACCTCAAGGAGGTAAGAAATAGCTACGTACTGGGGATAAAAAGAAATCTAGGTTGGAGAGAAATATAATGGGAATCGCTGGCATACAAACTGCATTTAAAGCTGCAGAAATATATCTATAAAAAAATATAGAAAGAGAAAAGGCTCAGAACCAAAAGCTGTGTAATTCCAATACTGAGAGAATGAGGAGGACTTTGCAAAAGAGACTAAAGAGATATGTTCAGATAGAGAGAAAACTACCTTTGTCTAATGAGAATCTTAATCAGTAACACACCAAGTGAAAGTGGCACACAGTGAAAGCAATCTGTCCTGAAGTACACACAATAAGCGCATGATCTGTACATCATTTTAAAAACCGGAATTAAACTGATTAAAAATCAGTCTGCTTTTGATTATCACTATTATACCTGCACTTCAAAAACAATGTCAATGATACAATATTCTTTCCTTAAATAAATAAATAAACAAACTTTTGTTGATCTAAGTTCTAAATAATTCCTGTGGTTACTGTACGTTTTCATAATATATACTTAAAACTTCATATTATCATCACAGATTTCTTACTTATTCCTTAACAAACACTGTATTTCAACAGCAAAATTTAAGAAAATAAACTATTTATATAGGGGAAAAAATCAAATTTCAAAGAAGACTGCTAGAGAAATGACAAAAGATGCTAGGATCTATTGCCAGAAGAAATAAAAAATGTCCGCCTCATTTTCACCAAGAACTGCACACATATTAAAGCAACACATCAAATTATGTCACTGTTTGCTATAATTTGTCCATTTTATCTGATTTTTTTTTTTTTTTTTTTTTTTTTTTGCGGTACGCGGGCCTCTCACTGTTGTGGCCTCTCCCGTTGCGGAGCACAGGCTCCGGACGCGCAGGCTCAGCGGCCATGGCTCACGGGCCCAGCCGCTCCGCGGCATGTGGGATCTTCCCGGACCGGGGCACGAACCCGTGTCCCCTGCATTGGCAGGTGGACTCTCAACCACTGTGCCACCAGGGAAGCCCTATCTGATTTTTGCAAAGAAAATCTTCAGAAGTTTTTGCCCAATAGAAATTTATGATGCACTAAAAGACAAATAACTGCATTTACAGACCATATGTACATAAGCTTCCCTCTTTGTTCAAAAAATGTAAGTGAGAAGTATTAATTCATTTTTTCTTTTTGTACAATTTTATTTTAAAATGTTTTACTATTATAATATGTATTCAAATACAGATTTTCACTGCCTGCAGTGGCCATTATTATATTCCTTCCATTTCAGAATTACTACTGAAATAAGATAGAGGATGAAGGTGTTAACTGATCAGCTCTGATTATCAATTTTCTTATATGTGTTACTGAGTTCTAGTGACTGGCAACGGAGTAATTATCAAATACACATCAAGGGACTTCCCTGGTGGCGCAGTGGTTAAGAATCCACCTGCCAATGCAGGGGACACAGGTTCAAGCCCTGGTCTGGGAAGATCCCACATGCTGCGGAGCAACTAAGCCCGTGTGCCACAACTACTGAGCCTGCGCTCTAGAGCCTGCAAGCCACAACTACTGAAGCCCCGAGCGCCTAGAGCCTGTGCTCTGCAACAAGAGAAGCCACCGCAATGAGAAGCCTGCACACCGCAACCAAGAGTAGCCCCCGCTAGCTGCAACTGGAGAAAGCCCGTGCACAGCAATGAAGACCCATGCAGCCAAAAATAAATAAAATAAATTAAAAACAAACAAATACACCTCAAAGTAAAGCATGTTCATGAAGCAAAGTATCTAAATTTGCTTTAAAATCTGTTTTGTATATTCTTCTCTCGAGTTTTCCTTCAGGATAGGACTTAGTTAATTATCTCATTGTTTCAAGGGGACAGGGTTAATCCACATTAGAAGTGTCACCAAAATCAGTTTCTATAGTCCTGAAACTAACATAACATAGTAAATCAACTATACTCCAAAACAAACAAAAAATCGGTTTCTATAATCAATGTGACTTAAACTTATAATTGTGATTATACAACATAACTGGACAGAGCAAATGAAAACCAAATCTCAGAATTCCTGTTTGGAAAAAGCTGAGAAAACAAGTCACTGATTCAAAGAAGTAGGGTGGTAGGAAAACTGTAATATTGAGGAAACTTCTAGTCAAAAGTGTGGATTAGATGATTCCCGTGCTCACTAACACTAGGCTAGAGGCAAATGACCTACAACAACCAGGCCTAAGATGGAAGGTGTTGGAAAAACAAACTCTAGCCAATACCATCCAGGAATGGGGTGGCACACTGAGTTGTTTCAGCAGGACAATCTATTCATTCACATTTAAAAAACATTCTTTTTTCTGTACATGGAACTATTCAAAAGGTTAAAAAGGTACATAAATAAGTCCCTGTCTCTTAGCTATTCAGTTTCTAAGTTACCAAAGCTATAGCCACTCTCAGTCATTTGAGAGGCAAAGCAAAGAGACTCAAAACATTTACAGTCAAAAAGAAATGACTAAGGAACTAAACTAAACGTAAAGGCTGGGCGCACTCTACAGGCCTAGAAAACAGGTTCACAAGTGGAGCTTCACATGCCCTCCATGCTCCCACCAAACTGGTTTGCTTGCAATGTTATTCAATGTCCGATAAAAGGTATGTGAATAAACACAACGCTCCTTCCCTTCTTGCCCACCTCTCATCCCCCATCTGGGCTTTCCAAAGCCCCGATCAAGATCTCTTTCCTTCAAGAGGCCTCTCATTGCTATCACTGACCCTTCTTTGGTTTCCTTACTTATTATAGGGTAGACCACCTATCATACATAAGGCTGAAACAAGGTAACACATTAAATGGGAACCATGGTGTCTGGAAAAGAGGTGTGCAAAAACACCTTTATTCCAAAAAAACAAACAAAAAACCTTTATTCCACTTTGCCCTCCCTCCTGGGCCTAAGGGGAAGAGTAGGTTCTATGCTTATGGTTTTTAAAGAATGTTGAACTTTTAAAAACTATAGTAAGCAAGTAAAGAATCACCTTCAACTAGGTTACATTTAAGTCTTTTGGCTGCTCCAAGACACTACATGAAATCTGACACTATACTAGCTGGAATCTGTGCATTACTATCACTCAGTGGGCCCCTTATATAGAAAACAGTTTATTTTAGAATTCAGTCCTAAGAAAAGTTTGATTCCCTTAGAAGTTTTTCTATCTTAGAATCTGCTAACAGTAGTATAGTTTCCTTATTTATCTTGATTGCCAGGAAGCTCATTAGGGTTGACCCTAATGCTTCCTTTTTTTCTGTGATCCTGATTTTCACCAATTTACATATTTTTTTTACCTACTTCCCATTTATTTGTGGGTTGGCTAGATTTTGTTTCTCCACACCTTCCATCTTAGGCCATTAACTTTGGTCTGACATTCTAGGTAACTTTTGACCAAAATGACATTATCTACTCACCACCGCCATCAAGCCAAACCTTCATCGAAATGGGGGAGAGCTAATACTTGAGATTCATTGCTAAGCAACAGACAAAAATCAGACATAGGCTGTTTCCACTCTTCCCCACTAACAGAGACCTTAGGAAGGGATACTATCATTTACTGAGTACCTGTTTCATGCCAGCAACTGTCACATTCCTCAATTCAAACAAAACCTTTATGGTATTAACCTCAAGTTTCTGGTTGAAGAAATCAAGCCTCAGAAATGCCAAGTAGTGGGACTTCCGTGGTGGTCCAGTGGTTAAGACTCCGCGCTTCCACTGCAGGGGGTGCGGTTTCCACCAGAGGTCGGGGAACTAAGATCCCACATGCTGCATGGCGTGGCCGGGGCAGGGGAGAAATGCCAAGTAGTGTATCTAAAGAGGCAAAGTGGTAGACCCAGGATGTGAATCTAGAACTGACTGAAGTCCATGCTTTGTCTAAAAAAGGAATGCTTCTCCACCCTCTCCCCACACTCACTACCCCTTTTCTGAAAGTAGTAATAGGTAGGAGTGGCATTCTGGACTCTAGGCTAGGATTCTGCCTTAGAGCACAATTCCATGCACTCATTCACTCAGTTATGTACTGAGAATCTTCTATGTGCCTTACCATCGTAAGGCTGCAGGGTTACAGCCCAGGACTTACACTCTAGAGGAAGTAGACAGACAAGCAGCAAGTTAAAAGATAAAAGCAAGACCATTTCAGACGGTGCTACAAAGAAAGTAAAACAGGGCTGAGAGAGAACGATGGCGAGGGGGGTGCTAATTTGAAAGGAGGAAAGGGTGGGCCTCCCAGAGCCGAGACTTGGAAAACAGCCGGCACGAAGAAGGTGAACATCTGGGGCCAGAGCACTGGAAGCAGAGGTAAGAATAAGTGCAAAGGACCAAGTTCAAGAAACTAAAAGAAGGCTGGGAAGGCTGGAGCATAATGGGAGCATAGGGACAAGGAAGGAAGTCAGGAAGGAAAGCAGGGGCCAAATCATGTGTGGCCTGGCAGGTTATGAGAAGCTTGGATTTTACTGAATGCAACAGTATGTCTCTGGGATGATGATGATGATGATGATGATGTGTGTGTGTGTGTGTGGAGATATAAAACATAAAATTTACCATTCTAATAACCATTTTTAAACTTACAGTTCAGTGGTATCAAGTATATCCACACTGCTGTGCTTGAGGGATTTTTAGGCAAGGGAGTGAATTCACACAATTCAAGCCTTAGAATGTAATTCAGAAAGGAATAGTGTGTGTGTGATCCAGTCAGATCCCCAGAAGTAAAATCCAGCAGTCTGTATTCAATCCTTGTCAAGAATCTATAAAAACGTAGTTAGTATAATAACCATATGTATTACTACAAATTACAATTGAGTTATCAACAAGATAAAAAATTAAAAACCAACTTTCAATTTGGAGTCATGGCAGCAGCTTCTATTTTTGGGGGGGTGCTTAAAATCTAGAAGACAAAAAGGGGAAAGAAGGGGGCAGAGTTGAGCACCGTAAAAGGAGAAACACACTTCGGAGTGTTTTTAAGAGTGTGATACTCTGTGAGACGCTAGAAATTCTACCTGAAGTTTATGGCTCTCCTAGGAGAGGAGACAGGGTCCGGACACCACAGAACAGCCTCCAGCACAACAGTGCCTCTTTCCCTGCCCCTCAGCTCTTATATTTGAGGGGAATGACTTACACAAGAAAGAAAAGAGCCCATCACAACCATTTACATTAAAGTTTATTCATATCTGAAACAACACTGTAAGACTAAATAAAGTAACTGAATAGTTACTATGAATTTTACTCAAAAGAGTTCCTATTATCTCACCAGATCATGTTAAAATTGGGTAGTTTTCTTTAAGAAATTGAGTGTACTGCTTCCTTTTGTCACATAAGAATTCAGAAAGGAGTAGAATTTCTTTGCTGTAAAGGAAATGAAAAATGCCTTTTGGGGTCCCCCTACTCCAACAAGTCATTTTACAAAGATCCCAAGGTCAGAAGTTAAGATATGCCAAAGGTCAGATCACTGGTCAGTGCCCTCTAAAGGAAAATTTGACGCTGCTACCAATAAGATTCCCAGAAACCACTGGGCTTGCTGTTACTGATAATTAATCACAAAGTTAAACAGAATGGGACCTACTAACCCAAGACACCTAGGACTAGGAAATGGCTCCTCTCCTGACCTGTGAAGTCTACCATAAATAGGAAGGCACAACCTTACAAAACAGAGTCAACTAACTTCCAAGACCTGCCCACCATCTTCCTAATAGTCTGCTAACAGTAATGACATGAATGTTTTCTTCAACATCCAGGTAGTGTTTCTGATGCCAAATTTTGAAAATACAGGGCTTCCCTGGTGGCGCAGTGGTTGGGAGTCCGCCTGCCGATGCAGGGGACACGGGTTCGTGCCCCGGTCTGGGAAGATCCCACATGCCGCGGAGCGGCTGGGCCCGTGAGCCATGGCCACTGAGCCTGTGCTCCGGAGCCTGTGCTCCGCAGGGGGAGAGGCCACAACAGTGAGAGGCCCGCCTACCGCAAAAAAAAAAAAAAAAAAAAAAGAAAATACAATGTTTGCGCGTTTATCCAATAATACGATAGGACACAACTCACTGGTAAATGTTCAGGTTTAAAAATTATAAAAAGTTTTCACTTTTGTTCACTCTTCCCATGGGAAGTAGTGAGAGCAGTTTATAAATTGGCCACCTAGAAAGAGAAGGTCATGATGACAAAAGAATGTGGATCTTAGGAAATGTTCGTTCTTGATAATTGTTTTTGCTAATAACCTGTTGTGGGCCCTGAATTTCCCAGCCTTAAAACAAACTGATTGGACTTCCCTGGTGGCGCAGTGGTTTAGAATCCGCCTGCCAATGCAGGGGACACAGGTTCAATCCCTGGTCAGGGAAGATCCCACATGCCGCGGAGCAACCAGGCCCGTGCGGCACAACTACTGAAGCCCGAGCACCTAGACCCCGTGCTCTGTAATGAGAAGCCCGCGCTCACCGCAACTAGAGAAAGCCCACGCGCAGCAACGAAGACCCGACGCAGCCAAAATAACTTTTTAAATAAATAAATAAATAAATAAATAAATAAATAAATAAATAAATAAATAAATAAAACTGATCTCACTAAAGCAGGCATCAAAACAAATAGAAAGGCTTTTTGGAAATATCAACCCAGGAGTCTGGCATACTTTAAAAAATCATTATTCATTCTCTTCCAAGAGCCTAAAATGCTAGTTGTAGGTAGGTCAGGAGCCGTGGCCTCTTCTGACACGGATTTTTCTTTTCCTACTGGGGGAGACAGCTGTTGACTGGGGGTGGTGGGGAGGGAGGGTTAATAACTGGGAGACGCAATCTGACAGCACCGAGGCTTATCAGTAAGCCAGGCTTCCAGAGCTACCAGGTTAGGCATTGGGCTCTATGACTTAGGCTGCCCTATGTAGGTCATGGGGTTGACATGATTACTTTGGAGGGTTTCTTGGGCTTGGCTCCATGGGAATTTACATTTATGGCATCTCTCCTTAGTGATAAAGAGCATGGTAAAAAAGGAAAAATAGCGAATGGAATGGTCAGGATTAGTAAGTTTTGGCAAGCCTGAACCTTCTGAATATATAAAAGTGAGAAAAAATTTAATACTTTTTGACTTTCTTTCAATTTGCTGATTCTAATGTCAATGGCTTTCTGCTCTGAGATGTTTTACTCGATCTAGCACAAAGCACTTCTATATTTGGTCTAACCGAAGATAGTTAAAATACCAACAGCCTCGAGTGAAGGTCACAAATTCTAACTACCCGAAACCTCAAGATTTGAAAGCCTTCTTAGATTTCTCTCAAAACTAAACGTTTTAAATACTCAGCTCTTATTGTTAGCTTTCCTACTCGACCCAGTGATTTAGTTAAGTGGTTTAGTTTTTAGTAAGTTCTACAAAAGAGGATGTCGCTCCCAAACTATAGTGATGAACATCTAGGGAAAAAAAATACATAATACTATGCCCTAAATATGGCAATAATGAAATGTTCATTAATTACATGCCAGGAAAAAAAAGCAAAAACAAACATGGGCCTTAAAGCAAAGGATTAAAACTATTCAAAACACAGTTAAACCGTGATTAAATATTAAAACATAGTCAGCCTTAACTAGACCTTACTTTTCTCATCTGCAAAAATAAGCAGCTCCTGCTGTTTTATCTCTACAATGGCATATTACTCAGCCGTAAAAAGGAATGAAGTACATTCTACACCTTGGATGAAATCCTGAAAACAGACTAAGCCAGACACAAAAGGCAACATATTATATGATTCCATGCAAACGAAATGTCCAGAATAGACAAATCCAGGGAAAAAGTGAGATTAGTGGTTGCCAAGGGCTGGGGGTGGTGGGGAATAACAGTTATGGGGTTTCTTTCTGGGATGATAAAAAGGTTCTGGAATTAGATAGTGGTGATGATTGCACAAACTGGTGAATACAGTAAAAACCACCGAAATGTGCACGTGGGAATTATGTCAATAAAAAGAAAAGAAAAAAAGCAGATCTCTAGGGACTCTTTCAGATCTATAACTACTCTACTACAGAACTACTAGATCCCCTTTCTGCTGTTCCATTCAAAAGATACCAACCATACATGCCAGACAACTATTTAAAGAAATGGACAAAAATACCCCGAAACTGTACAACCCTATAGCAACCACTTGCACAGAGAAAAAATAATGACTTTTAAGCTAACCTGATACGTACCACTTCAAGTAAAGCCTACATCACCAAGTTTTCTGAGTATGGAGAAGTGGGTTAACAATTTGGTAAGATCAAATGCAGAATATATAAAATACCCTGGGGCTTCCCTGGTGGCGCAGTGGTTGAGAGTCCGCCTGCCGATGCAGGGAACACAGGTTCGTGCCCCGGTCCGGGAAGATCCCACATGCCGCAGAGCAGCTGGGCCCGTGAGCCATGGACGCTGAGCTTGAGCGTCCGGAGCCTGTGCTCCGCAACGGGAGAGGCCACAACAGTGAGAGTCCCGCGTACCCCCCAAAAAAAAACCCCAAACCCTGGTTTTCTTAATTACTTTAAAGTCAACATGACCATACAGTGAGAAAAAGTAAATATAGCTTTATGTGGTTAATGTATCTTTACCTAAATATCTAATTTCAAACGATATCCCGAATTCAGCAAACTCATCAATAACCAACACCCCCTCCCTTATTCCATTCCGATTAATAATGGGAAAACATGGCTTTTAGTTCCAGCATGATCACTGTGCAATCATTCTGCGCTAGCAGAATGCATACAGAAGGGATCTTTTGATAACCTTTTAAGTACTCAAATATATGTTTCACTGAAACCTATAGCCCCTGCTAAACTCAAAGTACTGACAGTTCTACCAGGCCCTCCGAAATCCAGAACAGCAGCGCTGTCAGCACTTGCTATTACATTTTGACAGAACCTCCGCTCCTTTGCTCAGTCCTGAGTCACAGATCCATCCACCTTTAGTTACCTCCGCCTGGGGCTTTCGGTAGATACGATACAACCAGACCAGCTTCTCAGTCCAGACTTTTCGCCTATTTCATTCGTTCCTGAGAATGTTAACAATGCTTCAATACTCAACGTTCACCGCATTTTGAGGCTCCATCCAATTGTGAAAATTTATTAGAGCTGGCGTAAAAGATTCTACCACTAAAATCTAATTATCACAGGTACTAGGTTAACTAGTTATGGCAGGATTATTCTCAGTCTATTTACTATTCCAACAATTTAACAAGATAGCCTTTGGATAAAATAATAGGATAAGGACTTGAAAACACCAGTTACGAAGTAAAAACAAAAGGATTTACATATGCGGATAAGGCTCTTCTGCCCCAGATATTTTTTCTGGCCCTCGTTCAAAGCAGTACTAAAACAGTAGAAAGACCCTTTCCAGAATCCTTCTTTTCACGGGAAAAATAAGGAGTTTTCTATCAAGTAAAAAGCATCTGGCAACTTTACTCGATTTGATCAATTTAGTGGCAAACGTTCCTAGCTGTGTAACTAACCAGCCTTCCTGCAAAGAGCCAAATACTTAAAGCAAAGAAAACTCCCCCAAACGCCCAGGACTAAGAACAATCTACAAAAAGCCGCGGCCCCTCTCACTAGGCGCCGCGGGGGGAGCAGAGGCGAGGCCCTCGCCGCAACGGTGACAGGCCCCGCCGACGCCGAGCCCGCACACACGCGAGCTCGACGTGCCGCCCAAGTCCCGCCCCGCCGAGGCGAGGCGAGGCGAGCGCGGCCGCGGGCAAGCTCCGGCCTGCACGCCGGGCGGGCGCCCCCGCCCCCCTCGGAAGGCGCCTCCCGGGAGCAGTTGAGGCTCCGGGAAGGGGCGGGGGCGGAGCCGGGGCAGCGACGCCCCCCAGAGGAAGGCCGGGGAAAGGCGGCGGCCCGGCCCGGGCGCGAGGTCCAGGCCGCGCAGCCCCGCCAACGCCCTCCCGCGCCCCCGAGCCTCGCGGGGAAACGGCCTCGCGGCCGGCCTGCCGGGGGCCGCGGACAACGGGCCTCGGGCCGGCTGTTGGCCGAGCACGCCCCGCCCCGCCCCGCCCGAGGAAACTACGCCATTGCGGCCTAGCGGGCGGCGCCGCGCCTCCGCCGCCATCTTCGCCGCGCCGCCGCCCGCCGCCCCCGCCGCGGCCCGCCATCTTTTGGGGCCGCCATACTTGCCCCGCGAAGAAGATGGCGGCGCCCATCACACACATAAAACATGGCTTCCCTTCAAAACAAAAACATCCCGGGGGCCGGCGCGCGCCGGCGCTCACCTGAGGACCACATGGTGACCGAGAACTCGCCCTCCAGGGTCTTGATCTGCACCTGCTTCTGCTCCCACTTCTTGTTGCCCGCGTCCGCGCCGCCCGCCGCCCCGGCCCCGCCGCCGAGGTAGCCCTTCTTGCCGCTCTTCTTGCCGCCGCCCTTCTTGACGCGGCCGCCGCCCGACGACGACGAGCCGCCGCCGCCGCTCTTGCCCGCCGCCGCCACGGTGACCAGCGTCTGCTCAATGTAGTCGTCGTCGCCGCCGGCCGGCGCGGGCACCGGGATGAGGATCTGGTCCTCGAAGCCGTCCTCGGCGCGCAGCCCGTCCGAGTCGTCGCCGCCCACCACCTCCTCGCGCGTCTGCACCAGGATCACCTCCTGGTGGTGGTGCACCTGGGTCGGGTCGTCGGTGACGAGCGGCTGCAGCGCGATCATGGGCGGGTGGTGATGGTGGTGGTGGTGGTGGTGGTGGCCGCCCGCGTGCCCGTGGCCGCCCCCGCCGCCGTGGTCGCCGCCGCCGCCGTCCTCGTCGTCGTCGTCGTCCTCCTCCTCCTCGCCCACCACCGTGGTCTCGATGGTCTCCACCGGGATGGTCTCCACCTCGATCTCGTGCAGCTCCACGATCTCGGCCGGCATCTCCGAGCCGTCCGTGGCGATGTAGAGGGTGTCGCCCGAGGCCATGACTGAGGGCTCGGCCGCCACGGCCGCGGCGGCCTCAGCTCCGGGGCTGCGGGCAGGCGGGCGAGGAGGCAGCCGGCCGTGGGGAAGGAAGGCAGAGGGAGGAAGGCGGCGGGCGGGCGGGGGGAGAGGGGGCGGGCGGCGGGGGGAAGGGGCGGGCGCGGCGGCGGCGGGCTTCCCCGCCTCCTCGCCTCGGTGCGCCCCGCGCTTGCTCGGCCGCTGCTCGCCCCGGCGCCCCGCCGCGCCTCGGCCGCCCGCTTTGGCCGCGCCTCCTCCCGCCCTCCGGGCCGGCGCTCCGCTTTCCCCTTCCTCCTGCGCCTCCGCCTCCTTCCACACAAATACCAACTCCTCACCCCGAGCCCAGATCTCGCCGCCGCCGCCGCCGCCACACTCCGCTCAGGCTCGGCCTCGCGAGACTTCCGTGCAGCCTCGGCCCGCCCCGCCTCGCTCCTACTTGCCTGCTCGCCCTCTCGCTCCTCCTCCTCTGCCAATCGATCTGCCCGTTCGCCGCCGAGGCCCCGCCCACTCAACCCGGGCTCCTCCCGGATTGGGGCCGCCGGGACGGCCTCCGCGCGCTCTGGCTGGCCGCTGCGCGTGACGTCAGCGCGCCGCAGCCGCCGCCGCCGCCGCCGCGAGTCGCTCGGCCCCCCGCCCTTCGGGGTGCCACAGCTGCGGAGCCCGCCGCCCCGGACCCGGGCCGCACTCGGGAGCGGGGCGTCGACGCTGCAGCCGCCGCCTTGGAGCCGGTGAGCCGTCCGCGCGGCCCCAGGTGCCGCGGGGGAGGGGGCCTGCGGGGCAGGGCGGGGCCGGCCGAGCGCAGGGTCCCGGCCGGTGGGCGGCCCGGGGGCCGCGAGGGGGAGCGGGTGGCGCGCGCGGGGCGGTCCCGGCGCCCCAATAAAGTCTGTTTTGACGAGAAACGGTTGTGCCTTCTTTTTCGTGTCGGGCGGCGTTCGCTCTTGACGCCTAGCTTCGGGCGGGCGATGGCGGCCGACTGAGGGAGGAGGGCCAGGCGAACAAAGGAGGGTGGGCGGGCGGGCAGCGGAGGGAAGCGTCCTCCGGCGGCCACGGGTCGGCATATATCGCCGCGAGCACCCCGTCCCCGCTCCCCGCTGGGTCCGGGACTGAGCGCAGGTGGGCTGCACGCGGGGCGGGGCGGGCGGGCGGAAGCGGCGCGCGGAGCCCCCAGGTCCACCGTTGGGAGGATGTCCGTTATCCTTTTGTGACCCGCGGAAACCTGAGACGAAGCCGTTGGGTGCCTGCTTCCCCATAGGTCTTAGAACAGCAGGGTCCCGGCCGCTGGTCTGGTAGCTTGGCTTTTTGTGGCTTTCGAAAATTTCCTTCTGAGCTTCCCTTTCTTCGCTCTCCAGCCAATCATTGTTTCCCTCGACCACCGTCTTCACCTCTTTCTCACTTGCATAGACGCTCCTCCTAATGCCCACCAGGCTTTGCATTTGTTTCCTCGTTGAAAATTCCACAATTTTCTCGCACTGTTCTCCTTTATACCTGCAGCAGAGCCTATATTTTTCCTGGCACGAATTAGCGGCAATTAACCCTTCCTGAATAGTTAGCTATGTTGCAGCGAAGTGGTTTTGCCCTTATTCATTGTTTTGGTCGACCTGACTTTGAGTTTGAAGCAATAGAAATAAAAACTGGTTTTTAAGAAAGAAAATCATGTGAAAGTGAGAAGCTGGGAAGGTGTGTCTTTGTTGTACCCGTTTGGCCAATTTAACGGCTGAGTGAATTTCTCAAACGTGTGTATTCACAACGTTTAGCTTTGTCTTTTGGAACAGTGTTCTTGCAGGTGAACACCGTGATTATTCTGAACTGTAATATATACATTAATCTTAGATCCAACTTATTAAAGCAAGCAGGTGTCTTTGTTGAGAACCTTTAGAGAAAGAGGTTTGTGTATTCTGATTAAAAAGTGGTTTTGTCAATCTCATTTAGTCCCTACTTATTTTTCAACGGCATTGGACTTGATATTTGAGGATGTTGGCATAGGGAGTGAAAAATTAGATCATTGTCTCTTTGAATTTGAGTTTTAAATCCTGAGTAATTCCCATTGGAGTGCTGCACCCACACAGTTTGACAAAGTCAAGTCTGTTGAAATAAGTCATTTTTGGCTTCATAGCTTATAAATTCTGCATAAATATTTCACAAATGAAAACGAGTTGTGGGAGAATTTTTATGTGGCTTAATTAATTTCACTTTCCCCACTCTCTAGTAATTGATGGGAGGATGTCTTTGCAAGTAGTTGATACTTCCCCATAGATACAAGAGAAATGGGGGAAGTACCCAGTTAGGCAGCCTAGCTCCTGATTCATAGGGCTACAGACTGCACAGTCAAGTGGAGAAAGCTGAAAAGGGTTTATCTGTCAGGAAGGGTGGTAGGTGGGAGAAAGCACTGAGATGGTCCAGCTATTCACCTGCTGCATGAAGAGCTTTTAAAAATTGCCCCAGAGCAGGTGACCTGTTAGATAGGTCTTGAGTTTTCCATGGTGG
Organism: Hyperoodon ampullatus; assembly: GCF_949752795.1. Classification (NCBI taxonomy): domain Eukaryota; kingdom Metazoa; phylum Chordata; class Mammalia; order Artiodactyla; family Ziphiidae; genus Hyperoodon; species Hyperoodon ampullatus. Next base: position 175,164,241 of record NC_136916.1, on the reverse strand, counting down.
GAGAGATTCTTGTCTTCTGTTTTTTAGCTATGGAGTACCTTATGAATAGGCATGCAAAAACACGATGCTGTATTTGCTCTAGCTTGCTTGCATTTGCTGCTAAAGGTGAAAATCCATTTAAAAGGGCAGGTTAAAGTGCAGTTCCAGAGCCATGGGCCTCTAAAGGTAGGGATAATTTCATTGCTTTTATCCTGTTCTGTTTGGGCAGAGTAAACTGGGCCAATGAACCTTCCCTCTGAACTTCTAGAGTCCTTTTGTCTTGGCAGCAAGAAAATTGACTGACCCCACTTAATTAAACTGGGTATTTTACAGCCATGTTTGTGTGCTTTTATCCTTCCAACTGAGGGCAAAGACCACGGGTGGGTCCGTCTACAGCCTAATGCCTTGTACATGGAATGATTGTTGGTTGGTTGGTTCATCAAAAAATGAAGGCACCATGTCAAAGAGGACTTCTGTGTGAAACTGCTCGGCCATTTTAGGTGTCTCAAAAGCTCCAGCAAGACTTCCAGTCCACCGTGGAAATGAATGTCAACAACTATAGAAAAAAGTAGAAGGTTGGAAGAATCCTAAGAGTTCTGTAAAGTTTCTAGAATCTTTGAGAAGTCAGAGCTCACTAATGGCTGAGGAGATGTGACACATATCCTGCAAGGAGTGTGTCCCTTGACAGCACAGGACAAAGGTGTGGACTGTTACCCACAGCTCTTTGGATGGCTTCTCCCTCATTCCTAATGGTTCCATTCCGGAAACCTCCATTAAATTTCCACCTCAGCTTTAAGACCATGTGGTTTAGGAAGGGACATGTGTGGAGAGGAGGGGAGAGGGTGGGAGTGGGTGGAGGAATAAAGGATGTGAATTGAGAGACACCTAGTATCTCTTTCTCTCCTTTTTTCAGAATATCTTCTCATTAATTATAGGGAGGCTAGCGATGAAATCTGATTCGTGTGTGTGTGTGTGTGTGTGTGTGTGTGTGTGTGTGTGTTACGCGGGCCTTTCACTGTTGTGGCCTCTCCCATTGCGGAGCACAGGCTCCAGACGCGCAGGTCCCATGGCTCACGGGCCCAGCCGCTCCGCGGCATGTGGCATCTTCCCGGACCGGGGCACGAACCCGTGTCGCCTTCATCGGCAGGCGGACTCTCAACCACTGCGCCACCAGGGAAGCCCTCTACCTTATTTTTATTTCTAACAGATCGGAAACGATTCAGGCAGTGAACTCATGCTAAGTAATTTCCCGTACCGTGAACTAGTTTGGCTGTCTCATTAAATTGCTTTTTGGTTAGTTCTAATGTCTAGTTCTTTTAGAGTTACTTCTAGCAGGTAGTTGGTGCTGTGCATCGGTTACTGTATGGAGAATATTAGCCCAGTCTCTATTTTGCAGTTAAGGAAACCAGCTGAGAGAGGAGCTGTTGAAGGTCACATTGAAGCGTAGTGATGGGGCTGCAGCTAGAGCTTTGCCTTTTGTTAGGCTGAAAACCTTTTTACATTTGCTGGTCGGACCCTGTTCCAGATCCATGCTGAGTTTCCAATAAAACATGTAGAAAAATCAGGATGAAAATTTGTGTTTCTGCATCTAAATTAGTTACCCCTAGTTTGGATCAATACAAGTTAATTGAAAAACCATAGGTGTGTACACATTTTCCTAATCATCTAAAATATAGTATGTTCTTGATTGTGGAATTTTTGAAACCTTGGTTCTTCAGGGGATACTCCTCCCTTCCCCCAAAATCAATGCATACATTAGATTTGGAGCTTAAATTGTGGTGAAATACCTTAACCATACAAGTCTGTAAACCTAACACCATTTCTGCAACGTTTTATGTCCTTCGCTTTTATAGGGTCCTAGTCAAACTCTTTTTCTGAGGCCAAGTGGTTTAGTACAGTAGATGAATCTGGTTATTGCCCATAAATCTAAGGAAAGTTGAGCTCTCTAGTGATAAATTCGCCTTGTTTTTCTCTACTTTGCTCGTTGTGTGCCCCTCCAAAGTAGAAGCTAAATCAACTTCTTTGTACTTCAGTTGCGCCTGCCACCTGCCCATCCAAATGAATGTCACCCGTGTGATTGAACAGAATGAATGGAAAGTTCTGTCTCAATCCGCGGTACCTTGTTTCACGGCATACTTACTGCAGCGCAGAAATACAGGAAGCCGAGCCACTGCTGCATCAGTGTGTGAGGCCGGTCAGTGCTGGAGCTCTGTGAGAGTGGGCTGGACACGCAGCCTCTGTTAGGGATTTTCTCCGTTTGCTAAGGAGGAGTGACAGGCGGATTAGGTGAGCCCAACTGTTCATCCCTGTTTGTCAAGCACCTGCTCTGCGAGGCTGGAGAATACAGCCATGAACGAGACAATGCGCCCAGACGGGAGACAGGCCATGACCAGAGAGCTCAGAGATACGGGTCTCGCTTCCACTTGGCAGTCCTGGCAAGAAGTGGAGAGTCTGGGGACAAGTGGACCTAGCCCAAGCTAGTCAGATACAGCCCTTCCTGAGGAGGGGACATTTCACCTGGGACTTGAGAGTTAAATAAACCACCAAGTGCCAAGGCCAGTGCTTGGCTGCAAACCAGCTTTTTTTTTTTTTTCCTGAAATGTTAATTTCTATGTGAAAAGGAAGTAGGTAAAATAAATTAAGTGATAAATATGTAAATATTTGCTATAAGCCCATAGCACTCAGTGTAAAAGGGCTATTTTTGCCTCGGAAACTCATCAGATTAGCAAATTAATCCACCACAACTGCTATTGAGATGCCTGAGGTTTTCTCAGTACTTGGTTACTGACATCATGTCCTATTTTTTTTTTTCTTTTTTGTTTTTTATGAGCCATTCCTTGTTCAAAGTTCCCACTTGAACTTGGGGATTAATAATGGAAATGGTCTTGGAGTTCCAGGCCTTGGAAGGTAGACCAGCTACAAAGGTACTTAGGGAGGCAGAACTGATGAGTGGCAGCAGCAGTGTCATCCAAACAGGTCGGGGCCTGGCTGTGCCCTTTGTCATCCAGGTGACATCCACAAGGTCTTGTAGCCTCTCGGCTCTTCATTCCCTCGGCTTCAAAACGGGCCTAACGGTGCGAGTCTACAGGCTTATAGGAATCAGCCGTGGTGGTAAGTAAAGTGTGTGAAGGCTGGATGCTCCCCAGGACTGATTATATTTCCTTCTTACCATCTCGCTCCAGGTGAGCCAGCCTCTGCCACTCACCTCTCAGTTTCTGTGCTGGTTTTAGGGCTCATCCTTATAGGCCGGACCCAGTGCTTACTTGGTTTCTTAGAGCAGATAAGAATTCATTTGCTAGCCAGACTTTTCTTAAAGAGATTTGTCATATCAGTGGTAAGTTTTGAATCTCCCCGAGCTAGGTGGATTACTGTCTACTAAAAGTAGGCTAAACAACTGCTTTTGTGTTTTCTGTGTCAATCAGAACTCAACTTCTCAACACTGGAGCTCTTTTTGGAAGTGGGTCGACATTGGGATCCATCTGCTCGTGTCTTACTGGTCACTTTTCCCCTTGTGACACAGAGGTGCTTTGGCCGGAAAGGGTAGACCCAGGAAGACTTGGCAAGGGTCGTCACGGTGGGGTCAACAGCTGCCACTCAGGGAAACGGCAGCCCAGAGGTGGCAGACAGAAGAGGATGAGCATCGGTCTCCTCTGTACACGTCCCAGTACAGGGTTGCCAGCAAACTTCCTTAGCGCTCGTGTACGGTTTTTTTTTTTTTGCGGTACGTGGGCCTCTCACTGCTGTGGCCTCTCCCGTTGCGGAGCACAGGCTCCAGACGCACAGGCCCAGCGGTCATGGCTCATGGGCCTAGCCACTCCGCGGCATGTGGGATCTTCCTGGACCGGGGCACGAACCCGTGTCTCCTGCATTGGCAGGCGGACTCTCAACCACTGCGCCACCAGGGAAGCCCTCATGTACCGTTTTAATTTGGGGATTTAAAGGGTGGGTGCAAAGGAAGAACTATCATATTCTAAACCGTGCCATCCTCTTATTCCCTAAGGGATGGATTGGGAGTGTCCTTGCACTGTTTTGCGTAAACAGCGGTGTCATTGCAGCAAGAATGGATTGCCTGGATCTTTTCCTAGTGGCTGGCTGACCAAATCATACCAAAGGCAGTGCTGACTGACATGGTTGGAGGCTAAAGCCATCACCCCACAATGCCCCTCTCTACCATCTCCTCACTGTCTCCCGTGCTCATCGAAGACCTGGCGCTTAAACTTACGTAATGTCTTTCTCTCAAACCTAAGCCATACCAGCCCCTGGGTCATCTGAGTCACTGCAGCCTCTTTATATTGGCTTCCGAAACTCCAGCTACCTTCATTCCCACCTCTTTGGCTGCCATATCCTGGTCCTTGTCATTCCTAGGAGCAGTGCCATATTTGGAATCTTCTTTTGTTTGTTTTTGGCTGCGCTGTGCAACATGCGGGATCTTAGTTCCCTGACCAGGGATCGAACCCACGCCCCCTGCATTGGGAGCACAGAGTCTTAACCACTGGATCGCCAGGGAAGTCCCACATCTGGAACATTAAACTCCCAATCTCCTATCCTCTCCAGCTCTCACACCATCTTTCCTGTGATCCCTTTATTTCAGCCTCAAACCTTCAATTTTCTAATCCCTCTTTCCTTCCCAGACCAGAACTCCACAATTGACTACCAACATCCTCAGCTTCCCGCACTGCTTATGGCTGATAAAACGTCACCCTTGGGTCGACTCACTTTTGTCTGTATACTTCTGAGATCCTGGGATCTACTGGAAGAAACGCCCCTTGTGTATGTAGATTTCTGCAGTGACGTATGGTCCCCAGCATCACGTAAGTGATGTCATTTGACATTTCTTTTCACTTGTCCCGACTCAGCCCCCCTCCACCATTTTGCTCAGCAGATCCTTTAAATTACTTGCCTCAAAGTTCATAAGACATCTGCTTGTGTCCTTCTCCCCGTCCCCACTGCAGTAGCCCGCTTCCAGTGCCTCCTGCTTCAAGGAAGTTGGAAGGGTCAGAATTCATCCCCTCAGACGCCAGCTGTCCCTTTGCGGCCGCTCCCGGATGAGCCTGTGTCCTGTCTCTACCTGTGTTCCCTCCTCCCCTTCCTCTCGGGCTCCGTGCCATCACTTGGCGTCTCTCGTCTGTCCCTGGCTCTTTTCTCGTCCCTGGCTCTTCTGCCGTTTGTCCCTGGCTCTCTTTCTTTGGATTAAGTCTCTCCTGGTCTTTATTTTTTATTATTGTTATTATTTAATATATTTATTTTTGGCTGCGTTGGGTCTTCGTTGCTGCATGCGTGCTTTCTCTAGTTGCAGCGAGCGGGGGCTGCTCTTTGTTGCGGTGCGCGGGCTTCTCATTGCGGTGGCTTCTCTTGTTGCAGAGCACAGACTCTAGGTGCGCGGGCTTCAGTAGTTGTGGCACGTGGACTCAATAGTTGTGGCGCACAGGCTTAGTTTGCTCCGTGGCATGTGGGATCCTCCCGGACCAGGGCTCATCCCCTGCCTTGGCAGGCGGATTCTTAACCACTGCACCACCAGGGAAGTCCCTCTCCTGGTCTTCAGAAACAAGGCTCTCTCTTGACCCTGTGTCTCCTTGTAGCCGTTGCCCATCTCCTTCCATTCCCAGCTAAGCCTCCTGAGACCAGGTCTGTGTTGAGAGTCTCTGCTCCATCTGTTGAGCCGCAGGTACCGTGTCCTCACCTGCTGTGGTGCCCTGCCCAGGTGAGGCTTTTCTGACCTCTTTTTCTCGTCCTCTCTTGCACTTGATGTGGCTGGCTGCTCGGTGCCCGGATTCCTTCCTTAGCTGTGCTGTCCGTCTGCTGTCCATCTTCTCGCTTCTGACTTTTCCTCCTCTTGGCCCTCTTCTGCATGCTGTCCTGCGTCACTTCATCCATCCCTGTGGCCTTAACAGCCATCTGCGTGCTGAGCAGTCTTAGCTTCTGTCTCTAGTCTGGATTCTCCACAGAGCTCTAGACCCACATCCACTGTCCCCACTCAGTGTCCCACAGGGTCTCCCTAACAACCTCCTTGCCCTCTTCCTCTCGGGCACCTACCCTCTCACCAGTCACACCCAGTTGCCTGGGGCCGAAATCTGGAAATCATCTGACTCCTCTGGCTCCGTAATCCCCCGTGTGTAGCCACCAAGTCCTCCTAAATAATTTTCAAACCAACTTTCCTCCATTCCTGCTCTTACTGTCTTGGTGCAGGCCTTGGCTCTCTCTCACCTAAACCTTTGGCAACCAGCTGCTCTACCTGCCTCGAGCCCTCTCTGTTCCCAAGGCTTTCCTGGGTTTTTCTAACATGCAGATGGGACCACATTACTCCAGTTCAAACTCAGGATGGAGCTGCTCCTCAGCCAGGCATTCCTAAACCTCCTGGCCTGTCCCGGATACATGCACCACAAGAGTTCACACCTTTGTTTTCAGACTGTTCCTTTTCCTCTGCCTAGGAGATCCTTTCTCACCTCCTTCAACCTTATTCCTCTTCCAAAACAGCTCAGATGACCTCTCTAGGAAGCCTTCCTTGGAAGGGAATTTCCATAGCATTCTGCCCAAATTGCTGTCATTGCCTTCACATTATAATGAAAATGGCTGTTAATGTTTCTGCTCATCCACAAAACTGCATATGCTTTGAGGGCAGGGTGTTTCTCGTCTGCCCAATGCAGGACATGCGGTCCGCCCTGTCAGAGCAGAAGTGCCCAGTGATGCTCCTCCCTGTGTCCTCCACCCCTGCTGCACGTGGAATAAAGTCCCGAATCCTTGGCTGGGCTTGAAGGAAGCATGGCATAGCAGAAAAATAAATAGGAGTTTTGATCAGACAGACCCAGTTTTGAACGTTTGCTCCACTCTTTATCAGCTAAGTGATCTCAGGTGAGTTTGTTGACCTCTCTGGGCCAGTTTCTTTTTTTTGGTTTTTCAAATAAACAAGTCTTCCTTGTTTATTTGAAATTCAGATTTAACTGGCTGTCCTGTGTTTTGTCTGGCAAGCTCACCTTGGAATAATGCCCCAATTTTCAGTCCTCTTCTTTTTCCTCCCTCTACTCACATTTCTTTCTCTCTTTTTTTTTTTTTGGCCGGGTCACGTGGCTGGTGGGATCTCAGTTCCCCGACCAGGGACTGAACCTGGGCCCCGGCAGTGAAAGCCCGGAATCCTAACCACTAGGCCACCAGGAAACCCCCTCTGGGCCAGTTTCTTTCTTTTTTTTTTTTTTTTTTTTGCGGTACGCGGGCCTCTCGCTGCTGTGGCCTCTCCCGTTGCGGAGCACAGGCTCCGGACGCGCAGGCTCAGCGGCCACGGCTCACAGGCCTAGCCGCTCCGCGGCATGTGGGATCTTCCCGGACCGGGGCATGAACCCGGGTCCCCTGCATCAGCAGGTGGACTCTCAACCACTGCGCCACCAGGGAAGCCCTGGGCCAGTTTCTTGATCTGTAAAATCAGAATATTACTATTCAAGATTGTTGTAACGTTTGATAGAAATAATACACACAGTGCTCCTGGCATGTAATAGGTACGAAATAAATTCCCTCACCTCTTCCTGGTTTTCCCCCTCCCTCCTGCGGCTGCCCGGCACCACCACCCCGCCCCACCGCAGTTCCGCCTCACGGAAGCGTCATTGTTGGTGAATCTGCCCCTTTATTTTACGCCTTTGTTCATCCTCCCGTTCTTTAAGGAATGCCTTCCTCACGTCTACCAGCCTCGCTGCTCAGTCCGAGCCTGCCTCGAGGCATCCTAGAGCCTCCAGTTGCAAGTAACGCCCTCCCTGGTCTTCTGTTTCCCCGGAGCATGTAAAATTCCCAACTTGCTAAGCAGTTAGCTTTTACTTTAATTACTTGTAGATAGTTCCTGAGTTGGAAGCTTCCGGAAGATAAGGATGTTTCTTCTGCTTTCTCGTAGCTGTTCATCCATCTGAGTTACTCAGGGCCTGGAACACCCTAAGTGTTAAATAAATGGTGGTGTACTTTGATGAGGGTTGGTGGGGACAGGAAAATGCTGCTTCATGGGCTAAGCAGCGTGGCAGAGTCTTAAAGTAATCAGACTCTGGGAACCCTGAATTTAACTTACTCGTCCTTAAGATGTTTTGAGTAGTATGAATTTCCACGTGTGCGAGCAAATAAACAAGTGTCTGGAAATTAGACATAATTCTAGGAAATTCAAACAGTGAAAACTGGTTTATAATGTGAAACAAGTAAAGAATATTGCTTGTCCCAAACTACATGAAAGTGTATATTTAATTATTTCTCAAAAGCGTCTTCAAAAATGAAACCCTTTAAGGAGACTGTGCTTTGGAAAAACGGTCTTATTTTGACCTGCACAAAGCCCACACAGTCTTTCCTCCAGCCCTCTCAAAGCAAACGTTTTACTACAAGCAAACCCCCAGTGCAACTGCCACAACAAAGGGGGAGTCCACGTAGAAAGGCCATTTCCTGTTGAAGTAAATGCCTTATTGATTCATGTATTAATCCAGTGGTAAGCAGGTAACAATGCTGCTTGTGTTACAGGCAGGTAGAGGTGTTTTACAGATCTGCTCACACACATCTCTCCAGCCATGAAGTGGCAGTTTCCCTTGGACGCTTACTCATCCCTTCCGCCCCCCCACCCCAAACCATTGAATTCTAGATGCAAAGCCTACTCGATGAAAGACTACAGTCTGTCAGCTTCTGGCTTCCACCTGTAGCGGGCCTGGCCATGTTCAGCTGTGACTTCATGGTGTCAAGGTTCACTAGAACTCATCCCTTTCAGTGTTCAGAGCTGCAAACCAGCCACTGCTTGCTTTCACATGTATATAGCTTTTATTTATTTTTTTTGTTTTTTGTTTTTTGTGGTACGTGGGCCTCTCACCGTTGCAGCCTCTCCCATTGCGGAGCACAGGCTCCAGACGCGCAGGCTCAGCGGCCATGGCTCACGGGCCCAGCCGCTCCACGGCATGCGGGATCCTCCCGGACCGGGGCACAAACCCCTGTCCCCTGCATCGGCTCTCAACCACTGTGCCACCAGGGAAGCCCTGTATGTAGCTTTTAAATCGCCTTTCCCCGTCCTCTGTGCAAACCGTTGCTTTTTTTAGGATACACATTTAGTGACTTACCTGTTACATACCAAATGTAATATGTGAATCTTCATCTTATTGGCTGTGTCTGTCATAGGAGCCTATGGAGACGGCAGGTGTCTTGACTGTCGTCCATCACGTTATTCCACCAGCTCGATGTTAGCTGCTGACTCTCACATAGCCTTTATGTAAGCTGGGGTTGTACATCAGAAATCCCTTCTAGAAACAGCCTCGAGGAGTGGTTGCACGTTACTGTATGTCACGCGGATGTACGTGTGTGCATTTGTTTAGCAGAATACATCAGGTCCCTGTGGCGTCCACTCTGGTGTCTGGCCAGCATCCAGTGCTCCCTCCTTACAGAGCCCCATATTTTTCTTCGGGTAGCAGGTAGAAATCTCCTCCTTCGGGAAGAGGGTGGAACTATCTTAGCTCGGGGGATAAATCATGATTGGCTAAACAGCGAAGGCAGTCCTTTTTAAAAATTTTTTTTATTTTTGGGCCACGCCACATGGCTTGCGGGATCTGCGATCCCCGACCAGGGATCAAACCCAGATCCCCAGCAGTGGAAGCACAGTGTCCTAACTGCTGGACCGCCAGGAAGTCCCTTCCCCCCCCCGCCCCCACCCAAGGCAGTCTTACTTCCTTTAGCCAGTGATGGATGTGAAAAGGAGTTGGGGAGAATGTGACCCAGTTCTGGCCAGTGAAATATTAAGGAAAATATATGTTACTACAGAGGCTTCCCTTCCCTAATAAGAAGATAAAGCCCCAAGAGAAGACAGCCCCTCTTCTTCCTTCCTGCCCAGAAACCGGCGTGATGACGAGGACTGTGGTGTTGTCTTGTGACTGTGTGGAAAGGCGAAGGCAATTGCAGAGTCGGGTCAGGCACTGTGGAGCCATGAACCCGCTGCTCCCACTGGGCTTCTCACGTAAACTCTTGTCCTGGGGTGCGAGGAACTTGCAGGGGCCCATTCTTGACCTACTGCCACAGGGGAGACTGTAAGTTGTTCCCTTGGGGAACGAGAGACCAGGGAATGGGATGGAGGGGAAGGGGCATTGAAGGGGGTGTTACCGTTCTGCGTGTCTAAAGTGTTGTCTCTTGGTAATTTTATGGTGCATCCATCTGGAATCCACGGGATAGATTTTATGTGTAATGATTTTTAATTTTGTAAACGTTTTTAATATGAAAAAATGCCACGATACAATAATAAGCAACAATGTAGCACATTTATGTATATATTAATAATCCCAACTCTTTTGAGGGAAAGGTATAGGAAAAGTGGAAAGTAAACATGTCAAAACAGTGTCGTTTGCTTCCGGGAGCTAGGATTTTGAGCAGTTGGGGTTTTTGTGGTGGTTTTTTGTTTGTTTATATTTGTGTGCAGTTATCACACATGTATTTTTACTTTTAGATTTTTTTATTGTGGTAAAAGACATAAAATTTACCATCATAATCATGTTTAAGTGTGCAGTTCATTGGTGTTAAGTATGTTTGTATTGTCGTACATCCATCACCACCGTCCATCCCCGGAACTCTTCATCTTGTCAAACTGAAACTGTTACTGCTGAACTGTAACTCCCCACCTGCCACTCCCTGCAGCCTCTGGCACTCACCATTCACTTTCTGTCTCTGTGAATTTGACTGTTCTAGGTACCTCACTCATATAAGTAAATCATGCAGTGTTTGTCCTTTTATGTCTGGCTTATTTCACTTAACAAAATATCCTCAATATTCATCCATGTCATAACGTATGTCAGAATTTCCTTCCTTGTTAAGGCCAGATAATGGTCCTTCGTATGTATATATCACATTTTGCTAATCCACTCGTCCCTCAGTGGACACCTGGGTTGTTTCCACATTTTAGGTGTTGTGAATAATGCTGCTGTGAACATGGGTGTACAAATAAACAAGTATTTTATAAATTTTTTTTAAGTAGCAAATGAAGAAAAGCTTGTGGAAGCCAAATTATCTATATTAAATTTGTGCTTTTTTTCATCATTTCCCATTTTGTATCAGATCTTTTGGATACTTTAGACAACTGTACCATTTCCTTATCAGAAGGAAGAATGGTGGCTGAGAGCTTTCTGCCCATTTAAAAACCTAAGAGTAGGGGCTTCCCTGGTGGCGCAGTGGTTGGGAGTCCGCCTGCCAATGCAGGGGACACGGGTTCGTGCCCCGGTCCGGGAAGACCCCACATGCCACGGAGTGGCTAGGCCCGTGAGCCATGGCCGCTGAGCCTGCACGTCCGGAGCCTGTGCTCCACAACGGGAGAGGCCACAACAGTGAGAGGCCCACGTACAGGAAAAAAAAAAACCTAAGAGTAGTGAAGTGGTTAACCATTTTCAAGCGTTCTACCTACCTCCCCCCTTCCCTCGTAGTTAAAGAGTAGGTTATTTGACTTCTTACCACCTGAGAATGCTCCCCTAGTACCTGTCGGCCCCCCACCTCTGAGACCATCCCTAGAGAGCCGCTCACTGTGCCCACAGCCCTGGGTATTCCTCCAGCACTCAGAAGGTGTAGTGGCGTCCTCAGTTTCCCCAGCGAACTACACAGAAAGTGAGAGCAGCGAGTTCAAGTCACTAGATTAGCTGCTCCCACGTGGCAGCCACCCCTCTAGGCACCCAGGGGTCAGCGAAGAACAGGCCCACCGGGTGCCAGACGGCCTTCAGAGAACCTGTTGCTTCAGGTGGAAGAGGCAGTGTCAGAATCCACTAACTTGGTGGGCGTCGTGGAATTTGAGCCCAGAGGGGAGTTTCCTGGTGGCCTAGTGGTTAGGATTTGATGTTTTCACTGCCGTGGCCTGGGTTCAGTCCCTGGTTGGGGAACTGAGTTCCTGCAAGCTGCGCAGCATGGCCTAAAAAAAAAAAAGAATTTGCATCCAGAGCCCCTAGACCTGATTTCGTCCAGCCACGTGAGACACTTAGGCAAGGCGTTCAGGCGGTAGGTTGAGCTGAAAGGGCCTTTCCCGCTCTCCTCCTGCTTGACGGCTATCGTCTGCGAGCTCTGATCATCCAGGCAGACCCACGTCAGCTCTTTGGCCCTCACCTCCTCTCACAAGCCTCCTGTCAGCCCTCCTCCTTCCTCCTTTGCAAGATGTCACTTGCGGCCACACCGGGTGTGCCTTGTCCCTCCCTGCCTTTCCCTCCTTCTGGAAGGTCTTCCTCCCCAGGCTCCACCTCTGCCCGCTGGATCCTTCAACTTCCGCCTCAAAGGCCACCTCCTCAGCATTCCAGCCGGACAGGGCAGCAGCCCTCCCTGTTTGAGCAACCTCTGTTCTCTGATCGGTGCGCCGTCTGTGTTCCGAGTGGCAGCAGGCTTGCGGTTGTGCTCGTGTGTATATGTTGGCGGCTTCTCTCTCCCCTCTGTCGTCCCCATCCTCTCCCCCCGCCCCCAGATATAGACCTACAGATAATCTTTATGTTATATGAGCATGAAGAAAGGAACGGGAATGTACCGACTCTTTAGTTAGTAATGGTCACCTTAGGCGAGGCAAGGGAGAATGTAAAGAATTGAAAACAAGCTTATCTACTGAACTCTGAGCAAGTGCGGGAAATCAGCTGGAAGGAGGCAGGCAGCGCACATCTGGGTCACTAGGAAGCAGGTTGAGGATCGCATCAAGGCTCTTCCCGCTGGTTATGGGTTACGTCAGCGACTCGCGGCAGAGGAGCTGGAGCCTGCTTCCAGAAGCACGGCGTATTTTTACATCCCTGGTGAACTAAATAGAGTTCTTATTTATGGGAGAACAGGCGCAGTCGCCCTCTCATCACCCGGGCCTCACGCTATGTGGGGCTGCGGCCCTGTCGCCCACCGCTTCCCCCTCTGCACCCGGCTCTCTCTCCTCTCGATTCTCTCCTTTCTGCACCTTGTCTCCCTGGCTTCTTCCCGGGCTTTCCTCTCCTCCTCTGTTGTTTTCCCTTTTCCTGTCCCCTATGTCATCCTTCCCTCCCCGGCTTCACTGGCTCCTCCCTTTCCAGTATAAAGTTAATGTATATGCTTCACGCTTGTTCTATTTATTGGCTGTGGCTTCGTGTGTTATTAATAGAGCAATAGATAAGTTATGGTTTGGAGCTTCTTTTCCCCTAGAAAAATTCCAGCCCAAGTTACTTTTTCAGTCAATGGGCTTTAATTGATTTTTCTCCCCCATCAATGATCTACAGAAAAGCTCCCCACTGCCCTGTGAAATACAGGCCTGGGAAGGAGGCCCAGAGACTCAGCTCTGTGGGAGCTGAACTCTGGCCCTCTCCGGCCCCCCAGCTCCACACTTTCCCCGCCGCCCACCCACTGCACCGACCAAAACCTGGGAACAGGCCTTCTCCCTCCCCATCCAGTCCCTGGACCAGCAGCGTCGGGTCCTTGGGGAGTTTTTCTCCCTCTGCCTCCTGGGAAGGAGGATGGGCTGGGCACCTTCTTCCCAGCTCTGCTTCCCAGACTCCCTGGTCCCTGGGGTTCTGGGTGAAAATTGGGTTTCTTCGATCAGATACTCAATTTTGGAAGGCTGAAATAAAGTGTCAGCTTTGCCCTGTACAGGCATAGGCAGCGTGTAAATGACAGGCTGAATTTAAAGCAGGAGGTGGCAGTGCAGTTAGTTCATTCCTTCATTAGTTTGTTCATTGGTCCTACCCCGTCTCTGACGCTGAGAGCTGTTTTGCGTTGGGAATTGGAAAGACAGAGGCTTTGGAGGGAAATCACTTCCAGTCCAGTTCCCATATTAAGCACCCCTCCGTGCAAGGCTTCCCAGTACTTGGTTTTCTGGCGAGAAAGATCACAGAGATGCCAGCGCATCCACGGCTGTACCTCCAGCCGTCACCCTGCTTTCTGATCCCTGGGTCAACTCCCTGCTACACACCTTTGAATTCGGCAATCCCGGTGGTGGCCTTCCTGGTCTGGGCCCTTGTTCGTGGTTCAGCCATTCCTGGATCTCTGGCCCATTGTTTTCAGCCCATCCAGTGATTTTGTAAATTAATTCCCTGTGTTAACCCCTGTCGGTTTAAAATATAACCAATGCAGGGGTTCCCTGGTGGTGCAGCGGTTAAGAATCCGCCTGCCGATGCGGGGGACACGAGTTCGAGCCCTGGTCCAGGAAGATCCCACATGCCGCGGAGCAACTAAGCCTGTGCGCCACAACTACTGAGCCTGCACTCTAGAGCCCACGAGCCACAACTACTGAAGCCCGTGCACCTAGAGCCCATGCTCTGCAACAAGAGAAACCCCCTGCACTGCAGTGAAGAGTAGCCCCCGTTCACCGCAACTAGAGAAAGCCCGCATGCAGCAACAAAGACCCAATGCAGCCAAAAATAAATAAATTTATTTTTAAAATAAATAAATAAAATAAGAAATATAACCACTGCAGAGAGAGAGCCTGCTAAGGACTAAATGTTTCCCCAAGCAAAATTCATGTGTTGAAATCCAGTCTCCAATGTGATGGTATCAATTAAGAGGTGGGACTTTTGGGAGGTGATTAGGTCTCGAGACTGGAGCCCTTGTGAATGGGATTAGTGCCCTAATGGACCCCAGAGAGCTCCTGTCCTCCTCTGCCCTGAGAGGACACAGTGAGGCAACGGGCATCTGCAGCCAGGAAGAGACCTCTCACCAGGACCCGACCGTGCTGGCACCCTGACCTCAGGCTTCCAGCCTCCAGAACTGTGGGAAATAATATCTGTTGTTTATAAGCCACCCGGCCTATGGTACTGTGTTACAGCAGCCTGGCCAAGACAGAGACGTCTCTCACCATCCGCACTGGGCAGCAACCCCTCCCCATTATTCCTTCTCCCTTCCCCTGCAGCATCGTGGCGTGTAGTTCCGTACTGCCTTGGGTACCTGTTGTTTCTCTCTCCTCCTTCCATTGTTAGCAAGCAGCTAGTTTCCCAGGCCTTGCACAGAGAGGTGCTTAATATGGGATCTGGACTAAAGTGACCCCCTTCCCAGAGCCTCTGTCTTTCTGATTCCCAATGCAACACCGGTCAGGGAAGGCATAGAACTAACTAGCTGTCACTTCCTGCTTTAAACTCAGCCTATCATTTACACACTGCCTATACCTGGGGGTGGTTTAACACCTGGCCGGGCCCCTGCCCTTAAACCTAGTTGCTGGTTGGTTTTAACAGAGCTCTGATCCCAAAACCCATCAAGGAATTCTAGCAGGACCTGGGTCACGGGTGTGGCTCTGTCCTCAGGGCAGGTTCTGGCCTACCTCAGGGACAAAGAAACTCCTCTGCCTTAAATGAGGCTGGAATCTGTATCAGCTCAAAAGTTGTAAAACAAATACGAGCTATTTCTGGAGTGGAACAACTGCCTCGGGATCCAGGTGAGGTGAGGAAGCCGCCTGGATTTGCAGGAGGCAGTTGGGGCACACAGGACGGAGGTGCCTTTCTGGAGCTACAGTAGGCCGGCCGGCCCTTTCAGTGGGGATCTGCACTGTCGGGGCTTCCAAACGACCTTAAAGCTTTCCGAGTTAACTGGGGCAAAAGGGTGTGAAGGCAAGGGGAGAGGAGGCCGAGCAGCCCGTGCTTGTGTGGGCTCGTGGGTTCGAGTGGCTTTGGACTGCGACACAAGCCTGACCCCGCCTTACCTCATGGTTGTGGAGGGAAACGCCGCAGGAGCCACTAAGTGCGAGCCGTGGGAAGCCCTGCATCTGCTGTGCTTTTTTTTTTTTTTAATTGAACTAAAAAATAATCTCTCTATACAGTATAAACTTTTCTTCTTTTTTTTTTTTTTTTTTGCCCGCGCCTTGCGGCTGGCAGGATCTTAGTTCCCCGACCAGGGATCAAACCCCGGGCCCAATATAAACTATTAATAGATACCCAAATACAATATGGTTTTTCAAATGAAATCATGTGTATAGCATTGTATTCATAAAGTACACTAATCAAAAGCTATACAACATTAACAGCAAATCCAAATCCAAATGGAGATATTCCTCTGAATTACACATTTCATCGAGCGTCAGAAACCACCAGTCTTTTAGTCCTTGTGCATTATTCTGTACCTGCATTCTCTGCATGGGATTGGATCCCTGGATTTTATTTCATTTTCTGTGGGACATTCTCCACAGATGTGTGTCATCATCTGCTGCTTTGGGAGTTGCACGTCCTTCTGGGTGTCCATTGTTGTCCCTACACAGCACGGAGAAACTTGTCTACGCCTCCAAACAGATTCCCGCTCACTGCTGTGTCCTGCTGGGCTTTGACCGTGGATGAGCTGGACTTCTCCAGTGCCTGCCTGCTCCAGCTTGACAATTCTTTGCTTCTGTGGCTGCGTCCTAAATGCAACCCAAGCTGGACACTGACTAGGAAGAACAGGGCCACCCTTGCTTCTTTACTAGCTGTGTGACCTTGGACAGGTGACCTAACGTCTCTGAGCCACAGTGGGGAAACAGGCCTGGCTTTCAGGGCACTTGTAAGAATGAGGTGAGGTTCTGTATGTAAAGCAGCTTAGCTTGGCGCCAGGGGAAGGAAGGGGCGGGCCCTAGCCCACAGTCAGAGACCTGGGTTCTATTTATCTCTGCCAACTCCATGTGACCTTGGGTAAGTCAGTCCCCTCTGGGTTGAAATGGACTTATTTTGTGATATCTGTGAAAAATACCCCCCAAAAAGTCACAACATGGCCCATTTCGCTAGTTTCTACATGGCCTTTTATCTGTAACTTGCAGTAGCATCCAGGGGCTCAGGACCCAGGGTGGGGAGACTGCAGACCAAGGAGCGCTCCTCAGCAGGACCAGGGTGGGGGCTCCTAGATGGGGCCTCTGTGGTGGGATCAGCTGGTTGTGGAGGCCATCCTCATGGAAGACAGCCACCAGCCTGGAGGCTTGTCATTAACTTACCCAGGAGCTCATGAGCCCAGAGGCCAGGGGCCACCTCTCTTTCGCCCTGTGCCTTGCCAAGTCGGCCAGAGCACAGGAAATGCAGGAAATGGCAGTTGATCCAGACAGACGGGAGTGACGGTGGGCAGGCGGGCAGCTGCGCTGAAGCCAGGTCTAGCCCAGGGCCAGCAGGTGTGTGAGCAGGTGCTGTGCTGTAGCCAGGTGCTGCTATCCACTCTGGTGAGCTGCAGCAGCTGGCCCTGGCCAGGGCCCCTCTGGATGGGGTGTGGAGGTGGGTGCTTGGGAAGCTGAAGTGGCTGGTAGAACAGCACTGGGGTGCAGGAAGCAGGGGTGGTCGGGAAGCGCTGAGCAGAGCAGAATGGTGGGGTTTTGCAGCCATGGGGACGTCTCCAGTGCGCCTGGGCTGGTAGCCGAGCCCAGCTGGCTGCATCGACCTCAGGAGAGTCATCCTCCGGAAGCATGGGGCATGCTTAATCCAGAAAGGCTTCAGGGGGCTGTTGGCTGGGTGCCAGGTGCCTTGCAGTCACTCCGAGGGCTGGACACCATTCCCTCCATTCCACACAGGAGGAAACGAACCCAGAGAAGAGGGGGCTTTCCTGACGTCAAGCAGCTAGTAGGTGGCCAGAATTCAAGCCACGTTGCTGGATATTGAGGGGCTTTTTCCTCCCAGTTTTCAGGATTAAAAATAGCATTGGCAAGGAATAAATTCCTTTTTTTTTCTTTTGGATTATTCTCAGGAGAGCAATGACAGGGTCAAAGCATTCCAGCATTTTCATAGATCTTGATATATATAATTATCAAATTTTGCCCCCAAAGGGATGCATCAGTTTACAAGGCCAACAGCAATGGACCAGTCTCGCCTGAAACTTTCCCCCCCATAAAAACACTGCTGAACCCCAGAGACTGTGCCCTGTCCTGACCATGATCCCCCCTTCTCCCTGCAGGTAAGCCCAGTGCAGAGCTTTTTTTTTTTTTTTTTTTTTTAAATTTTTATTTATTTATTTATTTATTCATTTATTTATGGCTGTGTTGGCTCTTCGTTTCTGTGCGAGGGCTTTCTCTAGTTGCGGCAAGTGGGGGCCACTCCTCATCGCGGTGCGCGGGCCTCTCGCTATCGCGGCCTCTCTTTGCGGAGCACAGGCTCCAGACGCGCAGGCTCAGTATTTGTGGCTCACGGGGCTAGTTGCTCCGCGGCATGTGGGATCTTCCCAGACCAGGGCACGAACCCGTGTCCCCTGCATTGGCAGGCAGATTCTCAACCACTGCGCCACCAGGGAAGCCCATCCCAGTGCAGAGCTTTGTGATACAGCCCATTGGAGTTTTACCTGGGATGGCATTGAACTTATGTATCACGTGGGGAGAGTGGATCTCTTTATAATGTTAAGTCTTCCAATCCATGGACATGGTATATCTCACCATTTACTGAGGCCTCTGTATCTCATTATCAAGTCTTATGATTTTCTCCAAAGAGGTCTTGTACGTGTTTTAAGAGGCTTATATTTGATGTTATTGTAAATGGTTGCTCTTACTTCATTTTCTAATTGTCTTAGCTAGAATTTTTTTAACACAGGTGGGTTTGGGGGGGGCAGGGTTTGCACATTGATTTTTATGTCCAGCAACCTTGCTAGAACCTTTGTGTCCTAGTAACTTATCTGTTGGTTCTGTGACTTTTCTATCCTCTCTAAATAAGGACAGTTTTGCTTCTTCCTTTTGAATCTTTATACCCTTTTTCTCCTTGCCTTACTGCTCTAGCCAGTACCCTCAGGACAGTTTGAACCATACTGGAAGTGGTAACAATGGACATCTTTGTCGTGTTTTCAGTCTCACAGGGAAAGCTTTCAGTGCTTCAGCACTGTATGTGATGCTTGTTATAGGGTTTTGTAGCTGCCCTTTATCAGGGCAAGGAAGTCCCTTCCATTCCTAGTTTGCTAACAGTTTTTCTCATGAATGGATCTTGAATTTCATCTGCAACCATAGGGAGGATGGTATGACTTCTCTTTTTTTTTTTTCTGTTAAAGCAATAGATTATGCTGAGTTTACCAATGTGGAACCAATCTGCTTGCACCCTTGGGATTAACCCACCTTGGCTGTGTTGTTATCCTTTTCATGTATTGCTGGATTCAGTTTGTTACTCATGTTGAATTTTTGCATGTATTTCATGCATGAGATTGCCCTGTACTTTTTCTTTTTCCCATTTCCCTTGTCAGGTTTTGGTGTCAAGGCTATGACTGCCTCACAGAAGGAGTGGGGTACTTCCCTCTTTTTCTACATTCTGAGTTTGTGTAAGAGTGGAACTCTTTGTTCCTTAAATGCATGTGAGAGTCACAGGTGAAGCCACCTGGGCTGGCCATTTGCTCTGTGGGAAGTTCGACTCCTGATCAACTTTCTCAGAAATGTCATCCCTTTCTTCCCCTCCTCCCAGACCAGACCACCTCACAACTGGACCATTGTGGTACCCTAAGGGGTACTGCCCTGGGCCTCCCCAGCTAGTCTTCCCGAAGCTCCATCTCCATCCTAGCTCTCACCTGCTCCAGGGCATGCATGGGTCCCCACTGCCCCCAGGCAAAATCCAGATTTATAGCAAGATGCTCGTGGCCCTCAACTGTGGCTGGACCACCTGTCCACCCTTCCCTAAGGCTGTGCCCTGCTGAGCTTGTGGCACACCTAGCTTCTGTCCATGCGGACACACTACAAAAGGCTGTCACATCCTTACCCCTTGTGCCACTAACATCACCTCTTCCAGGAAGCCTGCCCCTTCCCTTTAGCTACGGGTCCCCTCCCTCCTGTGGCTCTCTTTCTTTTCTTTTCTTTTTCTGTGCTGCTCTCATTTTTTAAAAATTTATTTAAGTGTAGTTGATTTACAGTGTTGTGTTAATTTCTACTGTACAACAAAGTGATTCAGTTATACATATATATACATTCCTTTTCATATTCTTTCTCTATTTCTGCATATGATCAAAATTGCTTTGGGTAGAATTATTCTTTACTCAAATGAGTGTTCCAAGAGGGCGGGCATTGTTTTTGGTAGTTTACTTATTCAGTCAACAAACATGTCCAGTGCACCAGGCACCATGCTCAGTGCTGAGATACATCAGTCACTAAGACAGACAGGTTCTAAGCGTTTTGAAACTTTCCAGTGAGCAGGAAATAAAACAGCTTGCACTGTACAGGTATGAGTGTAAATAAAGCAAAATTAAATCACCCCAAATCTCACTGTTAACTATTGGTGCATTTCTTCCCAGCTTTAGAAATGCATTAATAACCTACCTGAATAGGTACATCTATTACAGATAAGGAAACTGAGGCACAGAGCTCTTAAAGGTCACAAGGAAGACAGAGGCCTGGGTTTTAACTCAGGCAGCCTGGCTCTGAGATCCCACCCCACACCACCGGCCCTTCAAAAAATATAATGGGTCCAACTGTGTGTCCCTGTTTGGGGGCCCAAATTTTTCACTTCTCTTACGACACGCATCTTACCTTGGGAACACCGAAATGTGCATCTGGCCCCTACCTTAGTATCACACCTCATGGGCTCTACCTGCTGCCTTCTCAGACTGTCATGGGGAGAGGCCCTGCCCGGGGAGTTCAGGGGCCTGGGTTCTTCTCGCCCTGCCACCAACTCACTGTGTGACCTCGAGCTAGTCACGCAGCCCCTCTAAGCCTCAGTTTCTCCACCTGTAAAAAAGGAGCTGGGATTCTGTCACACTACAGGCCAGCCTTGAGGAGCCCTCTCTGTTGAGCGGGTGGCAGTCCCGGGATCTCTGCCGAGTGCTGGGCTGTCCAAGGCTCCGCACCGCGGCGCATCTGGGCCCATGGGGCCCACCTCCCCCCACCGGCATGGCCGGTGCGCCCCGTCGCGTCCGGGTCCGAAGGCCCATGGCAGCAGCTGGGAAAGTCGCTCCCCCAGGCCAGGGGGAATCAGCACCAGCAAGCGTCCCAAGAAGGCGATGGCTCCGGACGCTGTGCCCCCTGGCCCCGTGGCACCTGCGCTCAGGGTGGGCAGGACAGGCATGCAGGGTCCGGAGGCTGCGCTGGCGGAGCGTGGGGGTGACTTGCGGCATCAGGGGACCACAGGCTGCCCTGGGGACCTCCGCCTCGCCTTCCCGGCCTGTGTCATCAGAAGGTGCGAAAGTAACACGGGATGTGCTTGGAGCTCCTGGCACGTTGTAGGCTGTCAAATGCGGCAGCCTTGACCATCCTCACAAGTCGGGCTTTGGGGTCCGGTTAGATTAACCGGGTTAGGGGCCGGAGTGGCTTCCTCCCTCCCTGCAAGGACCAGCCCCGTCTGCGCCCTCCGTAGGCCGGGTGGCAGGTCCTTTACGGGCTGTCCCCATGGTCCGGGCCCTGGCCTCTTGCCCCTGCTCCTCCCCTGGGGCCTCCACTGCCACTCCTGAGAACCTTCCTCTTTCTCGACCAGGCACCTTTGAACTTTGCATGCCACGGACCCCTGAGGCAGTCTGGGGGAAGCCTATGGACTTCTCTAAACAGTATTTTAAAATGAGTAGATGGAGGAAACCAATTATATAGAAAAGCAATTAATAAAAAATTTTAAACACATGTGCAATGTAGTAGTGTATTTTATTTACTAGCACATTAAATAAAAAGACCAAAGCTGCAAGTCTAAAATTCATCATTTTAGGACTTCCCTGGTGGCGCAGTGGTTAAGAATCCACCTGCCAATGCAGGAGACACGGGTTCGAGCCCTGGTCCGGGATGATCCCACATGCCGCGGGGCAACTAAGCCCGTGGGCCACAACTACTGAAGCCCGCGCGCCTAGAGCCCGGGCTCTGCAGCAAGAGAAGCCACCACAATGAGAAGCCCGCGCACCTCAACAAAGAGGAGCCCCCGCTCGCCGCAACTAGAGGAAACCCTAGTGCAGCAACAAAGACCCAAGGCAGCCAAAATTAAATAAATAAAAATAAAATTTAAATTAAAATTCATCATTTTATTTATTTGTTTTGTTTTGCTTTTTTTTTTTTTTTTTGCGGTACGCGGGCCTCTCACTGTTGTGGCCTCTCCCGTTGCGGAGCACAGGCTCCGGACGCGCAGGCCCAGCGGCCATGGCTCACGGGCCCAGCCGCTCCGCGGCATGTGGGATCCTCCTGGACCGGGGCACGAACCTGTGTCCCCTGCATCGGCAGGCGGACTCTCAACCACTGCGCCACCAGGGAAGCCCTAAAATTCATCATTTTAAAGTAGCAGTGAGTGTAAATGATATTTAAAGATTCTTCTTCAGTTGAAATGTGATTTGAAAATATCTGGGTTTCTGTTGGTGACAAAGTCACAGGTGCAGCTGACACCACTGAAGTTTGTTGCCCCCATTCCTAACTGATGAGAAAGTAAATACCAGTCAGAAGTGTGTGGAAATGAGGCTGTAAGATTTTTCTGTCCAATTTCAGAAACCCCTGGCTTCCCTAGCCTCTGGTCTCCCCCTCCCTACGGTTCTCTCTGTGAAGCCTGGTTAAGAAACCTGCTCTGGTAATAGGCTTGTGAAAGAGGGACTAGGAGAGGAGGCGGGGAGGGTGTGTGCAGAGAGAGGCAAGCCTTCCTGATTGGGTGGGTCTGCTTGAAAGGGAAGCATAGGGACGATTTTTATGCCTCTGGGCCTTTGCACATGCTGTTCCCACTGCTAGGCCTTTCCATCCCATGCCCTTGCCCCATCTGCCACCCCCACCCAACTCCTTGGAAAGCCTCCACCTGCTTCAGCCCCAGCACAAAGTCCCCCTCACTCTAGTTTCCTGCTGTTACCATCTCTCTTCAGAGCATCTGCATTGATCTCAAGTGTTTGTATTCAGGCCGGGCTATCCTGCTGGACTGACCCAGGCAAGGTCTCGGCCAGGGCTGCTCCACCTCTGGGTCTCCAGGGCCCAACTCAAAATCAGGGCTCAGCGGGTGTTTGTTGAATGAATAAATGAAAGAGTGAATGAATGAATGACAAAGTTGCGCCCTGCCATGATCTCCAAGCTTCTTGAAGGGCTCACATTTCAGAGAAGACCGCCTGCAATAATGTGTGTTACTTTCCTAATATGCAGGGGGTTTTTTAAAGTTATTTTTTAAAGCAGGTTAAAAACAATGTTTTAACTATGGTGGAATATTATATGGCCATAAAAAGAAATGAAGTACTGACACATGCTACAATATGGATGAATCTTGAAAATATACTAAGTGAAAGAAGCCAGCCACAAAAGGCCACAAAAGGTAAGATCCAATTTATATGGAATGTCCAGAATTGGCAAGTCCAAACAGACAGAAAGTAGATTAGTTGGGGCTGGGGAATGGGGCACGACTGCTACTGGGTACAGGGTTTCTTGTTGGGGTGTTGAAAATGCTCTAAAATTAGATAGTGGTGATGGTTGCAAAACTCTATGAATATACTGAAAACTGCTTAAATGGGTGAATTTTAGGCCATGAGAATTGTATCTCAATAAATGTGTTATTAAAAAGTGTGTAGGCAAATACCTACATTTCTGTCAATTTCCACACATTCCTGCAATGTGGTCCCTGCACAGAGCTGGGCAGTGAGATTATTGTGTGAGATAAACACACACAATAAACTTGTGTTACATTTGTAATCAGTAGTTTTAAAAAGTTTACTTAAGAACACTTGATTCTTGGGACTTCCCTGGTGGTCCGGTGGTTAAGAATCCGCCTTCCAATGCAGGGTACGTGGTTCGATCCCTGGTCAGGGAACTAAGATCCCACATGCTGCAGGGCAACTAAGCCCACGAGCCGCAATTACTGAGCCTGTATGCCACAACTACTGAGCCTGGGCGCCACAACTAGAGAGCCTCTGCCACAACTAGAGAGAAGCCCGCGCACCGCAACAAAGAGCCCATGTGTCGCAACGAAAAATCCTGCGTGCCAACACAGCCATAAATAAATAAATAAATGTTTAAAAAAAATGAAAAAACACTTGATTCTTGGACTTCCCTGGCGGTCCAGTGGTTAAGACTCCGTGCTTCCACTGCATGGGGCACGGGTTCAATCCCTGGTCAGGGAACTAGGATCATGCATGCTGCGTGGCCAAAAAGAGAATAAATAAATGAAAAGGTATTTTTTTAAAACCCACTTGATTCTTGTATATATTATGTCATCATCTATCTAAAAAGGTTAGGGGAACACAAACAGCTACATTTTTATTTATGTTAGAAAGAAATGATGGGAGGAAAACCCATAATATAAAGTGGTTGCCCTTAGGCTTGTGGGTTGATGTAGCTATAGCGGGTGATGAGTCCTTGGAGGTTCATCAGACTGTTAAATTCTCTCTACTTTTATGTATGTTTGAAACTGTTTATAATAAAAAATTTAAAATATACCTGAACCAATCAGCAGATATTTATCACTGAATAGCTGCATTTATTGAGCGCCTGCTGTGTGCCAAGCACTGTGTGAAGTGTTCCTAGGATCCAGGAGGTCATTTTATCCTCACACCAGGCCTGAGGAGCCAGCACCTGTTACAGGTGAGAGAGACCTAGAGGCGTGTGGTCACGTTGGGAGGACGGGGTGGGGGACAAGTGTGGAGGTACCAGGGTTTAACAGAGCTAAATCCTCATCTTTCAGCAGCAGGCAGCCATTGGATCGTATCTAAAAAAAAATGAGAAATCAGGGACTTCCCCGGCGGTCCAGTGGTTAAAACTCCACGATTCCACTGCAGGGGGTGCGGGTTCGATCCCTGGTTGGGGAACTAAGATCCCACATGCTGTGCTGTGCAGCCAAAAAAAAAAAAAAAAAGTGAAAAATCAGTAATTGTCAGTATAAGCCTGTCGCTTACACATATAAAAGTGAAAGCCAGGGCTTTCCTGGTGGCGCAGTGGTTGAGAGTCCACCTGCCAATGCAGGGCACACGGGTTCGTGCCCCGGTCCGGGAAGATCCCACATGCTGCGGAGCGGCTGGGCCCGTGAGCCATGGCCGCTGAGCCTGCGCATCCGGAGCCTGTGCTCCGCAACGGGAGAGGCCACAGCAGTGAGAGGCCCGCATGACGCAAAAAAAAAAAAAAAAAAAAAGTGAAAGCCAGAAGAAACATCTAGAAGAGCACAAATGGCTGCCTCTGAGGGGAGGACTCAGAGTGGGGCTGAGGGAGTGGGGGAGGGTCGGGAAACTGCCATTTTTTCATTATAAGCCTTGTAGTTCTATCTGCCCTTTAAAGATGTGTACCTGTTACTAATTTTATTGAAAATAAAAGAATAAAAAAAGAAGAGAGAAAGAAAACAGAGGATCAGAGAGATGAAGGAACTTGCCCAAGGTCACACAGGATTCAGAGCTGAGCCAGAGTTCAGACTTGAGACGGAGGTGGGCCCTACAGCCCCCCTGGACCTGATGCTGGAGGTGCACAGAAGCCCATCTGGCCAGAGGGACCAGACTCACGTTGAGGACAGGTTATTTTCACTGTCAGATGTTGCTGAAGTTAGAACCTGAGAGTTAATTTTAAAAAGCTGTTTATGAACCTGAAAGGCCCTTTCCACATGTCTGACCTTGCAGGCTGGGCTGTGGAGGTTCAATGTCCACCAAGCCCCTGCTCAGTGACGGCAAATCAGCAGAGTTCTCCCTAAGTAGGCTGCACAGTTTTGCAAGAACACCGATGAGCCATTCTCCCAGGGCGGCCACAAATGTGTCAGGCAGAGGGCTGGGTTTGAACTCAAGTCTGCAACTGTGCGTCCTCAGGGAACTGGTGGGGCCAGAGCAGAGGCACTGGGCTCTGGAAAGTAGGGACTGTTCTTAACCACGTGATGGGGGTGGGGTTGGGTGAACCCCGGAGGCGGAGGCGTGCGCAAAGTCCCAGGGGCCTTGATCTGGGAGTTTGGCACGGGTCAGCGTAACTGGAGAATGGGGGGAGGGAGGCTGCAGTTGAGGAGAGATGGGGGCTGGAGGGGGAGGGGACGTGGGGGGAAGGGCTGACTATGCGCAGGCCACGGACTGGGTGAAAGCCCGGCTTAGGAGGGAGCTGTGGCTGGAGCTGAGGAGCCGACGGCAAGGACGAGGCCCGAGGGGAGGCTGAGAAGCCGCAGGGCTCCGATCCGCAGGGCCTCGCGGCCTAGCAAGGATTTGTGTCTTTATCCCAAAAAAGCCACTTCGGAGTTTGAAAACCTTGCTCCGCCACCAAGTGGGGAAGGGAGGCAGTGGGGAAAGGAGGCGGGAGCTGCAGCTCCAGGGCGCCGGGTCCTGAAGTCCCAGGGGACCGGGAGGGGCGCACCCAGTCCCCCGCCGGGCGCTCGGGGCGGAGCGAACAGCCCCGCCGTCCCGCCCACAGCCCCGCCCGTCAGGAGACACGCCGGTGAGACTCCGCCTCCCTCTCTGGTTGGCCCGGGGCGGGGGCACCTGACCCAGAGCGGCCAATCCTTGCGCTGGCAGGGCCTCGGGCCCCGAGCTCCGCCGCGCCGCGGGGCGCGTACAGACCAGCTGACAGGGGGCGGCAAAGGGCGGCTCGGGCTGCCGGGGCTCACGAGTGGGGGCCGGCAGCAGGTTGAAGATTAGCAATTCCCCGTACGTCCACTTGGCCAAAAGACCAATTTCTATGAACTGACGATGACGTGTGTGTTGGCCGAGGTCGTCCGGCGTCCGCTGGGCAGTGATCATTTCTTGTTGTCCCTGTCCCACCCTGCTCCGCTGAGCCAGAGTTCCAAGCCTCTGAGGGCGGGAGTGAGGGGGTCTGTGGGGGCCGTGGAGTTACAAGTCTGCTCTCCTTCCCCCAACACTCACCTTCCCCCTTTGTGAAGTCCCGACTTCTAAGTCTCAGCGTGCACGCCGCCTCCTCCAAGAAGCCTTCCCTGGAGGCCCCAGCAGCTGGACTCTCTGGGGCTTCCCAGGGCTCTGAGCTTTTCTCTCGATCCGGAAGCATCGTTATTTGGGGATGTTTCTCCTGGAGGGCAGGGGCCCCCTCCCCAGCCAGGGCCCCAGGCTCGTTGGGGGTCCATCAAGGCAAAGTAAAGGGCTGAAGTTGGCCCACCCGCAACTGACCGGGAGGAGATGCAGACAGGGAGGCTTCTTCCACCAAGGCCGGTGGTGACTTGTGAGGGCTGGGAAGCCGGAAGTGTCCTCTGGCCCCGGAACCCCCACCTGTACCAGTCCAGATGGGGACCGATGACCGGCCTCGACCCCTCAGACGGCCCGAGGGTAAGGGAGATGCGCCTTAGAAAGCATCCAAGGAAAGACCCTTTGCACCCAGTATTCAAGCTGTGAAAACGGCGTGTAACTGCATCAAAACTGTGGGAAGCAGGCTTCCCTGGTGGCGCAGTGGTTGAGAGTCCGCCTGCCAATGCAGGAGACAGGGGTTCGAGCCCTGGTCTGGGAAGACCACACATGCTGCAGAGCGGCTGGGCCCCGTGCGCTACAACTACTGGTCCTGCACTCTAGAGCCCACGAGCCACAACTACTGAGCCTGTGAGCCACAACTACTGAGCCCACGTGCTGCAGATACTGAGGGCCGCGTGCCTAGAGCCCGTGCTCCACAACGAGAGAGGCCACCACAGTAAGAGGCCCATGCACCGCAACAAAGAGTAGCCCCCGCTCTCAGCAACTAGAGAAAGGCCATGTGCAGCAACAGAGACCCAACACGGCCAAAAATAAATAAATAAAAAAAATAAATTTATTTTAAAAAAAATACGGAAAGCGCAGGGCAAAGCTTCGGGTAAACAGGCTCTCCTAGCAGGCAGCAGGTCCTGCTGCAGAGGCCACTCACCGCCGTGGGAGCAAGGACTTTGCCAAAACACAAAACACGAAACTGAACCTTACTGATTTATCTAGCTATGGCCTCTCTCCCTGCAAAAGGTAAGCTCTAAAGGCATCAAAGGGTGTGCAGTGAAAAATTTACCACCATTGTCGTCATCTTTAGTGTATTTGTATTTTATTCCTTTCTTTCCTTGACTAGATCAACTGCTGATTTAGCTATTTTCAATCTTTCTTTTTTCTTTTTTTTTAGCTGCACTGTGGGGCATGTGGGATCTTAGTTCTCCCACTAGAGATTGAACCCAGGCCCTGGGCAGTGAGAGCCGAGTCCTAACTACTGGACTGCCAGGGAATTCCTGCTATTTTCAATTTTTTAAAAATTATTTCTACTGGATTTATTTTATTTGAATTAGTTCTACTGCTTTTTCTCTCCTAAATCATTTTACACTTTTATCTTTAATTTCTATCCTTCTGTTTCTATTGGGTTTTTGTTGGTAGTGGTGTTTTTTAACCTCTAGCTTGAGTTTGAAACTTAGTTCATTAATTTCTACTCATCCTTATTTTTTGTTGTTGTTGTTTTTTGTGGTTTTTTTTTTTTTTTTTTTTGCGGTATGCGGGCCTCTCACTGTTGTGGCCTCTCTTGTTGCGGAGCACGGGCTCCAGACGTGCAGGCCCAGCGGCCATGGCTCACGGGCCTAGCTGCTCCACGGCATGTGGGATTCTCCCGGACCGGGGCACGAACCCATGTCCCCTGCATTGGCAGGCGGACTCTCAACCACTGCGCCACCAGGGAAGCCCCTCTACTCATCCTTATTAATAGAAGTATTTAAAGCTATGAATTTCCCTCTGAATACTGATGTAGCTGTTTACCTTAGGTTCTGATATGCAGTGTTTCAATTATGATTGTTTTCTAGATATTCTGAAATTTCAACTTGATTTGTGTTCTAACCGAAGAGCAATTTGAGAGTTTTAAAATTTAGAGGTAGTAACATCTTTTTGTTTTGTGGTTTGGTTATTAATTTCTAGTTCGATTTACACTGTGATTGGAGAATATTGTCTGTTCTGTATTTACTTTTTGGAATGTATTATTATTTTTTAAAATGGTTTAATATGTGGTTAATCTTTGTGAATGTTCAGCTGTCCATCTGCAAAGGAGCAGTCTGTTTTTAGGGTAGAGTTTGGTACAAATTAATTAAATCCTGACTTCCCTGGTGGTCCAGCAGGTAAGACTCCACACTCCAAATGCAGGGGGCCCAGGTTTGATCCCTGGTCAGGGAACTAGATCCCACATGCCTGCTGCAACTAAGGAGGAAATGTGCTACAACTAAGACCTGGTGCAACCAAAATAAATAAATAAAATTAAAAACAAAAATACCAAGAAAGGCTAACTTTTAAAAAATAAATAAAAGAAAAGATCTTTAAAAAAATTAATTAGGGCTCCCCTGGTGGCGCAGTGGTTGAGAGTCCGCCTGCCGATGCAGGGGACATGGGTTCGTGCCCCGGTCCGGGAAGATCCCACATGCCGCGGAGCGGCTGGGCCCGTGAGCCATGGCCGCTGAGCCTGCGCGTCCGGAGCCTGTGCTCCGTAACGGGGAGAGGCCACAACAGTGAGAGGCCTGCGTACCGCAAAAAAAAAAAAAAAAAAAAAAAAAAAATCAATTAAATCTATGTCAATAATTATATTATTGTCTTCTCTAATCTTAATTTTTTTAATACACATATCTGTGAGAGATGAATTAAAATTTCCTACTACTGATGTGCTTTTTACTTTCTCCCTGTATTTCTTTCATTGTATGAATGTGGATACTGTGGGGTTTTTTTGTTTGTTTTTTGTTTTTGCGGTATGTGGGCCTCTCACTGTTGTGGCCTCTCCCGTTGCGGAGCACAGGCTCCGGACGCGCAGGCTCAGCGGCCATGGCTCACGGGCCCAGCCGCTCCGCGGCATGTGGGATCTTCCCGGACCGGGGCACGAACCCGTGTCCCCTGCATCGGCACAGGCAGACTCTCAACCACTGCGCCACCAGGGAAGCCCGATACTGTGTTATTTGATGCAGGGTTGGCACCAAAGAGCAAATGAATGCAATTTGGTGCATACTAGATATGTGATACCTTCACTGTGACTTGCACTCATTCTCATTATAAAGTGCACCTCTTGGCCCCACCTAATGTTTTGCCTTGAACTTGACCCCTGCTTTCTGTTTGTTTGCATTTGCCTGTTATCCCTCGCACCATGCTTTTATTTTCATTCTTTCTGAGTCCTCTGGATTGGGGAGTGTCTTTTGCCTCCAGCTTAAAGTTGAATGTGAACCATCTGACGGGCAGGTCCCTTTACAGATGAGTTTGCATATATCGATGTGACAAATCTATCTTAGACTCAGTGAAGTCATCTGATTTTATGCTTTCTATTTTTGTAGTTTATAAAATATTGGCTTAATTTAGGTGCAAGATTTCTTCTGATATTTTGGAAATTTTGTAACTGTGTACTTGCGGTTACCTCTGTAAGTTTATGTGACACACTTAGTCCTTTAGTTATCTACTGATTCCCAGCTATGGGTTATGATGACACTATTATGTCTTTCCTTTCTCCTTCCTTTTCTCCACCATCCTTTTCACAAAATAATTTTAAATGAAAAAAACATCAGGTTAAATATATCCATTTATATCATATATATATAAAATATGTCCTTGTGTCTAAGATGTCGTTGATTTTAAGATGCTCCACTGACGTAGTAACAGCTTCTTGAACAAAAACAAAACCCTTTCCCATCCCACAGTCCCTGCAGAGGGCTAACAGTGGTCATGCCCGAGGTGGAATTCAAGGGCCTCTTGATCTTCTTCTCTCTGAACCCTATTTCCCTGACTGGGCTGCCAACAGAGTTCCTGTCCTCCTTAGGGCCATTTGGGGGAGGTGTCCAGTGTCCTTGCCAGTGATCACAGCTGTGAGTGTCTCAGCAGGAGCCACCTGGGTGGAGAGGCTCTGGTTGTGTCACCCTGGATTCCAGGCACACAAAGCTCTGTGTGGGGGTGGGGTGGGAATGGGAGGAGGAGTGGGGGGGATGGGGTAGGGAGGGCCGTGATGTCACATCTGCCCTGCCTGGATGTTCCTCTTTCTCTAGCCTCTTTTGTGAATCTGGGCGTGGCTGACATTAGCTCAGATACAACTCCTGTTTTTTTTGTTTTTATTTTTGTTTTTGGCCACATTGTGGGATGTGGGATCTTAGTTCCCCGACCAGGGATCAAACTCGTGCCCCCTGCATTGGGATTGCAGAGTCTTAACCACTGGACCGCCAGGGAAGTCCCCCAAACAACTCCTGTTTGATAACGTCTTATTAAAGCCTTCTAGAAGTTTCTCAGGACCCCAGAGTTCTCAGCAGAACCCAGCCTTGCCTGGTGCCAACCCATGGCTGTGCCAGTCACACCTGCTCCGCTGAGCCTCCTCTAGCTCCTGTGTGCCTGCCTGACCAGGGCACCCTATCCCGCCCACACCTTGTACTTGCCTCCCTCCAGGCCTTTGCTTCTGCTGTTTCTTCCACCGGGGCTGCCGTCCTCCCTCCAGGTTTTGCTGATCTAAACCCTCAGCCTGAACATCACCTCCTGCTGGAAGCATTAGACCTTCCCTCTCTGGCCCCTCACAGCCTGGCCGGGGGTAGCTGGCCACTGGGCCGCTGGAAGCCCTGGCTCAATCCTCGGACTCATGTCTCTGCCTTCATTCCCAGAGCTGCAGTGGCCACAGAACTTCCCAGGAAAGGCACTGGAGTCAGACAAGACCCACTTCCACCAAACTGCAGTTTCCGTGGTTGTAAAAGTTGTGAGGTTGAATAGAGAGAGTTGCGGCCGCCAAGTGGCTGCCCTGTGCGTGGCAGTGAGGACACGGCGGTGGGGACAGCCCTTCCTGCCACGGGGCTCAAAAGTGGGGGGACAATCATTAGCATTTTGGTATATTATTATTATATTAGCTTTACTGGTTTATTTACATTAAAGTGTAAAATCTTATGTGAGCAGCCAGATGAATTCTTCCATATGTCTACACTGTGACTCCATGCAGATCAAGTTAAAGCACATTTCAGGGACTTCCCTGGTGGCACAGTGGTTAAGAATCCACCTTCTAATGCAGGGGACGCGGGGTCGATCCCTGGTGGGGGAACTAAGATCCCACATGCCGCGGGGCAACTAAGCCCATGTGCCACAACTACTGAGCCCACCCACTCAGCAACTAGAGAAGCCCGTGCGCCACAAGGAAGACCCAGCGCAGACAAAAATAAAAAATAAAAAAACGAACTGCATTTCAGCCCCCACAATTCCCCACCACGGGCAACTACTACCTTGACTTTAACCACCATAGATTAATTTTGCCTGATTTTTGTACTTTATATCAATGGAATCATGCAGTATGTGCTCTAGTGGGTCTGGCTTCTTTCACTCAGCATTATTACGTTATCCGTCTATATGTTATTATACTAATAACGACAATAATAATAATTGTATCCGCCCCCCCTGGGGCCTGGCACATGGCAGGTGATTAGTTAATAGTGAGTCTTGGTTGAGGGAACTTGACCCTTTCAGGCTTTTTTTTTTTTTTTGTACGAGAACGTGACCTGAGTCGACTCCATTGTTGAAAACTGTTCTGAAGGTGGAAATCAGGGCAGCAGAGAACGCCAGGGAGTTCACTTTACTGGTCGCTGGTATCTGTGGTTTGGCTTAGCTGTTTATAAATGCCCCGGCAGCGTCCTGAGGTTACCTCAAGATGGTGGCTTCTGTCATCCCTTGGGGTCACTGGGCCCCACCCCTCCACCCCGCCCTGGTCTACCCAGCTCAAGTGCCTGCTCCTTGTCTAGCCTTGGTGTCTAGGACCCTGCTGTCCTCCTTTGGGTGTAGATACCCAGGAGGTGAGACATGCGAGCCTTGGCCTTGGTCTGGAGGGGAGAAAACATTCCGTCATCCTGCTCCAGAGCCACCAGGTTGAAATCTCTGGACTGGTGCCTTAGTCCAGGGGCTCCTAGGGGGTGGGTTCTCATTGGTCCTGAAGTCACTCCCGGAGGGACAGGCCATGTCTGCTCTTCCTAGCTTCCCTTCCACAGATGGGAAACTGAAGCTCCAAGTGCAGGCTGAGTCTTTATTCAGGGAGTGGATGAGTACTCAGCCAGCACCTACTAGGCAACTACTGTGTACCCTGAGTAGGCACTGAAGACCCAGAGATAAGCCAACCTGTCCAGGCCAAGGAGAGCCGTGCTCCAGGGAGGAGTCTGGGGAAGCTTCACCAAGCGGTTGGCCTTTGAAGGCTCAGGGACTTTGGCCAGGCCTAAGTGAGGGTATTCCAGGCGGAGGGAACCACTGGAACAAAGGCTTAGCAGTGGGAGAGTGATCTGGGGCCAGCGATGGGCTGCTGGCCGAGAGAAGCGTTCAGGAGAGAGGCTTGTTTTTTTGTTTTGTTTCTTATTTCCTTTTTTTTTTTTTTCCCCCCTGCACCGAGACTTGTGGGACCTCAGTTCCCTGACCAGGGATCGAACCCAGGCCCCCTGCAGTGGAAGCACAGAGTCCTAAGCCCTGGACTGCCAGGGAATTCCCCAGGAGAAAGGCTTGTTGAAGCTGGTCCAAGACCCTCCTTGGGGTGGTGTTGGTGAACCCTGGAGACTCCCTTTGGAGCAGGTGCAGGACCTGAGCTCTAGGCTTTCCTTCCACCCTCTGTGTGACCCTATGTTGGCCCCTGGGTAAATCTCTCCAAATCTCTCCCCGTGGCAGATAGATGAATGGAGGGTGGGGTGTAGTGAATCAGTGAATGGGGTTTGAAAGCTGCAGTCCATGCCAGGGAGGCAGGTGGGGTTGAATGAGCCAGGGCCCTAGGCCCACAGGTGATTAAATCAGCACAAGGATTAGTCTTGGTTCTATTAGGCATGCCCTCTACTCTCACCTCCTGGAGCACGCCATTCCTGCACTCCACTGATGGGGGGGCAAACTCAGCTTCTCTGGCAGGGCCAACAGGAGGCTTGGCCACCTCCCCTGGTTCAGCCGCTGACCGACTTGCTGGTTGCATTTGTCTCCTTCAAGGTCTCAGGTACCATCCCCTTTGATCTTTGCAGAAGTGGAGGTGTCCCTGATCCAGACCCCATGGAGGTGGCCCCAGGAGCAGGGGCCCAAGAAGAAATGTTGAAGGAGGATGCACTCTCTCCCTCCCTCCATCCCTTCCTTTTCTTTTTGGCTTCACGCGGAACTTCCCTTACCAGGTATGGAACCCCCGCGCCTCCTGCAGAGGAAGTCTTAACCGCGGGACTGGGGGGGCGCCCCCGTTCTCCAGGACTTCTAATGGTCTCTCTCGTGGCCGCCTGTCATCTGCCCCTTCTCCCCCGCAACCGCTGGAGCCCCTCCCGAGGCCCCTGTGATCGCCCTCTCCAGCCGCAGCCCGCGGGCTCCTTCCCGATGCCAGGCCTCTGCCCAGCGGTGCCCTCCGCTGGGAGTCTCTTCCCTCTTCTCCCTCTGGTCAGGAACCCTCTCTTCCCTCTCCTTGGAGGCCCGAACCCACAGCTTCAGGGCTTCCCACCCTCGCCAAGGTTGTGGCATCTGGGCGGCTGTCCCCTCCCCCACTCCCGCCCCCGCATGGGCGTGGCTGGCGCCCGGAGCGCTGAAAGCCCTGAGCGTGGCCCAGGGAGGGGCCTGTTGCCCCCCTCCCCCAGATAGGAGACGGATGGGCCGGCAGAAAAGGGGTTAAACTAAGGATTTCAAAAGCGAATTTCTCCCTTCCTTGCGGCCCACCCCTCCCCGCTCCCAAGCTCTGTGCTAGACCCGCGAGTCTCCCCTCTGGGGCCTTCTTACCTCTGGCGCTTGTTCGCGGGAGGGTGGGATGGGGGGCCGTCGGGCCACCAGTGCCCCGGTTCCCACCGGCTGCACGCAGGGGAACCCCGGGGTGGGGACGGGGCGGAGGGGGGTGGGCAGTTCAAGGCAGGGGCTGGGCTGGGCTGCCTCGGTGGGCCGGGATTCGGGGTGGGAGGGTGGGACTCTCAGAGGCAAAACAGCAAAGGCCACAAGGCCAGGTGACCCAGCGAGGGCTAGGGACGCGGGTGGCCCTTCCAGCCAGCAGGGGGCGCGGGTTGGCCTTGGGGGTGGAGGAGGGCGAGACTCAGCGATGCTGGACCAGAGAGGTCTGTTAATTTTAAAACAGTAAATTAGATGGCAACTGAAAAAAATGCAAAACCTAAAAATTGAGAATTATGTTTTATTTGGTGACCTTACCGAGGACTATAACTTGAGAGCTCAGTGCCTCTCAGATAGCTTTGAGGACCTGCTCCGAAGAAGTAAGGGGGGAGCCAGGGTATATAGGAGTTTTTGCTGGGGAGAAAAAAAAAAGTAGTAGAACATCAAAAGCTTACTGCTAATCACAGAAACCAGGCATCGCAAGTTAATGATTCTAGTGCCTTTCTATGTATGGAAAGATGCAGGAGTCTGGGGACTTCCCCAGTGGTGCAGTGGTTAAGAATCCACCTGCCAATGCAGGGGACACGGGTTCGAGCCCTGGTCTAGGAAGATCGCACATGCCGCAGAGCAACTAAGCCCACGGGCCACAACCACTTGAGCCTGTGCTCTAGATCCCGCGAGCCAGAACAAGAGAAAGTGCAGCAATGAAAACCCAACGCAAAAAAAAAAAAAAGATGCAAGAGTCTGTGCTCATTGAAATTATTCCTTATATATGCATCTTAACTACTTAGGACCAGTATCCAGTTTTTCTCCATCCTGAATTCCCCTCAGGGCGCACTGTAGGAGGTGGCTGCAGTGGCTGCTGGCTTGATGGCAGGCAATGTTTTTTGGTCCATATAGATATTTTTTATTCTTTTAATGATCTAAGCTTACAAAACTCAAACAGGACAGAAGCATTAAAATAACACCCCTGGTCCCACAGCCCCTCCTCCTGGAAGTAATCCCTGCCCTGCCTTCCCCTCTTGGGGAGCATCCTTCCAGGCCTTCTCCAGAGCATTCACTTATGCAAGGACACACACACACACACACACAGAGCAAGATGCCAGGCTCACAGATGCACTCACAGACACGCATTCACCCAGACACACAGGGACACACCGATACATGAGAACACTTGTAGCACATAAATAGGTTGGTCAGAATACTCTGTGGTGTGGGTGTATTTAGGCAGACACATCTCTGGTGATGAATCTACATACATTTTATTTTTACAGGTTTTGCATAAAAACCTCGCCTCCTCTTCCGGCTTTCCTGCTGCCACGCCAACAGGCATTTCACATTTCCATCCCATCTTCCGCACTGTGGGTGAGCCCAGCTGCTGGGTGCAAGGTGGCCCATGTCTAAACTCTTCACGGCTGATGACACATTGCCAGGGCTGCTTGGGTGGTGGTGATGGGAGGCCCTGGGTGTGGGCATGGGGTATTGCCTACCCCTTGGGATTCAGGAAGATGCCCTGAGAGTGAGGGCAAAGCCAAGGAGGAGAGAAGTCAGAGGCCAATGGCTGGCCCGGGGCCAACCCTTGACCCTCTCAAGGGACATGTCTGAGACCTTGGGGGCTCTTTGGATTTGTGTGGGCCGCAAACACTGATTATCCCCTGAGAATGCAACCATGTTGAGCTGAAACTAGACCCCAGAGAGACCCTTAAGGAAAGGGCTCTCCACACCCAGGGTTTCTGGTCTACCTGAACACATGGGGGCCCAGTCACTCTGCCTGCAATTCCACCATTACCCCCACTCTGGTGAATTCTGGGGAGTTCTCTTGAAAGCCACTATGCCCCAGGTGATCCTAACCCCAGCGGAGCCCCCAAGGGGCCTGACTGGTTGACAGTGATTTCTACAGTCTGTGGGGGTGTGTGTTGGGTGTGGGGAGGAAGCATTTCAACCCCCAACTCCAGGCCCAGCTCAAAGGGTGTTCCCAGTGGGTGGTGCCGGCAGTGAAGCGGCACAGCTCAGATGGGATTTTTTTTTTTTTTTTTTTTTTTTTTTTTTTGCGGTAGGCAGGCCTCTCACTGTTGTGGCCTCTCCCGTTGTGGAGCACAGACTCCGGACGCACAGGCTCAGCGGCCATGGCTCATGGGCCCAGCCGCTCCGTGGCATGTGGGATCTTTCCGGACCGGGGCACGAACCCGTGTCCCCTGCATCGGCAGGCGGACTCCCAACCACTGCGCCACCAGGGAAGCCCCAAACTCAGATGGGATTTGAATGCAGCCGAAACCCAGATTGGGACTTAAACCCACTGTCTTTTAATTAAAATCACACACCTGGTCTCAAGACTTAATGAAGCTCAGGTTCTTTTATTTATTTATTTATTTATTTATTTTTGTCTGGGTCGGGTCTTCGTTGCTGCGCGTGGGCTTTCTCTAGTTGCGGTGAGCGGGGGCCACTCATTGCGGTGGCTTCTCTTGTTGCAGAGCACGGGCTCTTGGCGCGCGGGCTTCAGTAGTTGTGGCTCGTGGGCTCTAGAGCGCAGGCTCAGTAGTTGTGGTGCACGGACTTAGTCGCTCCACAGCATGTGGGATCTTCCCGGACCAGGGCTCGAACCCGTGTCCCCTGCGTTGGCAGGTGGATTCTTAACCACTGTGCCACCAGGGAAGCCCATGACAGGAGGATTCTTAAACACTGCGCCACAAGGGAAGTCCGAAGCTCAGGTTCTTTATGTCTCATCACAGAAAGAATTCAGTGAGAGACAAAGTGATAGGTAAGAAGTGGATCTATTTAGAGAGATACACATTATAGACAGAATGCGGTCCATCTCAAAAGGCAAGACCGACCTTGGGAGAAACACACTCCACAGACAGGTTTTGGGCTGTCTCAGAAGGCGAGAGGCCCCGAAATATGGAGTGGTTAGTTTTTATGAGTTGGGTAATGAGTGGGAGGATTATTCCAACTATTTTGGAGAAGGGGCCGAGATTTCCAGGAATTGGGCCACCGCCCACTTTTTGGCCTTTTATGGTCAGCCTGGGGACTGTCATGGTGCTGGTGGGTGTGTCACTTAGCTTATGCTAATGTAGTACAATGAGCGTATAATGAGGCTCATGGTCCACTGGAAGTTAAATCTTCCGCTATCTTGGACCTAGTTGGTGCTGACCAGTTTTTGTCCTATCCTCAAGGGCTGTCATTCTTTCAGAGGTTGTGCCCTGTCTGCTTCCCTCCTGTTTCAAAGGCACTTAGAGGCCTCGCACCCTGATTAAGATCTGAGCTTCAGAATGCTTCTCAGCAGGCTGCCAGGTCCAGGAGTGGGCCCTGCGGAGACACCTTGACAGGATCCACAGACAGGCGTGGACGGAGGCAGGAGAGGACTGAGTCTGCAGTGTGCCAGCCCTAGGTTGCCCCTGTGCCTGGCTGTCACACTGTCACACCTGGGCCTGGGCTGGGGATCTGGCCCTGGAGGCCAAGAATCTTCCAGAGCTTTGATTTGGAAGCCTCAGCTCCGCGGAACACGCACAAGCCGGACAGGCCTGGGCTGAAGCTCATGTCTCTGCTGAACCTGTTTCCTCCACAGTCACATGGGAGGGGGGAGGCGCCCAGTTTACTCTTGGCCCAGGGGAGGCGCTGGCGTGACCTGGTGCAGGGTCTGACTTCTGGCCCGTGAGGCTGGCACCACATCCCATGCCCCAAACATCCATCCACACCTGACTGGGTTCGTTTGTCTGTGGTTGGAACCCTCCCCCTGCCAAATCAGGGTGGACTTCTCCAACTGGTTTTAATTTTATCCTTAAGCCACATGTTTGAAATGACTTAATCAAAGAAGTGTCATGAATTAAATCTCAACAAGAGTGCTCAGGGCCTGGTTCCCCGCCCAGAATGCCAAGGGCCCCATGGAGGAGGCGTCCATCAATCCCGTGATCAGCCTGGTTCTCCCAGCTGATAACTGCCTTCATTTGAGGGCCTACGAGGTGCCAGGCGAGGTCTTGGGTGCTTTCTACACAGGCTTCCACTTACATCCAACCACCCTGGGAAGTGGAGTAGCTATCCCCACTTTACAGGT
Source organism: Hyperoodon ampullatus (assembly GCF_949752795.1). NCBI lineage: Eukaryota > Metazoa > Chordata > Mammalia > Artiodactyla > Ziphiidae > Hyperoodon > Hyperoodon ampullatus. The sequence continues at coordinate 175,125,807 of NC_136916.1, read as the reverse complement.
GGGGAAACCGAGGCTGGGATGTGAAGCTTGTCCAAGGTCACCTGGCAGGGGGGAGGCAGAGCTGCCATCCCAGTTGGGTCTATCTGTGTCCAGAGGCTGTCCTGCCCCTTGGGCAGAACTGGAGAGACAGAGATCACAGAGACACATGTTACTGCTTTGCTGTAGGACAGGCCAATAAATGGGGAGACAAGGTGCTGGGGCAAGAAATAGCAACCTTCTTCAGAAAGCCAGCACACTGAGAAGGTGGTGGACTAGAGGTCCCAAAGAACCATCTTCCCTGAGCTAGAATTCAGGCTTCTTTTACACTGAAAGGGGACAGGGTGAAGTCCTGGTTTCGGCCAGCCTCTGCAGGGTACGTGTTCCTTTCTTCCTTCCCGCAGCCGTTCACAGATGGGCCCAGTCAGGAGGTTTCCTATGAGCTAAACAAAAGTATTTTAGCTTAACACTCATTACCTGGGAGGCAGGTCCCCAGAGAGGGGCCATTGTATATAATTGAAGCTTATAGGCAACATCCCTTTCGTGATTAACTTGTAATAGAATACAAAGGTTCTTCCGTATTATATAGCGACCAGTGCTGAGGGGAGAGGGGAAGAGAGATGCGCCTCTAGTTCAGGCTCACAGGTCTGGGACGCTTCTGGAGGAGGTGGCACTGGGGCTCGGCATGAAGGATTTGGAGAGAAATGGGGAAGGCATGCGAGGTAAGAGATTTGGGGACACAGGGAGGGGGTGGGGGCATTGTGGGGTGCAGCTGGAGGAGCTGCTCAGACTTAGCTACGAGGGCAGAGTTGGCCTGGTCTGGCCGTACTGGGTGGGCTGGGGGCGCCAAGGTGGGAGAGAGGCAGGAGGGGTGGACCTGGCAGCCGGCTCCAGGGATTCCCGTGCACAGCATTGCTGAGGAGTCTGTGGCCAGGCTGACTCGTGTTCTTTTACAGGTTGTTTCTTTTCTGTCTCTTCTGGGAAGCTTTTGGCATTTTTCTTTTCTTTGCAGGTGTTCAGAAATTTCTCGACAGTGTTTGTAGATGGTGACGTCAGGCTTTTTTGCTGTTATTGTTTCCTTTTGTGTTCATTCTTTTGTTTGTTTGTTTTCTTGCGGTACGCGGGCCTCTCACTGCTGTGGCCTCTCCCGTTGCGGAGCACAGGCTCCGGACGCGCAGGCTCAGCGGCCATGGCTCACGGGCCCAGCCGCTCCGCGGCACGTGGGATCTTCCCGGACCGGGGCACCAACCCGCGTCCCCTGCATCGGCAGGTGGACTCTCAACCACTGCGCCACCAGGGAAGCCCCATTTTTTAAAAAAATTAATTAATTTATTTATTTTTGGCTGCGTCGGGTCTTCGTTGCTGCCCGCAGGCTTTTTCTAGTGGCGGCGAGCGGGGGCTACTTTTCGTTGTGGTGTGTGGGCTTCTCACTGCGGGGGCTTCCCTTGTTGCAGAGCACAGGCTCTAGGCGTGCAGGCTTCAGTAGTTGTGGCGCATGGGCTTAGTTGCTCCGCAGCATGTGGGATCTTCCCGGTCCAGGGCTTGAACCCATGTTCCCTGAATTGGCAGGCAGATTCTTAACCACTGTGCCACCAGGGAAGTCCCTGTGTTCACTTTTTAATTAAATTGTAACATGTACTGGGGGGCATGGGATGAATTGGGAGATGGGGTTGACATATATACACCACTACGTATAAAACAGGTAACTGATGAGAACCTGCTGTGTAGCACAGGGAACTCTACTCAGTGCTCTGTGGTGACCTAAATGGGAAGGAAATCTAAAAAATAGTGGATATATGGATACGTATAGCTGATTCACTTTGCTGTGCAGCAGAAACTAACAACATTGTAAAGCAACTCTACTCCAGTTTTTAAAAATGTAACGTATTAAATGCACACATTTTAGGAATACAGCTCCATGAATTTTCACATTTGTCTACACCTGTGTAACCACCACCCCAGTCCGGACGCAGACCACTCACTTCCAGCCCCTGGTGGGCTCCCTTTCACCCACAAAGGAAACCGCGATTCTGACCACTAACACCATTGATTAGTTTTGCCTATTCTTGAACTTCACGTAAATGGAAACATAGTCTGTATGCTTTTGTGTATATTTTTAAAATAAACTTCTGAAATTTTAGAAGAGTTTTAGATTTACAGTTGCAGGGAAGATAGTCCACAGAGTTCTCCTATACTCATGCTCATTAGTATGGTAGATTCCCTACAATTAGTGAACACGTATTGATGTCAATACATTATTACTAACTAGAATCCATACATTATTCAGGTTTCCTCAGTTTTTCCCTGATGTCCTTTTTCTGTTCCAAAATTCCTTCCAGGACAGCACATCACATTCAGTTGTCATGTCCCTTCGGGTGCCTCTTGGCCGTGACAGTTTCTCAGACTTTCCTTGTTTCTGATGGTCTCGGCAGCTTTAAGTACTGCCAGGTGTCTTGTATAATGCTCCTCAGCTGGGCTTTTTCTGGCTTTTTCTCATGATTAGACTTGAGTTACGGGTTTGGGAGGAAGACCACAGCGGTGAAGTGCCCTTTCTTCATATCAGGGCCACATACTCTCAACGAGATTCATCGCTGTTGACGTTGACCTGGGTCACCTGGCTGAGATGTGTTTGTCGGGTTTCTCCTCCATGAAGTAACCCTTCCCCCTCCCCTTCCATACTGTCCTCTTCGGGGGTTTTTTGTTTTCTTTTTTCCTTTCTTTCTTGGCCACGCACAGCGCGGCTTGTTCCATCTTAGTTCCCTGACCAGGCATTGAATCCTGGCCCTCGGCAGTGAAAGCACAGAGTCCTAACCACTGGACTGCCAGGGAATTGCCTATACTGTCGTCTTCGGAAGGAAGTCATGGTGCAGCCCACACTTGAGGAGTGGGGAGTTGTCCTTGAGGGGGGGATATGAACCTAAATTCCTTGGAATTCTTCTGCATGGGAGGTTTGTTTCTTCTTCTCCATTTAGTTATTTACTCAGCCATTTATATCAATATGCACTTGTGGATATTTATTTAATGCTTTGGGTTATAATCCAATGTGATTTTCTTTCTTCTTTTTTTAAGTTTTTTTTGATGTGGACCTTTTTTTTTTTTTTCGCTTATGCGGGCCTCTCACTCCTGTGGCCTCTCCCGTTGTGGAGCACAGGCTCCGGTCGCACAGGCTCAGCGGCCATGGCTCACGGGCCCAGCTGCTCCGCGGCATGTGGGATCCTCCCGGACTGGGGCACAAACCCGTGTCCCCTGCATCGGCAGGCGGACTCCCAACCACTGTGCCACCGGGGAAGCCCCAAACTCTCGTGGGATTTGAATGCAGCCGAAACCCAGATTGGGACTTGGACCCACTGTCTTTTAATTAAAATCACACACCTGGTCTCAGGACCTAATGAAGCTCAGGTTCCTTTATTTATTTATTTATTTTTGGGTGGGTCGGATCTTCGTTGCTGCGCATGGGCTTTCTCTAGCTGCGGCGCGCGGGGGCTACTCATTGCGGTGGCTTCTCTTGTTGCAGAGCACGGGCTGTTGGCGCGCGGGCTTCAGTAGTTGTGGCTCGTGGGCTCTAGAGCGCAGGCTCAGTAGTTGTGGTGCACGGACTTAGTTGCTGCACAGCATGTGGGATCTTCCTGGACCAGGGCTCGAACCCATGTCCCCTGCATTGGGTGGCGGATTCTTAACCACTGTGCCACCCGGGAAGCCCATGACAGGAGGATTCTTAAACACTGCGCCACAAGGAAAGTCCGAAGCTCAGGTTCTTTATGTCTCATCACAGAAAGAATTCAGTGAGAGACAAAGTGATAGGTAAGAAGTGAATCTATTTAGAGAGATACACATTATAAACAGAATGCGGTCCATCTCAAAAGGTAAGACCGACCTTGGGAGAAACACACTCCACAGACAGGTTTTGGGCTGTCTCAGAAGGCGAGAGGCCCTGAAATATGGAGTGGTTAGTTTTTATGAGTTGGGTAATGAGTGGGAGGATTATTCCAACTATTTTGGAGAAGGGGCCGAGATTTCCAGGAATTGGGCCACCGCCCACTTTTTGGCCTTTTATGGTCAGCCTGGGGACTGTCATGGTGCTGGTGGGTGTGTCACTTAGCTTATGCTAATGTAGTACAATGAGCGTATAATGAGGCTCATGGTCCACTGGAAGTTAAATCTTCCGCTATCTTGGACCTAGTTGGTGCTGACCAGTTTTTGTCCTATCCTCAAGGGCTGTCATTCTTTCAGAGGTTGTGCCCTGTCTGCTTCCCTCCTGTTTCAAAGGCACTTAGAGGCCTCGCACCCTGATTAAGATCTGAGCTTCAGAATGCTTCTCAGCAGGCTGCCAGGTCCAGGAGTGGGCCCTGCGGAGACACCTTGACAGGATCCACAGACAGGCGTGGACGGAGGCAGGAGAGGACTGAGTCTGCAGTGTGCCAGCCCTAGGTTGCCCCTGTGCCTGGCTGTCACACTGTCACACCTGGGCCTGGGCTGGGGATCTGGCCCTGGAGGCCAAGAATCTTCCAGAGCTTTGATTTGGAAGCCTCAGCTCCGCGGAACACGCACAAGCCGGACAGGCCTGGGCTGAAGCTCATGTCTCTGCTGAACCTGTTTCCTCCACAGTCACATGGGAGGGGGGAGGCGCCCAGTTTACTCTTGGCCCAGGGGAGGCGCTGGCGTGACCTGGTGCAGGGTCTGACTTCTGGCCCGTGAGGCTGGCACCACATCCCATGCCCCAAACATCCATCCACACCTGACTGGGTTCGTTTGTCTGTGGTTGGAACCCTCCCCCTGCCAAATCAGGGTGGACTTCTCCAACTGGTTTTAATTTTATCCTTAAGCCACATGTTTGAAATGACTTAATCAAAGAAGTGTCATGAATTAAATCTCAACAAGAGTGCTCAGGGCCTGGTTCCCCGCCCAGAATGCCAAGGGCCCCATGGAGGAGGCGTCCATCAATCCCGTGATCAGCCTGGTTCTCCCAGCTGATAACTGCCTTCATTTGAGGGCCTACGAGGTGCCAGGCGAGGTCTTGGGTGCTTTCTACACAGGCTTCCACTTACATCCAACCACCCTGGGAAGTGGAGTAGCTATCCCCACTTTACAGGTGGGGAAACCGAGGCTGGGATGTGAAGCTTGTCCAAGGTCACCTGGCAGGGGGGAGGCAGAGCTGCCATCCCAGTTGGGTCTATCTGTGTCCAGAGGCTGTCCTGCCCCTTGGGCAGAACTGGAGAGACAGAGATCACAGAGACACATGTTACTGCTTTGCTGTAGGACAGGCCAATAAATGGGGAGACAAGGTGCTGGGGCAAGAAATAGCAACTTTCTTCAGAAAGCCAGCACACTGAGAAGGTGGTGGACTAGAGGTCCCAAAGAACCATCTTCCCTGAGCTAGAATTCAGGCTTCTTTTACACTGAAAGGGGACAGGGTGAAGTCCTGGTTTCGGCCAGCCTCTGCAGGGTACGTGTTCCTTTCTTCCTTCCCGCAGCCGTTCACAGATGGGCCCAGTCAGGAGGTTTCCTATGAGCTAAACAAAAGTATTTTAGCTTAACACTCATTACCTGGGAGGCAGGTCCCCAGAGAGGGGCCATTGTGTATAATTGAAGCTTATAGGCAACATCCCTTTCATGATTAACTTGTAATAGAATACAAAGGTTCTTCCGTATTATATAGCGACCAGTGCTGAGGGGAGAGGGGAAGAGAGATGCGCCTCTAGTTCAGGCTCACAGGTCTGGGACGCTTCTGGAGGAGGTGGCACTGGGGCTCGGCATGAAGGATTTGGAGAGAAATGGGGAAGGCATGCGAGGTAAGAGATTTGGGGACACAGGGAGGGGGTGGGGGCATTGTGGGGTGCAGCTGGAGGAGCTGCTCAGACTTAGCTACGAGGGCAGAGTTGGCCTGGTCTGGCCGTACTGGGTGGGCTGGGGGCGCCAAGGTGGGAGAGAGGCAGGAGGGGTGGACCTGGCAGCCGGCTCCAGGGATTCCCGTGCACAGCATTGCTGAGGAGTCTGTGGCCAGGCTGACTCGTGTTCTTTTACAGGTTGTTTCTTTTCTGTCTCTTCTGGGAAGCTTTTGGCATTTTTCTTTTCTTTGCAGGTGTTCAGAAATTTCTCGACAGTGTTTGTAGATGGTGACGTCAGGCTTTTTTGCTGTTATTGTTTCCTTTTGTGTTCATTCTTTTGTTTGTTTGTTTTCTTGCGGTACGCGGGCCTCTCACTGCTGTGGCCTCTCCCGTTGCGGAGCACAGGCTCCGGACGCGCAGGCTCAGCGGCCATGGCTCACGGGCCCAGCCGCTCCGCGGCATGTGGGATCTTCCCGGGCCAGGGCACGAACCCGTGTCCCCTGCATCAGCAGGTGGACTCTCAACCACTGCGCCACCAGGGAAGCCCCATTTTTTAAAAAAATTAATTAATTTATTTATTTTTGGCTGCGTCGGGTCTTCGTTGCTGCCCGCAGGCTTTTTCTAGTGGCGGCGAGCGGGGGCTACTTTTCGTTGTGGTGTGTGGGCTTCTCACTGCGGGGGCTTCCCTTGTTGCAGAGCACAGGCTCTAGGCGTGCAGGCTTCAGTAGTTGTGGCGCATGGGCTTAGTTGCTCCGCAGCATGTGGGATCTTCCCGGTCCAGGGCTTGAACCCATGTTCCCTGAATTGGCAGGCAGATTCTTAACCACTGTGCCACCAGGGAAGTCCCTGTGTTCACTTTTTAATTAAATTGTAACATGTACTGGGGGGCATGGGATGAATTGGGAGATGGGGTTGACATATATACACCACTACGTATAAAACAGGTAACTGATGAGAACCTGCTGTGTAGCACAGGGAACTCTACTCAGTGCTCTGTGGTGACCTAAATGGGAAGGAAATCTAAAAAATAGTGGATATATGGATACGTATAGCTGATTCACTTTGCTGTGCAGCAGAAACTAACAACATTGTAAAGCAACTCTACTCCAGTTTTTAAAAATGTAACGTATTAAATGCACACATTTTAGGAATACAGCTCCATGAATTTTCACATTTGTCTACACCTGTGTAACCACCACCCCAGTCCGGACACAGACCACTCACTTCCAGCCCCTGGTGGGCTCCCTTTCACCCACAAAGGAAACCGCGATTCTGACCACTAACACCATTGATTAGTTTTGCCTATTCTTGAACTTCACGTAAATGGAAACATAGTCTGTATGCTTTTGTGTATATTTTTAAAATAAACTTCTGAAATTTTAGAAGAGTTTTAGATTTACAGTTGCAGGGAAGATAGTCCACAGAGTTCTCCTATACTCATGCTCATTAGTATGGTAGATTCCCTACAATTAGTGAACACGTATTGATGTCAA